>NC_071467.1:158169227-158800477 GCF_028500815.1 Rissa tridactyla | reverse complement strand
TCTCCTGCTGCTAAACCAGTTGGAGGTAAGCTCTTCCCGAAGCACATGCGAAGCCAACTGGTGAGGAGCAGCATGCCAGGACATCACGCTCCCATGGCCAGAGCAGTGCCCGATAGTCCTGGAGCTGCCCTGTGCCCGCCTTATAACTTTTCCTGCGATTTCTCCAATTTTGTCGGGGGGTGGTGGGGGGGCGCGGTTAACTGGGCCTACAAACCCCGACCTGACTCAGGGCTGCTTTGCCCGAGCTGTGTTTTACTGAAGGTGAAAACTCGAGGAACGTCTTGCCTAGCGGTGGGGAAAAACCAGCGGCAGCCCCTGCCTGGTTTCATTTCTCCCCGATTCAAGCTTTTCCTAATTCCTTCCAGTGTCACTATCAGGGCAGCTTCCGCGGCGTTAGCAAAGAGGCGAGGAGCGCCGCAGACAGCACCTTTCATGTCACATCAGACAAATTAACCACCCACTTCAAAAGCTTTCGGTGAGTCTCCGTTCCTCAGTGCCTATAAAACGCCACGACAGTCCGGGACCCAAATCTACAAACAGCAAGAGCTGCTATTTATTTACCGAGTGTAAAAATCCCCCGTCTCCTCCTTCCAAACTCACCCTGTAGCCCGAACTTTCAGAAATCAATTTACATTTTAAAATTCCTTTATGAGTCCTTGGTATTCGACAGCGTTTTCTTTGCTCACAGGGATCTGACAGGCTTTGTTCCAAGATATTTTTAATATTTAGAACGTGGAAGAGATACTTAAAATATCAATTATCTTGTTTGGATAAGTAGCCATTAAACATGCAGAGTAACTTACTTGAACTGCAAGTCTGCAGGCTAAAAGCGCCTCACATTTTATATGACATTCTTCATCTGTGCTTTTCAAATCATTTTACAAGTACTAATGAATAAAGTTTATTAGCAATCCAAGCAAAGGAGGCAAGAACTGTTATCCTCTTTCTATGGCATGGAAATTGGGAGATATTCGTGTGTAATCTCATTTGTGCTCGCTAGACGCCAAATGATTTCAAGTTCTTTTGCACTTCTCCAGCATTACAAAACACAACTGAAGCCATTGAACTTTAAATTCTGCCACGATGGGACCCTCCATAAACGTGAATCAGCTCCAACATCGAGTCCTGGCACCACCATTGACAGCCAGCCTTCGGTCCCCTTGATGGCATAAGGTCTGACCTCGGGCCATGACTCCATCATATTTGGGAACAGCTGAAAATAGGCGGCGATTTTG
This sequence comes from Rissa tridactyla, assembly GCF_028500815.1. NCBI lineage: Eukaryota > Metazoa > Chordata > Aves > Charadriiformes > Laridae > Rissa > Rissa tridactyla. The sequence continues at coordinate 158,799,242 of NC_071467.1, read as the reverse complement.
GCTAAAAAAAACCCCCCAAAAAAACCTTTATTGGATTTTTTTAATGTAGTGATTTTTCAAAATTTTATTTTCTGGACGTCAGGTGCGTTTAAACTGTGTGTTTTAGTGCTCCTCTTCAGAGATGAATAATCAGGGGCTTGCAACACTGTCAAATTCTTAAGACCAAAAAAATCCTCTCAGGGCCACTCTCGGCATCTTTAACTGCAATGTTGCAGTCCAGCATCTGCAAACACCTGCACGTCCATTTAAGCACTTACTGAATCCGAAAGAAAGACAAAATGAGGGGAGGGGACCTGCCCTTCTTACCTGTAGGGTAAGAATTTACCCTGCCCTGGATAAATTCTTACGTGAACCCCAAACTGGGAGGTTGAGTCCAAGTTTGAATCCATTATCCAACTTTAAAACGTTCGTCATAGTGATGTCTTTTCTTCCTCAGAAGCACACATATTTCTGTTGCTAATTGTGGCCCCAATTATTCTCTCTCATCCCATGAGGGAATAAACCAGCAAAGCAGTTGACCTACTAGTACATACACCCGGGAGGACCTTTCCCACGCAGGGTCCCCTCTCGGCTTGGGATTTGGAGGGGACACTCAGGTCCCCGCAGACGTTAACTGCCCCCCGGGGGTCCATTTTCGCAGTTGAGGGAGTTACATTACGTACGTCAGGAGGTGCAGGATTCGTCCCACGTGAAGGACAACTGTCACTTCATTAAATAGTGATATCAATGATCGCCTGCCTGGCAATGGCTGTGCCTCGGCTCGCGGCTCTGCATTCAGAAATCGGAGCATCTTCTGATCGAAAAGACCACTTTTTATAATCTCATCCCACACGGTTTTGCATGCGGTAATACATCCCAGTGAGACTATTAGACAAATAGGGTCTTAAAATCTTATCTCAGATCTCGCTTAAACATGAGATTTTTGTAATCATAAATGCTAAAAATACCGCTCGCGCGTAAGAGCACTAACCGCGAGCGCGATTCAGGCTTGCCTGAAATTGCTACAGTCCAGGAAAGTCATAGTTAATCCATAACTCTCTTGACAAACAGCTCAGATGACAACATACCTATCATTATAGTTATATCTGATCGCATCGCCCGGGGAAAAAGGAAGGTGGTACTGCAAACGCAGAGGGGCCACATCCTAATCGCTGTCTCCCAACCAGACCCCCTTGGACCTCTCTGGGAATTACTGCCGACTGATGCCGGCTAGCTGGTCCTGGGAAGGGATCTGCTAGAGATGCTGTGCCCTCACCTGCGCATCCCTAATTTCGGTACCCGCTTGACACAACGTTGGCAAATTAGAGCAGCCTAAAAAGGCAGGCAGGTAATAGAAGCAGGGTAGGCTTGAGCTTACGTCTTCTGTCCCTGGGAGGTTTGCAGGGCTGGCAGATGGGAAGCCAAGTACTTACGCCGTCGTCATTACTACCATGGTGTCGCTTGTATGCCAGCTCCCCGGGGTGCGACCCAGCTACCGGCGCTGTGCGAGGGACAAAAAGGCCAGTGCACGACAAGGTGGATGGGGAGAGGCCATGGGGCTGTGGGGTTCGTGTCCTATATCTTTGGGGCTCACCCTAGCCAGTGCCAACCTCCTGCGGAGCTGCTCTATCGGCGTCTGCCTGGGCCACCCCTTGGCTTGCCAAGAGAGCTAACGGCCTTTGAGATTTACCCAGCCTGCGGTTTCGCGATGCCTTTGCACCTTCTGTGCAATCCCAAGTATGGAAAACAACCAACACAACCGGCTCCACTGGGCAGGTTCCTGCCTGTCCCCTTCTTCTCCGGGCTGAGCACTTGTCCCCATCAAACAAGACGCCATCGGATGCCCATGGAGTTCGGCGGACTGAGCGGTGATATTTACTCTGTATTTACACTGCTCGCAGAGATACGAGGCTGTTCTTCTCCTTGCATTCGCTCTAAATACTCACTAGATTCCCAGGATGAATATTCCCAGGGTGAATATTCCCAGAATGAATATTCTTATATGGTTTTGCAACATTTTTTTGGCTAAGACAGCAATGTTTCCTAATGCGTAAATTTGCCTCTTTTTTTTTTTTTCTTTTTTTTTTTCTATGCATAAGCTTTAAACTCTATCAATAACTAATTGTTTCTTGTGTCTCAGACAAAGTGTAATCAACGGAGAGGATGGTGGAGAAGTGTGAAATGACAGAGTGACATTCTATGCTTAAATAAGCAAACTACACCCAAATCGAACAATGGCTTGAAAATGTTTCCATAATAAGGGTGCATAAATTACCCCATTACTTGGAAAGCTCTTACTTGCATCTTACCAGCCACATTTCTAGTATTCACGAGCGCTGATACACTCCGATCATGATAGACATGCCTCTGCTACAGTAATTATAAAATGCTTTGTGAAAATATCATTGTGTCTACAGAGCTACTGAAGTTGTACGGTCTCCTTGGTATTTGTTTATTGCCTCCGTGAATTTAAAAAATATAATTAAAAAGAGGAAGAAAATCTACATTTGGAAAAAAAGATAGACCACTTTTTGATATTTATTCTCCGCGAGGGAAAAAGGAAACATACTTCAGGGTGTGCCAATACACGATAGGCATCGGCTGGATAATACAAGGGGGGAAGATTCGTTGGAAAAATGCGGGCAATAAATCCCAATCGGATGAAAACATTTCAAGAAGATACGCTGATGGTTTCCCATGTGTGACCTCCATCACATACGTGTGTGTACATATGTGTGCGAAGGGTACGGCAGCAGGAAGGCTTTATTCTGAGAAGGCCAAAGCCACCCGGGGCTGGGTGCCCTGGCAATGCCACCCCCGGCTCCACGCCGCCCCTCCGGACCCCACCGAGGGCGAGAAAATTGCTCCTCTCTCTTACTCTTATCTTACAGTTTGCAAAGAAATTGCTAATCAGTGCACAAGTATCTTTTTGTTTTATTTTGGGGGGGGGGGTGTCCTACAATTTGAAAAATAGCAACTTTTTTTTTTCCTTTAAAGGAAAAAAGTTCAGCCAAAAATAGAGCCCTTATAATTATTCATTCCAAGATAATAGATCCCATCGAGTTATATCTTCTTTTTTTTTTTCCCCTCAAATGTTTTGTTTTAGTTGAACACGTCTGGAGATGTAAAGCTATAAAAAGTGAACACAACTCTTTCAGTATTACCGAAAATCTAGAAAATAATGATATTAACAATTGAAAAAGAAAACACAGCAGTAAAAGAGATATGATTTAGTTTTAATTTCACAATTGGATTTATCATTTCACCAAGCTAACATAAAGTATCTGACCTGCACATGATTTCAGTCCTTCTTACAACTGCTGGATTCATTAAAAAGATTGCATTAACTTTACTTTATTAGTGGAAGGGTCTCGAAGTATAAGTATTTTCAAAATTAAAATCAGTCACCTTAAATTAAAGACTTGAAAAAATCTGAAATGCCTTAAAGGATTGTTCTGAATTATTTTTAACACACAATGTAAGAGGAAAATGTACTTATATCCTATTATTTTTATTATAAAGATGCATGTGGAGCAAGTTTGGAGAGAAATTGCCCACAGGCAGTGAAGTGCAAAGTGCCAAATAATAAATATACTTAGTTTTTAAAAAATTTGCCCCATTTTAAGAAGCCGACAGGATATGAATGCATGAAAGGCATCCCCTGCATTTCAAATTAACCATAGCAAGTCCTTCCACTTACCTGGAAAACCTGATCCATACGCTAAGATTTTGTATGTTAATTTATACCGCAGAGTTCTTAACATCTGACATCGGCTGTAACATTACAAGTTGTGCTATGACTTTATTAAGGGATGATTTCCAAAGCCCTAAAGAATACTTATTATGTTGTAATATATATTTCCGAAGAGGATTAGGTCTGTGATGCTAAAACCTAGACGTTTTAAAAGCGAGTTTACTGAAATGAAAAAGATTATGTACGTTCCTTTGTGTTGCACCAGGTAGAGCTTTTTCACCTTCATTTCCACTGTAGCACAAACCTCAGTGGTACCACGACTGAGAAACGCATTTAAAATCCCACGGAGTTTCATTACCGAAATGGGATATTCCACAAAAGGACCTGGGGCTTGTGCTGCACCACAAACTCAACAGCCAATGAGGGGAAAAACCTGGAAAAATGGGGGAAAAAAAGGACACGTCCCTACCTTCAGTGTGCTAATGAGATATATTGGACCGAGCAGCAGCTGGATTTCGAGGACCGTGTCTGTTTTCGGATGCCAGACTTTAAAAAGGATTGAAAAAATTGGAAGAAGAGCAAGAACGACGAAAAAGTTTAGAAAACTTGGCCTGTGAGAAAAGACTGATGAAACTGGGTTTGTTTAATTTAGGAAAGCGAGGACGGGTAATGGTTTTCCAAGATGTAAAAGGCTGTTGCAGAGAAAAACACCGTCAGTTGTTCTCCAGATCCACTGGGGGTAGAACGAGAAATAATCAGCTTAATTTGCAGCAAAAAAAAAAAAAAAAAAGAAATGTAGGTTAGATATTAGCTAAAATGTCAAACTATAACGAGAGTTAAGCACCGGGAGAGGTTACCTGGGAGTATTGTAAAAAATCTGGCGCTGGAGGTTTTTGAGGCTGGGTTAGAGGAGCAGTGGGGGATGCTCCAGGTACCAGGAGCTGCCTCGGGCACCGGACACAGCATGTGTCCTTCAGGGCTCACCCAGCACTGCCCGTTCCGCCCCCCCCCGGAAATCAAACCATTTAAATCAATAGCCTCGTCGGGTTGGGATTTTCAGACCGCAGCGGTTTGTTTGCAATAGTCCTTTTTTCAGCTGTCAGCATCAGGAGAAATAATTTCCTTTTGGCATTCTCCCCCCACTTTTTTGACATTTCCCCTCTCAGGTCAGTCCCTATTTTAATACCAACGTATATAAACATACACACACACATATATATGAAATTATATATATCTCTTTTAAATAGGAAAATTGATTGATTACCTTCATAGAAGGCAATTTACATTATATATGAGTAAAAGCAAAAAACTTTTGGTTTTTTTCAGTGCCTGCAACCCCTGCCAGCATCACCTGCAGTACACGTTCCCTGGAGCTCAGCACCCAAACCAAGCTTGCCTCTCCCTAAAGGATGGCTCATAAAGGTCTCGGTCCTCAGCACCGAAGTCTGCTCTGTCCCCAAGGTCACTCACTTCCTGCTCTCAGATGAGGGGATATGGGATATTGGTCAATCTGCCTTCCTCAGGCAGACAAAATGCAATTTTTTGTTATTATGGTAAAACTTATTTGCTCAGAAGGGAACTTTCCGAGAGACCCCCTTGAGATGGTGCCATGAGCTCCCGTGGGAGCTACAGAGCACTGAAAATCCCACCACATCATGGGTTTTGCAGCAAAATGGGGTAAAATCTTATTTTTTATGATGTAAACTGAGGGAAGGGAAGGGAAGGGAAGGGAAGGGAAGGGAAGGGAAGGGAAGGGAAGGGAAGGAAAGGAAAGGAAAGGAAAGGAAAGGAAAGGAAAGGAAAGGAAAGGAAAGGAAAGGAAAGGAAAGGAAAGGAAAGGAGAAATTTTATCTTTCTTGGGAATGCATAGGAAAAGAGTAAACCACACACAGACAATGAAACTATTTATTAATGTACACCACAAAGGCATTAAGCCCTGATATCAATAAAAGACAGTAAGAAATCAGGAATGACACTTCCACTTCCAGGCTTAGCCTGACCCTGCAGACGGCAGCTGCCATGCTCTTCCCTCTGGCATGATCACCCCTTACTTCCATGGCTGGGTTTGCATGGAGGTGTGTGTCCTGCCACACACATCCCCATCCTCCCTGCTTGGGGGCAGAGCCAGGAGCCAATGGGTGTATTTTTTCTGTAGGTTGGAGCAACGAGCACCCGGCTTTATGGATGGCTGGAGCGGGAGAGCAAGGTCACCGCGGGAGAGATGCTCATGAGCTCATAGCCCAATGACTAGAGCAGTCACCTGGGAGAAAGGATCCTGGTCCTTGCATTGCATCTTTATTAAAGATTTAACCATCACTGGGTAAAATACGGAAAGGCTAGAAGCAGCTTTCCCCCCCGGCCAGTGGCCGAGCCCCTGGGTTTGGTGAGCCCCTTCCAGGGGGATGCAGGTTGCTCAGCCTCTCCCTTTATGGTAGCCAGTATTCCAGCCACGGGACCGAATGCCTTTGTCTTTATCAGGGCTGCTGAAAACCTGTACAAATTTTAAATGTGTTTTAAATTTATGAGATAAAAAAAAAAGGGGGGGGGGAGCTGTGAATGGAGCACATTTGCACAGTGGCTCAACTTGAGAAGTGTGTAAATCTGCACTCTTTTCATCCAGCTCTGTTCTCTTCTCAAAGAAAATCCCCAGTGAAATACTATTCAGAAAAGAGTCACTTTCAAATACGGGAAATGACAGTGCTTTTAAAGTGGCATCTACATGCCCCAAATCCAGGGAAATCTTAAAGATACAGCATGAATCTGCTCTCAAGCACTGATGCCATCATCCTTTCAGACACAGAATAAAACTGTATCTGATAGAAAAGTTGCTTGCCAGGGCCTACGTGCCAAACAGACCTTGACTGTACCCTCTCCATTAAACCAAACACTTCTCTCGCACAGTAAAAATGGAACATAGATCAGCAAGAACTGAGTTTTACTGAAAAAAAGCATCTGTAGGTGTTATCGGGAACTGAGGATGCTGTGTCTCAGTGACGTGCTATCAGCTCACAGTCAGGTTGTCTCAAGATACACAACGCTGTCAGGTCCCTCACCAGCACGGGATAGCTTGTTTCTGTCTGTTTGCAAGTTATTCGCCCACTACTCATGGCCTTAAATTGTGCTTTTCACCATTTCTGTCGACAAGGTGCACCAAAGGTTGATTCGGGATATTAGGAAGGTTTGGGAATGGAGCACCCACGTTTGCCCCTGGTAGCAGCAAGCCTCTGTTCAGAACTGCACCCCATTACATTGTCTTGTTGGTTCCCGATGTTGCCAATATTTGCAAAATTTTCGGTACCAGATTTTACCTCACTGTAACAAAGAGCTTTTATCGTGGCCCTTTCTTACTTACTATTTCTCCTGAACAAATTCCTTTCTTGGAAAGAAAGCAAAACAAGGCTTCTCTTCCCCTCCGCAAACCTTTTCATCAACTCCCAAGCATCTTCCGTACACCTGTGCTCGCCGGCCTGGCTTCCTCTTCCTGTCCTCCAGCTTCTGTGAAGCACCTTCTCTCCCACCTCAGCAAATACACATGCATCCTGCTACCCTGAAAAAAAAAGAAAGAAAAAAAGAAAAAGAAAGGAATATCATAACAGGCACAAAAGCATCAATGTTCCAGATTTTCAGTTGGGTTGGGTATTGGAGCTGTGAATGCTCCATTCTCCCATCCCTCTATCCTCAACCTTTCTTGCTGTTCCCTGAGCATCCCTCCATCCTGCTGTTTGCATGGTGCCTTTCCCATTCCCATGCCCATCTTTCTCTTCGACTTGCTGTTGCTCTGGAGCTTCCACCCATCCCTCCATGGTAGCTCACAGGCTGATCTGCCCCATGGAGAAAGGTTTGGCTGCACCAAGATGCATGTTCAGCCCGTGGCTCTGCTGCCTCCTTCCATCCCTGGGCTGGAGGCAGAGTGGGTCCTAGATTCCAGGGGTGTCCACCAAGCCACGACCTGGGTTTCAATCTCCCTTCCCTGCACCCGGGGTATCTATCTCCATCTGACTTAGCACCCCAAACCAGAGGCTTCAGAGGAGGCACCTCCAATGTTTGAATTTTTCTTGTTTCTTCTCTTTTCTGCTCCTCTTTCTCAACGCACATCTTGAGTGGGTCCTGCAGCCACTTTGCTGCACGCCCACTCCCTCGCCAGACACTGCTGGCATCAGGGCGCCCGAACACACCGGTTCTGTGTTGAAACCAGAGAGAAACGGTGAAAGACAGACCCAGCTTTGTCACCACCCGCTCCTGCTTGCAGGGGATAAGAGCCTCACCGTCGCGGGCTCTGAGTCCGTATTACTCTGCCTTTGTTCATAACTCAATCCTGCCAGTCTCTGAACTATTTTTATTGCTCTCCTCTGAATAATTTTCAATCTGTCACTATCTTTCAGGTAATGTGGTGCCCATAATTAAATACTGCAGGCGCTACCGCACCAGAGCCATATGCAGACGGACTATTACCTTCTCGCGCTGTGATGTGATGTCTTCAGCCCCAAATCAAATTGGCCTTTTTTTGCTGCCGTATCTCAAGGCAAACTCATGTCTAATTTACTCCACACTATCATCTCTAGATCTCTTGCAGCATTACTGCTTCTCAGGTTTTTATCGCTGATTGAATATCTGGGCTTTAGATTATTTTTCCACAAATGTAGTAGCTTCTATTTTCTATGTTGAATCTCATTTTATTCACCACTCATTTTTCCTACCTTTTCAGATTCCTTCACGTTATTTTGGTCTCATCTTTGGGATTTCCAAATCCACCCAGCTTAGATTAATTTGCACGTTACATCAACAAACCATTCACTTCTTCTTTTAGATCATTAAAGCAGCTGGTAAATAAGATCCCTATTCGGCAAATCATTTCAGCACATGCTTATAACCTTTAGGAGTCAATAGGGCCCTGGAATGGTGCATGCTGGCAGGCTTATTAGTTTGGTTGTAATAAGGAGAACATCCTTCATGTTCGAAGAACATCAGGTATTTGTGGTGGGGCTGTAGTGGGGAGGGACAGGGTGACACAGGGCAGAGGAAAAGGGGCACTGAATATCGCTGGTGAGGCAAACCCATCACGGGCTGCCAAGTGCATCCACACATCCTCATCTGCAATGGCTGGGGCTTGCGTGGGGGTCTTGTGCTGTTGAGATGCCACCAGAGGGTCCCCCAGATCAGCTCATTGCCATTCCTCAGTTCTTTCTGCTGAGAGACGTTCGAAACCACGTCAATCTGAATTAACGTTGGGAGTAAGACGCCGGGAGACAGCAGTGACTGTTTTATTAAAATCCAAGGACCCAACTGAGCAGTCCTGAACTGTGCTCACATGGATAATCCCACATGTTTTGCGAGTCAGACCTTCGTTCACAAATTTTCTAGTTCTGTAAAAAGAAGCTCAGTGTTTGCTGGTCAAGATCTGCTTTTTGTAAATCCATGCTGCTTGTTGGCTCTGTTAACCTCTAAGTGCCTGATCCCACCAAAGTCAATGGGAAGGTGCCCTTTGGCTCCCAACAACTTCAGATCTGGCTGCAAGGATTTACCTACCTGGAGAAAAAAGTCTGGGATACCCACAGTGAGTTAAATCGGTCCCAACATCTGAAATACGTTCCTTGGATAATCTGCTCTAAAGTAAAAAGGCATTTGGTTCTGGAAAATACCACTCAGAAGATACGGTGATTATTTGAACTGAACCCACGTTTATCTGATGATATTGCCCACATGGAGAGGTGCTCCAGAGCAGCTATTTCCTAGTGTCCCTTTTTTTTGGGCAGAATGACTTTTATTTGGCAGAGTGACTTATTTCGGCCAATTTCCCTACATAGACAAGCCCCAACTGATGCTTCTCTTATAATATTTATTCCTTTACCTGAACTGGTACAGTAGAGCTGTTAGCTTTACTAGAAAACAAGTGGGACCCGCTTTTTTTCTGGCATCATTAACATTTTCTTCCTAATTTTTCTACAGCTCTTGAGCTTTTCATTAAGAAAAGAAAAGAAATTGGCAGTGCTTTAGGAAATTTGTTAGCTAATTCCCTCAGCGGTGAAGAAATCCAGGTTAGGTAGTTTATACATGGTCGTATTTTGTAGAATCAAAGTGAATTGCCTTATTTATTCTGCTTGTCCTTAAGAAATTCCAGTTCAGATCCTGTAGATATTTGAGTAAACAGGTTTGTTGTAGGATGACTTGTGAAAAGCCAATTTTAAGCATATAAGTAAGGATATTTTTAGAAAATAAACTGGGATGATGAAGGCGGGCGGCTGATGGCACGTTGGTTCCTGATGGGGCAGCTTCAGGCGACAGCAATGCAAACCCCGACCTCTCTGGCCACCCAGACGAACCCACACAGCCTCAGGTTTGAGGAGCAAATGCTCGTGGCGAGCGACTCAGCATCAATGCACGCTTCAAAAATAATTTTCTGAATAAAATTTGCAAGGATATCTAGTAACAGACATCTCAGAAACATACACCACCCTCTCAGACAGCCCGTGACCAAAAAAACAGGAAAAAATTGAACAGATAATTTGCTATTCTTTTTTTTTTCCCCACTGTTTTTACCTTTGCTTGCTTATTTATTGTACTAAATTTTCTGGCCTTCCTACAAAAATCACCTCAACTTATTTTATTCTTATTAAGGATAAATTTTTTTTTAAAAAAAGTTCAGCCATCCAGCCATTTTTGATTCATCCTTAATTTAATCCCCTTCTAATTAATTAATGGGCCTACTGTCTCTCCAGAATGTCCTTTCCCTTTGATATAGGTTTTAAAGCCCTTTTTAAGTTCTTTGGTTAGCTTTAAATTCTTTTTTGCCCCCCCTTATCCTTATTATTTCCCCTATAATCCCTAACTGAATTTGAGTATGCTTGTTTGATTCCTTCCCCTGCCCCCTCTTGCTTTCTAATTTTGACTACAGCTTTTTTTTTTTTTTTTTTTAATTAAAAAAAATTAAAGCCTCAGATCTTTGCACAGTCCCTTATGAAGCCACATTGGCCGCTTCTTGTTCTCTCCGTTCTTCATTTTGAGAGGAGCAGGAGTCTCTTGCAGCTTAATTATGGTTTCTTGCAGGAGTCCCCCTGCTTCCCCTCGCGCTGGTGGCTGTACCGTATTCCTCCTCCTCCGCAGACTTTTGTTAAATACAGTATGCACGGCGCGTACCAACCTTTTAGATCTACCAGATTTCTCCCCCGTTGATACACAAAAATACCTGCCTATGGATTTACAACCAGGCGGGCTTTTTGCTGTCCCTTGCCTTGTTTCTGGCATTAAATCCACTTCCTTTTGTTAGCTTTTGTTAGCTTCAGCGCTTGATTTTTTTAATTGTTTTCCAGCAAATGCCGCTACGAGGTTGCAATCGATCCACGGTCAACCTTTTTGCATGTTTGATATATTTCACCTGAATATAGCTGTAACCAGGGCCAGATCCTGCGCAGGGGTAAATCTCTGCAGCCTTTGACTCCCTTAGACCTGCTTTCTGCTAGGCGGCGGATGCGGCTCAAAGTTCCTCAAGACACTTGGGACTGATTTCAAAGCCCTTCTAATTTTCCTGATAATATTGGCACTCCTGGGTGCTAGTTTCCTGGTAGCTTAATTTTTTATTTATTTTTTTTTTCCTTCTCTCTATATAAACCTGCAAATGTTGATAGCTTGAGTTTCTGGAATCAACTCTCAGTCCTCATGAAGCTATTTTAATTAGAATGGGAGGGCTCTGTTAACTAAAAGTGGAAGAAAGAGGAAATATCTGTACGAGGACGCTCTGAATTGTGTCTAGCGAGCACCATGTAACTCTTTGTGAATGCTGAACCCTAAGAAATTATAAACAGAGTTGGGGGGGGGATTTACTTTTTTCCCCTCTTATTTTTTTTTAAATAATTTTAAAAATTTTTTTGTCTCTTCCCCCCCCCTCCATTTTCCTCCCCATCACCTACTATACCCGCCTAAAATCTTTTGTTCTCGCATCTGTAAAATACCACGTTCCCAGCCGCCCTTTTCACAACACGCGCCGAAACCCAGCAGGTTTATAACATCTTCCCCGTCCCTAAGCCCACATCGGCTGCCTTACAGCCCTGTCATATTTGTTTACATCCACTTGGTTTTGGTTCCTCGCTCTTTTTCTCCGCAGAGCCTTCGCCCCCCGGTTTCCTTTGAGCTGCCTTTCATGCCAGCAGACCCCGGCCGGTTAATCGTTCATCCGCGATAGGCGAGGTTGAGCCGGGCTGAGGCGCGTTTCCTCTTGTCGTGACAATTGTTCGGACTGTTCGCCACTTCACGCTCGGATGAGTTTTTCTCTCTCCGTTGGCTCCTCCTGGCCGCAGACACATCCCGACACCGCGCTGCTTCGGCTTCCCCTTCGGTGAGACTTTCCCTTTGCCTTTCCAGCGATTTTTGGACATTTGGGGTTGGGTTGGTTTTTTTTTTTGCCATCCTCCACCGGGGCTGGGGGTTTTGTCCCGGAGTCAGTGTTGCGCGGACTGCCCCAATATTGACTCCCAGTCCTCCCGGACTTTTATTTTATTTCATTCAACGTTGGCACCATATGGCAACTATGGCAACTGAATATATAACCCTATTCAATTTCTGACTCCAGTCTGGCCTATTAAAGGGCTCCATGCTCTGGTCTGGAGAAAAAAAAAGTGATTCCTATAGGACATAGTGGTAGAGAAGTTCAAATAACACTTAGCTGCCTTTAAAGTTTCCCTTTTCTGACATGACAAACAGGAAAAAAAAAGGTAAATATGTTTGACAAGATTTCACATAGGGCAAACATCTAATATATGATGTTGAAAGTGTAACAGGTTACTTTGAATTAATAATACAATTATAGTATATGTAAAACCACAGTACATATAAGGCCCATCAGCAACACTTTTCTGTTTGTTTTTGTTTCATTTTATTTGCAAAGAAAGCTGGAACCCACCGTTTCTCAGAAAGCCGTTCTCTCTCTTTATCAGCAGCTGGCTAATAAAGGGCAGGAAAAAATGTCTGTGGGAAATATTTAAAAGCATCCTGGTGACTTGGGGACGTGTGTCAATTGGGACACATCATTTATTTAAGCATTTTCAGAAGCTGCAACTGGAGTGCTCACTTGCTCACATGAGTAGTTTTACTTGCGTACTCCCTTTGAATTCAAGTTAAGGTTACTCATGTGCATAACTCTCTTCAGGACTGGGCCCTACGGCTGTTTCTTCCCCCTGAAAAAAATACTGAGGGAACTAATTTTTCTGATGATTAATCTCAAACACTGCACCTGCAGTGCCTGTTTTCACTTGAATGAGAAGAGATTGATTTATCTCGCTATCTTTCTGTCTGTCTCATTATCCATCTCCCGTAGCATCTCAGTACCTCAAAAAATTATGACAAACTTATCTTCCCAATAGCCGTGTGAGGCGGGGCGGTATTATCTCCGCTTGCCAGATGGGGAGATCAAGGTAGGAAGCAGCAAAGTGATATGCCTGAGGTCATGTAAGAAGTTGGTGGCAGAGCCAGGCAGTGCAAAGAGCTTTCTGGACTCCCAGACTTGTGCCATAATCCCAGTGCCATCCGGACTGCTTCTTAGATTCTCTGGAAAGGATTAATAAATCCTGCCGCTGTTAATAAATCCCAGCTGCTGTTCGTGGAGAAGCAAAACCTTGCTATGGTCCATCACGACTGATTTCTTGCACTGTTACTTGAGCAGAGAGCTGCAAAACACACATCCCCTGGCAAGGGAGCTGCGTGGGGGCTGGAAGAAAGGAGAGGCCTCTCTTGTTCTTTAGGAATAAGAAAAATATCACCATCAAAGCTAGGATAAAAAGTAGACATCTCTTGAGATTCCCCCTGTGATTCCCTGCGGAGCAGAGCTCTAGTTAGGCAGGAGCAGCAGGGGGGAAGATGAACACATGACGCTGCTTGGAGGGACCCCATCTATGAGCATGGCATGGGCAGAGCGGACACGTTGTGGGTTGGGGTCTCCTTTGGATGGGTGAATATGAGAGGCCAGCTAGGAGAAGGATGTTGACGGACCCGCTGGGTGTTCCCACCGCTTGGCCTGATGGCAGCTCCAGCCCAGGACACAGGGAGCTGAAGAACATATTCAATGGTCGTGTCTCCAACGGCTGGAGAGCAATCCAGTCCTGGCCATGCTGTGTGGAAAGTCCTTGTGGCAGCTACCCTCGACACAAGCTTTTTGCGTGAGTATTTCAACATTTGTGGGTGCGATTCCCTGCCAGCACTGAGGGCTTTCCCCAAAGACATGCAATCCCATCCATCTTACGAAGTGAACCAGCAGATAGACGCTCCAGGGTGAGAGACATCTAGCCCAATCTGTGGTTTTCTGAACTCCCAGGGGAACCTGGGTTTCTTGCCTGACTCCAAACCACAGCTTGAACCCAGGCTCCCTGTAGCACCTATGGGTGACCCAGACACCAGCTGGCCCTGGTGCCTCCTGTGCTAGTCGTCCAGGACCGAACTGCTGGGGCGCAGCTCTGACTTGCTCTGGACATGACCTGGCTTTGTGGTGACCCCACCAGGAGCATGCCATGAGAGAGGCCACCTCAGGCATCCCAAGGTCAGTGGAGGGGACATTTTTGTAGATATCAGTAAAGGGAGACACAAACCAGAGCACTGAGACCAGACCAGAGCCACCAGCCTGTCCTCAGAGCTGTTGCCTGGACAAAGGCAGGTGACAGCAGAGCTCAGCTCTGGCAGGTGACACCACTGCAATTGCAGGCTTTGCCAGGCTGAAATCCTACAGCAAACCAGCAAACAGCATTAATTAAATTCCAAAAGCACCAGCTTTAATTAACTTTTATGCTGTCCCGGTGCCCAGTAGCACTTCCCACCTCCAGCACCAGGAGGACCACGCTGTAGTGGCCGCCAGCTGATGGAGGTGGCACCATGGCTGCCCGGGTGCCTGGGTACGACCTAGATGGTTGCCAATGTGGCTGCTGGGGATGGCAGAGCCCACAGCAAAACCAGCTTTGTCCTCATGCCCCAGCCCCAGCCAGCTCCTGGGAAGATGTCCCTGCTGAAGCTGTTTGTAGGTGGCGTGGGAGGAGGAACTGGCTCAGCTCAGGTTAACTTTCCCAGGCACGTCAGCTCCATGGCTTTCAAGAGGGCTACGAGCATGGAGGACCTCACCTTTCTCTTTTCTTAATGCGTGTCTTAATGCGCAGTCGATGGGGTTAGTTGTCTTGCCAGGGGCCTGGGGTAACCGGGGGGCTGGTGGGCGACAGCAGCCAGCAATAGTTCTTCGCACGCCACTTTGTAGTGTGCATCCAAGTATTACAAGCCTGGGTCCAATACAAATAAATAATTAAGCACATTTCCTGGGGCAAGAAAATGAAGACTTGGAGCTGTGGCAAGAATGAATAAGTACGAGACCTCCAGACCTGCAGCGCACGCACGCAGCGTGTGGCTGACAGTGGGTTTCTTGCAGCCATCACATCAAAAGGCTCCAGAAAATTGCTGTGCCGGGTGTCACCGAGAGGCAAGGTTTTGACTCTTCAGCCCCACCAGCCCTGCCAGAGGAGAGGACCTGGCGTGCCAGGTGGGGGCTGTAATGTAAGCCATGGGACTCGGGATTTTGAGCACCCCGGGGAAACTTTGCTGGGCTTCAGATGGCACCATCCATTTCAGCATGTCGGTCTTCGGGTGAAGAGGAGGATTCCTCTCCCCGGGTCTCGCAGGTGGAGGGCAGGCAGCGTGTGAACCTCCAGGCAGGATGCCAAGGGAGAAGCAAGTTTTCACCTGCGTCCCCACAGGGCTCCTGGCTCCCTCCAGAACTGGCTCTCCTCCCATCTCCCACCCCAGCCCTCCCGCTCATCCTGCCTTACTCCTGGCAGCACTCAGGGCACACTTATTTCCTCAGAAACACCGGTGCAAGCCTTAAGAAAGGAGGGAGCTTTAATCCTCGGCACTAAAGATCCTCCCGTCATGTCGGCTGCCATGCTGGTGACGCCCGATGCCCGGGACTGCTGCTTGGCACGTGGGGCTCTTGGTAGGTGCGCTGGGAAAATGTCCCAGCAAAAAAGCCATCCTTTTCCAGCAGCATGCCTGGCGTGGCTCCTAGATGTATTTCCAATATGTAAAACAGAGTGGGGATGGCTGGGGCATGGGCAGCAGGAGGCTCTGCACACACCTGTGTGCTCGGCTCGCTGCTATGGAGGGAAGGGACCAAAATCAGGCTCCCCAGATCTTCACGCTTTTCCCCAGCCAAGCTTTTTAGTGCCTCTGCAGAGTTTTCTCCATTTTGGAGAATGTCACCTTTGGAAGAAGGTCTGCACGTCACAGCAGGTCGATGCAGCATAAAACACTCCCAAGGCACCAGTCGAGTCTGCACTTTGGCCACCAGCTCCTTCATGGGACCGTTGTGAAACAGTTGCCTGGTGTCACTGTTTGAGGTTGCATTTTGGCCTGTCCTTTTCCAATAACCTGAATTTTTCCTCTTCTCTCCATGCAGATTAGTGTAAACTCACCTTTTATTTAATTTCCTTTGGGGATCTTCGTTTCTTTTTCTTTTGAATTTTGTAAATAAATTTTCTCACATTTTGGGGAAAAAGAAGTGCAGCCCAGTATTTCCTGCATCCCTCAGCAGATACTACGCTGCCACCTGCACTACCACCATGGTTGTTTGGGGGAGGGACAGTAAATATTTTCTTTCTTTTAAGAATTTTGCTACTGATAGTCGTTTTTATGAAAAAAAAAAATCCTTAGGAAACTCATTCTTGAAAAAAAAATCCCCAGCAGTACTTAATTTTCCCTGATGCACCTATAGCTCCTCTCCGCTGGTGTGCTCAACTGGTTTGGGTTTCTCCCCTCTGATTCCTGGTACCCCTCATGCCCCATGTGGCCCTACTTTAACCCCTGGCTCCACACCAGACCTTTTCTCTCACTTTTCCTTATTCTTTCCGTATTTCCTCAGTCCTCTTGTTTTATTCAGCCTTCTTGACTCTGCCCCATCCCTTCCCTTCTCTTCTACAGCCAGGCTCATCCCAAGACTCATTGCTTCTTCCTGGGGTTTCAGAGCCTTCCTTAGAAAAGACACAATCACTCAGTAGGACACAACCAACTTGGAGGGGACAGTGGCATAGAGTCTTCATTTCTAGAAAGGACAGGGACTAAGCTTGTGTCTTTTAGACACCCATGAACCCTGGAGCACATGTTACTGAAAGGGCTGTGTGGTGTAAGACTGTGCCCCAGCTCTGCCTTAGTTATTTCTCTGTTCTCTACCTTAATTCAGAAGCCTTCACACAGTGAAGAACATTAATTTTCTTCAAAGGATTACACTTTATTAACTTCAAAATTGACCTTCTGATCATGACCCGGGGGAGATTTCTTGGAGACAACTACCTCCAAAAGAAGCAGGTCTGCAACCTGTCAGGGAAGCAGCTACTGCAAAATCATTTTGCCAGAGAGAGCATCACATCCTCTTACCATGACAGATGGGAAACGCTGCACAGAAGTGTGGCTGGGACTGCAGGTTTGCTAGACCAGAGACCTGCAGAAGAGGCCCCTGCCCTGGGACGAAGACAATGTGAGAGCCCTCCTGGTGATACGGGCAGGATTAGAAACTAGAAGATGCCCACAGTGTGATACGCACAGAAAATCTCTGCTTTTCACTCTCTCCTTTCCCACATGCGCTCATCCATGCCACAAATTTGGGAAGACTTGGATTGAATGACCATGAATCCAAGACACTCCTTGCATCGTCAGCTGCCCAAGGGAGAGGTTGGTCTTTGCTAGTCAGTCCTACCCTTCAGTTTATTTAAGTTTTGACTAGTGAAAGTTGCTAATTCTAGTGAGATATCTATGCAAAGATGCTGGCACCTTGTTTGAAATAAGGAGTTGTTCCTGCTCATCCCCAGGAGTGACGAAACTGGGCCAGAGGAAACTCATCCAGGCAGAGTCAAAGAGCAGAAACCAGACCGAAGCTGAGCTCTTTGCGTTAAAATTGAGGCTGATAACCTTCCCCAAATGCACATACGCAAACAAACTTTTGTCATGGAGGGATAGGAAAGCACTTATCTGGAGGATTTGTATGAAGAACTCCAAAATAGGTGTCCTCCTGACAGTAGGACAAGTGCAAGATGAAATAGTGGGAAGCTGATGAGGTTAAATGCAAGTAAGAAATTGTCTTATCTAGAAATCTGTGATATGAATATAAAGTTATTTTTTCCTGTCAGAATACCAAATGAGATAATATCAACCAGTAAGACGGGATCTCACAGATGTGATAGCTGTAATAGAGGTGATGTGGTAGATGTGATAGAAGTAATAAGTAGTCTACATCGACATGCAGCATGAGACACATTTCCTTAGAAAGTTACTATCAGTTTCTGGAACTATTGTATTCAAGCTCTGAGACAGTAATAAGGAATGAGTAGATAGAAATTAGCCCTACCTAAATATTAGTGCTGGATCGTGGTACAGCAATCTAACATATGTCCATCAACATACGTCACAGTCTAGGCTCCAGGTAAGATGACGCAGAAGCCAGTGTGGTGCTTCCATTGTCAGACTCCTCTATCTGCCACCATTCAGTCTTTAGGAACCACAGTTTTTCTTTGTGGAAGGACCCTTGTCTCCTGAAGCTAGAAATGTCTCTGGGGACAGGATCTGAACGATCCTGGGTTAGCTACAGAAGAAGCAGAAGAGCTGGCTGTTGGGATGGACATTGTGACGCCACATTTCAGAGGCACAAAAAACAGAACTAAAGTTTAGAAATCCCATCTTTACTGATTTCTGTGAGGTCTCAAGAAAGGACTTTCATCCAGAAGGATGGTGTCCATCAGGAAGCTTGGAGTCCTCCTATCTTGGAGCAGTGCTGGAGGGACTTCACGTTTTCCTTCACAATAGTAAGTTTTTCCAGTTCTTTCCTCTCTGTAGGAAAAAGAAGTGGGAAAACATGCTAAAAAAGAGAAAAGTTAATCTGAGTATTCTATTCATCATCTAAGATATAATCCTGAACAAGACCTGCTAGAGATGGAAGTTGATGCTGTCCATGAAGTGTCAGTTAATAAATTGTGCTGATTTGTTCTTAACTTGAACAAGAAAAGCTCCAAATATTAGATGAGTTGCCTTGAATTGGTAGTAAAGTTTTATATAGGGATCTCAGCTCTTTACATGCTTCTGTACAACCTAGCTTTTCCAGGAATCCTCCGTTTTCAAAAGTCTAAGATAACTCCTATTTTCTGTCTGAAGCATCTCTTAGAATTGCCTTCGGTGGCAGAGAACCATGAAAGAGTCTGTCAAAATAGAGGAGCTTAGATTATTTGAGGTGTGTTTTAAATAAACTCTGTATGTCCCATGGGGATTGATGCATTTCTTATATTCAGATCTATGGAAGTCAAATTTAAAGCTTTGCAAATAGTAAGGCTCTTGTGGAAAAAACAGCTGTAGTCAGAAATCTTATTTGGACAGTAAGTCAATAAGAAAAACTCTTTTTTCGTAACCACATCAAGATGTTGAGTTCAATTCCCCTGCATCAAGAGTAAGTTCAGTCAAATCCCTGAAATTTTCATCATATAAAATAAGCCTCAGCAAGAAGGGAATTGTGCTCTTACAGCATTTAGGAGAGTGATACGAATTTCACAGCACATGCCACCTTTCTCTGTAGTGTCCATGGAACCGGAAGAGAGTATACACCACCCGAAAGATGTTCTGGACAACTTCTGGAGATGTTCCCGTAAACATTAAGCAAACAGGACCTTCCATACAAACTCGGGGCTTATACAGAGTCTAAAAAGCCTGGAAGCATTGCTGTAAATGGAAACTCATTGTGAGGAGTTGAAGAGCGTCTCAGAATAACTCTGGTGGCTCCAGACCACATTGCTGTATGCAATGCTCTAGATAAACACAGGCTACATCCCAGGTACCACCAAACTTCACCTAGAGTCTTTTCTTCCTTAAGTCATCCACTAAATAAACCGCCAGCAGGACACGTCTGCCATGAGATCATACAATCAATTCTCACAGCTTTTGACAAGTGGAAGTGTCTGGAAAGCAATTCTCCCTGTGTGTTTCATGTGCTTAGAACTCATTCTTCCTAATTTCTTGCACAGTCAAGACAAGATCGGAATGTCTATGGGGCAGGTAGCAGTATGGTCCATGCAGACACCAAATTGTTGCTGAGAGCCCTGCTAAGGAAGTGTAACCTGCCTGCCTTCCTGAATACAGCCATGAAAAATCAGCTTCATGTCAAGGTAAACAAATATTTTATTAAAAACAGTTGTCATATAGAACTAAATCCCCAAGCTGTGAAGTATAAAAGAAGCTTTCAAGCTGACTTTCCTTGAACTGTGGCAGCTTAAGTCTTGTTGCCATTGCTGAAGCTCATCAGGAAATCATTTGAAGGGCTCAAAGGTTAAGAATCTGTGTTTTCATCTAGACGCGAAGGTGAAAGATCAGATGGTTGATGTCAGCCATTTGTATTTTGTCTTTTTATCATGATCTTCAAATGAATCGAGGAGCCATTCATTCAGATTCAGGAGGGCAGGGCTTTCTTAGACGTATCCAGGGTTGTTTACAGGCTTTCCAGGAGAGATGGAAGACCCTTCCTGAAGAGAAGCAGCCTGAGCTGATAATAT
The DNA here is from genome assembly GCF_028500815.1 of Rissa tridactyla. Taxonomy (NCBI): domain Eukaryota; kingdom Metazoa; phylum Chordata; class Aves; order Charadriiformes; family Laridae; genus Rissa; species Rissa tridactyla. The sequence continues at coordinate 158,779,028 of NC_071467.1, read as the reverse complement.
TCTTGTTATTTCTGTCACAGCAATATTTCAGGAAGTCCCTGAAATTCGACAGCCTATGACGTTACGTTTTGTACCAATATGTAATACAAAACATGAGCTCTGTTCTTACGATTCAAAGAAAGACAACAGGTGGATAAAATGGGCAGATTGGACTGAAGGGTGGAGGAGGAGAAAGGAAAAAAGATGAAAAGCAAGAGGGAAGTAAAGTCCACAGTGACTAAAGATACAGTCACTAAATATAAAACAAAGCAACAGGCTGGGCCCTGAACTTCCAGCAGAGACAATAAGGCAGGAATCTCTCAAATATGAAACTCTGGAGTAAATCCTGAGTTCCCCCTTGGGAACTTTGGGTCAAACGTTGGCCAGCCTCAAGGTGCTCCACAGGAGAATTGCCCTTGGTGGAGGAGCTGTGGAGAAACACAGAGGATGCACAAGAACATGTAGCTATGGCTGTGGCCACCACATGGGTGCTGCAGCTGCCAGGTCCGCATCTTTGTCTGGAGCAGAAACAACACGCTTGAAGTTAAGCCGTGAAACACACGCTTGTTCCTGGAGGCTGGGGAACATCTCCCACCATGGAGGCTTTACAAAGTCAGTGAGAGGTGAGTGACTGCTCGTGCCTACAGCACGTCCCTCCAGCACATCCCTCCTGGTGTCCCAGCCTATGGCTCCCACTAAGGAGAGAGCAGCTCTCTTATTCCACATGGGATACTCCAAGGCTCTTCCCCCGTACTTTTAAACCTCTCCACAGTGCAGCAGCTCTGGGCAGAAAGAAACAGACTCATAAAATGTCCCTTAAGGGGAAACAGTCTTAAGCAAAAAAGACTCCTCCATGGAGACAAGATGCTTCCTTGCAGGTTCTGAGTGAGAAAGGGCTGCAGGCAGATAGATCTTCATGTCTGTCCCTCTTTTGAACCCGGAAGGCAGCAGACAGGTGGTTTTCCTGAGAGCTTAAGGACTGACTATACAGGAGAAGCAAAAGTATGGGGAAAACAGGAGAGTCTCTCATTTTGGGGAGAAATCAGGGTTAACACGAGGCAACCTGAAACCAGGATCTGCCCCGTGAATGGAATGGTTTCACACGAATGCTATGCTATCGTACGAGAAAACCTCACAAGTGCAACCCGCCGCAAGGTGATCGCTGAGGTAGAAAGCCTGGGATGGAGTCGGGGATTTTGCTGACTGCTCCCCTCCCTTGTGGCAGAGTTTGCATCTTTCACAACCATTCCCGCTGCGCCAGAGTGTCCCCAGCACAAGGGCAGCTCAGCTCAGAAGGACCTCGTCTGTCATCCTTCAATGTGTTGCCCTGAAATGTCCTGGCTGTGCTCAGCACCACTAGGTTATTTCTCAGCCTAGTTTCAAGTAGCAACCAGCGCGCTGACATTTAGAGAAGTGGTTGAATCACCATCCCTGGAGGTATTTAAAAGACACGTAGATGTGGCACTTAGGGACATGGTTTAGTGGTGGACTTGGCAGTGTTAGGTTTACAGTTGAACTCCATGATCTTAAAGGTGTTTCCCCACCTAAATGACCCTATGATTCTATGAGTCTATAAGTGAAGCGATGCCACCAGTCACCCTGGAAAGGGAGCACAACTGGGGAAACCGTGTCTGTTGGGAATGAAGGCTAGTAACCCAGGGAAGCTGTGACCACCCATCGTGTCACGGTCCTCCTCTTACCTGGGGCAGTGTAACCAAGGGCTTTGGAAAGGAGGAAGTCTTGATTTTCGTGCAGCTTCCCACAGACAACATTTGAAGGCAAAGTTTCATGATAGCCCATACCATGGAAATGAAAAGACCATTATAATAACTAATAAGAAAAGCAACGTATGTCTGCATGCCAGTATCTACGTCAGGTTAAGTAATGTGGTGCAGCAAATCAGGAGCTGGACAAGGAATGAGGATGTGTGATTTCTAGTCATATTTCTGCCAAATTTTGTCTCTGTGCTGTTATTTTAAATTGCAGGTAAAGATGCTTATTCACCCTGGCAAACTGCTTTGGTGTGTTCAGGTTGCTGTGATGAAACGCACGATCAAAAGCTATATGAAGATGACTCGGGCTCAGAAAACACCAAGTATCTTGAAATCCCTTTTATGGGTTTACCTGGTCATGCAAAGCGAAACCTTTGAAAGCCAAAGCAAAACTACCCCCAGAAAACCAGCCTCGCATATTCCCGCTCCCCAGGGTTCAGGCGCCGCCACTGTCCTCCCAGGCTGCACCATCCCCGGGTCACTAAGAGTCTCTCTGCTCCCACGTGGCTGCAAGCATGGCCAGGAGGGCTCTGGGAGACACGATGGCTTCAGTCAAAGCCCATTCCAGGTAGGTGAGTGTTAAAGCGCTGGCTGAGTGTTAGGGCTTAATTATGCACGGGAAGCTTCTTCAGGAAAGGCAGAGTCCCAGGCTGGGGGCTGAGGGCTGGCAACATCGCCTGCGCTGGAATTGAGCCCAGGGGACTGGAAGGAAGGAAGATATTTGAAACCATAAGATCTACCAAACCTAGACAGCTCAGTTTTATATTCTGAAATTCAGTGGTAATGGGGGAATTAGGAGGGAAGAACACACACCAGGTATTTTGATAACCAAAGCCCCATGGGAGGCACAGCCCCAGCTCCCCTGGAGCTCATACGGCACACGGCGCCTGGAGGCTCATACAGGGTACTCGGGTGCTCTCTTTGCATCCATCAGTCACAAATTTCACAGATTAGGAAGGAGACCGGTCCTTCTTCTTCTACCAGAAGAGCCAGGAGTGCCTCGCTGGATGAAACGGGGTATACTTTACAGTTCATTTTGTGTGCCACACGGGCAGAGCAGCGTGCAGTGGGCTGGGAGCACGACCACTCTGTCCTGCTGCTGGCCAACCTGTCTGAGCATGGCAGGAAACCCCTAACACAGCTAATTGCAATGGAGAAGTATTCATCAGTCACCAGGATATAGCTTACACAGTGAAAGAAGTTGAAACAACTCTCCATCTCCTTTGGTATGGTATCAGCAAACAGGCACTTATTCACTGTTTTGTGTCCCCAAATAATACTTTCTAATAATTTACCGTCCCCGTGGAGGCCAGAAAAGATGGCTGTGTGGTTTAGACCCGGCCACAGCAAGGCCAAAGGTGGGCAGGTTGTTTAATCTCTGCCCATTCCCAACCTGTGAAAATGAAGGAGCGATACTCCTGCACCGTCTGGTGCGTGGCGGCAGGAGCAAGAATTCCGGGTGAATCAACTCTGCTGCTCGTACAAGACCAAGCACAGGGGATGCCCATCCCGAGCAGAGCTGAGAGCCACTCCTCTAACACACCTCATAACAAACAATGATTGATGAATTTCAAAGACAAAACAGATCAGCTCGAGGTACCCTGGTCACCATGTGGCACACTTTGCACAGTGCTTAAACTTCATTTTCCAACTCTTTACCAGCACCAGCGTCATGCTGAAAATTATATCCCGAACATTGGTGCTGCTCAACAGCAAATGGCTGGCGATAACCTTATTTTCTGTGTATTTGACCCCTGGCACAGGTCTGAGCAGCGGCATCCCAGTGCTGCTCCCGTGCTTCTGCCACGCTGGCACCGGCTGGAGCCCAGCCCCGAATCCACGGGAATTGGCAGGACCGACCAACGGGCGCAGTCACATAGACACAGCCCTGCCGAGCACCAAGGCTTTCTGAACTCTCACCTTTTGCTCATGTCACCTTTAATGTGACAGGGAAGATTTTTCTTTTTTTCCCTTACCATTTGAGAAACATTGCCATATCGAAATCTTTCCTTTCTTCCTTCATTAATGTCTGTGTCACCTCGAGCGTTGTTATAATTCCTTATTGGCTGCTCTTCCAGAATTTGCTTTAAGAAAACTTCAGCTAGTTTTGAATGCGGCTGCAAGGTTAACTAGAAATAGAAAATGTCATGAACATGCTGGATATATATCCCTTCTGCTTCCCTGCCACTAAGCCAGCTTTTCATAAAGTTCGAAACTGATATTAATATTTAACTTTTAACTCACAAGATCTTTCATGGTCTCAGCTCTGCTTAATTAGCTGACATTTAGCTCCCTCTATTCCACAGCACACACCTAGGAGTCCTTGGGTACCGGTTTATTAACATTCCCCAAAGTAGATTGGAGCAGGCGGTTACCAGAACCTTTATCAATTGCTCCCGAAGGCGATGGAATTTATTGCTGAATGCCATTAAACCAGCCAGGTCTGTAAATATGGTTAAAGGCACGAAGACACCCTTGTTTTCCAAAGCTTCTCGCTCACTTTAAATGAGCTTTGTGAATTGGTCTCTCTCGTTCTCTTACTCCACTGCGTGCAGCCTTGTTGAGGCGCTCCTAAAGAAAGACTCTGTATTAACCTATATTGCATTAAGCACAGTTCTGCTGTTAATCAACGCTCTTACAGCGATATACGCTGCTGCAGCGCTGCTCCGGCATAGACACGGCTGCGTGGAAGTCGCCGAGCGTAGCAGCTCCACCTCGCATTCATTTGCTAACCTTTCACGATCTTCCCTTGCTAAAGGCTTTCCTTCTTTTCATCCAGCCTCAGAAATCCCCTGCCCAGACAAAATGAGGCCTAGGTGCTGGTTTTACCTGTACGCTGTGCCCACAGGGACATATCGAGAGCATTTCTCCCCTCTTTACCCCTGGCTGGTCTCCTATTGCCACCTCCACCCCGGAGGTGCTCCTGCCCAGTCAGTCAGTCACTCCAAGAGACTTGTTCTCAGAGTAGCCGTATCCATCCCAGCACTAAAAGTGAGGACAATTTTCAAAGACCGACATAATTTAAGATCGCTCACAACTCCATAACCGCAATACTAATTACCTACTTAAGCCTCCAGAACAAAGTACGCTGTACTTGGATGTGTACGCCATAATTACGAGGTATTCCTCACCGCTCCTGCCGTGAGACCCATTAATAGTATTTCATTTAACACGTAGCTGGCTCTCCTCATTTCTGGTAAACTTAATATGGTTAGGAACACCGTACAAGTTAATATTTTGCTCATAAAATTCTAACATGTTTGTTCTTTATGTCAATGAAATAGCGACAAGCAATATGTATTTTCTAAAAACTGTGTTTTGATGAAGCTATCACAGCATGAACAAATGTCAGACCACAAAGACAAATATGAATAAAAAATATGTCTAGTTAGTGAACAACCTTGTTTTAGGGCCTATCTCAGTAAATTAAGTGTTGATCTTGCCCGTTCAGGATCTTGCTTCATCTGGTTTTGGTTCCTCAGCGAAACTAATTTAGTGCCCTCAACACATTCAGTGTAAGCCACGTTTGAAATAAAGTCTGTCACCAGGAAAGTGCTCTTTGCCTTTGGTATATTTGGTATGGAAAATGAAATAAACTGTTTTAAACAAAATGTATCAACAGTCCTTACGAACTGGGGACCCCCAGTCTCCCCAGGTCAAATGTAACAGCTCTATCCCAAGTCAATAGACTAAAGCTACTTGCTCTGGGTAAGAACCTGGTCCTCCTTTCTTAGAAATGACCTTTACAATTCTGTTGCATTGATAAAAGGCTCAGTCATGACGTTGGATACATCTCTGACTTCATCAGAGTAGAGTGAGATAAATAAGGGAGAAAAGACAGGGTCTGAAGTCAGGACGTATTTCTCCCATTTTCCATAAAGGTTTTGAGATGCTCATCTCTTGGAGGGAACTGAGGAGACCAGCTGAGGACAGCTATATAAATATCTGGATAGATGGGATCTCAAGCAGTTCATGTCATATCGTATCACATTATACCATATCGTATTGTATCGTATCGTATCGTATCGTATCGTATCGTATCGTATCATATCAATTTTACTTAATCTGGTAACTCACAGAAGATAAAACGCATGAATTCTTTCTTGGACAGAGCACTTCTAACTGAACCCAACATGACTTTGGCTTCACAAAGGGCCTCACAAATTCTAAGTTTGCTTCTCAGTATCTGCTTCAACAAAGCAGTAGTGAAACAATCTGCATATTTACCCCAAAGATAAATACCCCAGGCTGGTGACAGCAGGTATCAGCTGTGGTCCACTACAGCATTGCTCCAGCTGCACCCAAGTTACACCAGGATAAGACTGGGGGGATACAGGGATGAATCTGGCCCACATCTTATCATTGATGCAAAAAGAAACAGATATAAAAATCTTCTGCTAGCTTTGCACTGTGAAATTCAAAGACAGAATGTATATGTGCAAATTATAGCTTAAAGAAAGACTTTCCTTCTGGGGGCCGTACATCAATGCTATCATCTCGTAGTGTGTTCTCAGCACAAACCCCGCTGACCTCAGTGGTGCGTCGAGCACGGCACTAGGGGACTCGATGCTCAGCAGAACAACCCGGCCAGGTAGTCAGGATCTCTTTTATTTCACGATCGTGAACAATTTTGAGGGCATATCCAATAAAGTATAAGCCAGAACTAAAATTTTAAAATGTCAGATAAGAAAACTCTAACATACCTGCCTGAAATAATTTACCAGTCACTGTTACAGAAAGCACACAATTTCCCTCTGATTATTAAAAAAAAAGATAAAAATAGGAAAAAAAAACCCACAAATTACTCTCTTTTGCCATCTTGGTTTGTTTATTTTGATCTTTTGATAATGCTTGTCTGCTTGCACTACGCTGTTCTTCTGGGTAATCAATTTTCTTTGTTGTTTTTAGGGGGTTTTCACATTGAACGAGAAAAAGAGGATGCTGGAAAGAGGGGAAATATTTTTAAATTCAAGGAAAAAAGATATGATTAAAAATAAGGTAAAAATTATCTAGACTTTGAAATAGTTGCAGAGATTCCCAGCACCTGTGTTCCTGATCATATATTTTTTCAACACACTTTGGGCCAAATCTGGCTTTTCAGTCCACTCAAAAATTCAACAAATTTCACAGAAGGGAAATAGGAGGGGAATCCAACCTTTCCCATTAGTTTGATATGTTTACGTTTTAGTTCTCTATGTACGTAATACATAAAAAACATTTCCCTGCTCTCGGAGTATAACCGGAGCCAGCTGACCGTAGGTTTTGCGTATGGGGTGAGTTTAATATCAACACTGAAGACCCCATCTCAGCGTAAATTGGCCATTTGGAAGCAGAACGAAGTAGAAAGGGAGTTCAAATATTTGAACGTTGCTTTAAAAATCGTTGTCTACATACACATGAAAGAAGGTGCTGACTTGGATTAAGTGTGAAGAAAGTCTTCCTTAAATATTGAAGGTATTTCCATTTTATATAGTATAGCTGCTCCGCAATACTCAAAATTATAACTTTGACGAAGCATTCTGCAAAATCTGTTTGTCAGTAAGAAACGGCAGAAAATATTCCACTCCGAGCAAAAACTTTTTAAAGGTCTTTTTACAAACATTAAGCCAGACAACAAATCCTTGCGTAACAGATTTAGGGGACCAGATGTTAAAGTGTTGTAAATCAGTATTGCTCTAATGGCTTCTGCGAAGCTCCAACAAGCTACACTCGCTGAGGGATGGGCTGTGGTGTTGTTGAAATACTTAACTTTACAAATGTTGTAAAAATCTACAAATAAACTTTAAAATTATGTGACGTACATTAAAGAGATTTCTAATCAGTGCGGGGTGGGTTTTTTTTCCACAATACAATTCATCGTTTTATATTCTTCAGTGGTTACTCAATTTGCAGTGAAGGTGACATATATAATTTTAGAAACTTTTTTTTTTGTTATAAAGCTTACTTTTTCTCTCAATATTTTACTGTTTTAAATGAACTATCCTTGTTACTTTAAAACCACAGTTAAGTAGTTAAACAGTGCTTTCGTCGGGTATTGGAGCCTGAAGCAGATATTCTCCTACTTTTCTCTTCTGGGGACACAGCGACAACCTGAACTGAGTCCCAGCTCTGGGTCAGATTTATGATGAAATATTTTATACTGATTAATAAATTTTTTGGACCAAAAAGCCCCCCAGTGATGAAAGGCATGGCCCCCGTCAGGAATATTTTGATGGTATTTTGCCGTTTCTTCAGCAAAAAGGCTTTAATTTTAAAAAGTTATTACAGTAGTGGTGCTCAGGTTGGGTGAACATTTGTATCAGGATCGGTAGAACTTTGATATGGAAATTTTAAAGGAATGGCTTGTTTTAAGGAAACTGCACACATTCCACTTAGTTATTTCGCCTCTAAAAGGAGAAATATTTGGGAAGTTTCCCATCGCCATCTCACCAGCAGCAATAGAAACTCAGCAGCTCTTAGCTATAAACTATAAACAATTTTCTGGTACGGAAATACAGATGAATTGATCATCTGTTAAAACAAACACGTGAACTTGAAAAATTAATAGGTTTATTGAAATTATCTTAGTTATCTTTTCCCGCTGGAGCAGGAAGCTCAGGTTTTACAGACTCTAATTCTGTTACAAGCAGACGTTGATTTTGTGAAAATCGGCACAACTGAGATGAACACCTTGGGGTAAGTAAAAACCTAAACGCAGAAATAAGGTCAAATAGCCAATTGCCTGTTTAAACTCCACGTTCTCACCAAACCCTCTGCACGTTGCATTTCAAAATACCAGCAACAGAAAACCAGTTAAAATGAAAAAAAAAATGAAAAAAAAAATACCAGGGAACGTGGGCACATTTAAAGATCAAAAGTAGAAAATACGAGAGAGATGACAATGGCAAGAATTGATTACATCAGAAAAAAATGATGATTTTATCTTACTTCATTCTGAAATGAGGAGCTGATCTCTTCCATAACCCCGTGTGAGCAGCAGTCTCTGCACAGGCACCTAAGGAAGGAAAAGTTCCCTGCGATTTACTGACGTCCCAAACAGCAACACTTTGCTAAAAGCACCTGTTTCTCTAATAAAAATATATATTTTTTGAACTAGAAAAAGACGGGTTTTCTCCTTGAAGTGCTTCCACCACTGAAAGTGTTAAGGTGAAAATTAAAGAACGTTAAACTACTTTTTCCCAGTAAATGAGGAATGCGTGAGACACAACCATGCCACACTGATAGTGAGTCAGGCTTTTTTAGATATACTCTTCGAAACAGAGCAAGAAGGATTTTTAAAAAATGCAGTAAAGCAATGTATTCTCAATTCTTGTCCTCAAACGTACTTAGTAATTCAGGGTCCGACTCTTCCCTTACGGGGCATGGACACGACCCGAGCATCCCCACGCGAGGTGGCATTTTTGCAAAGCCCTGAAAACCCTCGCGTGTTTTAATTGGAAAATTATCCCACAACGCCGGGGTCCCTAATGATTTTCACGTCACCCAAACGCAGTTTATGGAGAAATAGTTGCTGGAAACCCAAGTCAGGAAGGACCCAAGCTCTCGCGGTCAACCTGCTGCTGCCCAGGTGGGTTTCACAGCTGGCGTTGGGCACTTGCTGATGCTCCCGTGGATGGGGTTGGCCATGGATGGGCCTTGGAGAACAGACCCCAGCATATTGCACCCTAAGAAAAATTTAACTACACCAGTAAACACAGAAAATACCCCATCTCTCTCTCCAGAGGGGCTCACATTAGTGTTTCAATCCACTTTCCCTTGTCTTCCCAGTATAATCTTATTGCTGCAGCTAAAATCTGGGGGGGGGAAGGAGGTTTAATCAAAGTTGGTATTTTAAAACAAGCAGTGTCACGGCCCAGTTCTTTAATAAACCCCACCGATATGGATCCTTCAATCCCTCGTAGCGTTCAGGGAAATCTGTGCTCACAGATCCTGTTGCAGGGCAGGGGACGCAGAGGCTAATCTCTCTCTAGACTGGTCTTTTTCCTAGTTGCACGGGGAGAAAAATGTGAGAAAATATGTATTTCCCGGGTGCTGTGGCAGCATTAAACCACAGCTTCGTACCCCATATATTGCCTTTATTAAGCATAATCTTGCAGAGGGTATTAAGGTAAATAGTAAATGGTTTAATGGCAGTTTAATATTCTGCACATACCCATAACAGACATTTTAGTTGCTTTTAATTGATGTAGCTGCTAGCTTTGTTAAACTCTCCAGGAGAGTAGTTCTCACTGGGAACGAGCCTCCTAGAAAGTATCAGTTTGCAAAAACACAATAGTTTGAGCGATAATTGTGCAGAAAGAGACTTCTGGATTTCTTTGCAGTTGAATAAGAGCGTTTTGTTTCACTTTTGTGTAACTCAACATCGGGTGCCTAAATTACAGTCAGACTTTCCAAACAGCTAAATAAAGAAATACATGGGTTAAGTCACTTTTCAGATAAAACGTCGACTGGAAGGTTTTAGCCAAACAGAACATTTTTATAGCTGTGGGCACATTAAAAAAAAAAAAAAAAAAGATGTAGGAGGAGAAGTCCTGGTGTTACTTAAACAGCGGCTTTCAGCACTCATAAAAGATGTGGTATTAAATTATTTTCCACTTATAAATCAACTGGCCCATGCTCTATACATTAGCACAAGCTCTAGCTGGTCTCTGGCTTCATACTGGTCTTCGCGTAACTCCATCCAACCCCAAATGAAAAGCTGCTGGCGTGGCACTGAACCTCAATTATCGCGACTAAAATTTATATATATACCCCCAGAAAGAGCACGCAGAAAACGATGGCAATCAGCAAAGAAAATTAAAGGGCTCTGCAATTAAAAAAACTTCCATTATTCCATTGGTCCGACTGGCACCCGTACCTCCTGTTTGGGAGGGATAAAAAAAAGGTGGGGGGGGTAATCTCCCTGAAAATGAACTTTTAGATTTTTTTAAGCTTGTAAAAATAGTAGAGGATCTGAAGGTGTGTCTCAGCAGGTTTTGCCTGCCTGTCTAGCGCCGAGACTTTTTGCGTGATCAAAGAATACATGACAGCGAACGGATCTATGCTTGTAAATATCAAACGGTTTGATCAGGCTAAAAGACTTTATTGAAGTTTCCCACTTTTTAATCAAACAAGAAACAGTCACCTCCAGCACCCGTAGAAAAAGGGCTAGTATGATATTAGGATAAAAAAAAGTACTAAACGTGGCTTACAGATAAGGGGTTTTCTTCCTCTAACATGGCACTTCCATTAATGGCATGTTTGTACGCTGAGGAAACTGCAACCCTTAGAATTTTACCACAGCACAGTGTAAAAAGGGTTCGATTACGCCGATATTCATAAGTCCGCAATGGGCCACAAGAAATAAGCCATGTTCACATACGCAGCCTTTTAAAACGGAATTAAAAGCATAATAATGAGATGAATATACCACTGACTTGTGGGTGTTTTTTTTTTTTTTTGTCCTTCTGCTTTATGGTGAAATCCACAGCATCAAAATCTGCAACTGGCCCGTGGAGAGAGGTTTTCTATACTATTTCTGTCGCTTAGTATGATAATTTGCCCCCCCACCCCCTCCCCCCAAAAAAAAAATAGTTAAAAATGCCATTCTGAATGAACACATGGAGCTCTGAATAAAAAAGAGCCAATAATTTACAGTAGGACGACAAGAGTGTAATATTGCTTTAATATAACGTATTAATGAAAATTGCCATTGTAAGATAGATAAGACTTAATAATACAACCCTCATTGTGCTCCGCGAGTTGGAGGCTTTGGTGAGTTCTATGTTAGTGCCGCGTGGCTGGCGTGAATCCTGACACAATTTTGAAGACTCTCCTTTTCCAGTGCCACCGGAGCCGGAGTTTATTTTCTCTACAAAACCCCGGACGGGCCCTTTCCTGCTCTGTCAGGTACCACTGTGCTCCTCCGCCAGCTTCCGCCCGCCGCAGAGTTCGTGCAAACACGCTTTCAGTATTTTTAATGCCATTTAATACATTTTGTTTTCCTCCCACTTCATGCGTAGAGCAAGTTAGCTTTAAAAAAAAAAAAAAAAAAGTCTCTGTGGCTTTTTTTTAGTCTTTATTCTCCAAGCTACTGACATTTTTCAAATGGGTGGCGGGGCAATAGAGGGAATGGCGGATTAAAGTCTTGCCCGTATTTTTATGCCAGGGTAGCTCAGCATCGCTCTGTGGTGCTCCACTCCTGCAAGCATCTTACATTTGCAACGATGAGGGCTTATACTTCTGTTTATTAAATGGCAGCTTGTTTATCTGTGCTAATTACCGGGAAGAAAACTAACCTCCTTTCCTCTCTGTGGACCGCTATTTATAGCGGGGAAGACCAGCCCTGCCCGTATGCAGGGGGGTATCTGTGCGAATCAGGCTGCCGTGAGGTTACAGCCATCCCTTCTGCAAGGAGGGAGGAAATCATTGCGTTGCTGTAAGAAGGCTGAATGAGCCCACGGTGCAGGTTTTGAACCCAAAATGCAGTTTCAAAGGGGAAGAAAAAAAAAAAAAAGCGCTTTTGAGCAGGTCCATGGCGGGGGGGGGGGGGGGAAAAAGGAAAAATAAAAAAGAGATTTTTAACAGCATGAGCTTTGGTATCAATATTTTGCATGCACCTTTGGCAAATATTTTTGTAGTGTTACTCAAGATGCACAAAACTGCAATTTGTTCTCCAAAAGGGTGAGAGGCTGCTGTGAGGGGAGCCAAGGAGGAGAGGGGATTTATCCCAATCTCCTCTTCTCTGAGAAAACCTCTCCGGAAAATGATGATTTTTCTCCGTTATCCCACAGCCCCTTCTGGGTTTTGTTGCTGAAATGCCCAGAAAGTTTTTCTGTCCAAGTCCCGCTACCAGAAATCCTCCCGTCCGTTTTGGAGGAAGTACGTTGTTTTCAAAATAATTTGTTACTCGGTGCGTCTGCTCTTCTGGCACGACAGGGAGTAGCTCCGTCATGGCAGATATGACAAGTAAGAAATATTTGCAAAAAAAATCAAACCTGTTCTGGAAAGTTTAGTTTTTGGATGTTATTTGTCTGCACCGATTATAGAGAGAACTTTGTGTGGTTGCAGATGGAGTTCTCCAGTGCTCTGGACTACGCTTTTTCAATAAGTATTAAAAATCCACTGATGCTTTAAAGCACACAAGCTTATTTCTGTGACCTGCTAGTGAGTCAGCTCTCACCAGCTTCTAGTACTTTTTATGTAGGGATTCTTACATTCCAAATAATGCTTCCAGCCTTTAAATCTCAAAACTACACACCAATATTTACAAGCGCCGATTCCGAGATCAATATTTTCATGCATATTCTATCACTAACGGCAGCACGTTGAGGAAGGATAATCCAACTTCATTTATAATCTCACAGCACTTGGTGCCTTCAGTGATTGCTTTTTAGATTCAGAAATTAATATAAGAGTTAAAAAAAAAACCAAACCCAACGCTCAAAAGGAGGGCAACAAGTAGAGGAACGGAGGAAGATTTTAAAATAAGCTATAATTAATTTTTGGAAGCAATTTCTTACTTTGTCAGGGTTGAAAAGACGTCTTACTTATTGGAAATGATGTATTTTATGGAGAAAAAACATTTATAAAATCCCCCCTCCCTAGCAGGTGATGTGGGCTGGGCAGCCCTTCTAAGGACAACTCTTGTCTGATGGCAACGAAGAGTTCATCTGAAAATGAACAGCACATTTCTCAACCTGCGCTCTCCTGGCTCGCAGTTCAGCTCAGTGGCCGCAATTAGCAATTAAACAGGAGAAACAAACGCCTGCATTTTCTTGCAAGAGGGTTAGTTTCATTTCTGACTTGGAAATGACAGCGCAGACGCGTAAGGAGCAAAAAAATCATGTAACACCAGGAGGAAAACACGCCGCGTTCACTGGGATGCTCAAATCGTGCTGCATTAATATGCACGAAAGAAGTAAAAGAATTAAAAGCCTTTTTTAAAAAAAAAAAGGGATGTTGTTTTTTTTTTTTTTAAAAAAAAAAAAGTCGTGTAGTGTCATTGCTTATTCACCAACAGCCCGCTTCTCCTCCAAAGCAGTACGCTGGGTTTGAGGGGGGGGAAAAAAAAAAAAAAAAACCACCAACAAGAACCCAACCCCACACCGCTGTAGAGAGAGCACATGTTACATCAGACACAGTACCTGATTTTTCACTGCACAGCTTGTCAGCTAGATAGTCTGCCTCTTGGGCGATAAGTGAGAATATTTCATCTTCATACTCTTCTAGGATACTTTCCCACTGTAAGGATGGAGAAAAAAAAAAAAAAAAAAAAAGGAGGATACTCTGTCTATGCTTTTTTTTTTTTTTTTTTTTTCCTTTTTCGCTAGAAATAAGGGACGCGGTTTGCGATGCTGCGGCGAGGAGCCCCCTGCCTCGCTCCGCTCTCCCCTGCCCTACGCAGCGCGGGGATGAATGGGGGCTGCCCGAGAATTAATGCTACCAAATATTACTTAAACTTTATGCCCAGCCTCACTCTTGTTTCAAAACCACATTCACGGGATGGGGGGTGGGGGGGGGAAGGGGGGGGGGGGAATGGGGGGAAAACCCTTCCAAAAAGACGTTTCGCTCGGTTAGGGGACACCCCCCCACACCCCCCTTTCCTCTTTCAACGTGGACTCAGGGAGGAGGCACTGGAAATTTGAATAAAACAAGCCCATTTTGTATTCTGATATTAGTGGTCACGACGTGCAATAAATAGAGCTCCCTGGCCAGGCAGCCGCAGCTCTGATTTCACCACAGATAGAGCAGTCGACAGCCGTGAGTGAGGAGTCTCTGTGTGTGTGTGTGTGTCCCCCAGTATTTAGGGGGCTGATGGAAATTCAGGGCCCTGAAATGGGTCTCTGACCCCCTGGGAAAGGTGGAGAAACGTGGCTCTGAGGGGTGGGGGGGGGGGGCAGTGGCCAGCCTGGGGTTTGGCACCTTTTAGGAAGCTTGGGTGTGTAGGAAAAGGGAATTCCTGTCCCCAAAATCCAGACTTCCACCCATGAGCAAGGGGAAGCCCTTTAACGTGGGTGGAGAAAAACCAGACTGAAATAAAACCCGCTTGCTGGAAGTCGTGCTCGGTACGCAGACACACGCACACAAAAAAAAAGGGCCTTTTGCTGTGCTTTGCTAAAAAAAACCCACCAAAACCAAACCAAAGGAATATCTGCCGGGACATGCAATAACCCGCAGCTGCCGGTGACCGCGGCAGAGCTGCTGCCCCCCGAGCTCCACGCCGGCTCCTCGCCCGCCTCTTCCCAGTCCCCAACTGCTCCAAAGGCCACGGCCAGCACAACTCTGTGCCTTTTTGGGGGGGTTTTTTTGGGTCTTTTAGGTTTTTTTGCACATTTTCCATGACAGCTGAAAAAAAAAAAAAAAAAAGACCGCAAAAGCATTAAAAAACCCCAAATATATACATATATATTTGAAGAAGGGGCTGGCATGAAGGCAGGCGGAGCACCCCAGTGTTTTTTAGCAGAATTAGCTGAGAGAAATCCACCCCTATGCCACGAGGCCTAAGGAAAAAAAAAAAAAAAGAAAAGATGACATCCCTCCCCTCCTCCCCTAATTTGTCCATAAATATTTGAAACTCCTTTAGTAGCGATCTGGATTTTTAGCCACTAGTACAATTCCCTTATTTCCTGCACAGAAATCAACAGAGATATTTTTCTGGGAAATGCTGATTTATATTTAATCACGTAGGAAAAAAAAATAAATTCCCCAAGTAAAATGTAGTTTTGAACTGTTGGAGTTTAGGAAATTCGTAACATATAAAGCATCTGGTATAATCCGTGGGTTACTTCTGCAAGTGACGTGCCTTTTGTAAATGCTTTATTCATATTTATGAAGCCCTAAATGGATCCAAATACGTTTCTAAATAACGTTATAAAGCATCTGACAAAACGCAGCGCTATCTCCAAATACTCAGCCGGTTTCTGTGAGGAGCCAGCACGGAGCACGGGAAAATACGGCAAGAATCGTAAAACACGGCACGATCCGCATGAATTTCCTAGTGACGAGAAAGCGTGGGCACGCCGACACAGCTTTTGCTGGAAAATAAAAGGTTACTCATTCGTTACGTTGGCTTACCGCAAATTTCAAAGGTTTGTAAGCAACAGATTAAACTCCAAAATATTTTTTTTTTTTTAAGTCTGCATAGATTTTTCTCCTTTTGCCTGGGAGCAAATCCCTCCCATCTCCTTTCTTGTCCCAACAACTCTGTTAGACGGCCCTCTGACTTTGCTAAAGGAACCTCATGAAGGCCAAAATTGATTA
The DNA here is from genome assembly GCF_028500815.1 of Rissa tridactyla. Lineage (NCBI taxonomy): Eukaryota > Metazoa > Chordata > Aves > Charadriiformes > Laridae > Rissa > Rissa tridactyla. Next base: position 158,763,036 of record NC_071467.1, on the reverse strand, counting down.
TTTTTTTTTTTTCTGCTTATTACATCATGAAAAACAACCCACCCCGCTTTGTACAGATAACGCCTAGCGAGCTCGCAGATGGAGAAAAAGAGCATCCCCCCCCCCTCGCTATGTAGAACTGTTGACACATTACATTACACACGTAATTAAAAACGTCAGCTCCGGCGAAGGTGGCCCTTGGAGAACCTGCGCGGCCCCTGCCGCCTCGCGGCCCCACCAGCCCCTCGCCCTCCTCCGGATGCCGGACGCTCCCGGCTGGAAACCTCCCGGCGGCCTGAAGAGACGGCGGCGAAGGGACGTTGAGGGCCATGAAAGCCCTTGATGCTCCGGCCACTTGTTTCTCTAGTTGAAGCAGAGTTTGTGAAAAGTCCCGGGCTCTCAGTTGTCGCTCTGTCTTTTAGCCGCTGCTCGCCAGGCTCAGATGCAGCTGTTTAATACCTCCCAGGGGTTTTGCGCGGAAAATAATAGCTTACAAAACCTAGCTTCTCCCAGGTTCTACTATTTCAGCTTTATTTCCGAACAGCTGGTCCGTGTCTTTGTCCATCCCCTTCCCTCCCTGGCCGCGGCGAGAATTCGGCAGGAAAAACCTCCGGCCGCTACCTACGCCCCCCAAGAGCCACCACCGCTGGCGGCGGGGGTCAAAGAGCAACCCTCGCCCTTGGAAACGGGCACAAAAAAACCAAACCAAACCAAAACAAAAAAACCCAACCAAAAAAACCAATTAAAGAAACCCCAAAACCCCCCCAAACTTCGCGCCCCGTCTAGACAGGTCAAGGTGCAAGATGCTCCTCTCCCTGTTGCGTCTTCCGGAAAGGGGCGTGAACCGGAGCCAAGTGCACAGCAAACACCCGCGCCGCATCCCTGCCCCTTTAGAAGACTTCTTTTTTTTTTTTTCCCCCCTTTTTTTCCGCCCCCCCCCCCCCCCCCTTTTCCTTCTTCTTCTTTTTCTCTCCACCCTCTGCTGATCAAAGTAGGAAGTTTTCATGACAACCATAGTCAAAGGGCCTGCATCGCAAATGAACTCGATTTCGGCGATGTTGATATATCCCGGCTCCATTGTCTCTTTTCAGACACAGTATGAACCCTTCCGGTCTCAATGATTACATTACAGAAGGACTTTCACATGTGGGCTTCATTTGCACAAAGGGGTTGCCTTGCTTCACCACCATCTGGCCACAAATCAGATAAATAAAGGCAGGAGAATTAAAATTAAAGCTTAGAGGAGTCTTTTTTTTTTTTTTTTTTCCACCCTCCCTCCCTCTCTCTCTCTCCCCCTTCGTCTTCTTCTTCCATCGGGGCCCATTATGAAATCCCTCCCTCCCCCAGTCACATTCTGGATGGGGAGACTACTTTTTATGAAACCTGGGAAAAGCAAAAAAGTGCCTAAAAAACCAAAAAAAAACCCCACAAAAAAAAAGTCTGGGAAAAGCAAAAAAGTGCCGGGGGGGAAAAAGAAAAGACCAAAAAAAAATAATAAGACGACTGCAGTCTTTCACTCCCACCCCTGTTTGTAGGGCAGCATAACCTATTTTACAGTAAAGATAGGCTCGTACAAAACGGCATTTTGCTATTAAAAGTCCGTCTCTTCCACTGGGATGCAAATATTTTTTTTCAGGAAAACACAATGTCCCATAAGCTGGAAAAAAAAAGAAAAAAAAAAAAAAAAGCAGCTGGTGGCGGCAGTGGAAGGCGGTGGCAGAAGTTGGGTTTGAAACTTGTGCTCCAAACTCTGCTGCTTCTTCCTCCCACCGGGACGGGGAGCGCAAAGGCTCCGGCAGCGCTCAGACACGGGGCAAGCGCTTCCCCCCTCCCCCGCCAAAAAAAAAAGAAATATGTGGCAGTTTCTGAAGGTAGAAAATAAAATAACCCGCGAGGGCGGGAGGAAGGTGTTACAGCCCTGACAATAGAAGGTGAGATTCAACCTCACGGTCTAATTTCAGCCCTGGCGTCCCTTCTATTGAGGTCAGTGTTGCTCTGGGAGGGATTTATTATTATTTTTTTTGCAATCTGATTGCTATAGAAATAAATTGCGCTGAATTTCATCCCTCTTCTAAGCTACTTCCGGGTAACTTAAGTCAGTAACTTAAGTCAGCCGATGGGGAAAGCCACATTTCATGACTGTATTTCTTTACACGTAGTCAGTGTCACAAGCTGAAGGGTTTTACTCTGTAAATTCTGGGAAAGAAGATTTTTCCCTGTCTGTATTCCAACCGATATTCGGGTGGGTAGTCACATCCCCTCTTGCTCCCCTGCAGCCCCTTCCCGTGGCCTCCCGGCCGGCGGGGACCACTGTCCGTGTGGCTGAGCCAAAGCCCCCAGATGCCGCAGGGTGCCCTGCCCAAACTCGGGGCGCTCCCATCCCCTCCACCTTACCCCCTGCAGCAAAGCCCAGCACCGACCATGCAACGTCTGAAAAAAATAACCAGCCCCCAAACCTCAGGTGAGAAACCCCCCAGTTTTACGGAAACGGTTTTGCTGCACGTGCTTTCTTTTGGATGCACGCGCAAGTTTTTATACGCCGACGGGCACCTGTGTGATGTGGCTCAGGCCGGGCACGGCTTGTATTTAGCATCATATTTAGATTTGGGCTGTATTCCCTTGCTACTGTAATGAAAAGTATTTTAGAGATAACATATACATAAAGAAGATGAATAAAAACGTAAGAGCATAACTTGCCAACAGTTGGATTTACTCATTTTTTGTTTCTCCTCAATAAATTACACATCGGATGCGTAATCTCTGAATAACTTTGTCTTCCTTCGCTTGTTTGGAGTCAGGCTCACGCTTTGGGGTAGCAACTATTATTATATGAGCCCATGCCTTGTAAACCCGTGGACGCAGAAGCTGCCAAGATAATCTATTAATTTCTGTTGCCCATTTTTGTTGGGTTTCGCCTGGGGAAAATTTTTGCGGAAATAAATATATGCAACTTGAATTTAAGCAAAGTATTTTTTTGCTGAGCCGCGCTCTGCCCGGACGTACAGGGCTCTAGGCAGTGGAGAGTGCTCTTTCTGAAAGTGTTTTAATAGTAAGAGAGGAATAAGTATTTGGACAAGTGGTGGAAAACTAAAGCCTTTCTTTCTATACTGTGAAGATTTTGAATAGTACTTGTCAATAAAGCAACTCCTATTGTAATTGTACCGGAGACATGGGCCTCCACCCCGAAAAAGCTGTCTCAGAGATACTAACCTCATTAAAATATGAATGAAAAGGCAGCCATCATTGTAATGGGAGAAAACCATTTACTCGGCAACAAACTTTATCTGCTGCCTTTTGTAAAAATATAAATATGATATCCAGCAGATTTTTCATTACATTTGGGGGGGAGGTCGACGAGCACACGATTATTATTTTCTTTTTTAAGTTTTCAAACAAGTCATAAAATCTGATCCTTCCCTCCCGGCTTTTTCTACTGAGCATTTCAAAATCGGAAGCACCTTCAAATCATTTGGAATCTTTAAAAAGCCGGGGGGGGGGGGGGCGGGCAGGGAGGGGAAGAGGGCTTTGTTTCTTTTTTTGTTTTAAGTTCGAAGGAAACTTTCGCATTTATTTTGTGGTGTTTTTTTTTTTTTCCCCCCCCAGAATATCTCATCCAATTTCAAAACAAAACAAGAGAATTCATTACGGACTACTGTGACGACACCTTAATAACAGTCAATTATAGGGTGCTCAAACGCCTGCTCATTACTATGTCTCTGTTAATCTAGTCCTAAATTTCTTGCTTGATAGATACCGCAACCGGCCAAGAATACAATTGCATTACAAAGTGCAATGAAAAATATACAAAATGTGACTGCAGGAAGTAGGCAGTTTCAAAATAACCGAGCTGTCACTCAAACATTTGTCAAAACAATTAGACATATCTGGTCATTTTTTTTTTTTTACAAAATACAGACAGACTCGGAATGGATAATACGCAAAGCCTTAAGTTTAAATAGGAATTGTTTCAAAGACTTTGAAAGAAGTCTTTTTAAAATGTTTCATGTTGTTTAATCATTATCTTTTCATCCACAAAAGTGTTCAAATCATTTTTGATATTAGTTAAAAGTCAATATTTAGAAGTGAAAATTCAAACCTCCTTTGCTCTAGGCTAAAACAGGAGCAACATGAATGCTGAGCTACTCTAAAGGCTGATGGGATATATAATTAGCTATTATGTTAATTGAATCCACTGTGAGTTTGTTGTATGAGATTTCTTCATATAATATGCAAATAGCTTCGAAGGTTTAGTTTTATTAGACAATATAATTAGAAATCTTCTAAAGGAGTGAATTCTAATGAGGCATAATAAAGCTTTGTAAAATATCTGTTTGCTGGGTGAGCAGACCACCTGGGCTTAATCAATACCGGGAACTTTATTGTGTAACGGCCTATTTTAAAGAAAGTTTAAGAATTTACCTTTCTAGTTCCATTCATCGTAGCTTTATTTTAGGAGAAGGGTTCATTTTAGCAAGGAAGGAGGTGAAATCCTTGTAATAAGGAAGGAGGTGAAATTCTTGTAACTTCAAAAATAAACGATTCCAATTCTGCTTATTTTTATTTAAAAGAAAATAAAAATAAATAAGAAAAAAAAAGCCCCTCCCAGCTGTAGTGTCAGTTATGTGCATCTCGAGACCCTTAAAGTGAAATGTTACATGAGCAAAGTTAGCCATTATTCCTGCCATTAAATGCCTGCTTCAAGCAGATGTACATACTTTAGCTTCTGTAGTGTAACTAATCAGCGTAACTCCACTTTTAGTAAGATAGCCCAACATGTTAATATGTGGAATTAAGCACCCTCTTCTAAAAGAAGAAATTCACACCAGGGTATTCCGGAGTCGGTCCCGAATTCCACTCTCGCATTCCACTTGCTTTAAGACCACCACCAAAGACAAAGCTTAAACTATTTTAGCTAATGCCAGAATGCCAAAAATGTGTAATCTCTCGTCTAATTTGCCTTGTTCGCACTTTAGACTGTGCCAAAGCTGCACTATTCAGTCTTAATATTAATTGAAAATAATAAAGACAGGATACTTTGTGCTAGCGTAGCGTTCAGAGAAGGGCGGTTTTTTTCCCCTGTCGACAATAATCAGTAGCAACACTTTAAGAAAGAACCAGAAGCCCCAGTTGAAGCAGTAGATTTAACCAAACCAAAAAACCCCACGTTACTGCAGCAAGTGCCCTGCCAGCCTCGTTGGGGAGGGCAGGCAGAAGATGACCTGAGGATACCTAGGGAATGTTTCATTTCTCCGTGCCATACCCCAGTATCCCTGGTCCTACGCTCCACAGAGATGCTCTCTGCAATGACAGAAGTCTGACAAACCCGTACTTAATGAAGATGATATTGTGAATGCGTTATAAACTTATCATGCCTCATATAGTATGTTATAAAACTGTTGCACCTAGGTCTGGGTGGAGGCCTAGCTGGTACAAGTGGCCGTCCACTAGCACTTCTCTGATCCGTACACTGAAAATCCGCAGCAGCAAGTGCTTGTTCCTCTGAATGATGAGGATCTCAGCATGGCAGGAAAGGATGACATTGTACACATCGTTTTCAGCTGAAAAAAAATAAATCACTGGGCTTATTTTCCCAAGTTCTGCTCTAAGCTGTTCAGAAGTTGTTTGCGATCTCTCGAAAACTCCCCGCCGCCACTTGAGGAAACAAATAGTCAGTCAAAGCCAACCTTCTTCCCCAAATGTGAACTTTATTCACACTCCAGTCTTTTATTTCTTCCTTAGCTTCAAAGTGTCTGGAGAAGATAGCCTGGAGCAGCCTTCAGAAATCAGGACCGTGCCCTGGAGAATTAGTGTCAGAAGAGGATGTTACCTGTTTGCCTTGCCTGCTATCCTCCCCTTGTCCCCTAAGGGAACAAAACCAGGCGGATTCTGCCTAATGTTAATTAAATCACTCTGTTAATTAGAAGTAAGGTGCTTTAGCAACAAGCAAACAAAGGGCCCTATTCCTCCTTTGCTCTGCAGGGTGGACTCAAACACGCCCAAACGCTGACCAGATAAACTCGGGAAGCAAAAAGAGACTGAGGAGAAGCCCATGTGATTTGATCAGCCTTTCCCACCTCTTCCCCAGGCGAAACGAGCTCTCCTAACGAAGGGTTGCATGCGAGGAACGCCAGAGGCCATTAGGAAAGGCTGACTAGGCAGAGAAAGTGAGAACACCTCATGTATGTGACCGAGTCCCCAGCAAAGGAGAGAAAATATGAAAAAAAATTAAATGCGAATATCTGCTGTGCTGGAGAAGGTCTACGTGTTCAGGCCCATGGGCCACATCTGCGTTAACAGACTCGACAGGCACCACCGCAGGCCCCGAAAGGCAACTGGCTGTGCTCTTGGGCTTGGGCTGGGGCCAGCTCCTTGGTGGGGACAGCTGGGGAGATCTGCGGGGTGAAGGGCTGAGGTGGTCAGGCTGGAGGTGAACACCCCCATCTTGGAGTGCGTGCACGGACACCACCTTGGTGCTGGAGAGCACGTCGTGGGTTCCTGTGGGATCCAGATTTGAGCTGAGTAATGGTGCATCCCCAGAGCCGTCGGTTCCAGCCGGGGGGTGATGCTCCCTGCTATTGCTGGCTGCTCCTTGGGCGTGACACCCTGCACATCCTGAACCTCTTTTTTCATTCCCCATGAGCAGGTGAGTCGAAAGGGTTGCTACTCCCCAGTGTTCAAAATACAACAGCAGATCCTTCTCATTGCTCTATTAAAGTCGTAATTTTAAAGCAGCAACACGCCTGTCAGGGGACAGGCTGTGACTACAGCGCAGGAAATAACACTGATAGAGGGAAACCCCGCTGGAAATTTTTAACTAGTCTTATACATGACAGTAGATAAAATTTTCTAATCCGTGGACATTTCTATGCTTCATGGATTTCCTTGCTAAAAGCTCAGAATTTCTCAAACTCCTCACTCCTCCTCCCCCAGCCCTCCCCGCTCAGAAAGGCAGGTCTGCGGTCTCCCCCCTGGGGAAATCCAGCACATCCTCCGCAGCACTAAACCTGCACCGGGAATATCTCACGAGCCTCCATCCACCCCTGCTCCCTCCACACTTCCAGGGCAAGGAAAGGGTGGCAGGTTTCGTCTACTTGACTGCAGCCTTCTAAGACCACCTATGGACTTAAGCCTGTTAAATTAACGTTAATACCTTCATTATTCCTCTGCTGGATGGTAACCATCTGGCCATGACTTGGTGTTGCAGTTAACCTAGGCTCCTGCTTAGGTTTTAGCTGAAAATTTGAGGTACCATCCCTGGAGGTATTTAAAAGACCGGTAGACATAGTGCTTAGAGAGATGGTTTAGTGATGGTTTTTGTCAGAGTTAGGTTGATGGTTGGACTAGATGATCTGAAAGGTCCCCTCCAACCTAGGCAATTCTATGATTCTATGAAATCCCTGGTTTTTGACCATATTGTCACAGCACCGACCGAGGCTGGGACAGGTTTAAGCTGGGCTATGTCTCCCCAGCTTAAGTGGGGATGTGGATCAATGAATCCCATCCCACTTAGCCCAGAGTTGAAGCCATCAACTTTGACAACTTTACAGTGAGGATATTGGCAGGTTGCTGGACATCCTCTGGCTGTCCTCTGGTGCCAACACTCATCCCTCCATGAGCACAAGGGGTTTGAATAACAGGTCTCCACATAAGCGATGGTTCCTACATACTTTTATCTTGGCTTTTCTCTTTGCTCGGGGATGCAGTTCAAGCAGTTTAATTTTCACTTAAAACAACCTTTAACATGACATTAGTAGCATGGATGCCACCTAAGTTAGAGCTGTGATAGCTCTCCATTTTTCCTTAGGGGATGGATTTTGCATCTCCTCTGCCTACTCCATCCCCATTCACTCCACGTGTGTCTGAAGCTACATACCCAGCCCAGGGCCACTTCTCATGGCCTCATTTACTGAGGCCTCCTCTAGGACAGGGCCATTTCTGTCCTCAAGGTCCCATGTGCACATCCCCACTTGGACAAGGAATGATGAAATCCATCACACAGTCCTTGTGGACAGCAGCTTGGGGTGACATTGCCTGTCAGTCAACAACAAGAGATTATTTTTCCTTTCCTATTCCTGGACAGAAGATAATACACCCTTCCACTGCCTGGGAAAGCTCTTTCCACCTCTGTTAACCTACCCCAGCCCAGCGACGCAAAGCCCTTTGAGGAGAGAACCATAAATTAGCAGACAAAGAGAAAAGCCTTACTAACGAAACACAGCCCTGGCTGGGCTGCCATGTGATTTTATCACATAATTTCTTTTTTGTTTCTTAATAGAGCTTTCAGTTGCATGCTGCATTGTTTTTTGAATGTCCAGGAAACAAGAGGGGAGCAGGAGGTTTTGTTCAAAGGTATTGCTGAGTTGCAAAGTAATATAAAGCCGTGGCAAAATCGTCCATTTGAGGTGTATTTTAAAACATTGCACAGCACCACGTTATTCCTCACTTACAGTAAGCGCTTCAAAGCATTGATCCTTTGACTTTAGTGGGACATAAGCATTACCTATATGCTTATATATGTGTCATATATATGTATATGTGCTTAAATGTATGTGTCAAGCTTAAAGGGGGTATGTAAGTGCACTGGATCCAGAAGGTCCAGAAGATCCTCACTCCGGTTCCTCAGCACAAAATTACTGTAAGTGTACCCGTCCTGAGAGAGGACATCTAAGTATAGTTTAAGGCTAACTGAATGGTGGATCAAGAGCAGATGTCATCCAGGTGAGCTCTGCACAGAGAAGAGCAATTGGCCGCCCAGGAGATTTACCTATTTTACACCAGATTTTCTACAGCAATGCACAGTCCCAGCCTATGTCTCACATAGTATAAATCCTGCACAAAACTAGGGAGAGCAGAGCTCTTGTCCCAGCTTCAGGGCCCTGCTCCTCCCTCCTGCTAGGGACAGCTGTAACTCACAAAGCTGGGATGCTTGGGACGTGGGAAGGGAGCATAAAAGCCACGGGCATCCCCACTGCTGCTTGATGAGCCCCACGGAGCATCGTCAGCATCCTGGCAGCTGTGAGAAAACCAGGTACTGCTTCTTCCTTCAGCCAGTCTGAACAAAAACAAGGGCATTTAGCCTTTGTGGAAGGTATTCAAGGAATGTTGAAGTTTTGGGGTCTTTTTGCTTTTTCTTTCTCAAAAATATCTGTTGCAAACATTTAGAGCTGCCCTCCAACACATCTACCCACGTACCTGCCCAGGGGAAGCCAGCAGAAATTCATAACCTCACCTACGAGCAATCTAACCTCAGCTTCCCTACCCAAAAAATGGACTCCGAGGAACTTAGCAGTGGTGAAAAGAGACCCAGTTGATAAATAAACATCGCCAACTAATTCTGTGCAGACTTATCAGCTATCGCTTACCAGAGGCAAAGGGGATTATCACCCCAGCTGGCAGGAGCGGCCGCCTCTCTGCTCCACTTACAGGTACCAAAGGTCAGCTTCTTCCAGCGGCTTGCTGGGACTCCCCCCATTTCTCCAGGGATTTAACCCCCATTCTGCAGAAAACGAAGGGCTGATTTTACTTAAACACTGAGAAATGTTTATACACGTAGGGAAATTAATAGTAAGAACTACTTTCTGGTTTTATCTTAAGGGGATGGTTGTCCCTGAAGCATCCCTTGTGTACGGTTGGTAGGACAAAACCCAAATCTGGCTGCTTTTCTGTTCAGTGCACGAAGGTACTCGAAACAACTGGATGTTATTTAAGTTAAAAGAAAAAGTTGAGAGCAGTTGGTTTCTTCAATTAAGCCTAATTTTCTACAATTAAGCCTTTCTAATTTCTACCTCGGCTTCTACACTGTTTCCGGGGATGGTAGATCCAGATACTCCAAGCACACACATACATTTATGAGCCATTTGCTTTAAGGATACATTTGATAATGCCTTACATACAGCTGTGTAACTTTTCCAGATTACCGTAAGCATTCACGAGTGTTTTTCCTACGGCAAATGTGGATACGAATCTACAAATGCCAAAGTCATCTGTTTTCAAATCAAATGCAAATTAATGGGGATGACTGCACACACAAAACCGCAGGATAAAGCCAGGCGTGTCTGCATGCCATGAGCTAAATACCATGAGCGTAAACCTGGGCTGAACCCCAGGCACAGCATCCAACCCCCAGATATCTGGCCGTCGCCGATTCCCCATCCCGCAGCGAGAGACTCCACGCGATATTCAAGAGATGATTATGAGAGCACTACCCCACCTAGCACTGCTGAGGAACGGCTCCCACGCTGAAGGGAGTCACAAATAATTAAATGTTTCAAAACACAATGGATATGACATGCTTTCAAAATAGCATCTATAGAATCACTTCCAGTAGGGCGAGGAGCTCTCGGGAGGGAAAGCCCTTTCACTCACTTCAGTTGATTACCTGTATAAAAGGCCTTAATTCCTCCAGAGCGTTTCCTTTCCAAATCACCTCTTTTTACCAAAGCCATCGCGGCTGGAGTGGCAGGTACTCATACAACCCGTGAGATGACGTTTCCCCAGGCAGAGCTCTGAGGACATGGGTCCTGGCTAGACTTAATTTTTAATATGCAATTAAAAAAAAAAAATTAAAAAAAAAAAAGAATTGGCAAAAAAATCCCATTCCTGGGCTGTAGTTCCCTGGTAAAATGCCCAAGCTATTAATCAGAAGTCTGACCATGACTCAAGATTTCAGCTCAGGGTGTTTCAGCGATGTCTGGAAGCTCCTTCTTGGAAATCACCCTTCCCATCCCAATTCTCCTAACCTAGCGAGAGAGATGCCCTTCCTTCACCCAGTTTGACAAGCAGCAGGTTCCTGAAGGATTTTGGCATCCCCTGGCTGAAAGCCAGCCCGGCGCCTGGCCCCCTTCAACACCCGTTTGGGAAGAAGGGGTTGCCCAGCCCCTTTGGCCACGGTGTCCCGTGGGTCACTTGTAGGCTAAACCGAAGCATTTCTTTGGTGGGTTCCTGGAGTTGTGTCCTAAAGTGGTAATGCCATTTTCAAATGCCTTTAGATGGGAAATGCTGGATAATGAGTGGTTTTAAAGGATTGCCTCACTTCTTTCAGTGAAGAAATAGTGTTTGGGGAACGTGACTGCGATCACCCATTAAGAACAGCTTGGCTGAATAATTACCTTAAAAACTAGCTCAGTATGTTAAAATCCACAAATAGATTAAATACTTCAAAAAAAAAATATGTGTGTCATTATAAAGCTGCGTAAAACAACCAGATAACCAAAATTGTAGGGAAAGGCAGTGCAGAACACCCAAACAAAACTGATATCAACTTTTAACATCTGGGGTCAGCTGCTATTGACTTCCCGTGATCAAGGATTCGAACAACTGTCCCTCCGCCCCTGACACCCTGTGGCTAATTCAGAATCCGTGTCCCATTGACAGCAATAGTGCTCTCCATTTTATCTGATGGGAGCCAGATCAGGTCATTGGATACTTCCGTGTTTATTACCTTAACACGCTTTTAATTCTTCGGTAGTGTATATTTATATCTGGACTTCCTGAGGGTTTTATGCTCTTTTAAAGGATAATTATAACCGGTTAGGAAAATGCCCTTAAGTTCTATAAATACATTCTAAACTCTGATCTTCATTCTATACAGATGTTTTCTCTGGGATTTTCTCTCATTTAAAAAAAAAAAATAAATTAAAAATGCGTACCTAAGGGAGCGAGATTAAGAACACAAGAATTTTGGGTAGGCATGCATTGCTGAAATGTTCGTGGATTTGTGGGCTTTCCCAAGGTCTTTATGGGACACAAACATTTTTACAAGCTTGAGTTGAATGAGGATAAAGGACATGTAGTTTCTAGAGAAACTGTTGGAGATAAATGCAGGCAGTCTGGACCTTCTTATCACCAACATTACATCTCAGAGGGAAGCTCGCGTGGTGGCTGGCTGTTAAAAATAGGATGCTAATGTCCCTGTGTGCACACAGGTATGAGGCTGGTGCCAGTAGAGATGCAACTTGGTGAGGACACACACAGGTTCTAACCCCTGTTAGTTTGAATTTGGCACTTACTGGGTGGTGATGTTCTCCCTGGAAGGCTGGGTCTGTCCGGCCACCCGCAGTGCCCTCTCTTGGAGATCCCCATTTGTGTTGGTGGGACCTATTTCCTCATCACCTTTGCGGTCTCTCTTCAGGAAACTGGAAAACTCGAATCACCGAGCAACTAAACAACTTAAAACTCGGATAGCGACAGAGATAAGAACAAAAGAAGAATAATTAAGCATTAAAAATCCTATGTGAAAATGACTTCATTCTCAAGTGGGTATAAAACTAATATACGTGTGGGACATTTGAAGAACACCAAAGGCTCATGAGATACTGCGGTGAAATTTAGACCACAGCTAATTTTATCTTTTCTGATGGAATGGTTTTTCCTTTTATCCCCCGGTTTCCAAATTTTCAGGGCAAACTCTGATTTCTCCTATTTTAAAAATACCTGTTTTAATTGTTAAAGTTATTTGGATTAGAAACACCTTTGGGCAAAATCTGGTTTTCTGTAATGTCTTTATGCTGGGTCACACAGAGTTGGTTGCTTCGTGATTAAGAATATTGGCAGTATTGAGATGCCAGCACTAAATAGGAGGAACTTTTTAGTGCACCCTTGGTGCGTCTTGCTTCAGGAGACATGGTGCAAACACTGCGGAATGGGATTATTAAAGAAAAATCAATTTGCTTTGTAACAAAACACAAATCGGAGTTCTTGTGAAAGTTTCTGTTTAGTTTCCATAAAACAAAATCTTGGAAATGTCTGGGAGTGGGAAAGCATCTGCTTCCTTCTCTAAAAAGCCAGGCACTCGTTCTCCATATAGGAGACAGCGTGGTCCAGTAGATGGTAGCACCAGGTTCCAGAGTCAAGCTCCACCATCGACCAGGTGAGGCACATAGTCAGTTATAGAATCATCGAATCGCCTAGGTTGGAAGGGATCTTTCAGATCATCGAGTCCAACCATCAACCTAACTGACAAAAACCATCACTAAACCATATCTCTAAGCATTACGTCTACCTGTCTTTAAATACCTCCAGGGATGGTGCCTCAACCACTTCCCTGGGCAGCCTGTCCCAATGCTTAATAACCTTTTTAGTGTCAAATTTTTTCCTAATATCCAATCCAAACCTCCCCTGGCGCAACTTGAGGCTGTTTCCTCTTGTTCTATCACCTGTTACATGGGAGAAGAGACCACCAAAATATTCAGAAATAGCAACCCTGCTTCTATATACATGCCAGCAGCTGAGCTGGGCTCGGACAGATATTTTTATTTCCATTTGGATTATTTGGAGGGATTTGGGGAAGCAAACTGCAAGGATACTCTGTGTCTATATTTCACCAGCATCTTTAAGGTGTTGGACTGTGTCTTTAGCTTCTCCTCCTCGCGAGGAAGTGCACACCAGTAAAATGGGTGGCTCCCACGGTGGGAGATTAGACCTGTTCACACCCCGGGGGATATTGGAAGTGACAAGAATATCTAAGAAGAGCTTTAGAAGTACAGCTTATCCTCCTTACATTGCCAATCTGCCTTTCGCTGAGAGCTGCCTGGGAATGGATTTCCCACTGGATTAATTAATTCTAATTATGACCTTCCATCATCTACCCATAAATTGGCTTGGTGTGGACGTAGGTGAGATTTCAAATACAGGCTGCACATTAAATATACATATATATATATATGTATAGCTGTGTGTGTGTGTGTACATACACAAGCAATTCTCCATCTGGGACTGCACGGCAACTGTGCTGGATGCTGTGTGCGCACACGTCGCCAGAGCATTCTGTCTCCATATTCCTGTCTCCATCGAATAATGAAAGCCAACCGGGCTGGCAGGTAGGTAGGGAGTGACATTTTATAAGTGACCTGTATCTTCAATAGCAGATGCTGGGGTTTGGCCAAGGCTCCGCTTTCCTCCAACTACAGTCAACCTTAGTTTTGTCTCTGGGTTAATTTTCTCCTCTCAGCTCTACGTTTCCTTGCTTCCAATGCGCTCCAGGATCTCAGCGGGATCTCTCAGGGACGCAGCAGTGCCTTCAAGGCTGTCCTCAGGGCTGTTGTAGAACACCGCTAAAAGCACCCAAACCCTCCACTTCCATTACACTGCAGAGCATGAAAGGTATGTATATATATTGGACGCTTACATATAAATTAATATTAAGAGTGGTGTTCAAAATAAAGCACTGGAATAGGGCCTCGGGGGTGCCAAGCCAAGAAAATGACTGTAAACCTTCCATCTACAACTCAGCCCGTTGAGTGTGGAATGTGCAATGTGTCTTCCCTTGATTAACTCCCCAGATTGGATCGGGGGTATGGGTTGCCCCGGTCTTGCAATTGCTTGCCCTTGGCAGCAATGTTCTGCCTGCCAAAAGATGTGGAGGTCTCATAGTCCCAGCAGGGAGCTCAGCCACATCTCTTGGGTGATGTGCACAGCATTATCAGAACCCAGGCCTGGCCCAGTGTTTTCTTCTTTCCAGGGAAGGTTTTGTAGAAAACTGCTTTTTATACAATATTTTGATCAAGAAGATTAATCTATTTTTTTTAAAAGGAAAAAATAATCACAAATTATCAAAAAGGGGAGAAGTAAAGAAATAATTCTCCTTTTCCTGATTCTCTGCTGCAAATCTTCTAGCACAACAGTTGCAGTAAGTATCAGCTACTGTTCGTAATCCATATGTGTGGAGCCATGTGTATTACACTCTGGATTAAGGCAACCAAAGCCCATCTGATCTTGGTTGTCAATAAATCACGTAGACCCAGCAGGACTCGTAGGAATCTCAGGAATTGAAAAGCTATAGTTACCTCTTTGCCTTATGACATTAGCAGTGATTCACAGAAAGTTTAACACTGGTGATGTAAAGAAAACTCCGAACTACCCTGCAAAACCGTAGTCATACATCGCTACTCTGAAAATGCTCAGAACGGGTCTGTTTCGAGAGTGTCAACTCTGAACTCCAGGAAATTCCTGGAGAAAATAAGAAAGGAACAGACACTGCTTTACAAGCTTATTTTTTGAGCGAAAAATAATACTTTATGGGATCATATCCTTTTGATGATGCTTATAAGAGCATTATCCCCTTTAACAACTTTTCACAAGACCAGAATAATGGGCAAGCAAAGCTCAGAAAGCCTAATTATTTTATCTAAATTAAGGAAATACATGGCAGAACAGCTCCTCTTTAAAAGGAAGCTACATTTTTTAATGCCTCAACTCCACAATGCCTCCTGCAATTCACCTAACCCAGTGCAAATTTTTCCTTGGTTATTTTTTTGGTGGGGGGAAAAAGAAAAAAAAGAGCAAAAAAGATCGGTGTTTAGGAAACAGGTACTGCCAGGCTAAAATAAATAAATAAATAAATAAAATAAATATCCCTGCTTCCTCCCTGTCTCTTAGTGCGGGTCAGGCCATCTTTGGGGGCATCCTTTTGGGAAAGCACTGCCCTGAAAGAGTGCCTGCCCTGCAGCCCAGAGGTGTAACGGCAGTAGTGCAGCGCAGCGGGGCTGCAGGCAGAGCTCGGGCTGCCTTCGGGGGTCTTTTCAGGTTTTGAGGTGAACCTTGATGTTTCACATTTCTCTGTACGAAGACACGTCGCCATCGCATAAATAGAGTGGGTTTTGTTGTCCAGAGCAGGCTCCTAGAAGCCTGATAGCTCCTCTGTTATCTTTTTATGAACTGCAAGAGAATAGGAATATACACTTAAGATTTAAGGTTCCTATGTGTGGAGTATTTAAATACATTTTTTTTCTGTCTTTTATTTATTGTTTTTAAGAGAACACTTGCTCTTTATTTTACAGCTCCATACTGCAACTGGAAGCAAAACTTCCTTCCTTTTTACTTTCCAGAGCCCGCTCATCACAGGCATACTGAACGAGTCCCTGAGACGCTCTGCCACGGCATCTCCAAATCACATCCCCACTTGTTTCACCATCCAGGACTGGGAACCCGGTGAGCTCCTCAGCAGGCCTGGGATCCCGTAGCCCCGGCAGATCCCAGGGCTGACACTCCGCAGCGGGGACCGTGAAAAGCTTTCATTGATCCCAGCAAAATGTGCTGCTGCCTCAGCCCCTTATTGTCTCTCGCACTTGCGATGTGCCGTCTAGGTGCTTCCTGCTGCTGTTATGAGATGCTTCGATGGCTGCACAAGTCATTTTTCCAGTCTTTTATAACAGAGTAAAGCCTTTATTTGATTGCAAGAGCAAGATCTGCCCTGCCGGATATTTTTGCGGCTGAAAGACCAACGCAATCAAATCAGGCAGATGCAGCATACAGGAAATAAGGACTTCATGCCAGAGAGATGACACTTCGAATCACATGCCATTTGAGACACAGGAAATGAAAACCCCAAAGAGCCTCTGAAGAAATGGAAAGTCGTTTAACGTTTCAATATTTCTGCATCAAAATCTCCAGGTAACAGCCAATACCAGTCTTCATCAATTTAGGAGGCTTAGCAGCACCACAAGGAGACAGAGATGAGGACTCCCAGGATCCAAATCCTGGCAGCCAGAGGGAGGACAGCGGGTGGTTTACTTGCCTGGGAGACGGGTGGTGTATGGTGGTGTACCCCCCTCCCAAGGCCGACAGGTAATGAGTGAAGCCCGTAGGATGCATTGCACCAACGCTGCTCTTTGCTGCACCCTCTGCAATGCCTTAAGCAATGTATTGAATTGTCCAACTTGCCAATTAGCCATAAACGAATGCTTCTGAGCCCAAAGGTGTCACACTTTCCTCCAACCCCTCCCAGGCTCAGCCGTCACTGAGAATGTGAGAATGCAAAGAGACCATGAATGTACGACTAATGGGTTTTGATAGACACTATGGAGACAGGAAACAGCTATACTTTTGTGTGTATAACCTGGCAGCGAAGGTTCTTCCAACAGCACAAGCAGCCCAGCTGGGGCGGCCTCCCGTACCTCCCCGCCCCGGAGAGCAACTGCAGCTGGTAACCAGAGGCAGAACAAAGCAGCCGGTTTGGTGGTAGGGAGACACGCAAACAGCTCTTCAGAGCCACACAGGGAACTTAAAGTACGACCGGGAAAGAAGCGAGCACAGTCTGGTAGGGGAAGACTAGCAGGGACCAGAGGACATGAAGTGACCTGGTGGACTTGCAGTTGCCTCTACGTCAATCAGCGCAGCGAAACTGCGAGCAGGTGGGAGACATGGGGTGCACCAGCCCTGGGGGAAGTTGACTTGGCAGCCCTTCTGCCTGCTCCACCACAGGGTAGGGACCAGCTTTCACACAGGACAGAGGGACTGGAAGAAAAGGGCCACCAGGCTGTAAGCAACGGTGGAAAGTGGTAAGCAGAGTTAGCTTAATATCAACAAGAACAGACAACAAAGAGCTGTAATGAGAGGTATGTAATGATGAGGGCTCTCTTAAAACAGAAAAGAAGACAGACAAAGAAAGCAAAGTGGGAGAAAAAGGCTGTGCTGAAAGTGCAAGAGCGGCAGACAGGAATAATTAAATAATCCAATACTTCTCTCCTGAAAACTGCTCTGGAGGCTTCTTACCTTCCCACATCTCACCTTCCCATCTCACAGAGTAGGAGGTGGCTCCAGACTTTGTGTCAGCTGAGCCTTGTCCAGCTGTGTTAAGGGTGGGCACTGAGGAAATTTGTGTCACCCACCTCTGAAAGGTCCTGCCAAGTCACCTTGCCCAGGGAGAGCTCAGCCATTCAGCAATGCAGAGTCAACTGGACTGTAGAATCACAGAATGATCTGGGTTGGGAGGGACCTTTAAAGTCCAAACCCCCCTGCAATGAGCAATGAGATCAGGTTGCTCAAAGCCTTGTCCAACCTGACCTTGAATGTTTCCAGGGATGGAGCATCTACCACCTCTCTGGGCAACCTGGGCCAGTGTTTCACTGCCCTCATTGTAAAAAATTTCTCCCTTAAATCTTCCCTCTTTGAGTTTAAATCCATTACCTCTTGTCCTATCACTATAGGCCCTACTAAAAAGTTTGTCCCCATCTTTCTTATAAGCCCCCTTAAAGTAGTGGAAGACTGCAATAAAGTGTCCCTGGAGCCTTCTCTTCTCCAGGCTAAAAAGCCCCAACTCTCTCACTCTGTTGGAGAGCTGTTCCATCCCTCTGATCATCTTTGTGGCTCTCCTCTGGACCTGCTCCAACAGGTCCATGTCTTTCCTGTACTGATCAAAGGCATCTGGGGAGCTGCCACAGGCTAGAGCTACTGCAGCTGGCGCACAGGAGATGAGCATCCCAAAGGTGACACCAATGTCTGTCTAATTTTGGGGGCAAGGAAATGACAGAGAGGAGGGAGGAACCCATCCTGCTCTCCCCACACCACAGGAAGAAGGGGATGGTCTGCACAGAAGCAGAAGTTACTTTCAAAGGTCATCACATTAATATTGCTTGAAATGCCTCCAAAAGTTTCTGGAGACATCAGCATAGCTTGGCCAGAGTTACTGCTTCTAGCAGTTTCTTGTTGTACCAGCGCTTTTCATCTGGGGCACTGAAGTCCAGGTCAGTCTCCTCTCACCTAGGATACGGCGATGGAGAAGATATGGCTTCATTTGAACATCCTGACCAGGATCAGGATGATGGTGGTATTAAGAAAAGATAAAAACAAAAGCTTGCATGTGCTACAGCTTTGCAGGTTTCAGAGCTGACTTAAGCCAAGAGCTTTTCTGACACAGGTTAGCGTGTCCTGCACTGTCACTGCTTGGCCGTCCCTGGCTTGCACTGGGGGCTAAAAAAATCCGTTACGTGATGCCGTTGTGAAAGTAGCTGGACCTGGCTGGACCAGGCGCATTGCAGAGGCACAAAGAGGGAGACACCTGAGCCTGAGGTGCCTTCCCCGCTGCTCTGTGATGGTCTTCTCCATCCTGAGTCACTCAGACCCATTGTCCCAGTACAGTGGAGTCAGTCCTGTGGCCAGTCTGGGCCGAGTAAGACATGAGATGGGTCAGCTGCCAAGTTTGTCAGACTAAACTTGAGATTAGACAAACATTTAAGTCAGAACAGTTGGTTGATGAGTATTTCACTGTGAAGCCCTCACAGAATATCAAAGGGCGTAAGTTTCAATGCCCTGAGGTTAGACAAAAAAGCTCAAAGAAACACAAAGCAGAAAACCTGAGCAGCCCTGACAGAGGATTTAGGGGACAGGTAACAAAGAAAAGCAATCAGTATGTGGACTTTGTGATAAAACATCCTGAGACTCCTGGAAAATGTGCCTATGCGGGAAGTTGAATCGTATTTGTCTCTGAAAAACGGTGAGGGTGCAGCACTGGGGGGAAAATAACTGGAAGTGATCCTCATTAAAGAAAAACACGAGAGAGGGATGCGCTCGCTGGCTGCTTATAGCACTGCTGAAGGGTGTTCAGGGAAATGTCAAGAGCAAAGTTTTCCCTTTTTTGCTGCCACAGCCCAGTTAAGCGCTGTTTGTGGGAGACTGTAAGCAACATAACTGATCGGCAAGTAAATGAGAGGACTTTAATGCCTGCCAAGCCTCCTGGATCATTTCACTTTAAAGGCTCTAAACTGCCTAGGACTTCTGACAGATGAAAGCAGAATCGGTTCATTTGTTGAATGCAAACTGAAACCTCTCAAAAACGTTAAGTCCCATTGTAGGGTTAAAAAAAAAAAAAAAAAAAAAAAAAAGTCCAGCTCAGGAGTCAGCCTGCAGATTTCTGCTGTGGAAGACAGAACGCATGAGCTTCGCTGCTGCAGAGCCAGGTTTCACATGCCAAGGCTGTAAGAGCATTTTACAGCTCCAGTGAGCAAACAACACTACACCCGATGGCACAGAAGGTGATGTCTGTCGAGTTTCTTAAACACCAAAGTTTGATTCAGCCCTTCAGGGGAGCTCAGGCTAGGAAATACGGAAAGCCAGGGACTGAAAGGGAGCCAGGAGAAACAGAGAAGGCGGCGCAGCGAGCTCGCGGCAACGCTGCATGAAGCAGCAAATACCTTCAGTGGGCACCAAGATTCAGGCAGTTCGCACGCTCCTCTGTTTAAAATCTATGGATAAATCTTGGATATCTTGATAGCAAATGCTAGAAATAAGGAAGACATATATATAAAGGAACTAATAAAGAGATCTAAACATATTACGTTACAGGTCTCGTCACACTGAGGTCTCATCATACTGAGTCAGGACTACTCTAGATGAAGAGTTTATTTCTATTATGGCAACGTGTTTCTCTCCACATTCTTTGATCCTGCCTGCGGTACCACAGTAGCCAGCCGTGGCAGAAAGGGGGCCATAAAGCAGTTGCTGAGAGGTGGGGTAATGCCGTTGGGCTGATGATCTACAGGCAGCAGTCCTGACGGAGAGGACTCCTCTCCATGCACACGGATGCACGCGAATTACAAGCTACCAACAACAAATGGAGAATTACAAGGAAGACTTGTGCTATGCCTGTGGATTAGGGTATTCATTTTGTGCTGCCTGTCCCTTTTACTTTGTCTTTGGAACTGATAAAGTTGCAGTGTGCAAAGGAAATACTGGAACCTGGAAGCCTGGAAATACAGTTTTCCTTGTAACATCCAGTTTCATCATCTCGTAAAGTATACATCCTTTGCCCCGAACTGATGGGTCTTTCCAGATTAAAAGCAAAATCTTTCAGTTCTGGAATAGGGGACTACACTGCTAGCTGTATGGAAGTTAAATATCTCTGCTTGCTTCAGGTTTTTCACTAAAGGATCTAGTAAATGGGGGAACTACATAAAATGCAAACACAACTTCTTGAGGAAGGGGAAAGGGGGGCTTGACAGTACAGCCTTTCTGGAAAGTCTTCCAGCAGAGGATTAGGAACTATGGATGGTATTTCCATAAGCCCTCGTTTTTGGCCTGACGATGACTCCCAGAGAAGCTGATGGTAAATCTGCCATTGTATCCAAGAGGAACAGACTTGAGACAGCGCTGAGCAAACTGAAGATCCCAGTCTTTGACTCGGTAGTGTAAATATTTCGCCTTTATAAGCAGAGATTAGTAAATTCAGGGACGTTATTCAAAATGCAATTTGGTAGCTGCTTCACTGAGCAGTATCCATACACACTGAGAATACTTATCTCCCACGGTTTTAAAAACTGCTTCGTGCCATTAAGGAACAAGGACATAGATCACAAAAGCAACTGCAGTCAGTGTCGTGGCGGGTAATCTCAGCACAAAGGAGATGAATGGGTCACAGACATATTATTCCCTTTGCACCCCTTACAATGCCCCCCCCCCTCAGGGAAGGGTGCATGGCCGTGGGGATGGGTGCTAGGAAATACAGACACTGCTGTTGGCGTAGGTGCTTGATTCTGCATGAAGCCGGTAGCCTTGGTCTCTCCTGTCGTCGATGTGCTATTTTGAATGAGAATGGAAAAGAGCTGTGGGGAAAAAAAGCAAATTCCTGTTTGTGTTCAAAGTCAGAAATATTGTCGTGTATAGAGTGAATTTAATCCGCTCGGTTGAAAAGTCCCTGGCTGAAAAGGTACCCAGCAGAGATGTTCAGAACTGCTTAACTGAGTTGGAGAGTGGATTTTCCCTAGCTGTCTATCCAATATACACAGCGCAGATCAGGAGACAAGTGCAAGGTATCTTACCTTGTAGCTATAGCAGTGTGGTCACAAAAAAAAGTAGATGTCCACAGACACTGTTACCCACAAAACGCTTCGTGCAAGGAAGAAACGGGATTTCAGACTGATATTTTGGGCAGTCAGGAAAATGTGCTTGTGCTTTCCTGAAACGCTTCATTTGAGTAAAGCAGCCTACAGATCCGTACCAGTCTTCATCCGAGTACTCTGCCTTAGCTAGGAAGTTCTCCTGCCTTACTATTGAAGGTTGGAATTTGATAATTCATTGAAGGACTTAAAACAATTTCTTGATCTTAAAGAATCTCTATAATTTTATATTTGAGAGGTATCAAGACTCCATATTTGGCTTAAAAATGCAAAAATGGAACTTGTCAAAGAACTCAATTCAGGGAAAGTCTCTGACTTGAAATTCGTGTGCCTGGAGACTCTACTTAACCCCATGAACAGGAGTAGAGGGCGGCTGGCACGGTCATGTAAGATGCAGAACACTTGCAAAGTTGTGGCCTGTAAGCTTGTGAGGGAAAAACAAGAACTATTTGTATAGCAATACTTTTAATATTTGGAGCTTTTCCCCCAACAAGCCAGTAACATTGTGGCACGCAGAAGTGACATTTTGCTTAAATATTTTGCTCCTGCTGCAAGATCTGACCCTACAGTTACATTTCACCTGCCCAGAGTATTAGCTGAAGAGCAACCTTTCATGTCACACACTAGATTAAGTCCTGTCCATTGACTTCTCTGAGTGTCCAAGACAGCATTAAGAAGTCCATCCGTCTCTGTACTTTGGTCTGACAGACACTCGCCTCAATGAGTTTTTGCAACAGAAAACTTTTGTTGGGGGAAAAAAAAAAGCCAAGAAGCCAAAGACTCAGAGCAAAGACAGCTGGCTGGAGAGAAATCATCAGAAAACTCACATGACAGAAAGGGATGAACAGTACCAGAGGTTTTTGGTCTTTCCATCCGCTGTAGAGTTTTGGAGAGCAGCGGAAAAGTGGCAAGGCATTCATTTGAGTTCTTGATAGATGCAGAGGAGGTCTGCCACCAGTCCTCCAAAGTGACTTACATGAGATAGGGTAGCTCCCTAATTTAATTTATTTTAATGGAATCCTCAGTGCCTGAAAGAGGAAACATCTCTCCACCTAAAACTGAGAAGTTGATATATCTGAGCTGAGCTGGGCTGAGCTGATCTAGTTCCTCTTAGTTTACTTCTGCGCTCTCCATCAGACCCGCTGACACTGACAGCCCAGGAGAGCCTGTCACCCTCAGACGTGCCTCAGGATCCTCAAGAATCGCTGCTCTGGCTGCTGGAGTCATCATTCATGGGTTCATGGAGCCTTCTCATCATTCTGGAGGTAAACTCTACATTTTGAACTGGGACTTGAAATGATAACCACAGCCAGCATCACCACCACAGACTTGTGTGTGTTGTCAGCAAGTGTGATACTCCACTCGAAATTCACAGTAGGGAGAACAGACAAGGAAACCTCTCCCAATCACATCTGCTGGCAGAGTGCAAGAAGAAGAGATGACAGGAATTAGTGCACAGCCCTCACATGAACAGGAGATCAGCATCTACCATAGGTTTCCATGAAAACTGGATTTCTGTTTCAGTGCAGCCACTCGTTTTCCTGCACGGTCATCACAATCTTCTGTCAACTTTCTTCCGAGGTGACACTTTGCATCCAATCCTGGTCATCTTCAGCCCAGATTAATTTCCTTGGCTCCATCTGCTTGCATTTACAGTGAATTCAGGATCCTCCAGAAACAAGTATCTTGGTGCTTGCTCCAGCAGTCCTTTGAGTCAAAAACTCTGATGAAAAAACACTGTCCAATGAATTCCTCTTCCTTAAAACCAATGTTAATGCTACCACGGCCCAGAAAGAGAAGCATTTGTCATATCAAACAGTAACGATCAGATGTCAGGGAGCAGGGAAAGCCGTCCTCCAGACACAGCATGGAAGAGCCGTCTGCGGGACCGCGTAATGGGAATGTGGAAACCAGCCTCCTTTGGGAACAGGGTCGGATGTGGAGCCCTGCTCTGCTTGTTCCTCCCCAGCACAACTAGAAATCAAACAGAAGAAGGATTGTGCTGCCTCGACCCGAAGCAGCTGAAAAAGGATTTCATTCACACCCTGGCATTTCCATGGATCGCTTGAGCACAGGAATGACAAAGTGGTGTTGCATAACTCCAGAGAGTAAACGTTCTGGACAGCATCCAATGACAGTCTTCTGAATAAACTTATAAATAGTGATTTTCCCCCTGTCTGGAAAAAAACCCTTGCCCCAGTCCTTGGGTGTGATGCAGGGCAGAGCCGAGGTGCTGGGGACCAAGCGCAGCATCTTACATCGCACCCTGCGCTTCACCTAGTCACCGACGGCTGAGTGGTGCGTTGTCCTCTCACCCTTCAAGGACTCACACCATTTCCATGCAGTTTGTACTCATGCCAAGTACCATAACTTGTTTTTTTTTTCTGATGTCTGATTAATCTGAGCTTTTGCTCTATGACTTTCTGCCTCCAAAGGAATTCCCTCCCTGTGCCAGCACTAGTGCAGGGTCAGAGGCACCAGTGATGGCTGGCAATCTCCTCTCTTCTTCACTGTGCTGTCACCCTGTGCACCGACAGTGCTGCTTTTCCTTCTGGATGGATGCCACCCATGGGATTTGTCCACATTAGTCTACCTCAGGAGGAAGAGACTGAAATTCTTCCAAAAAGAGTTCCAGTGGCTACCCATGACCCTCCTCACAACCCTCTTCATCAAGAGACTGAGCTTGTTCTCCCTCCCCAACACATATGGACCCTCCTCAAGAAAGGACGCAAGGTTTCCCTGGGGGTTTGGGCACAGGAGGGGACAGGGAAACTGGGATGGGATGGTGGGGAAGAGAGCAGGGTCTGCACTCTCCTGCACCGCAAATGCTGGCTGCTCTCTGGCCTTCAGGGAGAGGGAACGATGAGGCAGAACTGCAGCTCTGGGGATGCGGTGCTGCCTCGGACACGTTTCCTCTCACCAAAATGGCAGCCAAGGGGCTGTTTGCCTCCAGAGATGATTTCTTAGTTGTTTTTTTTTCCCCCTGGAAAAAGCAAACCCAAGCACCCCAGCCCACGCTGTGCTATGGGACCGAGCCCTGGCTTGCCTCCCATAAGGGGGGCATCAAGCAAGGTATAAAGATGCTTCCTTTTATCTCTGCCCAATAGCCCCACTTTCCTTGTGAAACCTGCGGGGGAGCCAGCCACAATGTACACTTCGGCGAGAAAAACTCTGTTGTACAGAGAATCCCCCCAAAATACAAGTGCTGCTCTGGCAGATGCCTTGTGTTTGATAAGAGCTTGAGCTCAGGCATTTGTGGCATCTTGAAGTTTTGTGGATGGAAATCCTGGCCAAGCCACCTACCACCCACCACCGCGGGGGCTTGTAGGATGGCTATGGGATTTGCCTCCAGGCTTTGCTAGCCAGCATCCAGTGGTTTGCATCAGGAGTGCAGTATCATGCTGATAAATACAGCGAAAGTATTTTTCTTTTACATTAGGGGGGCTGCAGAGGACGGGGGGACCCGGTGCTGCCTCCAGACTCTCCGGAGGCTGCTGCAGCCACTGGCTCTTGGCACAGCAAAGGCACGGCGGCGTTAATGTTGTTTTAGAGAAATAATGGCTACAAACCTTGTGGCTCAATTGGCAGCAATCTGAAAGCAAAGCTTGGGTTTTAATAAACCCTGAGTTTGGCAAATCTGAGGTGGAAGTGCAGATCTGCCTCCATTCCCCACAGCCCCCCGCCTTTGAAAGGTGCGCGAGTCGCGTTGTCGTCAGCCTGCTGGAAAAGCAAGGGGAAAAGGCAACCCTGAGCAAAATTCTTTCCCCGAAATATGTTTAAACTTGCTCTCTCCTGCTGGTTGCCGTATCTCCCTCCCCGACGCTGCTATCACCACCACAGCGCGTACGTACAGATGATGCTACTGAAATGTACATGTGAGTGACTTCAAAGCAGTGAGCCAGCGCGTGTGTAACCAGGTGTGGTGAATGAGTCTGAATCAGTCGTGACACGGCTCTCCTCGCCGGCCTGGCCTGGGTGCCCAGGCAAGGTTTTTATTCTCGTTGCTTTCTGATACGATAGAGCTCTTCTAGCTGACTTTTTTTTTTTTTTTTTAACCTCCTCTGACATTTAGGGCTTGTCTATACTGGGGATTTAACTCAAATTATTCGAGGATGTGAATTTAGAGAGGAATAATTATTCTTGATTAACTCCCCATGTGGACAGTCTTGTTCCAAAATAAAAGTGCTTGATTTCAAACGGGTTTAATTGACTCCAAGAAAACCAGAAGGTTGTTTTCTCTAAGAAAAAGGGAAAGGAATGATACAAAATGGAGAATATTCTTTTCCTTTTCCATTTGTTGGAAAATGCAAGGACTTTTGAACACTATGGAAGTTTTAACTGAAAATTGCTCTACGTTATTATGTATAATTTGCACCTCTGATAAACTGCATGCTGTTAAAATTATTGTTCCATGAAAATAATTACACAGCAGCCAACATAATTAGACAAGCAATGCAAAATCAGAGACAGAAATGTAGGACGAGACTCTGGGAGGGCTGTTTGTAGGGAGGTTGCTCTGAGGTGTGTTTTATTCAGTCCACACACTCGCATCCAGCCTGATTTGCTGGAACCAAAACAGATTACAGAGTGTAACAAGCCTCACAAAAGCTCAATCAAAAAAAGTTTCTCAGATTTAGGATAAATTTTCTGTTCGAAGACAAGCAATAAGATGAATCTCAGAATAATCAATACTCTGCTGGGGAAAATCAGAGATCGGGATACCACAAAATGTCGAACAACCCCAGTGGTGGAGGCTCTGATGCTGCTGATGCCTGTGGTACCCAGAAGGGAGAACTGGAGTCAGGGAGGGCTCTGTCTGCCAAGTGTCACACACAGGCTCAGGCACTGATCTCGTATCATCCCTATTATTGAATTGATCTCATCCCAGATATCACTATTTAAGAGTATTTAGCTATTTGTCTGGGGACTGTGCAGGATGCAGTGGGCACTTTAGGGTGAAGAGTGTTTAGCATGGATCCAGACACAACTCATGTCATACCTTTTGACTGCAGAGCAGGGAACTCGTCCTAGACTTGTTGGTCACCAGCACAGACCTGCCCACCTAACCTCCTCTTTCTAAATAATGGCTTTGTCTAGGTGGCAAGCCAACCTTGCACATGAATGTCCTCCTGGACGTAAAAGGCTTATCCTTATGAAATTGCTATCAGAGCTGGTTCGTGTGATTCTTCAAAAAAACTGTCGTCAACAGCAAATCACTGTTTTCTGAATTAAAAAAAACAACCAAACAAACAAAAAACCAAACCAAAACAAACCAACCTAAAAAATTCAAGACCCTTGTGTGAATCAGTAGATGGGAAATCTTAATCTGGGGCTTCCAAGACAATAGGAGCTACCTGTACTGGCCTAACATGAAGTACAGGCTTTTCTTGGTTTCCATTTTTTTTACTTTTTCATTCCAGTGTAGGATGGGGAATCTTTGAAAGACTTCTTTTTTTCTTTCCTGGGGCAGGAAACCATTTGCAGTGAAGCTCCTGGATCACAGCTCTGATTTTGAGAACATATAGGAGCATGCTGGGATTGAGATAATACAGAGGTCTACAGGACAGCTTGTGCATAAAGACATGGAGAGCTCTGCAGAAAGAGAGCCTAGAATTGAAACTGCTGCTATCATACCAAGAGAAGTGGGAATCTGAAATTGAAAGCTTTCAGAGAAAGTTCTTCTCTTTGTTTTTCTGGCATTGTTTTCAATATTGAGTTTCACTGACCCTTCTTCTTTGCGAAAGTGGAAGAGCAATCTACAGACAGGAGACAATTATGCCACTCTTTTAAAACCAATTCTACATGTTACACAGTTAGCAGCTCAGCTGAGAAGAGAAATCCTATGTCCACCTCTATCCATTCTCTACATCCACTTCAAGGTACATCATGAACCCCTACTCACTCACACCAAGCCAAACCCTTCCCTTCTTCTTGAAGAGCAATATCCTAATAAAATGCACTCCTTTAATTGTCCAACCCATCAGACCAAAACAGATCATGGCGAAAAACCCTAGAAAGACAAAGGAATTTACCTTTTCAAAACACTGACGTAGCTTGAGCTTCCTAAACCTTACGACCATGGGAGACGTGGGTTATGTAGAGAGCGTGGGCAGGTATGCTTCACTGCCATCTCACCATCCCGGTCACATTCGCCAGGTCCAGAATGAGCAGGAACAACTGCAGCTCTTGTCTAGCCCACCCCCACCCCCGCCCAGGTCTTGGTGGGAGGGAAGGTGATGGGCGGACAGACCCTACTGTGGGATAGAAATGGGATGTGACAGATGCAAACGTCTGAACTCAGGAGTTCAGGAAAGGTCTCCAGTGCCATGCTTTAAATATGGTGGTGCAACTTTGGGGAATTTCAGTAGAGCTTGGGCTCTCTGGGGCCTGAGCCATTCTGAAAATAGGACTTCAGGATGTTTTTGTAAATTTTAGTCAAGGTGAATTTATACTGAAGTCTAAATCCACAGTTAATTACAATGAAGTAGAAATTGTTCTGAAGAGATTAGGGATGAGCTTTTGAAAGAGGCCTCTGAATTTTAAATAACCATTTCTCATTGAAAGTCTCTGGGTTTGGGCATCTATGTCCCTTGCTCACTTTTGAAGATCCAAACTAGGGTCTAAAACTCATTCCGTTAACAAGCCAACCAATATTTCTTTCCTGGGAAAGCAGTCTTCTGATATCCCAAAATTAAGACAACAGAGGGCTATATTTTTTGTTTTATTCTCAAAGGCTAATACTGAAACAATATAGAAATCATTGTGAGAAAAAACTACAGCAATTTAGATATTTAGTTTTCAAATCAGTTGACAGGCATAGCAAGGAAATGTTTTTACCTCTGAAGAAATAAATGTAATAAAATACTGTTTAAATAATGTTTAAGTGATGTGATGAAAGACGGGTTCACGAACCCTCTGTTATGTTAACAATTAGCAGTGCAGGACACGGATTTTGTTTAAGAAATGTGTACTCCTAATGCTGGGGTCAACATATGAATAAACAAGAATGGCAGTATGCTCTAGAGTCAGACTTTATTAATGTATGCTTAGTTATCTCTATTGCTCTACTTACCATACCAAGACCTACTGCAGGCAGCTCCTGTGTGTTCGTGTGTCCACAGGCAGGTGTGGGCACCCATTCATACTCTTGCCTACACCAAGACACCATTTGTGCGCTGAAGTGACTTTCTCGCTCAAAGAGAGGAAGACACACACGTATCAGCCCATTACTTAAGTCTGAAGCCAACCCATGCTGTTAGAGGCAGCAAGGCCCAAGGGTTGCGGTGCTGACCTGGGACCACCCCAGGAGCACCCCAGGAGCTCTCTCTTGTCCTGCTCTAGACTAACCATGCAATGCCAGGCAAGCCACTGTGCCCTCCTCTCCCTTTGTCTTAGTTGTTAATCTTATCTGACCACAAACTGGTCTCTTGCTGTTGGCCACAATGGTACCCCGAGACTGAATTTCTCACTGACAGATAAACTTCTTGGAGTCGGACTTCAGAAGACTCAGACATCTCGGACAGCGTCCGATTCATCTCACCTCCTGCCACCTCAGAAAGATGTGACCTCTTTCTAGATGTGTCCTTGGACAGCTTGGCCCTCAGTCCTTCTCAGTGATGGCTTGGTAATGACATGTAAAGCCAGGCTTGAGAAGCATCACCTTAAGAAGGCTGCTGCCATTTACAAAGAAGCAGCTTTCATCTTCATTATGCCTTAAATAGTCTCTTAAGCCTTTTAATTTACAGACAGCAATGATGGAAAAGTCCGTTATCTGAGTCAACAACCATCTTCTGAAATATTTGCTGAATGACCTAGCTCAACAAATGTTTCCAAAGGCTTTTCTATTTACATGCATGTAGTACGATCTCTACTTTCCACGCTGCAAAACACACAGACTAAGCCAAACTCTGCTGCTGGAAGTTGGCAATGTGAGGACATGGTCCAGAAAAATGTTGACCACCCTCAGTTCCCACCATGGGCAATGGAAGTTGAAGGTATCCAGCACTCACAAGAAGACCATGGATGGCAATGGACGCTATTTGGACCTCCGGTGCAATGCCTGATTGGATAATAGTCTGTCTCTAAGTAGAATCTATATCCTCTCCCTCTCATTCTCCCTTTTTCTTTCCCCGTCTTAATAATGCGTGTAGCTCCGATTTATTTTTTATCAAGATTAACAATGGAACAATACTGCTTCAAATATTAAAAAGGCAAAGAAATGTAGGTACTGAAAAGGAAGGAAAATACCTCAATTTCAAGCCTAAAGATTACTTTGGGTCCCAGAGGAAGCAGAAGCAATTTAGTGGCTGATACCCTTAGCAAGAAAAAAGGTTGTAAGATTAAGACCAACTGCTGTTTGGATAAGTGGTTGGTAATTGCACATATCAGCAATTATGTGCTGTCATATCATTTTTCTGTTACCTTACTCCTCTCTTGTGTCCCGTCAGGGTTTACTTGGAATGACCCTACATCTATGGTCCTCTTTGGATTCACCTTCTTAATGTCACACAACAGTGCCTTGCAAGTTCAAAGGAAAAAGAAGTCATTATTACAGGAGATGCCTGGTGGAGGTGCTCCTCTTCACAGATGTAGCTAGAGGCTACTGCTATAATAACCAGGCTTCCAGGAGGAGAAATCAAGAAAGGCCTCCTGAACCTGCAAAAGCCCTCTTTGTCCTCCAGCCTCGCAGCGGGAGAAGTGGCTGTGTGTGCAGGGAGAGTTTTAGGAGGGAGAGGTTTGAACGGGGGAGGAGGGGGATGTCTCTGTGCGTGGTTCAGGTGCCATCCACCCGTGATGCTGCAGCACCTGGCTCCGGGTCACACTGGGGGGTCTCAGCGGGAGCTGGGGGTCCTGAGGCTTGCTTGGTTGGGGCAGTACAGGTCACTATATTGAATCCCCTTCAAATGAAAAGGGGGAGCTTGAGTACACTGTATGTAGGCTGCTTATAACTCCTGCCCCAGCTGGGCACATTTCGGGAGGAAAACGGTGGCCTGCCCTTGAACTGAGCAGCGGGGCTCGCTTCTGTAGCTTGTCAGAGGCTTTGCATCGCTCAGAAATGCGGACGCCGTCAGAAACACCTCTTCTCTCACAGAAGTAACTGATTCCCCAATAAAGCGTCAAAAGATAACAAAGTCTGTTCCAGCTAAACTCATCCGTTCATTGCCTGAGGGAAGCCTCCAGCTTATATGGCACTGGGTGCTCCCATGGAGCAGAAAATATTTAGCTCGCTAATCGGATTCAGGCAGGAGCTGTAACTGCCGCGGTCTGCAGTGTGCCGGCGGTGTATCAAGAGAGGACGGATGATAGCTGGCTTTCAGGTATCCTGGTACTGACCTCCAAGCCATACCTCTGGGGTCGACGACTTTACAGGGGTGTAAAGGAGAGCAGGGTTTTGCTCGGGCATCCCACCGCACGAGCAGAGCGAGTCCTGTCTCTGCAAGGGCCATCATGGTGAGAAGCTCTGGGAAGGACCAGCAAACCGCTGTGTCAGGCTGTGGGAGATGCCAAACCGCAGCCGAACGCAGGAGTGATTGCAGTGATAGCGAGCTGCCACCTAACAGCTCATGGAAGAGCTAATATCTTTTGAAAAGCAGATAAAAGATTCATCAGCACAGATGAAGATATGAGGGCTTGGGCTTAGACAGCCTGTAGCTCCTGCCAAGAAATTGTGTGGAAGGTAGAAATGAATTTAAAAGGTTGAGTGGGGGCCAGCAAGTCAATAACTGAATAATCCCACCCAGATAGGAAACCAAAGCATAAACAAGAGTCTCCACATACTGACGAGTTAGCACTGGTTGCACTCTGGAAAGGATCCTAAAATAACAGAGATTCCTGGAGACAGAATAAACACATCTCTCGGTTGTCATCCTGAGCAGAGGGTAATTGCATAGATGTCTGATTGACTCGCTGCTAGGACTAAATATGTAGTTCTCTGACATGCTGTCACCCCCTTTGCCGTACGTTTGAGATTTTTTCAGTAAAGCACATCAGGAATCAAAGCAAATGTCCACAAGGAAAGATGCATCTCGACCTTGAACTTTAATCACTGGCAAAGGGCTGAAAATGTGTTTAAAAGGAGTGAAACTACTGCATTCCTGAGAGTGACATTTAATCTCGAAATTCCCCGGGGGCCTGTGCACATATGATCTAACCCCCCCCCAACCGAGCAACACTGAGTCGCAGCCCCCGTCCGGGGGCTGGGAGTTGGCGCGTGGCTTTCTGAGCTCCCCAGTCAGACCATCACGCGGTCCTCAACTTCCCATCTGATTCCTATTTCCTTTCCGAGGGTTTTCTTCGGGGTTTCCTTCGGCATGTCTCTTCCCAGTTTGCACTGCCGGAAAAGACAGAGGAGCAAAGCTCCCAAGTTAGTCTTCTTTCTAGTTTTAGCAGCAATTTTAACCTGAACCGGAGCACTCGATGCCTTCTCATGGCCACCACAAGGCTCTTGGTTAGTGATTCCTACGGAGCCCTGAGCAGTCCCGTCTACCCTGCTCATGCTTTCCTTCCTTCCCACCTCAGAGCCAGCCTCAGTTTCAGCTATGTTAAACTTTTATTTATGTAAATGTAAGTGAACCTACCCAGAAGCCTTAAGACTGGAAAGTTAATATGAATTTTCAATAACTTTTGAAAGTTGTGGAGGGCTGGACAACCGTGAACATAATGCTGATTTTCAAAAGTCAAATGACCTGGCCAAGCCCTAAGCTGGCCCAGCTCCTGGGAAAGACGATGTGCTGGTTCAGAGTTCAATTCATAATAGATACAAAAAATAAGGTACTAAACGCAATGCAGTGTGAGAAGGTAACTGTTTGTTAACTTGATATCATACTCTCATGTGTAACAGACTTCTGTAAAATAATTTACTCCATACTCTGCAATAGCTTAGGCACTGAACTCAAACCAGAATTAAGCTGGCACATCATAGGAGAAAGACAAAGGTTTAAACAACAGGCCTTTAAAGGTAACTATAAACGAAAACTATAATTAGATGAACATAATTCTAAAAGAGTCCCAGTTCTGAGTCCTTGGTCTTTCTTATTATGCACCGTTTGAGCAAAAAAGCAAGATCACCATCAGAAGGCACAGCACTGGATGTGTAATTAATAGTGAAAGGATAAATCACGGATGTGGGGTGATCTGCATCACCCATCGAGCTGCACGTGAGCAATCGGTGCGGTCAGACACAAAGGAATTCCTCAGCAAACAAGGAACGCCAGCCAAGCTTCGGCACAGGCTGCACTGGGACCAGTGGAAGGCCACCATGAAAAACAGCTAATGCAAAACCCGGGGAAAACCTCGAGTGGCAACTAGAGGAAGGAGGTCACATCACCCCCACTGAGGGTCTGCCATGGTCCCTGCTGTGAAACTGCCTCCAGGACAGGAGCCCAGTGCTACCATCAGGTGATGGAGCAGGAGAGGCTCTAAGAAGCTCCACACAGAGACCAAGAATCATGTCGTGGAGCAGGTGGAGGAACAGTTTCTTCTTTCTCCCCCCCGAAAAAGGGACACTGGAGACACAGGAGGGCTCAGGCATGTGGCAAGGCAGTGGAAACCATGCACCTCAAATCCAGGTTGGTGGCCCGAGGACAAGACCATCTTCTCTATCTTTTTGCATTTGAGAATTCGCCCCAGTGTGAACTGAATTCCAGGTCAGAGCAAGCTTGTGTGGCTGGTTTACAAACCTGTCCCCTCCCCTCCCCTCCAGCCTGTGCAGGAAAAAAAGCATTTTCTTACAGAAACTTCAATGGAGCTATCACTTTGTGAGCACTGCAAATATATATATATATATATATATGTGAAGCAACTTGTCTAATATATGTTCAAGATAGAAGTTTGAGATGTCAGAGAATTTTATCTGAAAAAAACAGGCATTCATGCACAAGAGGATAACTTCAAACTTATCTACCTATCTATTCAACTCCGAGCTCTAGGTAGATAGAGAAATCAAGCGGAAGCTAAAGCAGGTGGACGCATGTAAAATGATTTCTGCAGGCAGAAAAGAAGAGGATGCCCCTACAAGTACTGCTAAACCACGTTTTGGAGAGAAAAGTGGCAATTACCCATCCTGTGCCTCCTGCCCTCACAGGCACGACTTCGGGAGTGAAGCGATGTGCTCAGCTGAGGCAGGCAAACGTGCCCCAGGGGACTGGAACGGCACATGTCTCGCTGCAGCCAGCTCTTGTTCCACCCGCGACGACCTACTCATCTTTCTCTTTTCTTTTACTGTAGGAAGAATGTTACAATAAACCAGGGAAAAATGGGGTAGGAAGGCGTACAGCACAGACAGGAGGAACCCAACCCAAGCACAAGACCAGGTGCTCGGTCAATGCTCCCTTGGTCTGATTTCATGCCAGCGATGATCGGAAATAAGTCCAGTGATTTTAAACAAGTATAAACGAGTCCTAGCTTGGGGTCACCATACAGTGAATTCCCTTTTTCTCCCAAATTGTATGTGTCATCAAGAACCTTCAGTCACAGAGAATGCAAAAGCTCTCTCTATTCATTTACGTATTAAAACTCAACACATGATGAAGGAGAAGCGATTACTGGAGACAGGAATAGTTTTCTTAGTTTTCTTAGT
This sequence comes from Rissa tridactyla, assembly GCF_028500815.1. Classification (NCBI taxonomy): domain Eukaryota; kingdom Metazoa; phylum Chordata; class Aves; order Charadriiformes; family Laridae; genus Rissa; species Rissa tridactyla. Next base: position 158,728,872 of record NC_071467.1, on the reverse strand, counting down.
TATGTTTATTCATTTTCTTCTATGCTCAGTAAAGTACATGCTCAATGAAAAGCTGATTGTTTCAGACACCTCTGTAAGTGGCGTCTTACACCACCATATGCTAGTGTACAGCACATTGACTTAAAGGGATCTAACGCAGCCAAAATGAAGGAGATAAATGAAATGCGAAGGAAATGTGTGGCGACATCTTTTGCTCCTTTCACGAGCAACGCCTGCAGGGTGCCCTGCCATTTCAGCTGGGCTGTGTCTGCCGCCCCGTTAGAGGAAAGGTTTGTACGCAGAGCCAGGAGCTGGGCAACCCCTCGAGGCAGTGCTTCAGCCAAGGGTGCTGCTCCCCTGCAGGGGAGAAGAACAGAAGTTCTCCTCTGTCCCAGCAGCAAAGTTGGCCATTGCAGCCTTATCTTCGGGATTGCTAAGGGGATGGGTGCTCTTTCCCACCTCTGCACCAAGATGGATCCTGGAGATGATATTTTAAACTTCCATTTTCCCTTCAAGTGCCATTTGGATTTATTTTTTCTCTCTCCCACATTGTTTCACATTAACTGTATTCAACTACAGGGAGTATCAGAAAATATTACCTTAGCTTGAGAATAGATTTGCTCTCAAGTGACATCTTCCAATACTACTGATTTATACCCTTTTCCTGCATTGATCTGTTGGGAGCTTTCATCAGCTATATCTGACATAAACACTGTATTATTCTGTATTGCATTATACCCTAGAAATCCACTCAAATCCCTTTGCTCCTCAAATTAAAGCAATATGCATTACAGTGTCCTGATTTCCTTCTATTCTTGCATTTGCATTTTTGTATCATGCTCTAGATTACTCATGTATATTTTGGCATAAGCACCTCCCTGTTCATTTAAGAATATTGCCTTTAATCTTCGTTATACCTTGAAGCATACAAAATCTCGGCCCCAAAGGACACGTGGAGATGTTCAGTTCCCACGGTGGCTGAATTTCTGTGGAAGTTATTTAAAGCAAATGTCATGTTGTTCAGAAGCCCAAGCCTTGTTCCAGGGCGATCCCGTGGACACCCGCGGTGTGTCTCTGGTCTCACTGCTCCACATGCCATGTGAGGTTCCTCTGCCACGCTGCAGATCATGGCACTTTCGGGAAGGGACTTCTCCTCCTGCCACAGCGGCACGGACTGCAGCTCTGCAGCCAAAAGATTTTAGTTGTGCGGCCGTGCTGGGATGCCAGAGCTCCTCAATAGTTTAACCACCGAGTTCGTTTGCCTGCAAGCAGCTTTTTGACGGCAGAAATAGAGTGGCAGGTGTAGGCTGTACTTGTGCTGCAAGAGATCGGGTGGATTCATTCCATTGTTGTTACTCACTTTGAGCATCTTCTGGCCATCAGAATGATCCACTATTGTACTTCCTACAGAACATAATGCTACAGGAGAACACCTCATAATGTATCTCGTAGTTTGGTGGTTTGGGTGGGGTTAGGATTTTTTATGTGGGTCTACATTACTTCCCAGGTCAGTTCTGTGGTAAGACTCCATGTAGGTCCAATGGTTGCTCCAATCAGATATTAATGGTTATACTGGAAATGTATTCAGTCATCCAGAGCCCTGAGTTCAGTAAAGCTACATGACATATAAGAAAGGGCAGGATTTTCCTTGAAAGAGGAGCTTCAGACTTTTCTGAGCTATTATAAAGGCATGTTCGTTCAGAGCTGCTCCATTTGATAGCCAGTCACGATAATGCGGCGTAGTCTTTATTCTAGACTTTCCTGGATTATTACACCCCCCAGAATGTTGTCTAAAGTAAAGCTGGTAGGAAAAGATGCGTGTAATTTAGGGACAAGTAAGTCTTTCCATGGGTGGGAGGGAAGAGAGAAGACCCAGGCTTTATTCCAGTTATGGCTGAGACTGTCATGCTCAAAGGGACCCTATTATTGTCTACTCTTATTTTCAAACATCCACTGTAAGATATCGGAGATCTGACTTAAAGATCTGAGCACCACAGATTCTGCAGGCAATCAGAGCACAAGGTGCACAGAGACACTAAAAATGCCTTCTTGACTGGGGTCAGGACGGGCTCTCAAGAAACATCTTGAAAGCTGCAATCCCTTAAAAAGAGCAACAAGCAACCCACAATGACAAGGAATACCCAGTGGCACGTAAAACCCATGACCCATCACAGTGAACACACGCAGCGTGGCCTTTGGGTCCAGTGTCAGCAAAAACCTGAAATATTGAGCATGGTCCTTGGAAGGGAGGAGCCTTTGTCTAAAGCAGAGCAGAAGCTGAAGACGGTTTGGCAAGAAAACCACTGGCACTTGGAGTCATAAGGAAAATGTGTCTGCAGCTTCCATGTCAGAACAGGAAACCTCTTTCTCCATCTGTATTTAGGCAATGCCCTCGTGCAGAGCCACTAATCAGCCCATAGTAGCTTCGATCACAGCCAGCAACGTGGAGCTCTCCTTAAAGGACAATCCAACATTATTGACGTACCCATGAGGAGAGCACAGAACCATAGAATCACAGAATGGTTTAAGTTGGAAGGGACCTTAAAGATCGTCTAGCATCTCCTGAAACCTCCCACAAAATGCCCCTCCCTGGTCTGCTTACATACAAGAGCAAAAGATGCTGTTGCTGCTAAAAATTTAAAAAAACGTATATCCAACCTAAGCAGAAGAGACCCATCTCTGCTAATGTGTACTGGGTGAGAAGCAAAAAGGACAGACAAAAAGACTGAGAGCTAACAAAAACAGCTACGTTGTGCCTATCAAAGCAAGCAAAATACCATTGCATATTCATTAAGATTTGTTCAAAAGTTCAGAAAATTCCCTCCAGTAATATAATGGGTGATAATTCAATTTATTTATGTTTTTAAGGCATGAAGACTAGCTTTAATTTCCTTCAACTGTGCCTCTATTATTATTAATCTACTTATCTTCTAAAAAGATCATCTAAACTACACTTCTACAGGGAATGTGATCTTTGGCCATGTAGGGCTTTGCAATTATCCAGTTCTGAATGAACTTGTTGTTAAAACATTTTTTAAGTCTAATGAAAACATTAGATCAATTCCTCGCAGTGATAGTTGTCATTAAATCAATAGCGTGTGTAAGTCCATTATACTGATATTTGACACGAACTGCCGAAGGTCTGCTAACAATGAAACCACACTGAAGCGTGTCCTCTGCTAAACATATTTCATACGAGATAAAAATCTGTTAAGTCTACAGTAACTGAAACTTTTCTTCTTTAACTAAAATAAACAAAATATCTGAAATGTTGCTGTAACTCACACTAGGACCACCATGATCACACAGGTTTCGGAGCCGGTCCTTTTTATCACACCTTTATCACAGCTGTGCTCTCAAATCAGTTAGAAAAGCTTTTTTTGATTGTTTATCTATAATGGCTTACCAAGCACAGGCAGAGATTTCCTAATGAACTTCTGCTAAGCGCGGAGGACCCGCTCCTGCCCCTCCGAAAGCAACGGCACTGTCACCGACTTCAGTGGAAGTCAGACCGTTCCTCAAGTCCCTGGGAAAGGAAAGGTCTTCCCAAGGAGAAAAGGCATCTCTGCGTCACAGCAGAGCAGCTTGCGGGGGCAAGAAACACAACCAGGCCCGTTTCCCCGTGGAGAAGAGCAGTTTCTTTGTAGATGCCATTATACAGCAAATGGGAAAGATTATTGAAAGACCTCTGGCTCTGTGGTCTTTAAACATTTTTCCAGTGGCCTGCAAATTTAGTTTCCGTTCCTACCATGGGTGCTTCAGAAAAAGCATTGCTATCAATGCAACCCTGCGAGAGTGTGATGGCTGAGGTGCATAAGATATTATGGGATTTTTACCATGAGAGGAATATAAAACTTGAGAAAATGGCTAGCCGATGGAAAGACTGAAGTCCAGAGAAAAGCCATTCAGCGTGACATTTCTTATGATTTATAAACCTAATAATTTTTCAGTAGCAGCACATAGCATTTGCTCGCAGGCAAAGGAACTGTGAGCACACAAGTGTAAAGGGAAATAATGGTCAACGGCAGACATTGACAATTTTCTGGCTGAAAAGGCCATTTTAAAATGAAGACTCAAACTACTTTATTTGAAAGCTGTAAAAAGTTTACTGGGAGGTGGGCAGAGGATCAGTGAAACTCTTCATCAAACAATTTTTTGGAAAATGTGGTCCTCAGAAACGGCATTTTTTCCCAAACAAACAAGGTAACCGATAGAAAAAAAAGTCACCTGAGACATTCTCTGGGACTTTGGCTTCTGTAAGTCTCGCAGCAGAAAATCCCAGCCGGTGCAGAAGAGGAGGGAGAACCCAAGCGGAGCAGGGTCCTGCCCTGCCCTGTGCTATGGCTCCCACTAACGGCAGCAAGGGAAAGCTCGGTCACTCCCAACTGAGCCGAGAGAGCAGGAAAAATCTCCGCTCAAAATGTTCTCCACCCCATTTTGGGTGTTTAGTTTTTAAATGTCTAAAAATACACCTACCAACCAGACTGTCCTGAATAATTTCCACAGTCAGAATATGAGTTTAACAGAAAATAATCTGAGCATCAGCCTCCTTGGGTGGGTTTTATCTCGCCTTCAGGCATTTGCAACGTGGACTTCTAGAGCTACATCCTCATTACGGCCAGGGGAGTGAGATCCAGCATGGGACTCCCATTGATGGTCTGACCTATTTCAGGCATGGGACGAATCATGAAGTCGATTTCGCTGCCGACTTCTGCCTTGCCTGTACATGGAGCTGGAGCGACTGCTTCAGACGCATGGTGGAGATTGCCCCGGCGTGACTGCATGGAGATGCCACCCAGAAAACAAAGCCTTGTGCTCCGCCAGTGAGGATGATGGTGGTTGAAATGATGACATTATGTAGGACTGAATCGCCTTTAGGGAACAGGAATCGGGGGATCAGTGCCACGGGATGGAGGTTCTTGTTTACAGCCGAGGAGAGCTTTAACCCCTTCACGTGGGGTCTTTAGATTTTGATCGAGTCTATGCTCCAGTTTGGTTACAAGGTGGGAAAAGTCCAAAAATCTCAGGTGAGAACCAGCAACTGTGGAAGGAGACGAACAAATATGTTTGTTTTATGTGTTGGTGCTGAGCACAACGGAGATTATCAAAACAGCTGAGTAATTTTCTGTTGGTACCGCGGCAGAGCTATCTCCCCGCAATCAGACGCAGAGACCAGGTGCAGACTGTCCTTGGGTCCCACTTCTAAATCTCAGATACATTTTTATAAGGCCCCTGACTCAAGGAATAAACATGAGAGGATTACAGCTAATCAGATAAGTATGTCTTTATTTAACTGTAACATAAAAAATTAAGCTTGCAGTATGTTCTTAAGAGATAGAGTCTTCAATCTAATTCAAAGATTTTTTTGAAAGATTTTTTTTCCTTTTAATTAAATCGTGTTGATTTTATTTGACATTTGATTTCGAGAGAACTGCCAGTGTTTCTTCTTCACCGTCTGTCTCGAAGCTGTGTGTAACGTGTCACAGCCAAAAAGCCTAACCTGCTCCTCCTGAAGGTTGCTGTATTTTAGCTTCTCTGTGGGTCACACAGATCGCCCGAGGTACAGATCGGCCACTGAAACATTTCCCACTGAAGACCTGGATTTCTGTGTCGTGCAGCAGAGCGCTGTGCAGGTAGCACAGTATGCATTCGTCACGCATGTACGCGCAGGGAATGAAAACCTGCTGACACAAGGTAGGCTTTCCTCACACCGAGGAACAAGTTACACTGGGATAAGCACCACAGCAAATACCCTGCAAATACCGGGGAGGAGGTTTTGGCCACCTTGTCCCCCTGCACTGGTCCGTGGTGGGGCCAGACCGGCACCCACCGGGGGCAGCCAACAGTGGGAGGTTGCAGCGAAGTAATGCTCCTCCTTCCCAGCAGCCTGTCCATATTGCAATGTATTTTACAATTCCGCTTCATGGACGACATCTCAGCCTTGGTCTCAGCCTGGGTCAGTCCTCCGGTCTGGCTCCCCATGCGACTGCAGCACCTACCTGCGATGCTGGAGGTGGGGAGGGCAGAACTTCCCCTTTTGATGCCAACGCTCCTTGTGGGACCACAGCGGTGGTCTTTGGCGACCTCCTTGTGTTCAAAACCTCATGCATAACTGCAGAGCCCAAGGAGGAACTTCTAGAGATGCTCCATATGTTAAAACAGTATAAGTTCTTCAGAGATGGGATCTGATGTACCAAACCATAAAGGAGCTAAAAAAAGATGCTGTGCTACACAGAAGTAATTACACAAATATATTAAGGTTACAAATCAGGGTCTCAGCAGTCTGAAAACGCCTGCGTTAGCATCGTTTGGGAAAGAGCCCCGTGTCCACTGAATTCCCCTCTCATTTGTTGCTGAAACTGGAAGCTGCCCAGTGAACGAGGCAGGAAATTTGAGGAGGAGGAAGGAGACACAGTGAAGGCAGCTGAATGGTGTCCTGGGGAACTGGCTGCTATCTCTGTCCCTGCTGAAGACTTTCTCTGAGATACTGCCAAGTCATCCAAACCATACATCGAAAGCTTTGTCTCGGTAATTGTGTGGGGTTTTGTTTTTTGAATGCATAAATTAATGCCCCAAGTTCTGATTCACAAAACTGCTGAGCACTCGTTGCTGTGAAAGAAAACAAGGGCACTGTCCTTCCAGCGCATAAAGTGCTAGAGAACGTAAAGTGTTCAGAAAAATCAGGTCATTAGGCATGCAAATTGGGTCATCAAAATTAGTGGATCTTTTTGACATTAATCTCTCTAGACTTCTTCCTGGGAAAACAGGGAGATCCCATACCCTACAGGAGAGTTGTGAACTAAATTAATTTAATGTTTGTTTCCCCACCAGCTCCCGCTCCATCTGATGCTGATGCTATTTGCATGTCAGGCGGGCTGTTTCCGTCTCTTCCTCGCTCACTGCAATCACCAAGGACACGGTTGAGGCGTGGATCGCTACCGTACCGGTACGGAGCATCCCCAGCCCCGGGCAGCTGTGGAACGGGAGACCTGCCCTGGCCCCTACAGCCACACCAGGCACCTCCGGTGCTGACGGGTCCATCCGGGCTGCTGAGCGCTATGATTTCCAGCTCCCAAATTCTCAGATTTGGTCATATTTGAGGATTGTTTCACGTGTATCACGAAGGCCAGGATGACCTGCCCACTGCCCAGATTTAGGGCAGTGCTCTACTACGTAGAGCTTTCCAACAGCAAAAGCAACTTCTGAACGCGCTTGTCCCTCAAGGTGGTTCGGCTCCCCTTCCATTTAGACAAGCCCAAGCCTATTATCCCTAAAGTAAAATGCTAAAACTCCTCCCGCAGATGTTTTAAAGCAAGCATTTCTCAGAACAAAGAGCTTATTCAGCTTGAAAAGACTTACTACCTACGGAGAAGCGCTAACGCCTTATCTCCCCGCTTCTGCAGTCCCCGGCATCTGGGGGCCGTCTCAGTCACTGCTCAGCCTGCCGCCCCAAATCCTGCTGCCGGCAGAGGCAGCAGGGTGGGACCCCTCAAAACTGCTGTGCCTCCGTCACCCACGGCTTTGTCAAGGGATTCGGGGAGAGAGGTACGGCTGCGTCTGAAGCCACGGTGTTCATCGGGGAGGACTTATTTCAATATGTTGTTGAAACTATCTGATGTCAGGTTATGTGTCTCAGGGGGACGCGCGTTTCGTGTAGTTTGTTATGCCATCTGTTAAGAAATGCAGCCACTCGTCTCGCCGCTACACGACCACAGATGGGGAGTTTTTCCCCCTGTGTGTGTTACTGTCAATATATGCCAAAGCCTTCTTAGCTGGAGCCAGGTGGAATCACCACCACGACGAGCGCGCCTGGGAAGAAGGGTGCTGCACGGGTCTTCCCGAGCACCCTGGCTCATGGCATGCGGACGAACTTAACGAACAAAGCCAGCCTACGCCAGTGAGGTCAGGTCCCCAAAATCCCTCAGGCTCACAGGGTCCCGAGCAACGCAGTGGAGCTCAAGGAGGAGGTCATGCATCTTCATGCAACATGACGTGTGGCCCCTTGTTGGAGATTTGACCCTCCGGTTGACCAGCTGTGGATGGTGCTTGCCCCAAATTCACCGTCTGGCAACGGCACCGGGAACCTCAGAGGCAGAAAAAAAATCCGAATCCTCAAGGGCTGCCTCCGTGGAGATGCCACAGCTCTCAATGACGGCTTGGTGTGCGCTTAACTAAACACCGCGTCTCCCGCGCTCCAGACTGCGAAGGAAACCGTGCTCCGCTGACTGACCCCCCGGGTCCTGCAGGGGAAAAAGCAAACACGAAGCGAGCAGCAAGTCCCTCAACGGCTACAAGCAGCTATTGACTTAAGCGTCAATAACGCTCCTTTTTTTTTTTTTCAGGGGTGATTATCGCACCTTTTAATATTGGGCTGACACTTTTCCAGCGTGACTGGGTCCATTCCTGAGCCTGCGGGTTGGAAGTTTTAAAGGGAGGTTTTACAGAAAGGAGACTGTAACAGGAAGTTTTATTGAAAACTGGAAATTTAACAGAAAAGGGATGTTGGTTAGGAAGGGAAGTTTAACAGAAAGGGGATTTCATTAGGAAGGAAAGTTTTACAGAAATGGGACTGCAAAGCCAGCCTATTCTGATCACCCTCCACTCGCTGGTCTCGTTGGGACAGGTATTTCACCCAAGCAGAATAGAAACTGGTATCAGTTTTATTTTCACTGGACAGCAAATGGTTGCCCTGCTCTCATGGCACTGCTCCCATCACACGGGTGGCAGCACCCGGCGGCATTCCCCAGCCCAAGCAGCGCTGCTGTCCTCTGGGAAGACCCAAGTCAGCAGCAGGAGCAGCAAAGCAGCTCCCTGGGGATGCGGAAGCACTTCTGAGGCTGGTGGGCTTGCCAGAAAATCTGTCTGAAAACCGAACCAAACCAACATAATTTTTTCCACCAGTGTTAGAAAGATCTTCCCCCTCCACCCCTAGGCCCGCTCCCAGCTGCAGGTGATGCTCAGCCCTTCCGCAAGCCTGTGTTCAAAGCTCAGACCTGGGATGCTGCCCTGGGAGTCAGCATTTTGGGGCACCAGCAGACATTTGCACCCATCAGTTCTTATAAAAGCCCAGTTGGCCTCACTGAACACTGTCCCCCAATCGAGCCCCTCACCTCCCCAAAGCTCCACAGGCTCCTGCTCCCTATGCCCACCCTGGCCAGGCCCCCTGGACCAGCAGAGGCGGCCCCAGCTCCAGGGGGACCAGGCACCAGCCCCAGGAACCACTGGGGACAGTGGGGGACCTGGAGGTGCCACCAAACTGTTCTGAGGCACCAAATGACCAACACTTGCCCATCCTGGATTTTTATAACCAAATGCAAGTTTTGACTGATGTCGAGTTCGTGCAGCAAGAAGGAAGATGCTCTACGCAAAGATTTCCCTGGTGCTCTGTGGACTTCAGGCTCCTTCGTCCTGTCTCACACTGCAGGACTGGGGCTTAATTTACCAATTGACTAACCAAAGCAAAAAGTGAAAGCACTTTAATAGAATACGGTGACTAATGAAAAGGATATATTAATTTGCAGATATCTTCTCTACTTCTGCCATAATTTACTTCTGCCATAATTTAAGTTTGCACATGCCCATGGGAAAAAACAAACAGTTTTCAAATAAACACATAGATTATGCGTATATCCCTTTGAGGCATATAAAGCCCTGTATCTGAAGCCACCTCTGTCAGAGCTCTGCCTGCCGTGAACTCTCAGCAGGGACTGCCCGCACGCATTTATTTTGAGTGCCCACATATTGCACCTGTGTCTCTGATGGCACGGCAAGGAGGCAGCTGGCAGGATCCCGTGGCTTTGGGATGCTTCAGCCACGGACCGAGTTCATCAGCATCTATGTGAGGCCCCACGTAGCCGAAATTTTCCTCCGTGTCTCTTACAACTGGGAGGCTGCCAGTGCTACATCTGCCTTTACAAGTTATGAGTCCAAATAGCAGATATTTGGACTCCAAAAAAATAGGGCCCCAGGAGAGAGAGGATTAGGCGCAACCCTTAAAAAAAAAAACTACGCCTTTGTGTTTTAATACCCGCATTCATATCTCAGCCTCTGTCAAGCTTTTCACACAGTGCTTTGGGTGGGGGGCAGCCAAGAGTCATGGCACCTCGGAGGGAGCTGCCGGTTGAGGGAGCACGTCCTTCGACGCCAGGAAGGGCAGTGACAACGCAGACCTTCGGGAGGAGAAACACTTGCTCCTTTCTGCACCTGTATAATTCCCCAGATGGACACCCACTGAAAATACGAGTCGCAGCAGCTGGAGGAAGCTGTGAGGAGCTATTTTTCCATCATGTCAATGAAAAAAGAAAAAAGAAAAAAATTGGAAATGGAAGAGAAGATGGAATAGAAATAGAAAAAACAAATAGGAAAGGAAGAGTAAAAACTGCAGGGAGGCCAGGGTGGAAAGGAGAGGAACAGAAGTAACAGAAAACAGGAAAAAAAAAACACAGCACACTTTCAGTCCTGGAAATGAGTAAGTTTGGAGAAAAATAATTCTGCTTTTACAAAAATTTGCAAAAAAGCCCAAACAAAACCCCCTGAATGGGCAAAAATGCTGTCCCTCATAAAAACTCATGATCTCCTCGATTTTTTAGGCAAATGACCAGCAACATGGCAACTTTTGTGCATCGATCCTCAGGAAACAGCATTCCCCCCGACTCCTGTCAAGACGGACAAGGGATTAGCTCAGGCACCGAGGAGCTGACATAGTTAAACACTGCTGCTGGCAGATACAATCCAGTTTATGACTGAGGTTGTAAAAACACGCATGAAAGCAAATTCGTAAGAAAGATACTCTAATGAAGATGTATAGAAGGGCTGTAATGCCATGTAGCCTCTTGATAGCTAAGGCCCTGATCCTGCAAATTAAGCTAAGCGGCGAAGTTAATCAGATGCATAAGCGTTTGCAACATCAGTGGGGTTTTTTTTTTTTCTTCCCCAAATGAGCTAAATTCAAAAAGCCTTGGTTTAAATTACACGAAGATATTAGCAACATTGGTTCTTTATTAGAAGCGGTTTATTCATTCAGGGTGTACAGTATGGAGCAACACGCCTGGCATGGTTAGTGATGCGTGAACCTGAAGGGAAAGAAATCCCTTTGCATTCCCTTCACAGCCAAGTTGCACAACAATTCAGGCTGCTGCCTCAGCAGCCAAATGGGCAATTTTCCAAGCCTAAAAGTCAGCAACGAGCCCAAGTGTTAAGGCAGCTTTGTTCTCCCTTAAAGCTGACCAGATACCCTTGGAAAGCTCCCGCGGATCATTCTTCCTCCCCATCTTCTCCCTGACAGCCTCTTTCACCAGGAGAGCGGAACCATGATGCTGCATTTCCCAGCCCTCCGCTCCGAAGCAAGAGGTGAAAACCCCATGTGGCTTCACAGGGTCAATGGCAAAACCTTTGGTTCGTGGCAAAGCTATACATTTCCTGGGGAGGATGACAAAATTAGAGCAATGCACCTGAGGGATGAGGAGAAGAAAAAAATCCAGGCACTCCAATAGCTTATCATCTATCTCAGAGGTAAGTTTAAAGCTGTAGCAAATATGTGTTAGCAGCAAGCATGGCAGGGTCACCCTCAGGAGCCACCCTCCCCGTGTCTTCATGGCAGGGAATGAAATACCAACTCAAAGCAGCAAATCCCACTTATAATTTGCACACCTCCAAGACGTCGCTAAAATCATCTCTTTTGAAGGATGCAGGTTGTCCTGTTCAATGAGAGAGAAAAACTGTCAAAAGCTGATCAGGCAAAGGAGGGCGAGAAGCCCTCTCCACGAGCAGAGCATCTCCATGATCTATAGAACGCGATCAAGGCTGGGAGGCCAGGGGACCTTGTTGTCCTCTCAGCACGCCCATCAGCACCCCGTAAGATTTTTCGTGTTGATCAGTTGAACAGTAATGGTTTCTCCTAACAAAGCACCCGAGCAGCATCCATCAGGTACGCTCCTGAGATATCGGTGCGGAGGTGATCCGGGATTACCTTCTCCACAGTGAAATGTAGGCGAGATTGAGATGGGATTTTTAAGTGACACCGTAATACACAGCAACGCCGTGTAAAGGGGAAAATTGTGTAAAACCCTTTAGAAATAAATTACTTTATTCAGGAAGAAATACAACACCAAGGGGCAAGGGGAATATAAAAAGAGCAAGTGAACAAATGTAAACAAAGTGAAAATTTCTAGAGACATTTTTCAGTTAATTACCCATTTTTCTCAATAGATATCCTCTCCATTTTCTACTGGCTCTGATAAACTTAATTTTCCATCCACACATTCCAGCAACCTCCTTTACTAGCATTGCCTATTTAACAAATATTTTCATCCCACACCTTGGCTGTACTCGGGTCTTTCGTAGCCGGTCTGTGCTGAATGGCCACAATGCATTTAGAAACCAAAAACATCTATAAATATTTCACTGTGCATAACCTGACATTTCAGGGAAACACTCCCCCCCCCCCCTCCAAATTCAGTGGCCATTTGTGGTCATTCATGACTTAAATTTTGCTGCAGAGCAAAGGATCTAACCTTGTCTTTGAACCTTGGTCCCATACCAAGTGAAAAGGAAGACGGCAATGACAAGAGTGAAAGCGTATCACATGCCAAGGTATCATCTCTAGTCCCCCAGCCACAAATGTCTGGAAAATATTTTGAGTACGTATAAGTGTTCTTGCTCCCTTTTTTGGTCTTGGCTCTACTTACCTCTTACCAGTCATTCTTGCAGACAAATACTATGCCAGATGGACTTTTGTTTAGACCTGGTACACAACTTCTCATATGGTTGTAGGATCAAGACACAGCTTTTCAAACGTTCCCAGGTTTGGATGTGTTTCAAAGGGAAAAATAGAAAAGAAAAAGAAATGCCATCAATCTAGTAACATTTTTAATTTATTTTTTTTTACAATTCTTCCCTGCACTATTTGTAATAACCAGAAAAGTATTAAATAGTTACAGAATGGCAAGAGGAAAAGCAGATGGAAAAAGGAAAAGAAAAATCCTTAATAGATCGTTTTATTTCCTACAAGGCAAAAAGAGGTGAAGCGAGTATTAAAATTATTTAAGAAGTGAAAATAAATGCTAAGGATGATTAGCAAAGCATAATGCTGTTTCATTTCAAATCTGCAAGAGAAAATCTGCTTTTTTAAAAAGAAAATCATTAAAAACGAATTCAATTCATTCATGAGGTAACCTCTTCATTTCAGTCTAACCCCTCCGCATCAGAGCGCCGGATGAAGGGGACACAGAGGGAAAAGAAGAGGGGGCTTCCTGGAGTGCTTTGTGCCGAGGCTATTTTGGGTTGCGTAGCAGCTGGTGGGCAACTGTGGGCAGCATCTATAAGCTATGGCAACCCTTGGGGTGACGGCTGGCAGCTGTGCCAGCCCTTGGATCAGTCCCGAGGCCCAGAAACGCAAAGACATCCCGGAGCCGTTTTCCTCCCTTGTCTTGTGTTGAGCCTCCTGGGAGGCACGAGACAAAACCTGGCATTGACGTTCTTCTTGATCTCTATCGGCCAGAGCTTCCACACCCAAAACTCATGGAGACATCCACCCTACATATGCATTTGCAGAATTGGTCCAACGCGTTTCAGAGATCGCACTTTTCTTACAGTTGGAATGATAACAAACTAGATACATGTCAGCTCTTTGGAATAACTGCTGGAACAAGACCAAATTGGTAGACGGGATGTTTAGTCCAACAAAGCCTGGCTTTCAAGCCAGAAACATTCCGTGACAGCCCTCCCTTAGCTCGCTGCAGAAGATCCCTTTTGCTAAATTCAGGCACTGACAAGAGTTGCCGACCTGGTCTGTTCACAGGACACCCGGCATGGTCTGAAAGCACTTTCTGAAATAATCTGTTTTAACACAACCCCACAGCTGCTGTGCAAACGTAAGGAATGAACATGAGCTGGTACTTGTGCAATCACTGACCAAGACATTTGCTCTCGAGTTGATTCACATTGACAATGTAAATTGAGCGGGTTCTGGGAGGTACAACGCAAAGTCAGTGCCATCAGTACTGAAGCAGGCAGCGTTGGTTCCCGACTGCAACTGTGCATTTTGGCATAGATCCTTCTGGAAAGAGAGGAATGAGACTGTTAATCCCTGGCTTCCGAATAACTAAACACAAAATGCTTGTCAAGAAAAAAAAAAACAACAAAATGAATCTTTTCTGTAAGTGGTTGACAAACCTGATGTAGACAAAATATCAAGCAGGCGAAAGACGCTGCAGTTTTCTCTGCAAATCTCTAACAGCAGCGAGCACTCGGCCACGGCTCTTCCCCAGATTAGCAAGAAGGTCAGCAGCTCTCATCAAAGAGCAGCCTTCGCTCCACAGCCGCAGCCTGACACCTGTCACCTTCATCAGCTGGAATTGAAACCTTCCCCAAACCCTCCGGCTCTGCCTGGGAGCAGGCAGCCCAACTTGGACTCAGTCAGGGCCCGATGCCGATCGATAAGTGTCCTTCTTCCCACTGGCATTTGCAGTCTGGTGCCTACGTTGGAGAGAAATAGCACTTGCCAGCATGTCATGGGTCTGCTCCAAGGGCTCTCTGCTACTGCCACCACCCTGGGAGGTGACACCAGGGACCTAAACGAATGGAGAACTGGGGAGCCTCCGTGGCAGAGCCTCCTGCCTTGGCTGCACGAAGCTCCAGCCAGGTAGCACCAGTGCAAGGCCGGAATTGGAGTTACCATGGTGAACCAGCCTGTAAAAAAATGACCTCACTGGAGACTTCGGCCTTACAGGATTTCTGGGGGATGCAGTGCAGCTGATTGTGATGCTAATTTTCTTACAGGACTGCAGCGCTGTATTGATGTCAGATGCTGAGCATCGCTGGTTGCAGGAGCGGCCCCTCCCCCTCAGGGACTAGGAATCCTGCTTTAAGTCATCAATAAAGAGAGTGTTTCAGGGTTTCACTAATCCCCAGTTGGTTGCATCACAGGAGTGTCACACACACACACACAGAGCGGCGCCTGCCCCAGAAAGACGCAGAGCTAGGATTTCGGGGCTGTAAGGAGGTTTGGGCTGCACCTTGCAATGGCTTCAGCATTGGTGGCTGAAGTCAACTCTCTGTGCTTTTAAGTCTTATAAATGCTCTCATATTAAGCAGTGTCCCCTCATCCCACAGCAGAGGTGAACGCTGCTTCTAAAATAACTTTAAATGTAACCCAAATGGTTGGAACTGGCTGGTCTGCTAGGACAGTAGTTTTGGAAAGTGGTGTGGGTGTGGGTGTGAAAGGATGTATATGGCACATCCTGACATAGACAAACACTGGAAATCTCTGCCTCCACTTCAAGATTCATTGATGCACCTCAAGGTGTAGCTAAGGTTGGGATTTTTGCTATTGTACCAACAGCTGCACCAAGATGTTTGGAGACTGAATGATGCCCCTTCCATGGCCTTACCCTGCATCAATCCTGTTCATGATTTATCTGCTTTAATTTTTCTTGTCTTTCCTCTCTTACATCGGTTATTTCTCAGCTTCTCTTTCCATAGGTCTCCAAGATTGGAGGGGACGGTGGCAATTATTTTGTCTCATCTCCTGCACTGAACACGCAACAGAGTTTCATCCAGCCCTCTGCTAAGTCTATTATTTTCGGCTGAGCTAGGAAATATCATTAAGTAAACGTTCTACTCCTGATGTAAAGACTTCTACTCATGAGGAAGCCATCACATTTTTAGGTAAAAGCATGCACACATTTATTTTAGAGATTACAGCATTTACAGATTTTCCAACAGGGATGACCCAAAAATTTGATTTCAGGCTGTAAGATGCCTTCCCTGTCATCCAATTTCAGGTGTCAGTTTGGTACAAAACGGAAGAGCCCTACTGGCTCAGAACAAACCACCTCCAGATGTTCTACACAGTGAAATGCAAGGAGATCGCTGGATAAATCTGGCTTGCATTTTGTCATAGATGCTAGCGTTAGGTAGTCCTAATTGCTTGTTCCCTGAGTGTTTCATTTTTAATATCTAGGAGACTACACAGCACCCAGTGAGGCCATACCTGGAGTGCTGTGCCCAGTTCTGGCTCCCTAACACAAGAGAGACATGGACATGCTGGAGACAGTCCAGTGAAGGGCCACGAAGATGAGGAAGGAACTGGAGCATCTCTCCTATAAGGAAAGTCGAAGAGAACTGTGACTGCTTAGCCCGGAGGAGAGAAGGCTCAGGGGGGATCTTAACAATGTATTGCATCTGCAGGGAGGGGGCAAAAGAACAGAGCTGGGCTCTTTTCAGTGGCGCCCAGTGACAGGGCCAGAGGCAACGAGCACAAACTAAAACACAGGAGGCTCCATCATCATCAGGAAACACTTTTTTTTACTGTGAGGGTGACCGAGCACTGGCAAGGTTGCCCAGGGAGGTTATGAAATCTCCATCCTTGGAGATATTCAAAAGCCATCTGGACATGGTCCAGGGTAACTGGCTCTGGGTGGCCCTGCTTGAGCAGGGGAGTTGGACCAGATGACCTCTCCAGAGGTCTCTGCCAACATCAACCATTCTGTGATTCCGTGAGGCTGCTGCCCACAAATCCGTTGCCAGTTTGTGAATTAGACTGGAAGGGACATCACGTTCTTCACTTATAATCTGGTGTAAGCAGCTTTGCCTCTTCAAGCTCTTATTCCTTTTCCCATCTTCTCCATTTTACCTTTTAGACTGTCATTTTTTGGGGCAGGAACTACCTTGTCCTCAGCTTGTGTGGTACCTTATGCAAAGGACGATCTTCTCACTGAAGTCTTTTGATTGACATTGAGATGTTAAAAATCACAAAGATAAAATGGAAATGTAATGTTAAGTACTGAGTGCTTCATTTTTCCCTTACTTTTGAAGTAAAACTGAAGACTTCTTTTCACCGACCTTGGCTTCCATCAAAGTCGAGTTAAAGAATGTTCCTGTGGCTGCGATTCTGCAATCAGACCCCACGAACAGCCACCAAGCAAATGGTCATGCAGCCAGTTCTGTTCTTGTCCCTGGGGTTACCCAGGGGTGCAGATCATGGGCACTTGCCCCACCAGACCCCAGCTGCCACCACTCTCCCTGGATGGCAGGGCATGAAGTCAGCAAACTGGAGAGCAGGCGCTGCACAGTATAGTCTCCATATGACCTTCAGATGGACATCTCTAGTCCTCTGGTGTCTCTTAACTCATTCACTTTTCTTGTTTAAGCAGACAAGAAAATGCTTTGTTTTTTTTTTTTCCCAACAGGTAAAAACCAAGCTTGTTCCATATTGTTAAAAGAATTTTTAACTGACTTGCAGCTATTTAAAAGAACTTTCAAGGTATTTTGCCATTTGAGGTTGAAAAGTGTTCTTGTCTTGAAATATTTTGTCTAAGCTTAGTTTCTTTGTCTAACTAAATCAGTAAACTGATGTGTGACCCAAACATAATGACTGCATTTTTAAATCAGTAAAAACTTCAAAGGAGCATGTTCATTGAAGACTAGAAAACTGTCCTAGAATATTCACTGACATACTGTACATCGGGAAACATATACATATTCATTAGCAGTTTTTATTTATCTTCAAAACACTACAGTTCTGAAAGAACAAATCAAACAAAAGTCTAAAAAGCCTTTGTATTCATCCAAGACTCTTCTCAGGAAACGATTAGTATTACTGCAGTTGTACTGAATAGACAGGATTATTAATTAAGACATATTGGTTTGCTCTGGTGTGCTCTATCCGCAGCAGAAGATCTGTCAAGTTATTATAGTTTGTAAAAAAGTTTTCTCTGCACATCAATTCTCATGTTTTCTAAAATGAAAACTCACTCGAGGTCTTTGCGCTTTTAAAGATCTCAGGGCTATATTTACTGACAACAATGGCAAAATTCCTACCAAATATAATCTGAGCAGACTCAATCCATAAATATATTTGTTACAGATTTACAAGCATTATACTGTCCCTCCAATAGATAATCACATAATTCAATTTAGGGGCCATCAAGTCTAGGAACAACTGCCAACAGCCCGTGTTCTGTGGAACAATGGTCTTCAAGAGACTCGCGTTTGATTTGCCGCAGAAAAGAAATCTAATGTAAAGAGAGGAAGAATGCTTCAACAATGCTGTATAAGGCTGAGATCCAGGGGAGAGGAATTAAATTCTGCTGTAAGGTCAAACTTCTTGTATGACCTTGGAGAAAACCCTTGTTTTGTCTCCACTGCACGACGCAGTTTTGTGCAGGAACACCCAGGTTGGTCTGGGAAGCAGTCTGACTGGGATGAACTGGCGGATCTGGAGCCTCATGCTGTTGTGGCTGGGCTGTTTCTGGATGCCGAGCCAGCTTCAAGTGAGTTCATGCCGGTATGGTTACACCGATCTGCGTTGTAACCCTGAAGGTATATCTAGAGTCATAGACCTGAGAAGACTGGAACATTAGCTTACATTGAGTCCTGTGACACTAGACCGCTAGCAATAGCTGAGGAAGCTCAAATATCTCCGTATACCTCAAAGCAGGACAATACCATTAGTCCTTTTAGATCATTGTTCTCCACTTTAAAATGGGGATGGTAGTGCGGACTGGTGAGGTGAGAACATGTACTCTGAAATATGTCAGGTAACAAGGCAATGTAAAGCAGATCCAAAACACTACAAGTCACCTCTTGTGCACATGTTGCTTCTTAGATAGGACTTTCCTCACAACCAAGTGAGGAAAGTATCAGTATCAAGTACTGAGAGCTCCAGGTGGAGTTATACACACATGTATGCACAGATGTAGTCAAGGAAAAGTGTATTTTGAAACATAGGTCTTCAGCCTCCCTTTTATCTGTCTCAGTTTCCTTGCCTATTGCCTAGACACAATAGCTTGCCCGTGTAATAAGCTTCAAAATATTTGGATGAAAAGGGTTTTTTTTGTTTCTTGAGCAAGAAAGAACTGCCCCTTTAAAACAGGCGGCAGAATCACCAGTTGTACCTACACTCGCAAAGTGAACGGGGCCAACACATGGACTTGAGCCTGTCCCCATTATTTAATTCTCAATACGGTCTCTGCTAACCGGTCCTCACCCAAACACTGCCTGGGCACCAGCGGGAGTTAGCATGCACCAAGGACCACTCTCACAAGGTGGCCTGAGCCTGGCCACCCTGTTTTGTGGGTAACGTAGTTCAGTGAGCCAGGCCACTCCTCCCCAGGGCCACGGGGTAATCTCTGACTCTTCTCTTTATCGATACTGGTGTGGCTACTCTGCTCATTCAAGGATTAATTTGTTTTTCTAATAATGATCCTATGGTAGATCATTTCACCAATGATTTTGTGCTAACTGACTAAATGGCCTGTGAATGTGTCACAACCTCAACACTTTCTGACAGCATTGATGCCTAACATGGAAATCCCTATTTTCCATAAACCAAAGCTGCAATGAACCAGAAGAGGCCTATTTGTAATATAGGCAAATTTGATCTAGACTTCAATTGAAAGACAACAAACAAGATATTTCTTCTGTTTCTTGAGCTACTTTTTCCAGTAGCTGCTCTGAGTAGAACTGCATATTGATTCTTAATCTTCTTAGAGCTTTGATGAAAGCGATGCTCTTACAAGATCTTTGTGTTTCAGTACATCTGGAGACTCCTTTTCCTAGCTTTTGTGACTGTCCCTACCTCAAAGACAAACATACTTCAAAGCAAAAATACAAAGCAAGACAACCAATATATTTTAAAAACAGTCCTGAGGATCATAGAGGAGAACAGGGGCAATTTTGGGAGGTGAAACAACCACTGTCACAGCATTGCAACTCCACATAGAGCAAGTTTCACGTTTTATGTCCTGAATCAAGCACAGCCAGTCCAGCATTGCGAAGAGGTGTTCCCCTGAGATGAGCACAGGTCACAGCAACTCTTCTACCCATCACACACTCAACGCGCAGGCCTTGGCATGTTCAGCCAGGCTGCAGACTGCACTAGCACACACTTCTTCCTGCAACTGCTTATTAAAATTGGTCTCTCTTAAAAAGTACTCCATCTGGAATTTTCACAGATAATTTGTCTGAAAAATGAGCAACAAACACCCTTTGGAGGTGGCTTTTTTCCCATTCTTCCCTCAAAGTTAAGAAGAACATTTTGGTCTCAATGGCAGATATCAAAGCATTTAATTGATATTCTTATCTTTTCTCTGTCAAGTATACATTACTGGATTCAGCCCAAATCCCTGTGTCCAGCAAAGCCTGAATTATCATCAACATCCTGACACGACTATCTACAGTTTGAGTTCTGTTGTGCTTAGCTGGAGCTCTGTCTTCTTCTTTTTACAGCTTTTATAGTTCTTTACCTTTTTTTTTCCAACCCTCCTTACGCCACAAGTCATGTAAGGATATTTTCCTTTCTTTATTTTCTCCATAAGACACTCCTCATATATATGGGACAAAATATACAAAACTGTAACACATTCAGCTTCTCTGAGTCTGCCAGCGTGGAAGCTCCCTCTGCAATACAGGTCATCTCTGAAAAAAGGGAAAGCTTGAGCCTAGATGTATGCTGTAAAACCCTCCACGGAAAATCCTACGACTATGCAATTAAGATGTGTAGTCTTCATGTACCATCTAGCAGAAGGAGTAAGACTTGATCTTTGGCTTTACTGAAAGGCTCTTTGCAGATATTTGGGGTCTGTCTGTGCTGAGGTAATGCAAAATTCTTTTCTACTTCAGCAGATTTAGGGTCAAGCTGTAAAAGCAAAGAGATAACCACAGGGATGCGGAGCCTAATACAGAGCTTCCTACAGTGAACAGCCCGCTGGTTTCTCTGGGACTCCTTTGGGTGGGATGTTGTACAGCTGGCACTAAAAATTTGCACACCAAAAAAATCATTGCTTTGAAATAATGAAAGCATTTAAAATTCCTTTGGATAATAATATCATTAAGAGTTCACAACATACACATGGACAAGGATGGGAAGGAAATGGAAGCAGAGAAAGGTGCTGTGTCTTGAGGAAGGTCACAGAAAAGGTCGATAGCAAGACCCAGAACAGAAACCAGGTGTCCTGGCTGGGGCTTTTGTAACAAGAAAATACCATCTCTCTTCTCATAGGAATCCCTGATCTTAGCATAACGCTGAAGTAACCACTGAGAGGACCGTGTAAACGCAAGCATCAGCCAGCCACCTTTTCCAGGAAGGAAACTCCTAGAAATTTTGGCAGACATCTACTATGGTGTCAAACGATCTCTTCCCCAGAACACAGCACCAACATAGGGTTGTGACATGTGCAACATTGTGGTATTGTATCAGCAAGACGTGGCAACGTCCTTGGAAAAAATCACTTGCATTAGATGGCACATTCGGGTGCACACAACTTCAAAAGTAATAATAATAACAAAATTAACAGCTATTGAGTCAGCCCTTACGGACTGGCCATTTCCAGCAGAACTGTTTTACCTGCAGCCAGTGTTTTTTCTTCAATTCTTGTTTAAAGACTAAAGGACTTTCCCCTCATTATTTTCTCGTATTATACAAGGTATTCTAACAGCTGCTGGAAGCTGTATATCATGTTAACAATACATAATTTAGTAAATGTATGCCCATATTCACACTGAAAGAAAACCTGATATTGCACCGCTGTACTGTGTGTTTTTATTATACTGTAAGTACAGTCTCAAACATAATAGGATTTATTCATAGCATATTTACTCCGCTGAAGTGAGCATAAATATGTAAATGTCTAAGGCGTAGACTGGGAATTGCCTACTGCTGCTTTCAAGTCATGCAGCACTCTCTGCACTCTAAATGCAGGCTGACAGCAGAAACGGCAGAACTGTACATCCAAGGAAAGTATTACAGAAGGATCAAGCCTGCATACCATTACCTTACCCCTGACTTCTAATACAGAATGACAGTGGACACACAGTTGTAGCTTTCACACTACTTTAATGGAACAACTACACAGAGAGACCGAGAGAGCAAACATCGCTGATTGGGGCAGCTCCCACCAGAGTGGGATTTGAAGGAAGAAAAATCCCTTTTTATAAGATACCATTCAGATGCATGAAGCAAAATAATTTCATGTTGAACCACATGTAAGCGAAGGGGGTTGATTTTGTTCCCTGGTTGTCAGGGAAGAAGAGGACAGCAGAGTGCCTGCTAACAGCACTCAGACAAAATCTTTTTCTGAGTGAAGTAAGCATGAAATGGTGGAAGAGTTATTCTGCTCAAGCCAGTGGCTGAAGCTCTGTTGGCTTCTCTGGAGCACAAGCCATCAGAGACCTGTTTCAAAGGCTTGCAGGCATGAGAGGCTACACCAAGGTGAGGGAGCTCTGTATGGGGTATAAAGGTGAGGGAACATGCTTATAGCTTTCTCTGAGGCAGAAAGCTCAATCAGTTTTCAAAGTTGCAAATAAATAAGTAAAAAGACACAGCAGAAAAATTGCTCACGAGGCAATTACTGAAGGGTAGTTGGAGCAAGAGAGAATAACCCCAGCTTCGCAGCTGGGATTTCAGGTCTAAGCAAATGTCTGAGTAATCATCTTTAGCTGTGTACACATTTTAATTCACACCTTTCCACTCACTTATTGCTTCCGTGCCTGATGATACTTTTTAAAAAAGTGAATCAATCGCCCATAAAAGGTGTCAGATTGTCAACAATGGAAACGAAATCCCCTGGTTACTGAACAAACAAGCTCGGAGCAGCACTACAAACTTTGTCTCACCACCGAGGCAATTTGCCTCCCGTGTAACCTGGAGGGTATCTCTCATTATAACCGCTACTCGGTCCTGGCTTGAATTGCTCCAAGCACTTCTAATACAATCTGATCCCTTCAGACCCTGCTTTACTGCCCTTGTTCAAGCATGAAGAATTCAAGCTAGAACAGGTGCAGAGCAGGATGATTAATACAATCTGGGGAACAGGGAGTCTTTCACAAGCAGAGCTGCCAACCCTATCAATTTATGTGGTAGACAACTGCTTTGGGCAGTAACCTACTGGATTTCCAGTATCTGGCAGCTTAAGTTCCTGGATGCCTGGAAATTCAGGAGAATTTCACAGAGCCCACACAAAGCAACTTGAGGTGGAATGAACAGCGAGTCTTATACGTCCCTGGTCCCCAAAGGGGTACAGAGTCAATGCGTCGTTGTCACTTCTGGACCTGCAAGGGCAGAACGGTCCAAGGGGGCCTTGGTTTATGTAGCGTAGTAAAGGATGGCTGCTCTCTGGGCTTACAGGGGGACGGGAAGGAAAAACGCTGGCAAGGAAGAAATGTCACTTATGCTAAAAGATAACATCAGCACATAAGGACAAACAAGTATGGACTGGCCAGGGATACAGTCACACTGTAAACTGGAAGATCTAAGGTAACCATTACTATAAGGATGTTGCACACTGGCCTTCTGCTAAGGGAAGGGAAAGCAACTGCTTAGGTAATTCTTAAAAAAGCTTGAACCTTTATGAAAGGATTATATTAAAAAAGTGTCTGTAACATTAGAGACTAAATCTGTTAAGTCCGAAGATCCTGCCCTGTTTTCAACCACACAGAAGCCCTTATGTGCCTTTCTCATAAAAAACATGTGATCTTCTCTCCTTTCTCTGGAATTTCCTCTGTTCTTCTCCACTGAGCATTAACAGTAGTATTATCTTATGTTTTCCAGCGTGTTCATCTTTTTTTCAGTGCCAGTTCTTTGTACTAGCCTTAATTTCTTTACAAGTTTTCTGCTTATATGTCTTTATATCACACAGGTAAAGGACTAGAGATTTTGGCATCATTTAGTTCAGCTGACAACACAATCATTAAAAGAACTGTCTTGAAGTTTTCCGTATCCCCCACTTTCTTCTACTGTGTAATCACGATATTTTCTAAACTTTACAATATAATCACAATTGTAGCCCTCTGAAATCAGCAAGGAATGAATCTCTTTTATGGCCCTGGCATCATGGAGTCACTGGAAAATCTCCTGCAGATCAGAGGCTAAATTTACACTTGAGCTGAGAGCTGGTGCATTGTGAATAAAAACTATATAAAACCTATTAATTTCACCCAGTGAAGGCCACTGGTAACATTCTTCCCTGTGACAACCTCCCTTATAAAAGTCCATCTGAATCTTTAATACTAAGCCATGAAAAAAAGACAACAACCTAGAACTTAAAAAATAAGGTCTTTTCAATTAACGATTTAAAAACAGGGGAAGGCACCTTATGTACCTTTTTCTTATCTTTCAGATAAAGACCTCTTGGGTAAGCTTGGTAAATCCTTATCTGCTAGATAAAGGACCACTATGATGGGTCTTATCGCTTAATTAAATCCTAGTACTATGTACAATGAAGTCAATAATTTGTTATACAAGATAGCACTTCAAACTGTGGCTGCGTTGGATAATGCATCTCTATCGGTTCCCTGTACCACAGCACGCTGTAATGGGTCATGTTCCATAACCTGTTTCTGGGCTCCCAGGAACTCATTATAGAAAAGGTGCCCAGCTTAATGTGGACAGGCTGTGATAAACAAATCTGTTGGATCAACTAGATAAAACTAAGGTTCCCGGATGAAACTGATTTGATATGTAGGGCCTAATTCTGTCAGTCTTCCTTGTAAGGAAACTAGTGAAAGGCTTGTGGATTTTGGCCCAAATAAAATACTGATGCTGTCGGTCTCTGTAATGGAAAAATAGTATAACCAAAGTTAACGTTAGAAGATGTTGTAAAACACGTGGAACAAACGCAGCTACTGAAAAAACACATGACAGGGTCTAAATCCTGGCTATTTTACTCATTAACATTCACATTAATGCTTTTATATCAACACACATCAGGGCAAAAAAAGAAAGTGGTCAATAATAGCTACAGCAACCATCACCAGATATCATACTGGCAAGGTCTTCCTGAATACTAAATCCAGGCAAAATGATTCTCTTTTCCACAAACACATTTGCATGAAGAAGTCTAATAATTGCAATGCTTCATTTCACTAATTGGCTTACTGGTAATGTGCTAGAGTGATCTGTTCCTGAGTTTGTTTGGCAACAACACTTTTGTATATATGGATAATCCATAAAATCAAGTGCATTGTATCTCTGAGTCTCTGAAGGATTCCATTAGAGCCTAAACCCCTTACCCACTAGGCCCAGCAAACACAGAAATAGCTTGATCCTGCAATATGGACTGAAGCTGTGGAAGCCAGCACTCTTTCCCTGGTAAATGTGGAAAATTTTAAACTTGAGATCTGCTACTGGCTCTAATCTTGCTCAGCACTGTCAAAATAGAGACTCTATGGTTGGGATTTATTTCCCTTCACTTTTATCAAGACAGGTCTCACACGGCTAAGAGCCGCCATTCAGCCCATCTGATGTAACTAAACAGAGGAGGTTCACCCAATGAGCTTAGATTAGGCATCTAACTTTTAGCCAGCTAGAGCTAGATGACATTTATTCTTCCCTTAGAAAGAATCTCCAAGGAGTGTCTGAGCACGTAGCTGTAGCAGTGATATGGCACAGATGTCTGTCCATGAAGGATGGGGTATCAAAATTCCTAGGTGCTCAGTAAGACAAAATGTCCAGATGCGGATCTTGTTCATACTGAAGACAGTGATTGCTTTGAAGTGTGTTATCTTTATTTATTTATGCCAATGATATGCTCAGAACTACACTACCAATGTTAAGCAGAGACAAGTCCTGGCGACCAGGATAAACAGGAGTAACCATAAACTGACTCTAGATTATGCCAACCAAAATCATCCCTTTTGGGGCTATTCTGTAAATTTAGCATCTCCACACATTTGCAGGGTTTTTCACAATCACATTCATGCTTTCCTAAAGCTGAGGGCACAAAAACTGCTTCCAGGAACCATTGGTATCGAGGCCAGGCTCAATAGGGTCTAAGTTGCTAGAGCTGCGTGCAAGTTCTTGGATTTCACAGCTGGGTACTTCTAGCAAATTGTACTCCTTTCTGTGCATAGTCCCGAAGGATTTTCCCATAAATGCATAGACCTAGTTCTCGCATGTCTGGCAAACTCTTCCTGTGTGCTTGCCAAGTTTTAAAGGGCAAGGAATCAGCAGCTGATAATTTATGCCAGGAACCTACAATGATCCAAATTCACCCCTCGTGTAATTCTGGTAAAGCCAGCAGAGTTCCAGGGGAGAAGTTGTTGGCTTAGCAAAGTAAATTTTCACTGACATTTGAGGAATACACAGTATCAATTAAAGCAGAGCTAATTATTGCTACTATTATTTGCATTGCAGTAGTTCCCAGAGGCTTTTAACAGGATTATTGCCTTCTGGTATGAGAAGTTCTTAGGAACGTAAGCTCTGATCTGGAAGTTCATGTACGTTAGCTGACATTTGGTACCCGGGCACAATGTCTCTACGTTCAGTGGTGCTCCACAGAGCACGGGGCTTTGCTCACAGGTAGGAGCCACAAGAATCCAGGACACAGAAGCTGCTTGTGGTGCTCTGAGGTTTGCCCAGAGCCATCAGATGTCCTTCTGTTCTTTACAGAGTGGAAGGGGCCAGCCTGGCCTGTGTCCAGAGAAAGCAAGCCCTTCCCAAAAACTCAGCATTTGGGCAAGGCCAACGATGCCGTACATTGGCTCCTTGTCAGGAAACCTTGGGAAACACTCAACCTTTACTTACTCTGATATGTTTATCATGGGGTACCACTCCCTTTGGCTAAGAATGGGGCATCTTGGACATTTTCCACTTTATTCTGAGTCATTCTTGAAAGGAAGGACTGCCCGACATTTGCCAGCTTCACCTCAATTTCCTGCTGCCCCTGACACCACATGGGCTTGCTGGTGAAACAAAGCAAAGCTTAGTCAGTAAGGCTTCCAGCATCTACATTGAAAATGAAATAATTACAAATAAAATGCTGTAACATGTTTAACGCTTGGATTCCTTTGATGTTTCTTGATTTCGTTTCTCTAGATACCTAAAATATATTGCAAACACTGGGGTCCAGGGCAATACCCAGGCTTCTGCGCGCTGCTTTCAGTTCAGAACCCAAAACTATAGCCCAAACCTCCCCGCAGCCAGTTGCAGCTGGTAATAATTTATATATTTTACACTATACTTGAACAATATATCTGTTCTGTTGAGATTTCAATCTTTGGTGGGTGACCAGCTTTCTAGGGACTCCACACATGACACATTAATAACCCGCTTGACAGACACATTGCTTGTTTAGACCATTTCTCAGCACACAAGCTCTGCTGTTCTCCACCCTAGCAGCTGTTTCAGGGGTCCCTAGGTCACGTTGCTCTGAAGAAATTACAGCTGAAATAAGATGCATCAAGTGGGTTGCAGACAACAAGGCAGATAAAGTGCAACAAGTGGATAAATAAGCAACAAAAATGGGGGAGGAAACAGAAAGAAAAAGTGATAAAAGCTGATACACTTTAACACTGACCACAGCTCTGAAACTACGGTGAGTCCGGAGACTGTAACACACTCGGAGTGTTTCCTGTTCAAATTTTACCACGCTGGTGTTTTTCATATATTTTAATTGTTTTAATCCTCATACTGTTCTCTTTCCTTAAGTAAGATATTAGTTTTTAAAGTCTTTCTCGTTTCCTCCTCTGCCTTTGCCCTTCTGGGGAATATGCTCAAAGAGAAAGCATCTTTCACCTGCCTGCATCTTTTAAGAGGTCCTGCTGCCTCCTGAGATTGCTGTCGCTTCCATTAGGTCATTGATCAGGCCCAGTGGCACCTACAAGAGAGTGAACTGGCTTTCACACCCCTCATTTCATAGAATCAAAGAATTGTCCAGGTTGGAAGGGACCTTTCAGATCATCGAGTCCAACCATTGACGTACCACGGACAAAACCATCACTAAACCATATCACTAAGCACCACATCTACCCGTCTTCTAAATACCTCCAGGGATGGCAGTTCCATCACTTCCCTGAGCAGCCTGTTCCAATGCTTGACAACCCTTCCAGTGAAGAAATTTTTCCTAATCTCCAATCCAAACCTCCCCTGGCACAACTTGAAGCCATTTCCTCTTGTCCTCTTGCCTATTACTTGGGAGAAGAGACCGACCCCCACCTCTCTGCACCCTCCTTTCCGGTAGTTGTAGCGAGTGATAAGGTCTCCTCTCAGCCTCCTTTTCTCCAGGTTGAACAACACCAGTTCCCTCAGATGCCCCTCCTAAGACTTATCCTCCAGACCCCTCACCATCTTCGTCGCCCTTCTCTGGACACGCTCCAGCACCTCCATGTCTTGTATTTGTATACTTTAAAGCCAGAATTTCCTGTCAGGTGTGTCAGAACATTTGCTGCCTCACAGGATGTTGCTGAAATAAACCAAGGCTTGTTTAGTGTTTGATTTGGAGGAACTCGTCTGAAGACAAGCTTAACTTTGAATGGAAGACAGTGCCTTGGAGTTAAATGTCACTTTGAGAGCTTCATCATAAGAAGGTTATGAGCCAAACCCACAACTGGACCACCCATCTCGGCCAGCCTGCCATGCTACAAAAACTCAGTCTGGTTTTGCCTGAGTGGGACTAGAATGAAAGCTCATGAAGAGGTAACCCAGCCAGAAGCACATTTTCTCTAGGGAACTAGGAGCCGTTTGCTGTTGATAGCACCGTTCTTATTACCCACGTATTAATTTTGAGTGTTTAATGGAATTAAACTTGGAAGTCCGCTTTACTGGATTCTGAACAGTGATTTTTAACTATTTGAGTATGTGTGCAAAAATAAATAATAATTTAAATTAAAAAAAAACAACAAAAAATCAAAATATAATGTGTCTGCTCAAAAAATAAGCTATGAAGTATTTTGGAAAAAAATATTAAAATCCAAAACTAGCAAAAATAAAACTGATAGTAACTACTGCAGTGGAAGCAGCTTAATGTAGAGAAGTCACGACACAACAATTTTTACCAAAAAGTCTCTAATAATCAGAAAAAAAGAAGTTTAGCATTATTCTCTGCAGCTTAGAGAGGGAAATCTGAGGCAGCAGATGCAAGGCAACCTGACCCAGTAACGCAGCAAGTGAGTGCAAAACCAGGATTACAGGTTTCTTGAGTTCTGGCTCAGTTATTTACTTAATCTCCTTGCAAGACAATCTATTGCGTTCCCAGTTGCAGCTGGATTTGCTTTGGAGACACACAGGCAAATACAATATTTATGCAGAACTTCCAAAAATATTTAAATAAACTGATGATGATTAGTTCACATAAAGTCATTTTAATTCATGGCTTCCAGAGGTGGCAAGTATGCTAACCCCCATTTATAGAAAAGAGAGGAGCACGCTTGCATTTTTTAGCACAGGTTAAATAGTATTGAGAAAAAGCTGGATTTTTATTATACAGAATCCAGAGCAACTACAGTTCCTGGAATTTGAAAACTCATGGAAAGTCCTGCGTGAAGGTGAGTAGAGTCACCATACCTGCCTCTGTCATCGTAGTTTAGGTCCCTGTTCTGCACCTGCTGAAGTTCAGACATCTGGGAATGGCCACTTTTTTGTACCAGAGCTGTAGGGTCTGTATATTAACAAACAGAGTAATACTGAACTATCCTGTTATTCCTCTTTAATATTAGGTTGGTGTGTTAAGCAAATGTTAACCTGATTTGTGTTCAGACTGTCAGTCATGGAAATCAAATCAGCTATTAAAATGAGCAAAAATATACAGCATAAAATGCACTCCTCTACACATCTGAATGCCACAAAGATGCTCATTGTGAATACTGCTTACGTTTAACACTTCATTTTCCATCCTCGAACAGATGGGACACAGGGAATTATGACAAGAGAGTCAAGAATTGTAACAGGCTGCTGCTGAGACTGGCTCACTCTCACCCCACACACTTCTCCTCCATCCTGCCTTTAAAGGGTCTAGCAAACTCCCTCCCTTGCAAAGAAATCCTTTTGTGTTGCAAACCAGTTACCCAAAAGAAAATAACAAGGACCAATGGCTGAAATCTTGGCCCCACTGAAATCACCATTTTTTTACCATTGATAGTAGTAGTGTTCCCTTAACTTACTGCCTCCACGTCAGGTAATCAGAGCTAGACTGATGGACTACATATTAAATTATCAGCAAGCATCAATTACTGATGTAATCTGTTTCCTAAATTAAAGTCAGAATTTGGCTGTGAGTTTGTAGGAATATGTAAAGAATAAATCTCTAGCTGTACAGTTGTGAAGAAAACCTAAAAAAAGAGACCAAATGCAATGCAGAGATAAGTCTGCAGGGAGCTGGGAACAAAGTGACATGAGAACTTCCCTATTCTCATAGCGAGGGTTTAATCAGATAACGCCGATAATTTAAATACTAACATTGTTAATTATTTCCATGAGGACTTGTCCACCTGGGAAAGTTTTGCCATTTACTTTGAACTAGTCTTGTTATAGTAGGCTCCATTAAACTGTTTTAGATCAGATTGGGCTTCTTCACAGGTAGCATAACCTAGAAGTTTGTTTTATATCAAGGCACAATTTTATACAGTGTTTAACCTGGTCTGTGCAGAATGGCACAAGTCCTGATTCCCCCATTTAAAGGAAAACTAGGAAAAGGTGGGAAGGAAACTCAAAACGAGACCTCTTTTTGGTGAATTACTTTTCTGTGGGATCAGTGATCCAAATTGATATACTCCGCAGCCATGTGATCACTAGGTCCTTTGAAAAGGAGAGCATGTAACTGAGCAACCAGGAAGGGTGGGCTTAGACAAAGGGCTAGAAGAAAAGGACTTTTAGCTTGCAGTGAAACTGTATTTAGAATAATAGAATGGTTCAGCTTGGAAGGGACCTTAAAGCTCATCCAGTCCCAACCCCCCCTGCCATGGGCAGCAACACCTCCCACTAGACCAGGCTGCTCCAAGCCCCATCCAGCCTGGCCTTGAACACCTCCAGGGATGGGGCACCCACAGCTTCTCTGGGCAACCTGTGCCAGTGCCTCACCACTCTCACAGTAAAGAATTTCTTCCTAACATCTCATTTAATCTACCTTCTTTCAGAATTACCCCTTGTCCTATCACTAGAATCTATTTAGCACGTTATGACACTGAGCCTGTAAAGCCATGTACCCACGTGAGGTTTGAGTGCAGAACCAAGAACTACATGGCCTGAACTATTTTAGTTTAGTTTAAGCAAGCGTTAACTCCCCTGCATATACAAGTCTTAAAAGATGAGAGGACCACGGACCTGCTCAACATAGCCCATACCATGGCTTTTATGGTGTATTTTAATCCTATTAACCCGTGTGGCTTTTTTCCGCACAAGAGGTAGCTCAACTTGGGGCTTGAAGCTGGACCTACAACCTACTGAAGCCTCAATGCAGCCCAGGGTGCCCTGGGCACTTCGGAGTGCTGTAACCAGCCTCCCGCTTTGGCAAAGAGATCCTTGATGGGGAGGCCTGGGAGCACTGAAAAGCAGCGCCTCCTTCTCCCGTTCCCACTCCCCACTGTTTGTCCCGGTCCGGCAAAGTCACCGCAGCCGGCGCGGCCGGCCCCGCACGCAGCCAGGCCGCAGCCAACAGCCTCCCTCAGGGCCGGAGGCCGGCGGACCTGCTCCCCTGTAGGGGGCGGCTGGGCCCAGGCAACACGCACTGCCTGCAAAGACCCCAGGCAGGGCGCGGAGCCGCCCGGGGAGGGCTCCACGGCCTTTCCCCAGGGCCTTTGCCGACCCAAGGCCAGAGGGAGCCGCGACCCGGCCGCCATTCCGCCGCCGCGGCACCCCCACCTCAGCTCCGCGCGCGCAGGCGCGTCCCCGCCCCCCCCGCCCCCGCACATGCGCGCTCCCGCCCGACCCGCCCCGGAGGGTAGCTCGGCGCACGCGCACAGGGCCCCAGCCAGCCAACCAGCGGCGCCCGCTGCCCGCCCTGCCCGCGAGGGAGGGTCCGGTCCTCCGCCGTCCCATGATGCAGCGCGGGGGCGGTGGCGACAGGGACGGCGGCGGCCGCCATGTTGTGGTAGTTTGTTGTTCTCCCGCGGTGGGTGCGTGCGGAGGGGCGGCGGGAGGGGGAGTTGCCGGGCGCTGAATCCGAGCCCTTCCCCGTCTCCCCCCCGCTCCCCGCCGCTCCTGGGGGTGGCACGGAGTCGCTGCTGGTAGCCGCCGCCGCCTGGGCAAGGTGAAGAGCCATGGCTGCCGCCTTGGGAGGAGGCGCAGGTAGGTGCCGCGGCCCCGAAGGCTTTCGTCTGAGGGCGGGCAGGGGAGATCGGGGCTCTGGGGCCTGGCCTGGGGGAGCGAGGCCGGCTGTAGGCGCGGCGCGGGGCCTGGGTGGCGGCGGAGCGGCTGGCGGGGCCGAGGGAGCCGTGGGCCGCGGGGCCTTCCCGGGGCGGTGGCGCCGCCGCCCCCCGCCGCCTCTCGGGCGGCGAGTTTTGCGTTCTCGGGAGTGCAGGCGGGAACTCCTGTGGCACCGCAGGGCTCCAGGGGCTCCTTTCTTGCTCATGGGAGCCGGCGTCTTGCGGTGATGGGAGCTGTTGCCTCCCCTTGGCCGGGGTAGGGCCGAGAAGGCGCAACAGCTTCATTGCTCACTGCAGGTGTGGGACCTCCAGGTGGGACGGATGTGTTTATTTAGAGATATTCATTCCTATGCTGTTACACTTCCAGTATGTAACCTGTTTGAGTGACTTATCTCTCACCTGGGGAGTAGTTATAATTTATTTTACAGACTGGCCAGAAGTACAAGGCCTCCCTTGGAAAGGGTAAAATGTGAAGTCAGTGCTCGACCCCAGGACTCCCAAGCGTGCCACCGCTCCCCTTCTTGACTAAGGATGTTTCTTCTGCTAGCATTTTAAATGACAGCTCAAAACGCTCTGTGTTTCTGATTGGTATATTAAGCAAATTTTAAAATTTGGACATTTAGTTGAGTGGTTAAAAGAGACTTGCAGGGGTCACACTGGGCTGTTCATGAGAGATACAGTTATGAGAACATGTCTGTTTCTGGTGCTGTGGGCCTTGCTTTCACTAGGAATAACAGTTTTGATAAAGACTGGTCAGAGTTGTCAGTTGACCCGCTTGTCATTGTCTGTACAAAAGTTTGTGATGGCTTTAGTCAGTGTTTTTTCTGTAAGTAGGTGTCACAGAGAAGAGTGTGGCTCATCCTTGTGATCACTCACCTAAGTGGTCAGACTGTTTGCCATTGTTAGCTTAACTGGTAACAAAGTACATAAACACAATTAAGTTTCCTACTGAAGGTAAACGTTTCAAAGAAATTCCCTAATTTAGGAGTTGAGAGGTTTGGGAAGAAGTCTAGGAAGGACAACACTGATTGGTAAAACAGTAAATATTTGAGTATTTTTGGGGCGGTTTTTTAATGGTGTTAAGTATACTGCAATGTCTACATTATTTTACAAAAACCTCTGTGCTAGTTTCTGTGGTTCAGATGAGTGATTTATGATGTGGAAGTAAACTTTGCCTGTATGTTCTATCTCTGGAAGTTTTTTCTAGTGTTATGAGGACAGAGTAATTTAAAGTGTCACTTTTGGAGCATTTTAGTTCTTGTGTTTATAACTGCTGCAAGTTGAACAAGCATGCTTTCATGTACAAATGTCTATGCAATAGACAGCCTTCAAATAGGTGGTGAAATTGCTGTTTCAAGGCTAGTTCTTTTTGTTGTGGAGTACCGTTTGTGTCTAACCACGAATTAGGATCTCTTTGTACTAAGTGGGCACAAGCAGTTGTTTGTTCAGTGTTAACACTGTGCTCATCAATAAAGGGTGGCCAACTAAGTGTGATCCTTAGCACACGTAAACAGTGATTGTTTAGTCTAGATGATCACTGTGCACCACTTGCCTAAACGAAGTAACCCAGAGGTGTTGCACGCTTATGTTCATATGACTAGTCAAAGAAAATTCCTGGTTGAATACACTTTTCAAGTATTAAATACACTTTCAAAATCCACTAAAAAAGCCTGGCACTTACAGCAGTGGTATATCTCTTTGGAAAGGGGCTGCTATCTAAAGTCAATAGCAGTAACAAATGGGAAAGAAGGCATACAGGGTGAAGAGCCCAGGACTAAGTGGTTATTTGGCTTAAATGTTTTTGGTCAGTTAAAGTTTTAGTTATAGGAACTAATGTTTTGGATTTTTGGGGGGGTGAGGAGGACTTTAAAATACGGGGATGACAGCACCCCAGTGTTTTCTTAAAAAAAAAAAAAGGCAGCCCTAACGAGTGGTAAAGTAGTATAAAATAGGTCTTGGAAAAATAAACAGAGTGTTAATTTGATGACTTTGCAGGGTAGCAGTTGACAAAATGAGACTGTTTTTACTTTGAAAATGCAGATTGAAGTTTAAATCTTCTGTAAGGATATGATGCAGGGATGAAAAATGAAATGTGAAATGGCTATGCCAGCTGAACATTTGAATGGAAGGAAGGTGATTTGTCTGTTGGACATCATGTGTGGACTTAACAGTCATTTATAATTTTTTAGGCTCCTGGGAAATACTGGCTTGATTCATAAGAATAAAGTATTCGTATGTGCTTTTGTGACTAGATAGTTGTGTTCGTGCAGCTAAGCTTTCTAAGGATGAAGGTAAAGGCTCTTTTGGTGATAGGTTTCACAAACATAAACTGGAAAGTTTTCAAGTGGTGGTCTGTGAGGTCTCTGGGAATGATTCACAGCTTCATATTACTTCACAAATTCCTTTGCTCTTTTGAGGTCCCTTCCAACAGGGCTGTTCTATGATTTAGCAATCATCTGATATAGTGTAACATTACAAGTGTATTGTATAGATGCTGATTTTTTTTTTTTTTCTTGGTATACTGCAATCTGGGTAAATTGATTGCAGTAATCTCATTTAGGGAGATGTGGTTACAGGGTAAACAACAAACCATCACTAAAACAAAGCAAGGAATGCTTGTTACCCCAGTTGTCTGCCATACTGAAGAAAGGGAAGACTATCACAAGTTTTATTCCTTTCAGATTAATTCACTTCTGATGAACTTCAGTGGTCTAGAAGACTTTGAGTGTAGATATCCTTGGGGTGTGAATCATGACGGGGGACAGGGTGGAGCAGGAGCTGAAGAGGACCCTATCTATACATGTCTACTCCATATCCCTGCTGGAAGTCCTGTACCAAGAGTAGCTGAATGGGTGTTTCTCTGCCTCTTAGCGTGTTATGTTATTCCTCTAGCTTGAACCTAAACTGTCATCAGTTTAATTTCACTTTAATCTGAGGGCTGCTGTTGTGCTCTCAGCAATGTAGTGGCTTTAAAAACCTTTTGCGAAGCTTTGATAAAAATTGGGAAAAAAGCTAATAATGCTAGCCCAGCAGACACCTTTCTCTGTGTTGTGGGTCACTATCCAATTTAAAGATGTAGTAAAAATTCTCCAGTCTCCAGACAAATTCAGTTGAATTTGTCATGCTTCAGGCTGTTCAGCAGCAGCATACAGGAGCTGGAAATAGATTTTGCATTTGTGCCTAAATGAAGGTGGCTGGAGTGCTGGCTGTGTTTTTGTCTCTGTGGGTACTGCATTCTGCTTTATTAGGTGGACTGATGCAACTGGTCATTTAGAGATATATTGGAATACATACACACTAAAACTCCTCGCTAAGTGTCAAGGGCCTGTGGAGTTTACAATTCAAGAAATAGAAATATATGATCATGGGCTATTGTACCAGCTGAGGACTACTGCCAAAAAACATTGCTACTTGAATGAGCTGTGGCAGGCAGATTTGCTTTCAAGCATAGCAATTTTTAATCTTTATATTTCTTTGACAAGCTTTCACTGAAAATTAGCATTCTTCTGAATGTTCTCTCAGGTCATCAAAATTAAATATAGCCTTAGTATCACTTGTTCTTACAAAAGCCAAACCATGCTTTATTGCATCAAATACTAAACCTCAGTTTTTAGGTCACATCGAACTTGTTGTCCAGAATAATTTAAGGTGATGGTTGTTACTGACTTGACCAAAAAACCTCCCAAGTAATGTCGTTGGTTCGTTATGTGTTACATTATGCTGTAATGCAGCTTCAGTTTTAACTATAACTTTCGGTGGCTGTGAAAGCTGGAGAGTTTCTGGAGAGTTGCAGTTTCTCATTGGTGTCCAAAGCCATTTGAGAACTGAGTTCATGTGGATTTCATTTAAACTGTTGGTCTTCATTCACTGTTCAGCATGTTTGTGAGGCAAGGACTATGAGACTTTTAAAAGTTTTTCCAAAGAAAATATATGTTTTCAAATCCAAGCAGACTTTTTGGAAATGTTTGTTTGTTTGTTTGTTTTGTGGTTTGGGGTTTAGATGTAGTTTGTTTTTTTTTTTTAATATAAAATAAATAAAAAAGATACTGTTCATTTCAAGCAGTGATTAGAAAGAGAACTTCAGTTCCTGGCATCATATCATGAGTTTTGTTCTTGCTTATTGCTAGTGACTTACTTTGCATCATGACAAACTCTCTAAAAAAAAGGTATTTTTTGAGAAGGTAAAAAGAACTTATCTCCTGTAGAAATTAATTTTTCTACTTTATGTCTTTGAGGAAGCTAAATGCTTCCTAAGCTAAGGAAGCTAAAATAGGAGTAATTTTGGAAGAAAACATGAAGTACACCAGTTGAGGGATGTGTTATGCAATTCTTACATTGTTATAAATACTTAGTCACTGAATACCTAGTGCTCCTATGAGTAATTGTTTACCAGTATAAAGACTCCATGATGTCTGTCCCTGGAAAATATAAAGTAAATAGTTCATGTTTGAGTGTGGTGTATTTATGCACATGTATTCCTGTGGGTAATGTGGTAGTAGGAGTGAATGTGATTGTTGTGATGGGGTAGAGAGCTTGATTATCTGTAATAAATGGAACTGGATTTATAGTGTGCTTCATGACCTGTTATGTTTACATCACAGTCTCACCTTCAGGAGTTCCTGTTGACTTGTGTTTTTACTGCTAGATGCTGTCATGATTTGTTACCAGAAGTTTTCATTCAGCTGCTGTTAACAGTAGAGTTGCGTTGCCAGCCTATGTTTCAGGCACAGCCGTTCCTCATGTTATTCTTCTGTATCGCATAGCAAGAGATACTATAATTCAGTTCACTGTCAGGCAGAAACATAGGTCTGTTTTTAAATGGTATACTCAGCTCCTGAAAATCGAGGCTTTACAATACCTGTGTGTTGTGTAACCTTTTGCAATGAAATATGAAGAAAAATATTGTGTGGAAATAAACTATTACATAAAGATAAGCTGGTAAGCTGTTTTTAATCTGGAGACTTGTGCTTGAAATGCTGTCAAGCTGTCATGTTGAGTGTTTTAAATATGATACCGGGGGACGGGAAAGATCAAGATGGACTTTTTACATTCAGCGTTACATCTAAGTGTAGAGAAGTGGCATTTTTTTTATGAGGTAAATTACTTTTTTCCTCTAGGTTTTGGGTTTTTTTTGGTTTTGTTTTTTTTTAATAGCTTCCTTACCTGCTCTGCCCAAAAGCAGTGCAGTTTAGTTACTCTATTAAAAGTCCTGTTGGGCAAATAGTGCGTAATAGTTTATCCATTGAACTATTGGATCGTTGTGACATCCCCGTCTTGTATTGGGTAGGGAGAAATCTTTGATGCTTTTTCAATGCATAAAGCTAATAGTATATTTTATGTTTATGATAGTGCAATACTGAAGCTAACCAAAATACACAGTTTTGAACTGTTAAGGTTTATGAGGCAGCACGTGGTTAGTGTTCCAGAAAGCGTGCAGGTATATTTCTAGGAAGACGA
Organism: Rissa tridactyla; assembly: GCF_028500815.1. NCBI lineage: Eukaryota > Metazoa > Chordata > Aves > Charadriiformes > Laridae > Rissa > Rissa tridactyla. The sequence continues at coordinate 158,691,363 of NC_071467.1, read as the reverse complement.
ACAATTCAGTCGTCAGATGTTTTCCCTTGTCTAGAAGCCTTGGCCATCTCATTGCAGTAAAATACACCATCTTAGCAACAGTTGCTATGTAGGACTACCGTTTTAGGCTATATTGGTACCATCTTAAGATGTTAAGAGCTCTGCAGTGTTCCTGCTGATTCACCTCCTACGCTTGTGAGACTTGACTGTGTAGCTTACGACTTCCATTTTACATTAGAACAATGATTAGTGAAGGTTTTATTGAAAGGGTGTCCACAGAGTTAGAAAATATCATCAGCATGGCCAAAGAGGAAATGAGACTTTGATTTTCTGGATTTCTAGGGTGGATGATCTATTCGTATTAAGTGGAAAAAAAGATAACAGTTGCGGGCATATATATCATAAAACAATATAGAACAGCTTATAGCACTTCTGGTGCTACACCAGGGTAAGAATAAAGCAAATAGGAACCTTTTAATGTGGGGAACCAAGTGTGTTTGTCTTCATGCTTACTCTGGTTCACAGTTGGCCAGGGCCTTGGGAGACAGGCTGGTCTAACAAAACAGCCAGCGTTAGTCTCTGCAGCATCCTGCAACTTCTCTGTCACTTTGATAACAATGATTTTCTTATAACTGCAGTAGGAAGAGCCAATTGGTGGATTATTTCTTTTCTTTTCCTCTGTAGCTGGTCTACTTACTTACTCAGTTAGTTCTTTTTTTGGTGTTTGATAGGTCTTGTTTGGGTATTTTTTTTCCTTCTAGTGCTGCCTGGAAGTTAAGAGAGGGGGCTTAGTGTTTTTAGTGATCTGTCAGGATCTTCCAGTTGATACAGCTAATATGCACATATCTTGGTGAGCTTTGCCATGAGAGGCTTGAATTGAAAGGAGGAGCTGTAGCTATTGCATTCCTTAGCAACAGTTACTATGTACGACTAGCTTTCTAGGCTGCATTGATACTGCTGGAAGAAATATAAAACCTCTTCCTACTCCTACAATGGACAGTTTCCTTCTTAAAGAGCTTATGTTCATGGATTCCTGCCTTTTCTTTTTTCCTCTCTCTTCACCTCCCACACAGTACTACTGAGAATTATATATATGTATAAAAACATCTTTAGCTGTTGCTTTTGGAGGTTTTGTGCTCTGCTGATGCTGAATGTTCCACTTTCTGTATGAGTTAATGTTTTACAGGCACTTAACCATGCTTGACACAAACATTGACTTGTAAGAGTTTCTCAAGGAGAAACATCCATAAATGTTATACTGATTGTTGTTTATCATGTTTTCCAATGTTATTGCCTGGACAGGTAGAAGAAAAGTGAAAATAGTGTAGTTTCAGAAATGGAAAAAAAAAGTGATGCCTCACTGAGGTTTGCTAGGTATCTTATCACACTGCAGGTGTACGGTCTGTATTCGTTTCAATCCTTGCTATCTCTTGATGAAGCTGGCAATAAATGCTATTTGTAGATGCGTGACTCCTGTGACCTCCTTTTCTAATGGTGAGCTACAACCTGTTTTGGGCTCTGACAACACTTAATGTCAAAATGGCATAATTTGTAACGCTCATTGTCAGTGTCAGCTGTCACAGAACATACAAGCATAAAAAAGAAAAGCTGTTTCCCTCTGTCCCAAAGATCTTTATATCGTAAGTGTGTAATGAGACAGGGAGAGAAGAGATGAGAACAGGGAGGTGCTGGAGGCATATGTGTAACAGTTCCTAAAAGCTGTGGTCACCACTCACAGATTGAGCAATTCTTTTTGAGGCTTTTGTATGCCTCCTACTAGAGGGGACTTGTGAAAAGGGCTTTGCATGGATGTAATTCGGCTTTGGATATTGGTAGGAGCTGCTTGTAAATAAGGAATAGGATGTGAGAAATTTGGAGTGGTTGGAAGAGCTGGAGGGTGGAGGTTTGTGATGTTGGCTGAGCAGGGGGTTCAGGTCTACATTAGAAACTTGCCAGGAACTTAGACCCTCTTTTGGTACTGTTTCTTCATTAGTAGTAACACTGGGTTGAAGCACTTTTATGGCCATGCAGCTTAACTATCTGGCCTGGAAAAGTGTTGTGAATTATACCAAGGAGTGTTTCTTTTTGCTGTAGGGAGATCTCAACAGACAAAAAGGGTTTGGCATGTACTTTTGTGTTGTCCAGATTTAAACCTGGCTGACGTGAAGGTCGGTCTGTGTAAGAATTGTGTGCTGAAGAGCTTAGATCTTGTCTTCAAGTGGTGTTCGTTTATAATACAGCTTTCTGGTTCTAAAAGTGGTGCCTGACATGAAAAAATAATGATACCCGGCAAGCAAGCAGGCATAGCTTAAAAAGAAGTTACTGTCTTCCTGATGGTGGTTGTTGTCTTGAGCTATGTTAGTCAATATGTGGACATGTGTAACTTGGTTGCTGCAAAATATGTCACATTACCTTAAAAAAAAATAAATCTTTGGAGGCGGTTACATCAAGTCAGTGGATTACTGCAATCCAGCTGTGTAAGAACAATGACTGTGCAGGATATTTGTGCTCTTAAAATGGCACAAGATAATCATTGCAGCATGATTTTGAATGACCATACGGAAAGCAAGGTGGCGTTTTTATTTTTTTCTCCCCAAGATGACAAAATAGGGTAATGTAGTGTTCAAGAGGAAGGCAGCAAATGCCTGGATATTTCTCTGGCTTTCCCCTGTGGGTGAAATAGGAATCAGAATTGAAGGAGGTTGTGATATATAGATGTTTGAGCAGAGAAAGGTGAAACAACTGTTTGTTTCAATGCTATTAGCCCATGTAAATTAGTTTAAATATAGAAGATTAGTTAAAATATAAAAGTGTCTGCAGGAAGTAAAAGGGCGAACCTGATCAAAGGGGATTGTTTTTAGCTACTGTTTCAGAACAAAAGAGTTGACACACTTGACTTGTGTTGCATCATAATTCACACTGGGCAACCTTACTTTCATAGCTATTGAAATTTTTGGTTTGAAAGCTCTTAATTTAGTGACATTGCAAGAACTGAATTTTCTCGTTTTAATGTTTTTACCTCCTTTAAAACTTGACTGGTCACTAACAGCTGACTTTGATTTTTATGAAGTAAGAAGTGAATAGGTTTGTCATTGCATGTGAGGAATGTTCACTAAAGGATACTGGGTTGAGTTTAATGAGCTGAAGACAGATTTAGTTTTGAAGGTTCATTTAAAAAAAACAAAACCAAACCACTAAAAACAAACACAAAAAACCAGTTGATCCTTGTCATTGTACTTGGTCAAAGAGTTGAGTGCAAATAGGAGTCAGGAGAATGATTGGAAACATGGCATCTTAGTGTTCACCAGTTCAGACTGTCAGGCTGCAAGGACTGTATTGCTCAACTGCCTGTATTTTGAAGACCATTAAACTGCAGCCAGTTTCCCCGTGTGTTGAGTGTAACTTATTTGTCTGCTTGTGTGACCCTTAAAAGAGTCATTAAAGTGTGTGAAAAGACACTAATTCCAGGTGTGCATTCTCTGTTGGGCTGTAACCACAGGATGGGAGAGTGAGTGCTGAGTGTTTCTGAAGGTATGTGCTTCCAGTTTACAGATGATGAGGCAACTGGATATCTGAACAGATGAGCTTTGCATTTCTTTTGCAGATAAATGGAAGATTTAATATTTTTAAGTAGCAAAATTGTCATTTACAAACTATGCTATGCAAGAGTAATTTGTGATTTGATAGGCTAAAGTGAGGGTACTTGTTGAGAGAAATATATGGAGCACCAGTTTTATCTTGGAAGGCATGTGCATGCTTAGGTACCTGGTGTAACCTGCTTCAATGACCTACAGTGTTTTTAACGCCTCAGTGGAGATAACTGGTAGCGTATTACACCTGACTTCCCTCTTCTGTTTTGGGTTGCTGGTGTCATCCTGCCTTACGCTGACCTGAGGTTTACTCCTATTTTCAAATTGTCTTTACAGGCTCAGTGTGGGTTTGCCTTGTGGCCCCCAAGGCAAGCAGAGATCTGGTGGACATGGTTCCCTTCACCTCTGTTGCACCTCAGTTTCATGCATTTCTGGGGAGCTCCTGTCTCTGGGATGACCTTTGATGTCAGCATTTTCCAGTGATTTATCTCATGCCCTATCTGTCTTCCTTGTGTCATCCTCACCTCAGTAGTGAGAAGACTTTCTACTCTGCCTTGGTGAGGCCGCACCTGGAGTACTGTGTCCAGTTCTGGACTCGCCGGTTCAAGAGGGACAGGGAACTGCTGGAAAGGGTGCAGCAGAGAGCTACAAAGATGATTAGGGGACTGGAACACCTCTCTTATGAGGAAAGGCTGAGGGATTTGGGTCTCTTCAGTCTGGAAAAAAGACGTCTGAGGGGTCACCTTATCAACACTTATAAATACTTAAAGGGTGGGTGTCAGGAGGATGGGGCCAGGCTCTTTTCAGTGGTGCCCGGGGACAGGACAAGAGGTAATGGGCACAAACTTGAACATAGGAAGTTCCACCTAAACATGAGGAGGAACTTCTTTACCTTGAGGGTGGCAGAGCACTGGAACAGGCTGCCCAGAGAGGTGGTGGAGTCTCCAACTCTGGAGACATTCAGAACCCACCTGGACGTGTTCCTGTGTAACCTGCTCTAGGTGACCCTGCTCTGGCAGGGGAGTTGGACTAGATGATCTCCAGAGGTCCCTTCCAACCCTATGATTCTGTGATTCTATGATTCTAAGAGGGGAAGCTATATAGTACATTATGGTTGTTTATTATTGAAGCATGTTGGTATTTATTTTCTTCATGTTAAAATGGAAAGTAGAAAAAGGTATTTTTGCATCGTCTAAAAAAACAACACCCCCTCTAAAAATCCCACCTAAATGGTTGCTTCAGAAACCTTTCATTTTAGTAAGAATTATTTAACGTAGTCACCTTTTTTACAGATGATGACTTTGATCAGTTTGATAAGCCTGGTGCAGAAAGGTCTTGGAGAAGAAGAGCTGGAGATGATGACTGGGACAGGTATGTAGAATATTTTCATCTTCAGTTTCTGCATGCTGAATTACATCGCTCTGTTTTCCCATTCTGGCATTTTGTGTTCTAACATTTAGAGTGGTGCACATTTAGATACTAATGAAGATGTTGGTTGTTATGCATGTGTCAGCCGATGCTAGATTGTGCCAAACATATACTTGCCTTGAGGAATATAGAGACACTATGAAGAGATACCATTTCAAATTGGATAAATGCAAAGTATTTGTGGTGTGTAATTAATGTCCTGGCTTTCCTTTTAAATAAGTAGTAGACTCAATGGTTTAAATAGATTTTTTGATAGTACTTGAATTTGCCCAACTTAAATTTTTTTTTAACTAGATGTTTAAATTCATATCCTCTACTTCAGTTTTACATTTAGGGAGAGTAATGGAGCTTTAGGTATGTGTTTCTATTGAAAAATATGACTGTTGTAAAGATTTAGAAGTATGTATGAACTTCATTATTTTGGGGAAGAATAAGAGCATGTTCGTTTATGTGAAAGCATTCTAGTTGGGAAAGACCTGAATCAAGCTGCTGGCTAGACTTGTCTATTCTACTTGGGAGAAAACTTTTCACTGTCTTTGTGGGGTTGCTTTTTTTTATTATTCCTTTTTAATAACAGAGAGACTTGTTCAGACTTGTTTTTCACTGTAAAAAGGGGAAAAAAAACATTCCAAATAGATTTCTGTCTTTTCTACTAATCATTCAAGTGATTGTAGTAAAGAAATCTTACCCTAAGTAGTTTTCCACTGAGCTGAACCCTTGGAGTGAATCAGCTGCCCTACATTTATTGTCATTCCAGCGGGATTAGTTTCCTCTTCTGTGCTTTTCTGCTAGGTTAAGTGGGTACTTTTCGTTGCTCTAGGAGGTAAGAGTGAATAAGGAATTCAGACAATAGCTTCAGTATGCTGGGTGCTCTACTGTATGCTGGTGAGGGATGTCTGCTCTCTGTCATGCCAGCACAGCTGTTCGTGGCTTGGATGGTGAACTGCATCAAGGAACTTGAGGTGGTTTGAGAGTGTAATTAAAATAACTTGCTCAGCCTGGGTCACTGTACCGTGCTGCTTCCCAGCTCTGGGTATTCAGAAATACTGAAGCCAATATTACGGGCAAAATACTTTGTGTTAGAATATTTTTCTGAAGTTTTTGCCTTTGCTGACTTCATGGTATGAGTAGGTGGGCTCTTCAAGTGCTGGCTGGTCACATTTGTTTTTTGCTGTCCTACTCAATGCTGTAGAAATTTTGTAAGGGTCAAACAGCTGTTGTATAGGAATTGTAAACTCCCTGTGACAAAGTTATTTTTATAGGACTTGAGAAAGGTTATAGGGTATTTTCACTAAGCTGAGACTTAGAAGCGCAAAAGGATTCAGTTTTAGGAGAAAGTTTTCATTTATGTATTTATTATTAGCTGCATATAATTTAAGATAGAGGATCAAAAATCACCTTGTTTTAATGAAATTATAAGAGAAGTGGTTTCAGGTGCAGTGCTGGAGATTCTAGAGTTTCATTTTGCTGATCACTTCAGAAATATTTTTTTTCCAACTGTATCAGAATATTATTTAATTTGCATGTGTTGGAATATTTATTGTTACTAATAATTCTTTTTAGATTGCCAAGCTGTCTTCAGAAGTGTTAAGTTCTGTGGCTGTCTGGGCAATTTCAAATGCTGTGCATAGATATGTTGTTGCCTAATGTATTTGTTTGAATTTTTTTAACTACTGTCCTAATTTGGTAAAGGACAGTTTCTTGAAGATGCAAAAAGGCAGACTTGTTTTTTGTTTTGTTTTGTTTTTTAATCCTTCATGCTTTGTTTTGCAACCTAAATCACTTTTTTTATGGGGGAGAGTGAAGGGGTTATGCTGTTAGTGATACAGCTTGATCAACCATCAACTCTTACTGTGTTTTGACTTAACTGAGTCCTATCTCCCGGTCATTTAAATAATTTTGAATTTCCAGATCTCTCTCCTTTCTCAAGCACTGGAAGGTGATAACTGAGAGTTGGAAGGCCCCTGTTATTTCGGAATACAAATGTAACATTGTTCTTGGAGAATTTTTCCCATTACATTTTTTTACAAATTCTTTTTCTGAAACACTTGTTCTTGCTACTGCTCATGTTTAATGAGGCATGCTCATGAAATTGGAGGCCAGTAATGGCCAGTCTTTATCGTGGGCTGTTAATTTATACATTTATTTCTATAAGGAGCCCAAAGCTTGGATTTGGGAAAAAAGTATAGTTCCGGTGCTATCGTGTGAGATGTCAGGGCTGATTTAGTAGTTGACTTCTGCTAAAATTTGCTTGTTTTGACCCTTTTCTGTGATTATTCGTTTCTCTACATGGGCAGAAAACTTTCCACTTTTTGTTGTTTGTCTTTTTTGTTATTTTCTCTTCCTCATTTGCTGAGCTGAATTTATTCAGTGAGGGGAAAGCTGAGTATTGGGAGTTGAGCAAGGGGAGGAAATGGCTCTGTCTTTTCTGAGAGCAGTGAACTCTTAGATTATCTTAACACTAATTTCCTAGAATTGTGGTTTTGGAAAGATGTTTGTGTTTTGATGATAGTGAGGGTGAGTTGCCTTTGGAACTATCATACATGTGTACTTTTATTCCAGTTTAATTTATTTTGTGTGGCTTTATGCGGTATCCTATTGCAACCATTCATTTTTTTCTGTTTCTCAACTAACCTAAGATCTTTTAGTATCTGGTTTGGTTTTTTTTTTTCTTTATTTGTTTGTTTTTAATAGTTGGATCTGATAATCCTGCTCCCTCCTCTTTCTGATCTAACTTCAGATTTGACTATTTCAAAAGAAGCTTGAAATAGGTCCACTTTAGTGTGCAGGCTTATCACTGTTACTTTATTCAAAAAGTTACCAATGGTGATTTTTCTTCTTTCAATTTATCAATGAAAATATTGAATGACATTGAATATTTTAATAGGTTTTGAGAGGCATTCTGTGAAACACTTTTGTTTCTGTTATGAGCTTCATTTATGTGTTAGTGCTAATTTTTTGACTGTCAAGTAATAAGCCAAAGCTTTAAAAAAGTCTACAGTACATATGCAATTACTTCTATTGACCAAACGTTTAATCTTTTTTTTAAAATTCACACCGAGGATGTTACTAGGATAGATAATTAATTTAATCTTTTGCTTTCTTCTCAGTTGCTTTTTGATCTGAATTTCTTACTACCTGAACTTGCTTTTCATCTTTGAATGCTGTTATAACACATGCTCTTGCTGTCTTTTGGAATTCTCTAGTGCAGCTTTATTAAAAGCTGTCAGTGGTGGACCATAGGGTTAGGAAATATTTTCAAACCTTTTGGTACATTTGTCAGATTCCTGGCAGCTGAAGAGATTAGTGACTTTTTCCTACTTCAGTTTTGGGTCTGAATTCTTCTGAAACCATTTCTGTTATGTAGAGTTTTCTGTCCCTGAAAGAAAGGGCTTAAATTCTAGTCAGTTTGCTCTTTGGGATGTATTATATGTCTTATGTCCCGATTTCTGTTTAATATGCAGTGAGCACAAAACAATTGCTATTTGTTAGTTCAGTCATTCCCAGAACTGTTTGAGATCAGTAACTGTGAACAAATACTGTGTACTGATGATAACGTCCTATTTAGTGTTGATTTGGAATATCATCTGTTCTCTTCTAGCTCACAAGATTTTCATTCCCCCCTGCATTATCTGTACAGTAACCAGCTCTGAAAGGGATGTATCCATCTGCAAAAACAAATTTTAGCACTGATTTATGTCTTGGGGTTGTTTTCCCTGTTTTCAAGTATTTCCTATATAGTCCTAAGAAACTTTTATACATATTCCCATTCTGTTCATACAGCCCATGCTCACTTTGGGGTTTTGGGGTTATTTAATTTTTGTGTACTATCTAAGCCCCCCCCCCTTTTTTTTTAAGGTGTGCAGGTAGAAATAGGCTCACATTCTTGAATTACAGCTCATATCTCAAATCTTTGCCATATTGTCTTAGTTTTAGGACATATGTGCTCTATCTAATACAGGCATTTGTCAGTAATAAGCGTTTATTATAGAAGGGGGAATCTGTTTTTTTCCTGTCAGCAGATAATTCTTTCACTGAAGGAAGAATGAGATTAAGCAGTTATCCTAAAATTTAACTAATCCAGACTTTGTGTTGGACGCAATTCTTTGTGTTGCATCCTATTTATGGGACAGGTGTATGTGATGGCAGAAGTTTTGTAAGCCAGGTATTTCTGTACTTCCTGAATTTTTAGCCACACTTGTAAAGATGGTGAAACATGCATTTGATTTTTGTTGGCCTACAAATGTGTGTTTGACCTTGCCCTCAACTTGAGTAGGGAATAAAGTATTTATGAAAGATCTAGGCTGAAGTGGCTCCTGCTGGCCTCCCAGTGCCTCCTTGCTGAGGTGCACCTTGGGCCACATGGTGGCCTGTAGGGTGAGATGTATCACTTGCATCTCTCAAGAGGTGGGAAACAGCAGTTTGGACAATATGCCCAACCGGCCTTGACGTGAAGGATCTAGAGTGAGTACCTAGCTAACGGCGTTTGAAGTGGCTACACTTTGTCTAGGTCTATGTGCTGTGTCATAGTTGGAGGGATCGGGAAAGCAGAGCATATGGAAATGAAACAATGGTCTGTCTTAATATGTATGGTCTGTTGTTTCATTTAAAATATATATATCTCCCTTTTCAACTTGCTGAATGCTTTGCTAAAAGGAAAGCTTTGTGCAGGCTCAACAATTCTGCTCAAGCTGTTTTTTTAAGTCGTGTACCCTGCATGGTGTTTGTTTCTGTTTTCTAATGTTCGACTTCTTAAATTTGTAAATGTTTTCCAGTGAACTTGATGATGACTTGCTTGGAGAGGATTTGCTAACTGGCAAAAAGGTAAGAGATGGGCATTGAAGTGAATTGTTACAGATATTAAAATGTGAATGTTCAACTTACTCACTTCAGTTGTTTGGTATGGCTTTTTATGTATTTTACGGTTACTTCCACAAAGCGTGACAGCCACAGGTACCTGAGATTTGTCCTGTTGCCAGAGCACTCTGCACCCAGAGCTGTGTTTCCTTTTGTGAAGGACCTCCAGGTGTGGCTTTTTAAAATAAAACTTTCAGAAAAAAATATTTTTTTCTGAGATAGTATTTATTCTCATAACACACAGTTCAGAAAGTAGATGGTTCTCAAAATCAGTTTCTCTGTAGCTCATATTCACTTAACAATTAAAAAAAACAAACCAAAAAAACTGAGTTATGCCTCTTGAGTGCTGATTATCATTCTGGAGAATTCACTTCAACTGCCAGTATCCTGGCTATTAAAAGTTACTCATCAAAATACCAGCAGTATTTACCAGAGAGTAAATAAAAAAGCAATCAGCGGTGTCTATTAAAGATCCACTCACTGCACACAGTTCACTTCTTTATCTAATGAGTAGGCAGAGGGTTTCCCCTTCTACAGTGAGGGAAGAATATGGAAGCAGCTAGCATTGGAGAGCATAAACGACTCTCCCCATGTCTGCCATAGACTCCTCACTCTGATACCTATTTCCAAAATTTAACTCTTTGCAAAGAACTAAATGTATTTTTGGATTTGCCAGATATCTGCAGGAAATTAAAACTGACTAGTCACCTCTTTCTTCACTTTATCTGCTAAATGAAATAATTTAGAAAATAGATTTCAAAGTTTTAGTTGGAGATCATAGAATCATAGAATCTTCATGGTTGGAAAGGACCTTTGAGATCATTGGGTCCAACCATACACACACACAAAAAAACCCCCTACAATCTTTGCCGCTATAGCATGCCCTGAAGTGCCAAATCTAGACGTTTCTTAAACACCTCTAGGGATGGTGACTCAGCCACCTCCCTGGGCAGGCTGTTCCAGTGCCTGACCACTCTTTCAGTAAAGGAATTCTTCCTCATATCTAATCTAAACCTCCCCTGCTGCAACTTCAGACCATTTCCTCTGGTCCTGTCATTCTTCAGCTGGGAGAAGAGGCCAACACCCACCTCTCTACAGCCTCCTTTCAGGGAGTTGTAGAGGGCAATGAGGTCTCCCCTCAGCCTCCTCTTCTCCAAGCTAAACAAGCCCAGCTCCCTCAGCCTCTCCTCATATGCCCTGGTCTCCAGAGCCCTCACCAGCCTGGTAGCTCTCCTCTGGACACGCTCCAGCACCTCAATGTCCCTCTTGTACAGAGGGGCCCAGAACTGAACACAGTACTCGAGGTGAGGCCTCACCAGTGCTGAGTACAGAGGCACCATCACTTCCCCCTCTCTCCGGCTGGCCACAGATGAGTAGGTTTGTTAAGAAACGCAGATCTGCTAAAAGTTGAGTTACAACTGATGTACCATTTTAAAATCACACTCTAAATGTTGGAAGTTAGCTTCCTGAAATTACTCTGTAAGTAATCCCTGTTAAAGATAGAAAGTTATTTTGTCTCATGTACTGGTTTAAAAAATAAAACAAAATAAAATTCCAGGAGGATAGGGATTGCAGATCTGTGTGAGGCAATTATCAAAAATATAAGCAGTTAACATTGTGTACATCTTTGTAGTTGAAACGTGAGTTGATAAAGCTACTTACTTATCTTAAAAAAAATTATCCATATGAATACTAACCAGTACTAAATTTCTCCAATGTATTATGTGTTCTTGTGCTTCTTCTATTCTTGTTTTCAGTTTTCCATGTTACAGGGCTCTGAGCAGTATCTGTGGGTATAGACTCATATGGTAGAGTAATAATAGGTTTCTCAGGAAGTTTTCCCTGAGCTATTGAAGCTAAACTTGCTTCTACTTAATCTCATCCTAGTACTTCTAGATAAATCTACCCTTGTATAACCTTTCTGCCCCTATTACTTTAGGGGATGGAAATGATGTTGCTGAGCAAAACTGCAGTTATCTCTATCCTAGTGGGTAATTATTAAAAAAAAAACACAAACCAAAAACCAACAACAAAAACAAAACAAAAAACTTAGTGTGATAAAGATCTGGGTTTTTTTTCTTCACTTGCAAACTAACAAACTAATTATGGTTTTTCTTTTTTTTTTTTTTTCCATATCATTTCCTCCAGTCTCCTAAGTATCTCTGCTGTCTAGAATCTGCAGTAACTTAGTGGTTTTTCTTAACTTGCCTAATGCATCAAGGTCACAAGGCAGTTAAATAAGAGCACTAAAGCTAACCTTTCTTTCTTTCTGGTACTTCTCAAGTGAGTTGTCATCTTTGGCTATATTTTGGAATGTATCAGTGAGAAGTGTTGATGGCTAGGCAAATTTGAGTTTTGTAAATTTTAGTAAGACTGTCAAACATTTATTTTCAGATTTGTTGTCTTGTGTATTTTTTCTCATTGAGTTAGGTAATTTCATTGAAGATACAGTCTTAGTCTGGGATGCCTACTTCATAAAAAATACTTAGTGTTCAGAAGTTTCAATAGTTTCAGTACTTAGTTAAAAGTTTCTATCTTTTTTTATGTTCATGATTGACTTTTTCTGAAACCTAGAATCAGTCAGACTTGTCAGATGAAGAGCTGAATGATGATCTTCTGCAAAGTGACAATGAAGAGGAACAAGAATTTCGGTATCTCTTTACTAAATCTTGTGTTTTGGATAACTCAAAGCTATTAATGACTACTACTACTGATAACTAATAACTACTAAACTGAAGTTATTGGTATATACTTAAAATAGTTCTGCTTTTACCTAGCCAGAGACTTAATCATGTATATATAACAGTAGCATTGTTAGCATTTCAGTAAAATGATTTTTTGTTTATTTGAATCTAATAAGTTTAACTCAAATCTATTAAAAAAAGCTTATAAAGAAGAAACCGCGTCATCTCCTGTGCATTTAGAATTATTTGTAAATATTTACAGAGCTCTTGTTCTGTTCCTTCTTGGTGTTGTTGTAGGCTTCCTTCTGTTAAGTCCTTTTCTGCCATTTTTCTTTTAAAAATATATCTTACCTCCAAAGACCGTGTGGAGGGGAGCATCATAGTTTGTAAGGCTTGATTTTTGGCTTAGATATTTTTGAAGAATTACACAGCAGAATATTTTGTACAGAGTTCATAGGCTTGAGCAGGTACTTCCCTGGGAGTTTACTGAGGATCCTGCTCTGGAAATACTCTGGTGATACAAATCCACAACTGAATTATGGGCATTACGAGTCAAAATGAGTGTTCTGACATTTTTACTTTCAAGCTGGACTGAAGGGGGAAAGAAGATGCTTATGATGCAGAAATGATGCAGCACTGCTGCTGGCTTTTAATGGCCTGTGTGTTTTGGCAGCTTTTCCTTTACTTGTTGCATGCTATGTAGACATGTTGTCTGAAGGAGTATGAATACGTATACATATATGTATGTATAACATATATATATGTTTCTCTGTATCCTTGGCTGGAATTAGGATGAGGAGTCCTGTCCCTGCGTTGTATTGATGAGTGTGTGGTGAGATACCTCCAATGGAGAGATTAATCTCTCCATTGGTTGCTCTTTTCCTCCCTGCAGGAGTGAGGGTTAGAGTGTTCCCTTGAAAATGGGAAATCCCATCCCTTGCTTTTTCTTCTCTGGATTTCCTCCTTGTGAGCCCAGGGCAGCAAGGATGGCTATGTGACTGCACAAGTGACGAGAAAGTATATGAAGTGTGATAATAGTGCTTAGTGGAAGCAAGTTTCTGTAGACAAATTTTGTGTTTTTAGCGGTTTTATTGCCTTGCTCCACTCCTTTCCCCTCTCCCTCTATTTCCATTCAAACTCATTTATGCCTCTGTATTTGGGAGGATAATGATAATCCTACATAATGCCTTGGTTTTCGTGTTAAATCTTCCCTGTCTGATAGATGCAAATAGCTCAAAGCTGCCTGGATCTTGTTCCCTCAAACTTATGAAAATAGTGAATAGTAATAATGTAATTTAAAAACCCCTCAACCTTTGTTTTCCTTGTACTCAGAGCCCTCAAATGAATGAGACAACCCCTTTCCCCCAGCTTTTGTAACTAGTCTTAGTTGGTTAGTCATTGTGTGTTGATGGCACTAACTCTTGTAAATAGGAGATTCTGACTTTTGCTTTTCCTCTAGATTATAATCTTACCAGTTTTAATATTGATTGCTTTTTTCAGTGTCTGTGCCCATACTATTACTAATTTAGAATGTCTTAGGTATTTAAATGGCAGTTCTTGACTATATATTTTATGTTATTTTGAGTAGAATGTTAAATCTGTCGTAAAGTGTAAGTCTGAATTCAAGATACTCAAGAAGGAACAGTGTTAATGTATTTAATAAAAATAATTTACTAGCTTGTTTTGAAAGGTTGGGAAAACAGATGCAATTATAGTAATTTTGTGTATTTTTTTTGTTAGTCTTGGAATTAAAATTGAATCCAGTCTGCTTTGGTTACCAAGCAGGACTTTTGCCAGTTTGACCTGCTAAACCATCTGGTTGGTTTGATTCCCCTGGTCAAATAGCCTGCAGCTGGTGATAAGCTGCAGTACAGTACGCATTATGAGAATGTGGCATGGAGTCAAATAGTGTGTGAGGTATAATTTTGTCTACCAACTTAGAGATTTTCTCTTTGTTGGCTTTGTATTGCTAAATCTTTGTGCGTAGTTGACTGTTACGCTTCAACCTCTGGTTATTCTTTTTCCCCCCCCATACCATAGTTCTCAAGGTGTCACAGTTAGCCTCAATGCTACATCTAGCATGCTTCATGCATCATACGAACTCTCTGAGGCCATCAACAATCGATCAATAGAACATGAGTCTGAGTATGACCAAGGGGAAGATGAAATTGTTTATGACAAATCTGAAGCACCTGAAGTGTATGCTTCAGAGTATGCAGAGGAAGGACATTATGAAGGCAATGATCCTGAACTGACAGAAGACCAAATAGAATATGGGGAAGAGCCTGGAGAAGAAGATGAAGTGCTAGACCTTGAAATCAATGAACCCCTAGATGAATTTCCAGTGAGTTTCTTTCTATTGTATCTTCAAAGATAACATTGCTTCATGTGCATAGGGTTTTAGACTGATTTGAAATCTGTTTACCTCCCTAGGGAGGAGGGGAAATTAGACCTATTATCACTGTCTGCCAGTTTCTTTATCTAGGCTGTGACAAAGTTTGTGTTGACAGCTTGTTTGGCCGTAGGTAATGCTCCTTTGTCATGCTGGAAGGCAGTTGAGAATCATGACCTTGAGGATTGTATCCTTAAGGAAGAAAACAGCTTTGTGTGGTGGAGATACACTGCCAATTGTTAGAAGTACTTAATGCAAAAGCTTTTATCCAGGCTTTAGACAAGATCTGATAAAGTCCTTCGAAGGTGAAAAGATTATTGACCTGCTAAAGACATCTTTAAGGTGCTAATATCCCAAAGTGATTGATGTCCTGCTCGTTCATCCTTTTTGTAACTGAGAACTGTCTAAACCTGAATAAAGAGATTGGAGGTTAGTTCAGAAAATGTCACCTGCATAATTCAATATAATTTAAGCAGTGTATTAGAAAACATGTGCTGGCTTTAATTGCTAGTGAAATGATTTAATCTTAATTAAAACTGTATGCGATCAGTGAGGTGTTCTAAAATACAAGCATTTTATGTTCAGAATTGAACCCAATTCATATGTAAGCACTTGTAGAATGTTTTAAGAATGTTCATATTTTTGATAGGGAAAAGTCTTATGTCAATGTATATATATATGTGTAGATCATAGATGCATGTTTCCTTTGGTAAGAGAGTACTGCAGTGTTTGCTTCATGAATTTGTAATCAAAGGATGTAGAAGTAACAGAAGTAGATGGGCCAAACAGTAGTAGATAGGATCTGAATGAAACTCTTTTGGTTACATTTTTGATAATATTGACATTATTGTCTAGTTAAAAGCCCTGCTAATTATACCTTCTATGATATGTCACTTACAGTTGACAGTTCTTACGGATATAATACTTCTCTTCCAGTTATGGAAACAGTAACAATGCATACACACCCTATCTCTTAACGTGTTTGTGATTTTGTAAAGTTAGCCCGTGGCTCTTCACCTTATTGTGTTTATTGCTGTAGGATGAAGATTACATGCAATCATATAACGAGCAAGCAATGGAAGAACAAGAAGAATATACAGCTGATGAGGAGCTGGAAGAATCTCAGACAATAACAAATGAATCAGAAGAGGTATGTTGTGAATTTAATGGAAACTTAAAATAACTAGTTGTTTCAGAATTTGACTTCGTAGAAATGTCCACATTGCTGGGTAAGAGCTGTTGCAACTGCTGATGTCGAGTTAGTGGTGGTATTACTCTTTGTATAAGATGAATTGTGACACTATCTATATTGTCAGTCCATCAGATCCCCTCCCCCTGGAGACGAGAATCAGAAGGGAGAGCTCAAAATGTTCATATTTGATCTTAGCTTTGACATTAGAGACTTCAGAGACCCTTTTGGGTAGGAGAGTGATTGTAATACTGCAAGCTGTATGTTAAATCTCTAGTAGCTATCATGCCTCACTTTCCAGATGGATTATTTGCTGCTGTTGGCAGTGTAGATGCAGTTCTCGGGTATTCCACTTTGAGGAGGAGCATGAGCACAGAAGGTTCTGCATGTTAGAAAGGCAAAGTTCAGATTACTTGTTTTGAAAGAAGCTGTGTTGGGAGTGAAATTTCTGTGAAGTTTATCTTAATTCTGTGATTAGGAAAAAGGATGAGTTCCTTAATTTCTGATAAGAAAGCTTATGCCAAAACCTGTCAAGTGTATGTTCACTGATTCTAGCCTGGAACAGTGGTATTAATGTTGTTATTAATTTATAGCAAGTTTTTGATGTGGGATTTTTTTCCTTTCCCCACCAGGAATCTGCTTTCATATTACTTTTATTCCAGTTCTTAATTAAATAGGATTGAATGGATTACCT
This sequence comes from Rissa tridactyla, assembly GCF_028500815.1. Taxonomy (NCBI): domain Eukaryota; kingdom Metazoa; phylum Chordata; class Aves; order Charadriiformes; family Laridae; genus Rissa; species Rissa tridactyla. The sequence continues at coordinate 158,674,550 of NC_071467.1, read as the reverse complement.
GCTGAGAAGTGTAGTCAGAGTGTGTTCCCTCTTTGGAGCTTTAACTCATCAGGAAATTAATTCCTCAAAGACACAGCAGCGTTCTATGAAGTTCTAACAAACGGGTGTGCTGTGATACTCTCTAGTTATATCAAACATTATAATAAACCAACATTCTTTGGTAGGTGAAGAGAAACGCATTGAAAGGGGCCACCTACATTGTTCAGTCTTTGCTGTTGCAAGCATGACATCTTACACCAAATGTACCTTAAACATAGTTAATTTCCTGCTTCCTAAGTATTAAATCTAACCTTCCGAAGAACTGTGAAACACTTGAAAACTTTTTGTTCTAGTGGTTTTAAAAGCAGCCCAATGCATTTGTGCTGTCTGCAGCCACAGTTTGTATGAGACGATGAAAACGCCACACATCATGTAAAATTAAGTACATAGGTGGGATTCACTGGCAAATTTACTCCTTTAAAAAGCACAGCTTCATTTTTAGGGTATGAACTAGTGAGAATTCTGTAATAATCATGTTGACTATATTTGTCCAATTCACAGTTAAATTCCTTTCATGCAGAAGATAACATCAATGCAAGTTTTTAATTGATTTCGTTGATAGAGCTTTTAGATAATTTGTTCATAATGTAATGTGAACACTTTGGCCACATCTTCGTTCACTTAATCTACATCCTGGCTGTATTCTGATGGCTTGCAGATTGCCACAGGTTTCTTGTTTCCAAAATAGTACCATCTTTTTATTCCGTTATTGTTTCATATGTAGCTTATTTACATTTGTCTGTAGGCTCACAATTGCACTTTCCAACTGAGAATACCACCAAGAGAGATAACCTTTGTAGAGTACGCATTTCTGTTTATTCCATGGTTTAATGCACGCCTCCAGCTCTGAATAGTTTTGTGCTTTATTCCAGTGTTACATAGCAGCACTTCTCCTTACATCCCATAACATTTACTGCTTGTGAACAAGGGTAGTTGTTGGTGTTCTCCTGTAGAAAATGCAACACAAGAATGGATCTGTAAAAGATGCAATACAAGTAAATAACATTATTATTTCTTGACTGAAATTTGACACCTGAATAACTGAGAGCGAGCTGATAGAGAAAAGTATTTGGTAGTATTGTATTTTAATCAGTTTCCACATTAAAAACAAATAAAGCCTTTTATTGTATTGCATGAATAAATTTAGTAAACCAAGAGAAAAGCTGATTGGCTGGGGAACTGGAACATGATGAGGAGAAACTGGTGAATAAGGGAGGTGTGAGACCTGTTAAGAGTGGTGCTGAGGTGGGAGGAGGAAGCAGGAAAAGTTTGTGTCCTTGGCCAGATCAGGTTCAAGGCATGCTTTTTTACTTGCTATTTAGTTTGAAATAGTGCTTGGAACTTGGATTTTGAATGAATAACACTCCTTGAAAAATGCAGCAATGCTTCAGAAAATGTTTTTGCCTTCCCGAGTTTCAAAGCAAAACCAAATATCCAGAAGTTTTGTCAGCAAATAGGTGTAGTAAAACTGTCAGTTACATGAGTTACCATGTCCTAATTATTGTCTTGGTTTGAGGTAAAACAGAACCAATTTTCTGATTTGTAATTTAACTTTTTAGCTGGGCCTCTTCTAACTGACTGAAGTCTGAAATGAACAGCCTGTTGTTCAGCAACTGTTCACTCTGAGTGATAAGACCTGATTATACCAAGGAATGGTGTGCACAGAGGCTTACACAACCAAGGTCAGCTAGCTCTGTTATTTGCCCCGTTAGAGGGTCAGAAGTGCAAAAGCGTGGAGGGGTCCCACCTGCAGGGAGGAGTGGACAGGACAGGCGACCCCAAACTGACCAACAGGGTGTTCCATCCCATCTGTATCACGCTCAGTATAAAAGCTGAGGGATCAAAAGGTCAAGTCTCTTTCTTCAATGGCTGACATCCAAGGAGGACCCTGTCTGTTCGCCTTTGATCCTGATCCGAGCATTCCTGACTCCAGATCTGGAATTCAGTTCCTGTCTGTTGCTGACTCCAGTCTGGGACTTTCCCTGTGCCTGCTGGTGATGGGATTGTCATCCTGGGAGCTGGATATGGCTTTGTATATATTGTATACTTTTAAAAATTCTATTATTATTTATTATTTCCTTATTTATTGTTATTTTCATTAAAGTAGTCTAGTTCTTTTTCTAAACTTGTAAATCTCCTTATCTCTTCCTCTCCTCTCTTTGGAGAGATGGCGTGGGGAGGGCCATCTGTCATTCTGATTGGCCAATCTGGTCAAAACCATGACAGGAGGAATATTATCACTAATTATTTCTACAAAATGTTCATAAAAACATAACCTCCTAAAATTAAAATTCATAATTTCTTTGTTTTATATTGGAACTAATATCTTGTGAAATATGCGATGGGGATTTCTCATTGCATAAATTTAAACACGCTTTGGGTTATGCTGATAAGAAGTGATGAGGATCAAGAAAACATTTCATGAAGAAGTGCTGAAGCTTCCTTTTGATAGAATGCAGACTAGCAAAAAAGGAAAGGCCAATGTTTCTGTTCGTTGCGAGTTTGTTCCATCTGTGTTTAGTCAAAACTTCTGCATTTTAGTTCTTTTGTTCAAGTTTGAAGACGCTACCTGTCAGCCTGGAGGAAAATGATGAAAAGAGTCCAAATCAAAACCGCCAAGCTTTAAACCTATTTAGAAGCTCTTAGGTTTGTTTTTATTTCTGTTTTTCCTGTGTGAAGTGGAGGTGCCCTTGGAATAGGTGTAAGATCTTTTTATCTGCTCTCTGTTATTTTTTTGCTCCCTTAGGATTGAGCTATTGCTGCTGCCTCAGTGTTAGCCTCTGGTAGAAGCCTCTACTGCTTATTTTCTAGCTAGTTAATAAAAGTTCTTTGTTTCACCTTCATAATGTTTCACCTGGAAGAGATCTGGTTTAACTTTTACAATGCTTACCTGTTCTGTACATCTTGGCACTGTGGCATAAAGCTCTCCAGAACACTCGACGGTCCCATCTTTAGGAGCATCCAGGGCTAAGATTAGCGTTTATCATGCTGACTTGCTTTTTCTCCTGCTTTCCTTGGGCTATGTCTGTTATCAGTCCTGCAACTGCAGAGCATGGCAAGCTCTTTGGAGCAGGAGCTCTCACTCTTGCTCCATAGCAGATCATAACCCTGCACAGGGAGTTCTGGTCAGTGACTGGGATTTATGGCATAATTATTTAATGAGGATGGCAGAAAACTCTGACCTTGTGATAGAACAAAGGTCGTTATTTTTCTTCATAAGGAAGAGTCAGCAAAGCTCTTTGGTAGCTTTGTGCAAGGTGTCATAATGGGAAATGTTAAGCTCCCTTTGAGGAGAGCTGCTGAGAAGCCTTGGCTGGCTAGTCTAGTCAAGTGACCTCGAGTGGCTGTTCAAGGACTGTTCATATATATATATATATATATATATGCAGAGATATTCATGATTAGCAAGTATTAAATAGAATCCTGTAAGTCCCAGTACATATTAATTCTGTCTGTACTTGTCTCGTCCTGTATAAATTTCTTTTGAAACATAGAATCCATTCGTATACTGTAATCTTGGCAAAACAACTCATCCTTTTAGGCTGGAAGTTGGAAAAGATGATCCAAACTTGTCTTGCATGCTACAACTATTGAACAAATTGCAGGGGAAGGGTGTATGCTCCTACAGAGCTCAGATAACCTTTCCTGGAGCTATATGTGGAGAACATATGGTTGGCTGTCAGACATGTTTGTGTCTCCATCGCAACTAATATAAATCCCTCAATAATACATGTAATCAGACTTGGACGTGGGTCAGTTAGCATTCTTGAGCGCTGCCTTTCCTTGATGCCTGCTTTTTCCTTAGCTCCTTTGATTTTATTTTTTTTTTTGGTCTTTGATATTTAATGCTTGTAAGGTTATTGTTTGTTAATAGGTGGCACGAGTGTTACACTGAAGAATAAAGTGAGTTAGACCCAGAAGACTACGTAGTTGGTATAAGTGGCTAACAATAGAATAGTGCTGGTCTAAAAAGTTTAAGAAATGTTTTTTATTGTTGCATAGGAAAGTATTTGTCTTGTAGTCTGTTGCAACTTCCTTTTTTTTTAAATGTTTGGGGTTTTTTTTTTAATGAATAATTATCAAAAGGCAACAGAGTTTCCACGGGTATTTTTAGTAGCATTTCATTGAGGCATTGCGGAATTTTTCAGGACAATACAGACTGCATTAACCATTCTAGTCCAGATTCTGCAGTCTGAGCCACATGTAGAGCCTTGCACAAGTAAGTTTTGCACTCACAGATGAGATTACATGACTGAGACTAGTCTTCAATGTATAAAAACTGGAATTCCAACATAGCTTTTAAGGGGCACAGACATAGAGAGTGGATGTGTCTGCGGTTTATCCTCTGAAGTCAAGCAGGAGGCTCAGTGTAGTGAGAGTATGTCTTGCAGAACAGCTGCTCCAGTTCGGACTTCCAAATCCTGATGGAAAGTTTTTAAAGACAGGCATTAAGACAGTAAACTTAACAGGTTTTATGATATTTAAAAACATAGATTTGATAGAGATGTTGCTACTCCTTTATCTTTTGGGACTACCTCTTCTGAAAGTAAAATGCTAACCCTGTCTTTCTTCCTTGGTTTTGTTTGTTTTTATTAACCCATGTTAGCATCTCTTTCCTTGTTAGCATCCCTCCTCTGTTCCATGAGTCTCAACTGCCTGTCTTCAGAGGTGCTTTGATTGTACACGGATATGTTAATCAGACCGGTTGTGCTCATTTTGGGTTTGCTTTTGAGGTTTGGATTTCTTTCAGTCTTGAAGGTTGTGTTTTGGGTTTTGTTTGTGTTTTTTTTTTTTTGCCTGCTATCCTGTCTGCTGTTTTTAGTTGCATTTTTTGATATGATACAGTTGTTATGTAGAAGTAAATATCTTTTTTTTTTTTTTTTTTTTTAATATAAGCCTTAAAGCTTTTTGGAAACATCGGCTATTCTCTTAGCTAATTCTCAGAGTGTTTTTGTGAGGTCAGGAAATGTAGTAATGTAGCGCTTGAATGTTTGCCTGGAATGGATAAAACACATTCTGAGATAAGGCGATGATAAAATGAAAATAACTTGGGATCAGTGGCTCATTCAAGTCTAGTAGCTAGTTATACAGATCATTTATTCACCAGACCAAAGTACCTTTGAGCTTGAGTTCATATGGTATGCTTTATTTTACCTATCTCTGATCTTGCTTCCCATGTTTCTTTTTTGGTTTTGGATGAAGTTGGGCTCCTGGATAAAGACATTTACGATCTCTTGCACCATTTAGCCATTAATTCTTTTTCTTGATTTGTGACTTAGTATTTGTCCACCTGACTGACAGACTTGCTATGCCTTTTTCATATAAATTACTGCACCAATCTGTCTAGTTAGAAGATTAAACCGTTTTTTGCATGTTATATTTCACTAATTTTTTAACTGTCCTCAAGCAACATAAAAGCTATGATGTATTTAGTGGCTTTGCAAAGAATTAACATGCATGTGCAGGATCTAAGAAATGAGCAAGTAGGCTTGCACAAGAAATAAGCAAATACACAGTAACCAAATACTTTATGGAAAATCGTACTAATTAGAACACTTCTAATTTTCAACTCTAGAAATCAAATATAACTTGTGTAACATTCGGAACATTAATTTTATCATGCCAGCACAGGAAAATGAAATTGATTTTTTTTTTTATTTTTTATTTGAAGGTGAAGGATCCATTTTCATTTGGGACATTGTTTCATCTAAATAAATGTTCTCTGTTGGAGAGAGAACTGGAAAGTAAATGAGGATTAGGGAGTAGCATTCCAGTATACAAATTTAGCATATTAAAAACTTTATCCAGTACTGTTCTCCATTCTCTTCATGAAATGCTGAATTGAAACTGGGAAATACTAAAGGAGTAGAAAAAGTAAAGACAAGTACAGTTATACATACCTAGAGGAATAAAATTGGGATGTAAGGTTTTGTTGTTTGTTTTTTTTTTTTTTTTTTAAAACAACATGCTACTGACAGTTGTTAACAAATGGCAAAAAAAAAATATTAATGGTTTAATGTTTGTATTACTTGAATCTGTTGGTATCCTGCGTTTGCATCTTAGTCAATTCAGTGATAAAATGTTGCTCTGTGTGTAAAAGCAGCTAATAATCAGATGGTGGTTCTGTCTGGAGTTTCAATATTGCCTTAAATATTGCAGCAAAATGGGTTTTCTGAGTAGATTTTACTATATAATTTATTATATACTTCATATCTTTTCCTTTGTAAAAAATTCAAGCTCTTAAATGTTCACTGAGTTATGTATGAGAATAATGTATAATGCCAACAAAACTTGTACAAAGGGACCTTTAAAGAAAGCTTTGTCTCTTAACACTCAATGATCTCAAGAAAGTAGATTTTTCAGTTTGCATTTCCTCTGTATTTTGTGATTCAGGCAGCTATTGAATCTCTGGAACTTCAAGAAGAAACAAAAGAAGAATCTGATGAAGAGGAGGATGATGATGAAGAGTCTGGACGATTACGTTTCAAAACTGAACGGAAAGAAGGAACGATAATTAGGCTCTCAGATGTGACAAGAGAAAGGAGAAACATTCCAGAAACTTTGGGTGAGGTTTTGTGGCAGAGGACTATTTTGAAGAGCTATAATTAAAAAAAAAAAAAAAAGACAGGCTTGCCAAAACTTTTTTAGAAAAGACTCGTTCGTGAGCAGTGAGGAGTCAGGTGCAGAGGCTGAGCCAGACTTCCACAGTGGTATTTGTGTAGGTCATGTCGTGCCGTGAGTGAGATGTCTGTGCATAATTTTGAATCAAGATCTTTCTCATCTGTTGTTCGTATTTAGCAAATAGCTCCTCTTACAATTTCAGGCAAAGTGTGTATTAAGAGTCTTTGTTCAGCATTGTGTTAATAATCAGGGATTCATTCTGATTAGAATAAGACTGAAGGGAACCCTCTAGAGGCACAGAGTAGTTTACACGGGCAAGGGATATTTTAGCTGAGGTGCATTCCAAATGTGTCTTCAACCATAAGACAGAATATCTACATACCACATACAGAACATACCTTATTTTCACAAAAGGTGCTGGTGACTCTACAAAACAGAATATTTTAAAAACAAGAGTGCACTGGAATAGCTAAATTGTCGCACATAATTGCGAGGTGATGACAGTTGCATGTGTTTTTGTCTTATCTGTGGATTTACTCTATAGTTTAATGTAAAGACAAGACCAGCCAATAAGGAGAAAACTTATAGTGGAGCTTGACTGTTAAAGGAACAGTGATTCCAATTAGACTTACTTTTAAGTGTAATTTTAAGTCCTTTGGGATGTAGCTCTGAGATATAAGGAAAAGTTAATGCAAATATGGGTGAATCTTTAATCTAAAGACCTTTTTTTGAAACTAATCTTTGGTAAATATACAGTCTTACTGTTGTGAAATGGTTTCTATTCATACAAGTTTTTTATGTTAATTTGTTGATAAAGAGACCAAATGATTGACCATGTGGTAGAAAGTTAAACAGCAAAAAAATACTTGTTTGCATATAAATATCTCCTTGCTTTTGAGATTGTAGAGCAAATTTTTACAGATGCTACTGGTTTAAAAATGAAACTTTGTCGCAGAGCTACATTTCCTTACTTTAAAATCTGAACATAGTTGAGAAAACACTTAAAGAGGAATTAACATTTCAGTTGAAGTTACAAACGTAATTTCCATCCTGTCACATTTTCGTGACCTTTTGTGACAGCTTGTCTCTATTGGAGGAGTGCATTCTTACTTGCTGATTAAAGATGTCATTTGAAACCATTTTATTACCAGGGATAGTGAAATTAATCTTGACACTTAGAGACACTAGAAAAATAATTGCTGATTCACTGCATTAACTGTGCTTGTGAGAACTGTACAGTCAAGATGGGAATAAGTGTGTGCTGGTAAAAAAAATAATGTAAAAATATAGAGTATATTGAATGTAGCTGAGATCTTTCCCAAGCATTTCTCTATTCAAGATAATATAAGTAGTGGTTTTGAAAAGTTTAAAAGAGGTACTGAAGGACAAATATTCAGTCGATTTCTAGAGATACTGACTTTGTCATTGTTGATGAGAAATATATAACTTCTCTTAGTGCATGTAGCTGAAGTCTTTCCAGAGTCAGAATTGTCATTATGCTCTGGATTTAGTTACCCGTTAAGGAATGTGAAGAAGAGAAATTGCTTTGTATGGCATCACTGAATTAAAGTATTCTCTGTACCTAATTAAAAAAAACCAAAACAACAAAAAAAACCCAAATAAACCCCCAAAAACCCTACCGTGCAGAGCCATTTGCAAAGTGATAACACAGATTATTGTATGTGGTATTTTTGTTATGTCCTGCTTAGTTGGCTTGTGTTCACTCTGATAACTAGTGGCTGAGATTTCAGGCAAGAGGAGGAAATTAAAATGAATGTTTCACTGTCGTCCTGTTGCAGTGCGTGCAGAAGCACCTAGTGGAATCAGGTTGCGGGTCTGGATGATGCGTAGAAAAAAGTTAAAAGAACATTTTCTCTCGCACTCAGTTTAGATTTATATGTATGTAAATGTATATGTGTAGCTGTTCTGGAATGTGATTTATCTCTGCATTATCCAGGATAATAGGGATTCGGGGATTCTCAAACCTGGGGATTTGAAATGCTCTCGGGGAGCCACCCAAGGCAGCTGTAGCTGCAGAGCCCTCTGCTCAGGCTTGGTGTAGGCAGGAGTTGGTGGCCATGTGCTGCAGCTGCCTGCACGCAAGGTCCAGGGGGCATGGCAGCCGCCAGTCTGGCTCGGTTTGTTTTGCCGACAGTGCTCACAGGCTCTTAGCCAAGGAGAAGCAGTCCGCCTTTTCATATGAATGCCTGGCTATGCTTTGGAAGAGTCTACGGAGGGAAAGATGGTCTCTTCTTCCTCTGCCCATCACCTCTTTTCTAGTTAGCAGTCTGATCTTGCTTTCAGGGAAGACAGGGACTATTTCTCTTGCTCCCCTCCCTGCAAAACCTCCTCTCCTCGATCTCTGCATGTGTGGCACAATGCTCTCAAATTTGAGAAACAGACCACGTAATAATTGAGCTGACTGTATATTTTGCTGCATAGTGACTGGTAGCAATAAAAAGCATTTGAGGTATTCATGACACTAGTTCACTGCATGAGTCTTCACTTTTGCAGTCTGTCTTGAAGGCTCTGAACCTGCAGTTTTGTGTAATCAAAATCCTTCACAGGTAGGACACTGTTGCCTTCAGTGGCGTGTTGTGGGGGAAGTATGCTTGATGTTAATTCAGTCTTACATTCCTTTTTTTTAAAAAAAAAATATTAAATAGTTATCTTCTGTGGTTATAGATGTGGTGTGAATGTAATGATGCAGTGAATTCATGGGGGGGTTTGTTTGAATTGGGATTTTTTTTCCAAGGTCAGTGTTATACATATTTTCAGTTTTATGGCTGAAAAAACTGAATATGTGGACTGTGCCGTTAAAGACACAGCCTTTAAAGTTTGAGAACTTTTGTGTAAAGCGAGTAGGAAAACAATTTATTAGTTTTCACTTTGAAGAGGGTGAAAAATATCTGCACATTGAAGATCATCAAGACTGACTTGGCCCTGGATGCTGTCATCCCTTCCCCATACTTAGTCAGGGCAGCCCTCTGAAGTCATTTTGTTTGGAGCAGCTCATTCTTTCTTCTGAAGTTGTTTCTGTTCAGTGTCCTTCGATGTGTGCTCAAGAGGCTGAGAGACTCAGACATAATCTTGTAGGAGGACTAGCTCTATTCCCGGGTTCATTAAGAGTTGCTTTCCTCACATGTGACTTCTAATCTGTTTAATAGGAAATAGCTTCTTATCGCCTTGAGTGAATATCAGTGGTAGGTACTTGTTGCAATGAATGAACTTTGCTTTCCAAACTGTCTTGCTGAGTTCAGGGGTATAGCGTGCAAGATGACAGAAAAATTGCCCTGCCTGTCCTATTCTTGGGGAAAAAGAACTTTCCTGCATGTCCTGTAGGATTTGGATCCTCCCTGGTTAAAGGAAGGAGAGCTGTTGCTTTGCAACGTAATGGCACCATTCTTCCCATAAATATATGGGAGCTGGTGATCTTTCTTTCCTGCAGACCAACTAAAAGCCCATGTTAGCCCTCTCACACTTGCAAGCCTGTAAAGAAACTGAACTTGCTGCAGGTGCGAATAGGAAGGAGGTTTGAAATCAGAGTTCTGTTTTTCCCATTAAACTAGCTTTTTTCATCCCTGACAGCTAAGGATGGATAAGGTGGTCGTTTTAGTCGCCTTCTAATGCTTTTGATTGCTTTGGACAAGAGTACATTTTGTCTTAATTTTCCTCAGAAATCCATCATGTGCAAATTTAATACCACACTAAGACTTTAGGGAGTGTGATTCCTTGCCCCTTTCTAAGCATACTATGCAATTTTCCTGATAAAGCCTGATTGTCTTGGGCTCTGCTGATCTCTTGAGGCAGGTGCCTAGGGCAGAGGTAGCATTTCATAAGAGTATCTGGTGTGGTTGTAAATTAAGGCTTTATGCCACTTAATTGTGGTGTCAGAGAGGGGAGAGAAAAGGAGGTAGAGAAACTTGTCTCATTACCAACATGCAGAATTGAAATAGGAAGCTATATGGCAAATCCTGGTCTTCTAGGAGTCTGTCATGTTTGCTGTGTCCTTAGACAGTCAGGAAGTTCTAAAATTTTTTTTTTTTTAATCAAAAAGCCCCTGCTTTTCTGGATGTGCTGAATACCTTTGAAAACTGGGGCATGCAAATTTACAGTCTTTGCAGCTCAGTGGTGCAGGTAGCTTTTATAGCCAAGTAAGAACAACTGCTGCAGTGGGAATGCATGGCGCTCACCCTCTTCTGCCCTTCTGTCAATCCTCAACTTCAAAGACCAATTGAGATTACTTATGAAGATGTTTAAGATGGTGGTTTAAGTAGCTTTGTCTGTTAGACTCACAAGAAATTTTAATAGTTTCCTAATTGCTTTAGTTATGTATTCTTGATGGAGGATATGTAGTGATGTGGAGATGTTGTAGTATTGTCTCAGCTGCCAGACGCAAACTATTCTTATTCTGATCGTCAGATATTATAGCTGCTATGTGTAGTATTAGCAAGTAAAAACACTTCCTCCTGAAAAGCAGTCCCTGTACCCAGTCTCCTTTAACATTAAGAGCAGACTCTTTAAATGGAAAACTGGAATTCTTGTACTAGTTACTATTTATATGAATTCAAAATATGTTTTTATTTGCCAGGGGTGTGTTTCTTGTAGAGTAATTTAATTTTGCTCTGTTAGAGGCAGAAGTCAATTTTAGAGGTAACGAAGGATCTGTCTGCCACGTAGCAAAATCCTCAGCTGCATATTTGGGTTAGTTTATCCCCTTTAAGTAACCGAAACCTGGTGAATGGCACTGCCTGTACTGTCATGGTGTGTTTCCTGGAGTTTGTTGTAGACTTTCTTTGTACTTCCAAGTAATTTGGTTACCCAGGACTGCTACTGCATGTTATCAGCATTGTCCCAGGTTTCAAGCAAATTTGGCAGTCTTCATTGAGTACCATCCATTCTCTGGTATTTACCTGCGATGTGAGTTGGGTGGGTGTTATCAGTGACAGTGTATTTGGCTTGAGCTGAGCACAGATTTTGAAGTGTGCACACTCTCTCTCAAGTGGAATTATCACTTGTAAAGTACAGCTGGTTCTTAAATCACATATAGTAGAATAAATATGAAGTAGTTACATACCGGAAAAACACTTCAGTGACTAGAAGGTCTTTCTTTGGAACAGGCCAATGCACAAAAGAGTCTGGTGGATAAAATCTGTTTATATGGAAAACTCAACGTACCCTTTATTGTAAAGTTTTCTGGGGGTTTCATTGCCTGACATCTCTGCAGATAAGCGATATGTTGTTTAAGATAACACAAATGTGAGAGGATCCACAGCATCGTCTTAACAGCATAAGGCAAACTTCAGTAGCATTTAAAAAAAAACACAAGCAAACCTTTTTGTTCATGTTTGTTTTCATTTACCTGCTGCTTTTTGCCTGTGCAACAGATATAAGTGTCTGTGTGCTTTTTCTTTTTAAAGATGTCTTTAATGAAATGTTAACATGCCACCTAAAGGAGATGAAAGTGCCTGCAAATTTTATGTTAGTTGCAGGGATGCTTCTATAATTCTAGTAATGTTTTTTTCATGGTATTTTCCATCTTTCAGCATGAAACTAAAATATTTTTCCCCATCTCTCTCTTTTAACAGAACTTTCTGCAGAAGCCAAAGCAGCATTACTTGAATTTGAAGAGAGGGAAAGGCAACTTAAACAGGGACGGTATGGCTCAAGGAGAGGAGGGCGAAGAGGAGGCTCAGTTATGTGCCACGGAATGGGAGAACAAAGGAGAGACAATAACGATAGGGGAAGAATGAAGGATCACAGGCCTGCTCTGCTGCCAAACCAGCCATCCACAATGGTACCTTTTAGTCCTTAGTATTCTTTGAACATACTTTCACGAAATTATGGCAAAATGCATTCTAAACTGTGAATCTTTACAAAGGGGGAATATGTATTCCAACGTACACTTTTTGCTCTTTCAGGGCACTGTTAGGCAAGATAAGCTTTGCATAACGTGATTGTGAAAGTATGTACTTAGTCCTGTTACCAGCCTCAACTCGAGGAATCTCATAGCCTCCAAATGAAAAGTGGATTTCGACTCATACAACACAATCAGGCTTACCTACTGGATCGCATAAGGAAAAAAGCTAATTCCTCTGAGAATTCCTCTACGTGCAACATGCAAACGTGTTCAGTCCCACATTATTAATAGTAATTTAGCTTTAAAAAGATATGATTCTGTAAAATACATCTTGGGTTTTGTAAAAATAATATTTTTGCTGATACTTCTAAAAAAAAAAAAAATCCATTTGTATACCTGCCATGCTACTATGGAGGCAAATAAAACCCTAGGAAGGTTAGCACTACTAGATAAATTAGTATCTTGGAATTTCAGGTGAAATTTAGCTTTGTTACACTTCTCCCCCCGCAAACTAAAAGATGTTACTTTTTCCATCCAAAACCAAAAAAGCCCAGCAGATGTGCGATCAAGAGATAGCCCACACTTATTTTTGTTAACTATCATAAAATGTATTGGAAGCTGAGATTGTAGAACAAAGCCTGTGTATGTCTTTGCAGGACAAGGTCATCTGTATTAAACAAAGGGGATTTTTTCCAACAGCAGTAGCTCTAGGTGCTGATCACTGGCAGGAGTCGGTGGATATCTCAGCGGTTGAGAGCCTTGCAGTAGAATATTTCGTGCTTTTAAAACAACGAAGGTGGAATAATTTTTTTTTCTGTATTGCTGCAGTCTTTGCTAGTTATTTTGATCTTAAATGTTGTAAACATATTGTGCTCGTCACAATATCTTCTTCTTGTGCATACTTTGTGGCTGCTTTGCTTTATGTATATGGCTTCTGGAAAAAATGATGTGTCACGTCTTTGTTACTAAAAGGTTGCCTGTTTGGGACTCTTCTTGCACTACCATTTGGAAGTTACTGGACTAGGGCTGATATCTAGTATCAGTGAGTTCAGAAGCAGAAGAATGTCTCTGAAGAGAAACATGATAATTTTTTTTTTTTATTATAACTGATTTTGGCCATTTGTGTTTGAGAGTGTTGCCAGCAAGAGACTTTTTTCTGAGTTACCAAAGGTACCTTTGAAAGGTAGCTTTAAAGTAGCTTTTTCTTCAAGCGATATGGGTAGGTGGGCTGCACTGGTATCTTAAGAATCTAGCCTAATTTATGTTTTGACTTTTATTGCTACTGTTAGGTCTGTTTTTTTCAGAGAGGCTCTTCTATATGTGAAACAAAAGTTAGTTGATTTGTTTTGATACTAGGACTCAGATTTCTAGTGGTCATCACATATACCTTATGTTTGCAGCTGATGACAGTTTCCAGTGACATAAGCAGAACCCTGCATATGAAACTAGGCAGTTTCCCTGCCAAAAATAACTGAATGAATGTCTGCATTCCCTGTGTGCTTCCTTGCTCTGCCGTCCTCTCTTTCACATGAATGTCTTCAATTGTCCCTTTGCTTTCCTGTGCTGATGGTTCCTAACAGTTCCAGTTATGATATGGGAAAGAAGTTTTTCTTTTCATATTTGTCCTTAACTGTTCTCCAAAGGTGTCTTGGTTTTGTGACGGTTTATGTCAGGATATTTTAACTTTAAAGCCTATTGATTTTATTCTTTTGTCTGACTTTAGACTCATTCACAGAGGTTAATTCCAACACACCAGCAACCTGTTAGGAGTCTGTTCCAGCAGCAGCAGCAGCAGCAGCAACAACAACAACAGCAGCAGCAGCAGCAGCAACAACAACAGCAGCAGCAGCAGCAGCAACAGTTACAATCTCTGCTTCCTTTACAGCATCAGCATCATTCTTCTCCTCCTCCAGGGCTACATATGCCCCCTCAGATAGAAACGCCTAGAATAATGATGACTCCACCTCCAGTGACACCTCAGCAACCGAAGAACATACACATAAATCCACATTTCAAGGGGACAGTAGTGACACCTGTACAAGGTGAGCTTTTGAAACACCTTCCCAGTCATGCGAGTATGACATCTTATTCTTTGCCAGAGAAGGAACAACTTGTTTATCACTTCATGGAAATGCGCTTCAGGCTGATATTTTTTTCCTTAAGCTTGAAAAAATGTTTTGCCTGGAGTAAGACATAATGTTGTTGGACTGTGGCCAGCTGAAATAGTAAAGCCTTTTCAACTTCTTTATTGTCTTTGTTACTCTACTGTAACAAAGTAAAGAGCGGTAAAAATGGAAACTGAAAAGACAATGTACTTTTAAAAAGTAGCATATGTCAGTTTTCAAAACTAGGTAAGTTCTGCAGTTTATAATTTTGCACATGATTCCAGCTTCAGCCAAGCATTCACAGAATGACCACCCGCCTATTTCAGTGAGAGTACACTGAGGCACCCCTTGCACTGTAATTGCTCTGTGAAAGGTACCAGCTGCTCTCCTTACTCAACAAGATACATGCCCTCAGTTCTCCTTCAGTGCCATGTTTGCGATAGCTTGATCCGCAGCCTGCAAATAGATTTCCCCCCCCCACCCCGTAACTTAACACAAGCACTCTTTGGGCTACACTCTTTAGGGCAGCTCTCAGCAGAGCTGTTAACATTACTCCTTATTTGCAAAATGTTTAATCCCTTAGAGGATAAAATAAGACACCCATGTTGCTCTGATTTGTGAATCTCTTGGAACTAGACAAAGTAAAGAAATACATACAAATTTATATGTATTTATCATTAGGTTTTCTGTATTTTTCCCCCTTCAAATAATCAGAACTCCAAGCCAGTGCTATCTTTACTTCATTTATTTGACCAATGAAGAGTAGGAATTTGGCAGGGTTGGATATTGTCAGTTGATAGAGATCTATTAGGCTTCTCACAGATGGCTTTATAGACATTATTTCACTTTTTCCTGTCTAATAAAATCAGTGCTTTCCACAAAATTATGCATCAGAACAGATTATCTGGAAGTAGTCCAGAAGGTCCTTTAGTCTTGGATTTATGCCTTCTGTGCATTTTCCTAACATTTTCGAAGCAACAGTTCTTGTTTTGTGAAAAGCAACAATTGTTTTTTAAGTATTCCAGATACCTCTCCTCTCGCACTGTGAAACAGTCAACAAATCTTCTGCATCTTGGTGAACAAGCTTCCTCCTAACACCAGCAATGGCTACTGAGGATTTTTGCCTTTGCCTAATGCCAAAAGTATACCAGTGTATCTTCTTTCTTTTGTCTAAGTGTTGTTTTTTTTTTTTCACATTACCAGGCAGCTTCAGGCTTTTCTCAGCCTTACCATTACCTCTGTGGCACTATGGGTATCCCAGGGGCCTTGCTTTATCTTGAGCATTAGTCTTTTTTTTTTTTTTTTTTTTAATCTTTACTTGCAGATCTTCATTTCAACAAAGTTGTGTACCTCCTGCATGTTAAGAGATCTTCAAGATTGGATTTGTAGTCTTTTTTTTAGATCTTATACCTGCTGACTTAGTGTGTACATTCATTTCTTGACTGGTAAAAGTCTAGTCATCCTCTCAGAATAAGCAGCCCTGGAGAATGAGCGGTCCATTTTTGAGTTGTGTAAGACCTGTATTTCAGATCTTTGCTATGCGTATCGATGGCAGCTGGTTCTTATGAGGTGGCCTTGTGTCATCCGTTTTACTGAAGGAATTCTCGGCAGGGCTACTGAATATTTCTGCTAATAGGTGTGCAGAACTGTGTGCAGAACTAACTAGTGTTAAATGCAGTCTTTGAAATCACTGTAGAATTTTAATCTTCTTGATTAGAGAGCATGTATGGGAAGCTGAGTCTTCTGTCATGGCTGAGAGTAGTGGCCATCTCAGTCTCCCAGTCTGCAGCAGTGCGGATATGTTACATGAAAGTATACATTTGCACACCTGTAGGAAATCAGTCATCTTCTTCAAGGAAGATGAGCATAATTCTAAAATCTTCAATGGCATTTGCATATTAAGGTGAGTTTTTAAGCAATCGCTGCAGGCAAATGGTAGACAGAAATTCCAGCTCAGGGAGAGCTGTGCTAAACATCTTAAGGTCCTCCACAGTATAAACATCTACCTGAGGTCCCAGCAGGAAGAGGCTGGTAGTTGACAACATCAGCATGTGTTTCACATGCGGCATCGTGTATTTCAGGATAAGGGGAAGTGTGAAAGATCAGATCAACTTCATGTTCTTGATGATGTCCTGCCCCTTCTTGGCTGAATATATTTCCGGATACATGAGGGATTTTACGCATTTGAGAATACAGCCAGATAGGTGTAGAGTTTATTGGGATTCTGTTGTTGAAAATGTGATACCTGGAAGCTAAAAATGCCATGTCTGGAAGCACATGATATGCACACTTAGGTTCTGGTAATTTTAGTGGCGTGCTGTCATGTTTTAATGCAGACTGGCATTTTTTTTCCCTCTCTAATTTGATGTCAGGATTAAGCTCACATACTTCTAATTGTTAGCACCAGGGACACTTTTTCTAACTGCAAATCATAGAAATATACTTTCTCAACATCTTTTTGGTTTGAGTTAGTCTTGAAATGCATCAGGTATATCAGTACTTTGTAAGATAGACTCAAACCTCCTGTAAATTGTTATGAAATTTTCATGCGTATAAAGTAGCGTGTGTAAGAGCTCTAGTTGCCAACTACTTCAGCCTGAAAGTGAGTTGAAGCACTTTTGAAGAACCCTATCATTGGCCTGTTCCTTTGATGTCTCAAAGGCATAACTCTTACAGTGAGTTACCATCTCCCTGCCCGGCCTTGAATCTTGGTTCAAAAAGTAGTTACTTTCAAGTCAGCGTTGTTTCAAATAAATTTCTCCTATTTTTAGTCTTTGAAGCTTCATAAATGATTAAGAAGGACTCAGTCGTATCAAAACCCCTAAAATGGTTATGCGAGCCTCTGTACATACCTGCTGCAGATACTGTTCGGTTGGTGTTCAGCTGTGCCTGAATCCCATTTCTTTTAGTTGCTTGCTTGTCATATTGTTTTCTCTCTCTTCTTTGTGTCCTATTCTGAAAATCAGTTTTGAGTTGTAAGTAGTAATTTTTGGCTGAATGCATGTCCAAAATCGAATATAATCAATTTGCAAATACTGGAGGTCTGTACATAGATGTACTATGAAATACTGTGAAATTCAGCCTGTGATACAGGTATTGAGGTTTTTTTTCCACCTCAATGTTTATACCACGAATAACTGTTTCAAGGATACGGAGGTGCTGCCAAAATTGATATGAACTAGTGAGCAGTTTATAGCAGCTCACTAGATTAGTAGGCCATTTACCTTTTAAAAATGGTTTTGATGTCCTGGGAAAAATTACATTATAATTCTCCTAAATAATCAATATGGGAATTCCTTCTTCATCTGTTCAGGTATAGCATTGGAATTTACAGCCAAAATCAATTTAATCTTCTTAAAATAGTGTCTAACAACATGCTGTGTGTTATTTTTGAAATATACTTTCAAACCTATGGAAGATTTGACATCAGGAAAATGAATGCTTATTTGAAACTTCTTTGCTGTTTCAGCAAGTGTCCAAGGATTGAAAGGGCACAGAGTTTGAACTACTGTATCTTTCATGAGTATTAAATTAACTTGTTTAAAATATATAAATATATCTATCTCTATATGCTACTGCCAGAGGCAGGATACTGAAATAGACACAAGTGCCCTGTTCAGTTGACATTTCTCTACATTTCGCACCTTACGTGATTTTTCTCAGTGCCTCTCTGACCTGTAATACCTGAGCTATTTTAGTCCTAGGTCTGTCAAGAGCACCCTGTCAGTTTTTTTCCAGGTGGCCATGGCTGTTTGATATCGACAGGTGTTCATTAGAAGCTGAGATGAGACTATTCAGCTAATTTTCTCATGTAATGTGATACAAAGTTTGCACACAGTCCTTCGGTGCTGAAAGACTGGTGCAATTAGTTTACCCCGTCAGTCCCTGAACTAGTAAACCACAAGTACTTAACAAAAGTGGATAGAAACCAGGCATGGACGTGAACTCAAAATGCATTAGTTCTTGTGCCTCAGTTACCAAGGGGGGAAAAAAGGGATTTTTGAGGCATCTTAGTAAATTCCTGTGTTGGAAATTACACCTAACTTCTCCCTTAAATTAGCTGCATTTCTTAACATCTTTCCTGCTGTGGAGTGTAATACAGTACTAAGTTGATATTTAACTCTGTGTGAGAAACATTTTCCTGTCACTTTCAGAAATGCTAAAAACAAATTGAAGAAAAATAACCTTACTAAAAGTTTTTAGTAAATTTAATAAATTCAGTGCTCTTTGAAATGCTTTATTTAACTTCTCTAGGCCTTTTGTTTAACATTGAAACATTTGTACTTTTAACCACTTGGACAACTCAGAGAGGAAAAAAAAACTGCACTGGAAAATGGGAAATCTGTCATTACACAGTGTTCTGGGGATTCAAGTAAAGATTCAATCCCCAGGGTGATCCAGCAGTAGATGCTTTGTGCATTACGACATAATATTAAGCAAATGTTTTGGGAAATATTTTTTTGTCTTTTGAAATGCAGTTGTACGGACAAGTCATCCAGATTAATCCCCCTGAAATATTAATTTTGGAGGGTTTTTGTTTTTTTTTTTTTTCAGAAAAAGGGTCTCCTAATTCTTCTTGGTGTCTCTTTATGAAATAGCAGTCTTTCATCTGAGTTCAGCAGTTCTGTGATTACACAAACTGTGATCACAGTTGCAAATACTACTACAGTGGCAAGGCCAGATTAAGTATCGTCTGCTTGCTGTTAATTGCCACTGCCTGCCTCATTTTGCCTTCCTGTGAACAGTGATTTATACCGGCTAGAACCTCTCATGCCCATGCTTGTTGTGGGAGTTTGGTGGTAAGACTGGGAGATACCTAGGAAATCTTGAGGGGCATGAAGTTGAAAAGGCAAATTAATCATGTATTCTTTTATTTGAAACATGAAATTATCGTTAGAGTCTCTGTCAGCTTTGTCTAAGAGACGTCTTTGGCTGAGTAAGTATTCTGGTTTTCCTTCCTGCAACAAGGAGCCATTTAATTCTGGAAAATGCAGAATTAGATTATGTAAATTAACTAGGAGAATCCTAATTGCCCTGTTGCATGTTGCAGGGGAGGGAATGGTTGCTTAAAGTTAATTGTAGGAACTGTGACATTTGAGGGTGAACGTAGCAGATTTTAATCGTCGTTCTTACTGCAACTGCTTTTGGAAATAACAGCAACAACTGTTAGGTAAAACAAATGGTGTTAAAAGGTGCTTCTTGTTTCAGTGCCCTTGCTGCCAGTTCCAGCCCAGCCAAGACCTGCTGTAGGACCCCAGAGATTTCCTGTGAGTAGCAGCTGTTTCTTCTTCTCTGATATGGATAAGCATACATTTGCAAGGAAATATTAATATAGCAAATAAAAGCTGTTCTAGTGAAATATAATTTTAAGGATTTGTAAATATTGACAATACACTCTGCAGTTGAAAATGTTTGTTAAAAGCTTAAGGTCAATGGATTTTTGAGAGTAGAATTAATTCTGTTTAACTGTAAAATTGTTGAACCAGTCTCTCCAGTGGGAGAGGCGCGAATGCATCTTGTCTTAAGGAATATGGGCTTCATTTTATTACTTGACTCTTTCTGTATAAATAGAATCCTTATTTTATTTGATATAATAAAAGGCTACTTGAAATAATCTCTAAGCTTAAAAATCAGTAATATATATTTATTGTAAAAATCGGCAGTGATTTTTGTCATTACTTCAGGCATTTAAATGCCCTCATGTTTTTTATATAAAAATGTGAATGGCATTGCATGACCTTGCTTTTTCTCTTGCGTTTCTAACTTCTAAAACAAACAAGGCACTTAGCTGCTAATTTCACTTGATTATTTTTTTTAATTCTATGAAGGGGAAAGTGTGTGCTCTAGACCTTTTCTCATCATTTCAGTTTTGTTGTCCTAAATTTTTAGTTCAGGTGGTTTGCTGCGTATCAAAATAAGCGAAAGGAAAATAAGTTCATGCAATATTGCCTTAAATATTTTCAAACGAAGACCCGTATATTATGTTTCCCAAATATATAAAACACAAAAATGATCCTCTGTTAATGTGTGTGATGTTGAAGAAGGAAAGTAGATGTTTGTGAACATCAGTGTGGTATCACACAGTAAATTACTTGTGTAGAGATCAGATGTGTTTGAAAGAAGCAGATTTCAGAAACCTGCTGTGACTTTTGATTGCCATGTGCATACCTGGTTGGTTTTGACACAGAATATTTTTTGACCAAGACATCAAGCTGAGGAATTGTGATGTCCATATTTTGTACAGTAACTGAGTTTTTAAATTGTCGTGTTTCTTCTCTGAGGTATAAAAAGGTTAAGCAGTAAAACCACAGTTTCATTAAGTAAATTCGTGTTATATACAATTTTATCATCAACACTTTAACTTGAGATTCTATTAAAAAATATTTTGGTTTTTCAGAGGAAATAGTTTTCTTCAGCAGCCTTTAGTATTATGTGGAGACCTTATTAACATTTAAAAAATAATTCTGATTGGTTTTTTTATGAAAACAAGTATCTTTTATTTGTTTTCCTTTGCCTGTAAGTTGCTTTGCCAATAAACGCAATTTGGGATGAAAAAGAAATTGGAGGACAAGGAGTATCTGTAAAGGCATTGTAATTGACATCTTTGAAGTGTGTTTATGTCAGTGTAGAAAAATTGGAAATTATTTTTTTTTTTAAATTGACTGTGAAATTAGATGTAAATTCTGTTCCCTTTTGGTTTTGCAAGTTGAGAAGTACTGCAAACCTAGCTAATCTTGTATGCAACAGTTTTTAAAGAGAAATAAAATAGACTGAACGTTTTTGGTAAGACTCTTGCTCCTTTTGCCTGAAGGAAAAATGGCTGCTTGATGCCTTTTTATGTAAGCAATGCACTGGCAAAGAGTCACTGTGCTTCTTTTTTCCTCCCTCTTCTTAACTCAGAGGATCCAGTACCTTGATTTGGTTGCCCTGTGTGGTTTGGTTTTTTTTCCCTACTTTTGCTCTTAACCTGCTGTATGACCCTGAGAAAGTTACTTAATATTTTCATGATTCACTGAGTTATAAAGTGGTTATAATATGGACTTCCCTTATGAAGTACTTTATAAATTTTGCATAGGTTATCACTCATATAAGGATTAGGAATTAAGTGTCACTGTGTACATATCTCATGTTTGTTTTATTAAGTGTAGTATGTTAGCTCTTCAGCTGAAGACAAATTTACTTTTTGACTTGAACGTTTTATCTTGCAGAACTACCTTTTTTGCTCTGTTACATGTCAAATGCCTTTGTGCCATTATAATTCACTTGTTTATGTATAAATGTTGACTTATAGCAATGGTTAGACAACTTTGACAGGCCATTTGAAAAAGATCAAAGAAGTATTCCAGACTATAGTTCATTCATCCTTTTTCTCATTGTAGAAAGAATCTCTGGATGTGTAATAACTTGAATTTGCTCTTGTTTTTAGGATTGCCTAATCAAAGGACAATAGTCAACTGATTTTTAGAAACAAAGTGCTCAGAAAAAACTGTGGGGTTAGAATTAAGTATTTGTAGCCTGCTTTCTCCTTTAATTTTGAACTGGATGGTCTATTTTGATTGAATGTGGCAGAGGTAGGAACATTAAAGGTAATGAAATTCTTGTAAGGAGAGACCTAAAAGGGGCTAAACTGAAGGAAAATTTGCCTCTGAGTCCCTCTCCTCTTACCTAGGAGAGAAACCTCTCAGCACAGAGACCCTGTGTGTGCTCTGAACATGGGAAGGGATTCAATCAGAGCTAATCAATTGCAAGTCATAAATCCATTGGAAACCAGGTGTTATTAATTTAGGGCTAATGAAGTGCCTTGTAACCATGTAATGGTTAATTCTTACAACCTTCTGCTGAAGGATGTAATTGGAGAGTTCAACAAAGTTGTAATGAGCATGTTAGCATATTGGTGCGAGTTCTAAATTACAAGAAATAATGTAGTACTAAATCGGGGTAATGCTGATCAGGATTGAACCTGCTTGGAGTTGGGACTGATTAAATTAACTTAACCTTGAATCTAAGTTTTAATATTTCAGGGTAGGGCTCATTGTTCAATTATTTCTTACTTAAAGCTTAACTCCTGCAATGTTTAGCGAGGAAGTACTAGAAGGGATATAGTGATGTGAATCTGTGTTCCCTACTTAGTGTTATTTTAACATTTACAGTAATCTTGACTCAAGCAAGGAAGTTGTCTGTGTCTTATTCCGTAAGCATTCAAGGTGACAGTGTAAATGATGTTTGAAAGTTATGGTCAACTGATTAGGACTGAATAAATAGTGGATCTGAGGCATGTTACAGCTGAGTAACGTGGTGAACTTGTGGTAACTGGGAGTTAAAGACCTGAGTTCTGTGGAGGCTTCTCTGCTTGTCTAAATTGCACAGTACTCTTCAGGTAGTTGATAGTAATCCAGTTTTCAGGCATAGTTGATGATAATATTTTTCCAGGTATTTGAATTAACCTGGAACTGTGAAAGTGCCAACCGCATGCATTCTATAATCTGTTTAAAGAACAGATTAAGATAACCTCTTTGGCATGAGTCCTTCTGAAGGTCTTGTGTTATCATCTGCCCTTGCTTTAAAGTGGTTAAGATGCCTTTTTCTGACTTCCTGTCTTGGCATCACAGTTGGCATTTCACAAATGACAGTCTACTTTGGGGACTGATACATTTATGGGAACGTGACAGAAGACTTTATTCATAGGCTAGTTGTATGGGTCTTCTGAATTCTTCACGTTTTCTGATGATATTATTAATTCTTGTGGATGCCCCAGTGCAGGTACGGAGCCTGTGTTTTTTCTTGTTACACAAGAGGGACCATCGTGGTTCCTGTCCTCCATTGTTTGTTAGCTGGGATAATTTCTCTTTCAACTCTTGCCTTCTGTGAAGAAGGATGGGGTAAAACAAGGGGAAAAGAAATTAAACAGAAAATGGAAGAGGTGTTTCTAAACACTTTATATGTAGGTTGCTGCTAAGTGACTACTATAGAGGCCAGACCATTACTTAATATGAAACTAGGAGTTAAGTTGATGGTCCCGATCTTTTTATCCCTTATGTGAGTTCACAAGCACATTCTGTGTCTGCGGTATTTCAGTGTTTGCCTGAAAAAAAAAAGTATGAAGACTTTTTGCTTCAAACATCATTTATTTAACTTAAGGAACACTGAATTAATACTCATGTGTCCCATAGGTGCATTTTTTTAAGGAGATACAGAAGTGGAACGAATGTTGTCATGCCATTCTTCAGCCAGAAATCGTGAGGTATCCCCAGCATCCAAATTTGGGGCTGGAGTGAGGCATTTGGAGCGAAGAGGAAGTTGGGGAGAACTTGCTTCACGCTGCTCAGGGCAGAAGAGAGGAATTCCTTGGATCTGAGGCCATTCCCCCTCTGTCTCTGCCCTCAATCCTTCTCTGAAACTGCTGCAGAGAGAGCAGAGCCTGTTAATGCAGCTGTATGCCTTGTGCCAGCAGAATTTTCAGGAAATATGGATAAATTCCGATTTAGCTGCCGTCCTTAACGGGACCCCCTGGGCGTGGTGTGAGCTGGGCAGGTGTCCATCCCACGGACACATTTTATTAACTTTGGTCAGCTTGAGTTTCGGAGCTGAAGTTCGGAATAGTCTGAAGTGTGGTGTGAGGCACAAGCTGAAGTGGCACCAGTGGCTGCCTGACTAATTTATGCCAGGAAGATGTTGATATTTTTTAATGTACAACACTTTTCTCTCTTGATACGGACACCTTAGTGCACTTGGGTACCTTTCAGATAACTGTAGAATTCGAGTCTGAAAGAGTTGAATTGTATAACATAATTTACATTTTATTCAGCGTAAAAATAAGACTTTAATAGAGTGCCTTGTCTGTGGGCCCCTAAATATTCTACATCACATGTCTTTTCACTTCCCAGGGGGTTTTGACATGATTTGGTTTTGGAACTTACCTTACAATTTCTTTTCAAAATCATCTTTATCCCAAAGAATACTTGATTTTTTTATTCTTTTTTCCTTAAACTGCAAAAACCTTGGTAAACTTTCTTTATATTCTTATTCAACATGCTTCCACTTGATTTCCCAGACATTAGGTGTTCTCTTAAATGGATGCTATGAAAGGCAATCAATTAGATTTGCCTCATTTTTTTTCACCATTTTGAAAACTTCAGTTTGATGAATTCTGAGCTTTCAGGTGTTGTTTGTAATTCAGACACTGTTTTTAAACACTTCTTTATGCCTTAATCTCTGGGAGGGTTTTAAACAGGTGCTCAAAACAGAGGTTGCTGTCCTTCATTGCCACTTGCTTGAAACATTTCTTTTAGACAAGCAATATAGTAGTGCTATACAAATTAATTATAGAAGGTACATTAGAATACAGTTTTCCCCCACAGCGTTCCTTGGGCTGACTTGGATCAGCCAGCCTACAAGGCGGTTTTAGCAAACTTGGGTTGGTTTAATGGTATTACAGTGTACCTCGGTCTGTGGGTGTGACTTTATATAAACATTTCTTGCCATATGTAGAAGCAGAAATTTGCAGGGCTTTTGAGAACAAAACTACTTGCAGTCGTGTGTGTGTCTGTGGGAAATGCAAACAGGGAGTAAATTTTTTTTTTTCCATTATTGCAAATTCGATTGTGAGTTGCTACATGTGAATAAGGATTTTAGCAACTGTTACTGAGGTTCTGGCTCGTATTCTCCCGGACTCACAGTAAGGACAATTTAAACAGTTCTGTAGCTGAGTAAGGCAGTTATTTTAAACTGATATTTAGTAAGAATTGATATTTAGTAACTAGTACATGTTTGCAACAGTATGTATGTAGGAGACAAGCTGTTAATGGAAATAAAAAGCCACTTGTGAAAATGGTTCTCGTACTTCCTTACAATTATTCTGCTTTAGCTATGGCTTTACTATAATGAGTAACAGTAAATGAAATTTTCATTCTATTACTGTGTAGCAGTGGCAGATCACAGGTAGCGTAGAAAGCATTTTGTTTTCATTTAACAGGATACATGGTATCAGGTGGTGTTGATTGACATTTCTTGGATAGTGCTTTATACAGCATTTCATGCAAATCATGTTTGAATGAGAGTGCTGCATCAAATTACATTTCTTTCAGATTATAGCCCTTGCAGATGTGAGACGGAGCTTGTTCAGCAGCTAGCAAAAAGCTTTTGTTTTTAACACTTACTGTTTTCACAACTTGACTGCAAAGCCCTATAATTACAGCACTTAAGATAGTGACGGAATGATGGGCACTTTCTCTTATCAGATCTATAAGTAGTAGCGAGCAGATGCAGCATGAGATCCCTCCAGCTGTCAAATATTGTCAGGCTGGCATAGAGGGAATGCAGTTTAAAATGCAGGTGACATAATACCCAACATCCTCCATTTGCTAGTGGGCTTCTGATTAATCACGATTACCATACATTATCATACCATCAAATTTAATCATATCAATGAATTCCCATCTGCAGGAGGAGCAGCAGCAGCTAAACATGGTGGTAACAGCTATTAAATAAGAGAGAAATAGATGGTTTCTAAATACAGTAACCCTTTAACTTGTCATGCTAGCTCCAGTGCACATGCTCTGTAGATAGTAAAATGAAACTTGTGCATTTATATTTTATAGTTATTGTCATTTACCTTTTTGTTAAGTGATTGCTGTTTAGCACTGCCAAGGAAACCAGAGTTGTAGAATTATTATTTTTTTTTCTTCTGTGTTAACGATGCTAGATTTTCCTCAGTCTCAGTTTTAGTACCTGCTACATACAGAATCACAGAATGGCTGGGGTTGGCAGGGACCTCTGGAGGTCATCTTGTCCACCCCCCTGCTCAAGCAGGGCCACCTAGAGCTGGTTGCCCAGGACTGTGTCCAGATGGCTTTTGAATATCTCCAAGGATGGAAAGTCCGCAAACACTCTGGGCAACCTGTACCACTGCTCGGTCACCCTCACAGTAAGAAAGTTTTTATTTAGATATATTTTCTTATATATAGGTGTGTACGTTGTTTTTTGATATAATTACATGAATGAAACGTGAAGTTTAAGTCATGTAAGCTAAGCACAAATTTTTATCACGGCAAAGTGGAAAAAGTATTACGCATACAGCTATTTAGCCATTAATTAGGCACTGTTAAAGAGATACTTTGCAGAATTCAAGACATAAAGAAATACAATTAAAATATACAATTGACTTCCTACTACAATGCAGTAAGTGTAATCTGGTGTTTAAACACCAAATGGAGAACTAAAATATGTTTATCATAATACTACAGAGTCCTAGGTGATAGTATAGTTCTCTTAAGCTATTTTCACTGAGCTGAGAAAACATTCTTTCAAAAGATAATTCAGTACATTTGTGTCATCACAGTACAAATATATATATATGTGTGTTTATTTATCTTCTACACCTTCGGTTATTGCTAATTCTTTAGAATGAAAGAAGAAAGTGCTTCATTCATTATAAAACAGTGTCATGCTACTGTTTACAATAAAATGAGGTGGTCTAGAGGAATGTTATGGGATGACTGTTGGATACTCAAAAAGGAAAATACGTTCAGGCCTTTGTACGCAGCACATGAGTAGTACCTACAGGCACATTTGGAGCTCTGGGTATGTAAAGTTCTCACGTGAATGTGTTTGCAAGGTCACAGATGTGTAAAATATCTCAAAAATGAGATTTCCGTCCAGAATTAAAAATCAGGAATTGGGTAATTCAACCACTAAATAGTTAGGTCTGAAATGTCATTTTCCAATACAGCTGAAAGTCCAGGTTAGCAGCAATTCTAATATTTGTCTTTGATAAAGCTGGCTGCTTCTTGACTTTTTCAGTAGCAATCTGAGCATTTTTTGATGAAGGGAGAAGCATCATCCCCAAGTCATGTGTATTTATCTTTGAGGTTCTCAGATTGTTTTTAAATTAACCTTAACTGCACCTTCAAGCTTGGAGTGTAATGTAGAAATCCTGAATTTGATATTCGTGATCCAGTTTAGTTCTGACCTCAGAGTTGTTTGTAATCGTTAGTGACGTGCAGGTCACCAAGATACACTAGGTCAATAAACACCGTAATAATATTTCCGTGGAGCATTCTCTGGTAAGTCCAAGGATAAGGTATGAATTTTGTTAGAGGTTTTATCTTATTAGCTCTGAAAGCAGAGGCAGTCCAGAACTTTTGAATCCCTAATTTTTTTACACATCCCTAAAACTGTTAGCTTTCAGCACAAAAAATGTGCACAAGGGTTTCATTGTCTTTAAATAAAACTATTAAAAATTTTAATATAAATTTTTAAAATATGTAATATTTTTAATATTTAAAATTAATATTAAAGTTCACTTTTTTCAAGAGAGACTTCATTCTAAATGGCATTAATGTCTCTTATACTCTTTCTCCAATTTCTATTTGTATTGTACTTAGTTTTAAATAGTTAGCACCACCAAATATGGTGACGTGCTCTTCGACACCACACCCCTGAAGAGGCTTGCACACTAAAGTGAAACTAAATCTTCCAGACAAATTAGTTTAAAATACCTGCTTAAGAAATTACTTAGGTTTGTGTTCGAATCCAAGAGTTTGGGGTTTACTCTTCCTTCAGGCCATGCAGGCTGCTATAACTTTTCTGTCACACTGTTTCTTATTATGGCTTGTCTCTGCTTGCCGGAGACACGCTTCCTTCATCCATATAAACCAGATGGGTGGGAGCGTGGTTTTTCTGCACATCAGCGCTGTTAGAGATTTAAAGCTAGAGTTGGGATTTAGTTAACAATACATTTCCTATGCCTGCATTGCATTTAGGAGTGTTTTCTGACAATTGTTCTTGAATGGGCCCATTTGTCCTGGAGGTTTTCCTTTTCTAACATACATACCTCGATGGTAGAGGAGGTGGAGGTTCGAGAAACCTGTGAATCCTTCTGTGTAGAACTGGACGGTTGTGGGCCATTCTGCTTTGTTGCTTCTCAGAGAAACACACTGAAGTGGGAAGTATTTTTTCCCCATTTACAATATGAATATGTCCCTGCTTGATGTATTAGGGGGGGTTGCCCTGAAACTTGCTGAAAAGGGATACTTTTAATAAACAATTAAACTAATTTTTAGCTTTTATCAAACTGGTTGGGATTGTTTCAGTATGCTGGGAGTACCATCTTTTTCTGTAGTGCCTGTGTCCTTATTTTAGCTATTTGATCATGAGTTAGATTAAATAACAAGGGATTCCATGCCTTTCTCTCCTTGCTTGTGCTGCTTTTCCACAATGAGTGAACTCTATTTTGGGACCTTAAACAGTTAAATCAGGCATTGAAGATTTCTCTTCCAGGTGACCTGGACTTGTGGCTAAACCCCACAACGCACTTTCTTATCACTTGGAGTTGTGTACTATCAAAGAGAAGCTCGTCCAAGTTACGTGGAACGTTATATTAAAAATTACTTTCAACTCAATTGAGGAAAATATCAACCCGTTCACTCAGACTCAGTCTGCCTGTATTACTAGGATCTGTGCAGTCCACATACTTGAATCAGCACTTGCTCTCTCCTTGCGTTTTCCCCTCAGAAAATATATTCCAGAAGCTTTGAAAGGATTCATGTGTGGGTAGCATACAATCATTGTCTTGAGTTTTATGATTACTCTGAACTTTAATTTTTGTCCTTGATTGAAATGTATTTAAGGCATGAATTTTTATATAAGGTCGTCTTAAAATAATAAATCCATTGGGAAAATCATGGTGCTTGTTAGGTTTTAGTTTGCATTGATGGAAAGGAATTCACATCATGGAATTACGTGATTGTCTTAGTCATCATAGGGACACTACTGAGTCATTTAGACTGTATTTAAGGAAATAGAAAAATAAGTTTTATTATAAAATTTCAATGAATCATTCCCTTTCTGTATGCTGTGCACCATAAATGAGAATACTATGAAACTTGAAAGGGAAGAGCCGTGGTTTGTGGGATATGTACATTTCTACTTGCAAATTTTTGAACCATATCCAAGATATATGATGCAGGGCTTCCTACACAAGAGGACGAAAAGTCAATTCCTTGCACCAGAAGGTAGGCATTTTGGGAAAGCTTTTCAAAAAGTCTAGTAGCTGCTGAAATAAGAGGATTAACATCTTGTGACAGATGGCTATAGTTTTAATTGTCATAGGTTATAGTGGTCATTATTCTTTGCATTTAAACCATATAAGAAGAATTAACTGAGTGGCCCTGCTTAACTGTCAATGGGGTTCTCCTAGCTCTTTGCATTTTAAGTGAGATTAATAAATGAAAACATGTTGTAGAGGCAGGCTGTATTTTATTGAAAGATTCATGAAGTTTCAATGACATTGTTAAGGTATTTAATTAGTCTCATGAAAAAAAGTAGAGTGACCCTTTTAGAGAAGCTGATAAGTCATATAATAGCTGTTAGATCCTCTTTATTCCTTGCTTTATAAGATTAACTTTGTGCTAAGCAATTTATGCTAAGTTTTCCCTTTTATTGGTAACCAAAGTTATCTGTGCTTCATGAATAGATTATTGGAGATAACATCATGTAATTAACAAGAGATGCGGAAAAGTAAAAGTACAATTTGTGTAAGAATTGTATGAGAGAGAATGTTAATTTCTTAACTAGGAAGGATATTTAAAGGGATAAAAGGAAGGCAAAATAGTGCAGTTCTTTGAAAGGATTAAAGTAACCTTATCTCGTGTTCTTTCAGAAGGTGGGATTGCCTGAGTGTGTGAAAGTCATGTTCAATGAGCTATTCACAACTCTAATGAATTGTAGACACAAGTTTGTGTTGCATTTTTTTTCCAAAAGTGATTGATAAGGTGTAAGTTATGCCTTAGCTATATTGAATAATGGAAGTTAGTAAAAGGGGAAATTGTACAACCTGCAGGCATGTGGAATTGTATAAAAATGTCAGTCTGAGGTGCTGTAAATTATAGTGTGTGTGGGAGGAAGAGTGGGTACTTTTTTTTTTCTTTGTCAGAGTAAATTTCACAAAATTAAAGGTTTAAGACAATAAAATACCTGTCGGTAGCACTTCAGTGTGCCCTTATCTCTTCCTTTGAAGTATTTCTAAAATGTCTGTGGTTGTGGTCTCTTTGGAAATCCGCACAGAACCCTATTTCCAGTGTAATTTCCTTCTAGACCTCAGTTCTTGTATTCCAAAAAAGATGGTATGTAAGAATTTTCGAAGTCAAATTACACAAAGATAAATGAAATGATAGTTGAACACGCTTAAAACCAGGAAAAAGTACAGACCAAAAATTACTTTCTTTGGTAGTTTAAGAAAAATCTTGCTGCTCAGTACCTTGCTTTTGGTGTTTAGACGTTGCCGTGTTTTCACAGAAGAAAAGAGGATGGGCAGAGCTGTGTCCCCGTGCAGCCCACAGAGCCTTGCTGAGAGGCTGCTCGAGAGCCCTCCGGCCTTCCAAAATTACAACTTCTCTCTCAGGTCTTTGAAATACTAACACCAGGGCTGCAGGTAGTGGTTTAGAAGGGACTACAGTGGTTAAGGACTTCGAGGCCAGGCTGTGGCATGACAGGTACCTGTCTGCTTCAGGTCATCTGCTGTTGATGGGTACATCCCTGCTTCACATCATCTGCTGTTTGCTGATGTGCTCGTTGTGCAACTAGCTTTAAATCGAGCTAAAAATTCCATTTTAGGAGTCTTTCCTTGCAATTTGGTGCACTGTATGAAGTAATCAGTATGATAATGATGCTAAATAATCAATGTTAAGGATACTGAATCAATAATAATGCTACTATATAACCCAATAATGATGAGAAGGGGAGAAGACTCCTCCAAAAATTTACCATACGTGCTCTGCTGGGTCTTTCTCATACGGACATTTGGTAGCTTAGTCTTTGTAACCATTTCTGTATGAATGTGAACCAGCATTATGGGATGTCGCTGGAAAGGCACACAAATATCTTGTCCTTTTCCTCAGTGTCACAGTTGGCCCGAATGTTGGACTGAAAAGTAGAATCATGCAGCCTTGGCTGGTCATAGGAATTTGCAATTCTGTCTTCTGTTAGGTTGAAACCTGTTAACTTGAAAACAGGTATTTTGAAGACTGTTGAGATTTATTAAGTAGGGAAGTTTCCTAAAAGATTTAATAATGGTGAAGTAATAGCTAAAAATATTTTTTTGTAGGGAGTTTTAGTTGATGCTTGTACTGAATAGTTGGTTGTAATTTGAAACTGTCCAGATAGCAAAACCATGAAAAATGGGAATAACTACTGTGCATATAAAAATTTATTATGCATCTATGTTACAGTATGCTTATTTTATCAAAAATGGACCATTATGAAAACTGTCTTTTGCACCTGCTCTTCATTAATTTTTGAAGTTAAATAGCTCTGCGTGGTCTTTTCTACAAAATTCCGGAGGGCACTTGAGGGTTATTAGCAGCAAATACTTGCTGAATGTAGAGTTCAACATTAATGGTAAAATAATCCCCTCTTAAAATTTCAGAATAATAGACAACTACCTCATAACTTAAAAAAATATATCCACTGTAGTTTACATACTTTCTTACTAAAAAAAAAAGTGCATTTGTGTCTGATAGTAAGCAGCTCTGGCTGAACCTTAGAGTTTTAGTTTCACATGTACTGTATAAAATTAATCTATCACACGATCAAACTCCTGTTGGAATTGTCCTGAAAACTTTTTCAGAAGAAAAATCTCACCAGTGTAAAATCTGAAAATACAAGCTTCCCCCTACACATGTTTCTGTAGTTTAGGGCAGATTTTCATTTTGCTCTTTAGGGATAGTAGAAGCAAAGCTTGTTTAGAGGAAAAAGTGGAGGTCAGTCTTTTTTTATGGATGTTAGAAGGAAAAGAATCAGACTAATTTATTTTTTCTTTTTTTAGAAGCAAATATTGGTAGTTCGTTTTTCAGCAAATAACAAATGTCTTTGCAATTAACTTTGTATGATTGGCCTTTGGTTATCAGCGAAGAAATGTGATCAGTCATATTTTAGTAGTTGTGCAAAATGTCATATACGTAAAATTAAAACCTGCTCAGTGATCAAATAAGTAGGTATTTCTTAGTGCTACCCAGTTATCTGTATAGCATGCAGCTCTGCTGCTGTGTGATTTATATCAGCTGTACTTCTGTAGTTTTGCCATTTTTGAAACTTTTAGATTTCGAAACCCCAGCCCTCTGTTCCATTGTGCCTGGAGAAAGTGCTCTGGCAGGAAGCGTCATTGTTTCGCCACTAGCGAATCTTGACGGTGAGGGACAACTCATGTTCCTTGCAGGCTATAGAAAGGATCTTCATGTTCGTTTAAACAAAAAATGGAGAAGGTGGGTTGGATTTAGGACTAGAAAACATTTGTTACCTTTAAAAACTTCTCAGCCTCAAAGTTTAACTGGAATCTTACTCCAAAAGCAAGTGGAAAAAAACCCCCAGAATTCTTAACTGTGGGGGATAGAAAAAGGAGAGAGGCCTATAAGAAGAGTTGCAAACTTCAAATATTTCCTTCTCCCTCTGATTTTGTTGGACTGCGTTGGAGTTATTTTGACCCAAACTTCTATTGTGGAATATAATTGTATGAAATATACCACTACTAAAACGAGGGCAAAACCCTGTTTTCTCAATGTATCTTGGTGGGCATTTGTTGGGAGTTTTGGATAACTATTACCTTATCTTAAAATCGGTGAAAGTACTTAGAGGACAGTAAATATTTGCTGTTTAAATTAAGCCAAATGGACACCTTTGGTACTGAAGGGAGCTTGAAATCAGCATTGCTTATATTTTTAACAGTAAATTATCTTGCTGGTTATTGGTTTCTGTAATTTTTTTTGGTAAGTAAACTATAATGTTATTTTTTTGAAGTGTGACCTTTCTTAGATGTGAAATAACTTTGTCTTACTCAGTTCAAAAACTTAACTAAAGCTTATTTCCTAAGGGTTTAAAGTTTCCTTATGATGGGAAATATAGAGCTGCTCTCAGTGTGTGTGCTGCTTCCAGACTTCAGTGGTTTGAACCAAGAAGTGCTGTTTTTCTGCCTTGATTTCAACCATTTTGGTTGAAAATTTCCGAAGATTGAATTGGTGGCATTCCAAGATTGAAATGGTGGCAAAATACTGATATGCCCAAGTGAGTTATTTATGAATGTTTTACTATTGCTCAATTTTTCAAGGCAGAAAATTGAGTTTGACCGCACTGACGATGTTTGAGTATGTAAGAGCTGTGTGAAATTCAACAGCACTTTCCATGCATTTGCAATTCAGGGCTGCTTTGGGATGAGGTATATCTGGGCATAACAACAAGGGTATGGGGTTGGCAGGAGAGGGAGAGCTGGTATGAAGAAGTGTTTATTTAAAATACAAGTAGAGGATCTTTTTCAAACTGCGCTCTCATTTACTTTTCATTCCCTGGCAAGAAGAAGAGGGGAAATTGGCTGGAGTAAGTGTACGGGCAAGAAAGGCAGGGGCTGGGTTGGGTAAATAGGAGCTCCTGACCGGCTGCCACAAGACGAGACCACCAGCTTGGAGTCAGGGAGCTGGGAAACTGGATGGGGGTTCAGAACCACTAGCTGGGGTTAGGAACCACTGGGCAAAGTGAAAGATGTGGTGGGGATGAGAGAATGTATCTGAAGAGCAAGCAGGATGAGGAGAACAGGCGAATTAGACAAAGAATTAATATTGGACAAGACGCCTGAGCCTGGGTTACAAACTCAGTCATAGAAGTGGAGATGCCTGTTTATTTTGTAGCCTAAGCCTGTATTTCATAACCTAAAGCTGAAACTGAAGTTTGGGAGCGAAGGGAGAGACTGATAAGGATCTGTTACCTCTACCAGGGCAGAATATGTCAAGTTTGGAAGAAACAGGTAGAGGTGACTACGGTCACTGCAGTGCCATTTGGTGCTTGGAAACAAGCCCAGCCAGATCAGTACTGCTGCCAGTTCTTCAGCTCGGGTGGCAAATAAGTGATACTTACACTTTATTAGCCCAGGTTTCAGTAAGTTCCCACATAATTTGTTTCTTGCTGGCTATTTTAGAAATAACTACAATCTGTGTAGGCATACACTGTGTCTAGAGAAAAATACAGGGAGAATTTCAGAGCTTCCAAGTCAAGCTCTCTGAAAATAGGAAAAAGCAGGCTGGCTGTTGAGACCGCTTTCTTTCCCCAGGTGCGATACACTCATGTGATTACGTGCTGTAAATAAGATGCAAGATAAAGACCATCTTGTGTGAAACGGCCCTGATGAACTGGTTTCTCCCCTGCTTCTGTTGCAATGACCTTATGCGTTATCCAGTGATAAACTAATAACTAAATAGCTAAATGTCAGTCGGTTTGCTGGGTGCCTCCCTCGAGGCCGTGTGGCTTGTGGCAGCGCTATGTATTCCTTGGGATGGCTGTAAGAGCAGTGCTTTGAGAAATAGGCTTTTATCACCAAGGCTTCTAAGATGAGGGAAAGCATTTAACCTTAGTTTGAAAGCACCTCTGGCAGCTCCTGCGTGCAGTGATGGTAAAGGCGCGTTTTGGGAGCAAAGGGTCAGGATCCTCAAGGTTTGTGTTCAGTTGCTCTTTTGGCAGTCGGCCAGCGCTGTCCTGCTCGACACCAGGGAAGGGCAATGCAGGTGAACAGCCTTGTTCAGCTAAACCTGAACAGATTTTGATGGGACAAATAAATGTCACTTTCCCCTCTGAAATAGCTCCCTCTTCCTCCGGCTGCTGCTGTTTGCAGATGTCTTGTGAAATTCAAAGGTGTTAGTCTCTTCCGAGGTGGCAAGAATATTTTGCGTTGGTAACTGTTCACTTGCAGAATTGTAGCAGCTCCTCCTACAAACAGTGTGTATGTTCCGAGGACTGTCATGCTTGAGTGTAATATAATGTCTTTCCAATAAATGAAATATCCACAGGAGACTGGCTGACTCGGCGCACTGGCAATGGGATATAGACCCTTTAATCTCTAGGAATGATAAAGTATTTACAGTTGATGACTGTATAATGACATAAAATAAGTAGTCACAGTCTTGCTTCCAAATAAGAGGTCTTAGTATCTCACATGCCCATGTTTGGGTGTTTTCAAGGCAGCCGCAGATTTAATAATGGCTGTGATCCTCAGTGCCTCTCACCTGCTCCTTTCGGCCTTGCCAATCACGGCTGTATCGTGCTGGTAGAAGGGGGTGAAGCTGCTTTGTCTTGTGCTACTTGAGTAGTGAGTAGACTTCAGTTTGCAGGGCAAATACCTATTTTTGCTGTGTTAGAAATTCTTTTCCTAAAATGCTAGTATTTTTGCAGTACAAATAGGGGAGAGTGAGACTGCGCATCTGTTGGCGAGGGCAGTTTAATAGATAAATGATAAGCCACCACAAAAAAGTTTGGTCCTTTGCTGATGACCATGTTTCAGTCTAGCAGAGCGTGTTTGGTCTGAAACCCGTTTCGGGAAGCTTGTCATCAGCAATGGCAAGTTTTAAGATTTAAGACGAGCATCAGACAGACAGAATAGATGCCACCACTCACTTCAGGATCTTCATAAAAGAGGAAAACAAGGATGTTCTTAGATTATTTTCATTACTTACCCGACTTACACATAATAAGGAAATGTTTGTTAATACGATGATTTATGTGAGGCATAGCTTCTTTGGTTTTCAGAGGCTGCCAACATACTTTGTCAACTTTTCATGTAAAAGAAAAAATGATACTAGTGTGAATTACTCAATTAAGTGTGGCTTCTGCTAAGTTCTGCGCTTGGATTAACATCCAAGCAATATGCTCACTTTACATTTAAAAAAAACTTACTGGAGGAAAGATAATGTTGCAGTCTTTCTTAAGCTTTCAGATGGTAAGCCGTGAGTAGGCAGAAGTGTTACTCTCCTGTTATTTCTTTTTGAAAGATGATTTCTTTAATTTTCTGGATACCATAAATTGTCTCCCCCCCCCTTTTTTTTTTTTTTAAGTAAAGCTGCTTCACTTTTGTAGCTTACATTGTACTAAATTGATGGCAAAGAATAGCTCGGTTTAAGAAGATAAATGTCAAGAATGTCTTCTAAAGTAGACATTCAGATTTTTTTGGATTAATGGGAAAGAAGGTCAATAATTGCATGGATTTCAATAAGCTTGAGAAGAAATGGCATTCCTGCGGTGCTAGTGATTATTAAAACATCGTGAATTCATTTCAAGATACTGCGCTCGGGTTTAATATCTCTTCCATTGTGAAAGAATGACTCAGTAAGGGCTGCCAATTTGTACAGATGATAAAAGGGAACTCATAAAGCAATTGTATTTTTAAGAGAAAAAAGTTATAGCAGGCAATAGGAGAATTCCTGGATGGTAGCCTTAATCTTAGTTCTGCCTTATTAAATAGGGCCCTCCAGACTTTCAGCAGCATACGCCTGGACCAGTTCCCACCAACTTCACCCAAGCCCCAAGGCTGCCAATCCAGGACCAGTGGAGAGGGCCACCACCACCGCCACCACCACTCCCTCCTCCACCTCCTCAGGAAAGAGATCCTTTCTTCATAGCAGGTAAGCGTTTGCATTGCCATTAACATAAAAATTCCACTTCTTGTAGTGTGTGCATCATATAATAACATGGAAGTGTTCAGAAGAGCCTGAAGACCAGAAGATCCTTTTTGTTGTAGCCAGACTAGTACATGCCAAAAATTGTGGTGGTCTGGTATCTTTTTACTTCCTTGATGTAATCTTGTGTCTCTCCATCTGTAACTACCATCAATCATACAATCAGTTTATACAGATACAAAATAAAATTAGTATCTAAGTGATTGTTGCAATAAAGTTGTTGTGATTAGTTACATTTTAGATAACTAGTACTCTCCATATGCTTTGGTTTCCACTAGTAACTGTTTAAACTGTCTGGACTTTGTGTACTGTAAGAAATCTGTGTATATGTACTGTAAGAAATTAGCTAAAATATGATACAGCATAGCAAACAGATAGTAAGTGCATGTCTAGTGTGCATATATAGATATATGTATATACCATATATATGTAATATACATATATATAATATATCTTATAGACACTTTTGCACACAAATTATGTAAAAATTAGTTAAGTATCTGGTCAGCAAATGGTATCAACTTTTTATGAGTTCTTGTGTGGTATAAACTGTAATCCCTGGAATCCTTCATTGATTTCATTAAAGTAGAATTTCTAAAAGGTATTGCTAATTCCAGCGAATTACCAGCTGTGCTGGTCTTTCAAGCATCAATTCCTTTTATACACAAGTGACAGAAGTGAGAGAAACATAACCTTGAGGGTAGTTAGCTCTTAAAATTAAAACGTCCCATACAATTTTGCTCTTGACAAATTTTAGCTTGCTTTTCCAAATCAGAATTGAGCTTTAAGTTTCGGAAGTGTGTTTTGTGTCCCGGGTGGGTTGTCATTTAATTGCTTACCCCTGATTCCCACAGATCCGAGGTTTCCGAGCCATCACTTGTTTGAGCAGCGGAGCCCGCCACCGCCGCCACCTCCCCCTCTTCTTAACAGCGCCCATCCCGTCCCAACCCAAAACCCGATGCCATTCAGCCAGCCCGGGCCAGCGTTTAACCAGCAGGGACAACAGCCCGTGTTTCCCCGGGAGCGGCCGGTGCGCCCCAACATGCAGCCTCAGGGTCCTGTGGGGATTCTCCACTTCAACCAGCCGGGTTCGGCCAACCCGCGGCCCTTCATCCCTCCCCGACAGCAGTTCCTGCAGGCTCCGGGACAGCCCTTCCTCGCCGCCCACACCCAGCCCAGCATGCAGGTACGGCCCCGGCCCCGGCCCCGGCGGGGTGAGCGGCGGGGCGGGAGCGCCCTCTGCCGCCCGGCTGCGGAGCCCGGCAGGGAGCCGGGGACCTCCTGAATCGCAGCTTGAAGCGGGTAAACGTTTTGGGGACGTGGAGGGCGCTTCGTGCATCTTTTCATGGTGTCGGTGTTTTGAACAGGGGGAAAAAAAATATCTGACAAACCAACACCAAAACCCCAACCAGTTTAAAAGTCATTAGAAAAGGAGACGAAGGGCGGGACGCCTTACATCTTTCTTCTTCCACATCAGCTGCTGACTTACACTGGTTTACATGTAGAACTACTGTGCACAGCTTCTGTTAATCTGGTTTTTGTTTAGCCTGGTCCATAGTTGTATTCCTGTATCAGGAATAGTGTGGTGAGGAGGACTAGGGAAGTGATCGTCCCCCTGTACTCAGCACTGGTGAGGCCCCACCTCGAATACTGTGTCCAGTTTTGGGCCCCTCACTACGAGGAAGACACTGAGATTCTGGAGAGTGTCCAGAGAAGGGCAGCGAAGCTGATTGAGGGGTCTGGAGAACAAGTCTGATGGGGAGCGGCTGAGGGAGCTGGGGTTGTTCAGCCTGGAGAAAAGGAGGCTGAGGGGAGACCTTCTCGCTCTCCACAGATACCTGAAAGGAGGTTGTAGGGAGGTTGGGGTCAGTCTGTTCTCCCAGATAAGAGGTAATAGGACAAGAGGAAATGGCCTCAAGTTGTGCCTGGGGATGTTTAGATTGGATATGAGGAAAAATTTCTACACCAAAATAGTTGTCAATAGTCAACAGGCTGCCCAGGGAAGTTGTGGAATATCCATCCCTGCAGCTATTTAAAAGACGGGAAGATGTGGTTCTTAGCGATATGGTTTAGTGATGGTTTTGGCAGTGTTAGGTTGATGGTTGGACTATGATCTGAAAGGTCCCTTCCAACCTAGACGATTCTGTGGTTCTGTGGCTGCTTACAGAAGTTTTGAGGACTTGGGAGACTGGAGCTACCTTTCAGGAGTTTATTACCGTGAAATTAAAAACAAATAATCTTTCTCTTCATGTGAAGGGTCCCTTGCATCCTCCATTACAGCCTCAGCCGCAACCTCAGCCTCAGCAGCACCATCACCAGCAGCAGCAGCAACACCATCACCAGCAGCAGCAGCAGCAGCACCATCATCATCTCCAAGGGCCACCACAGCCCTTAATGCCCATGAACCAACCACAGTTCAGGCCTCATATGCAGGCCACGCAGCAGCAGCCAAATAACAACAGGATGCAGTGTCAGCCACGACAGGGTCCAATGAAGCCAAGACATGTAAGTACCACATACATCAGTGTTACCTTGCATAGTTTTGCTTGGGTAACAGGCATGTAAACACAGGTTTCAAAACTCACAAGCATCATTTCTCGGACCCATTTATTCCATCCTTCTCTGTCACCTTCTTTCACCATTTCTTGCTCCTTTTCTGCCTTGATCATTTTATAACCTACATCCAAAAATACTATGTGTGTCTTTCCCTTTTTATTTTCTCCTCCAGTCTTCAGTGTTGTTCTTGATCTGGGTCCAGTAAGAGATGATGCAGTTGGCCAAGAACTGGCAATAAAGGGTTTTTTGGACGATAGGTTTGCTTAGTAAGATTTTAAAACTGCTCATAGTCTGTGATTACGGGGGAGCCCAGTTCTCTGTCACTGGCTTTCAGTTTGAAGGCCTCTCTGTACCAGTGCTAATAAGCTTTCTGGTTCAGGTAGTGCTATTCACGTCTTGGGAGTTTGCTCCAGTGCAGCGTATTCTGTTGCTCGGTAGGTTGGGGTAGCACAACAGTCTGAAGCAGCGCTGAGACAACATGACTGTAGTTTACAATAATTGCTTTGATTAGGAAAATAAATCACTCAGTGAAGCAAATTTCTGAGAAAGATGTTAAGTGAGATTCAGTTTTCCTTTTAATTAAAGAAAAATAAAACCATTTTTAAAATGTTCTCACTTCTATAATTTCTCTTTTCACATTGAAAATATTGTGCGTCTTCGAAAAGCGTTTTCCCCCCCCAATTAACCGAATCATGAAAATGTGAAACAAGAAACGCTTTAGTCTGGTTTGTAATGAAAGTCTGCATTTTTCAATTTTCTGCTTTTCAGAATACACCATCACAAAATATTGTCAAGCGTCCAAATCAGCAGCTACAGTCAACTGCTCCGAGAAATAGTAACTTGCGTGAGTTGCCAATAGCACCATCACATGCTATGGAAATGAGTAACAACAGGCGACCCTCTACCCCAGCTGCTCAGGTCAAACCTATTACCAGCACAGTGTCTGCCACCAAGTCTGTATCTGCTGTCGGAAACTCTCAGGGAAGGCCTGAGATGAAAGCTAAAACAATCACACCAGTGGGCCAAGCAAAATCAGAAGTAAAGTCTGAACCAGAGGTAAGGTGCTTTTTTTTTTTTTTTTTTTTAAGAAAAACCAAACAAACAACAAAAACCCACAAAAAACTACTACCTTTTAAAAAAAACTCCCACTTTCTCTAGTCTGGCTTGCGAACTGTAAGCACACTTAATGTATTACTCACCCAATACTTTCTGGTGCCACTAGAGGCCTCCCTTCTGAGTTGCACTTTCCTCTTCAATGTGATAACAAAACCAGTCTCCATTGCCAAAAAAAAGGTTGGCAGGGCTGTGGTGAGTCTGTTTTGTAGGAGGAGGGGTCATTCCTACTATGAAAAGGCAGAGGTTGAGTAAAGGTCATCAATGATACAAGCCTCTGAAATACCTATTGTGCCCATTTTTATCTTCCAGGATTATATTATCTTTTTTTTTTTCCAGATAATCTCATTCTTCTAAGTCAGAAAGCCTCTTCTTTTCCATTTCCTATCATGTTTTATGGCTTAAAAAAAACCAAAACAAAAACGACTATTTGGAGAGTTATCTTCCTCATCAGCCTGTTTCCTTTAGGCTGCTCAGTCTTCTCTAGGGTCTTGAGCACTCATGGGGGAGGTTGCAGCTGCATGGTTCATGGAGCTTTTTGCTCTTGAAGAAGGAAATCTCTCTTTTACGAAACCCTTTGGCATGAGGGAAAATAGGAGATGCTCTCAAGTTTTTGATTTTAGAGAAAAAGATGGTGTTTGCTCTGCTAGTATTCTGCGTAACCAAAAAGTGAGATGCCAGTGTTCTGGGCTCTGCTAGGTCATGCAGTGTGAACAGATGACCGTTCCTCTGCACAGATCCTCCTGGAAGCTAGAGAAGACTCTCCATGGGCACTGTTAGTGTGAGAGAGTGGGTAGGATTGCACTGATGGCATTGTTAATCCTAAACATCAAGAGGTGCCAGAGGAATGTGATGGCAATACACGCCCTGTATGATTTCTGTGTCAGGTTATTCTGAGGAGAACTGTAAATCTTGATAGTTTAGTTGACCATGAATCTTGTCTCAAGGACCAGGTTTTCTTCAACAACTGTTGGAAAGCTTTAATTGTGATAATACTGCCTTCCCTTTAAGCTGCTTGTGATTAGCTTTTCATCTTGTTCTTGAATTAGGGATGGTCATAACTAATTTTCACAAATGAGGCACAAAAGAAACCCATAGCTAGCAGAGTTTGACCTCCTGTGCACTTGCTTTTCAACAGGAATAAAAAAAATAAATCCTTATTTCAGCTTTTCAGCTTTTAATTTTGATCTTTTTTTTTAAAAAAAAATGACTTAAGTAATCCCCTTCCCCTCAATTCAGTCTCTTGGAATAATCTAAGTCACAGAAAATGCAGTACCTCTTACAGAAGTTTCTTGTCTTTCAGGCCATTAGTAAAGGTAAGTTTTGAAGAGCTGTGCAAAGGCCTCCCCCTCTGCAGAATCTTATCATTCTTTCATAGTTTAGTCATATGAAATTTAAGGCATTAGTTCCGAAATATCTCTGGCAGTGTTTAGAGAAATTAACAAGTGTTTTATCTCTGCTCTTAATTTAAAAAAAAAACAAACACAAGCAAAGCAGGTATCTTGCTCTCTCCATTTTCAGTTTTAAACATATCCTAATCTTTAATTCTGAAACTAATTAATCTTACTCATTTGAATTCTTGGTTTTACAAATTAAGCTATATTTCTATATCAAAGCTGTCTTTGAGAACAGTTTGGTGTGTGTTTCACGTACGTTTTTGCAAAACAGGATAAAAAAAAATTGTTGCCTTGGAAAAAGTGATGTCTTCTAGTGTTTCCTGTTATCAACTGTAAAAGTAAAGCCTTTTGTAGATACACTTGGCAAGTATGAGAAAAGCGTGTGAATCTGTGCGTGCACAGAACCCTTCTCCTTTCAAAGCGGACCTGAAATAGAGCCTTGTGCTGCAAACAGCAGTGTAGTAGCAGTTGTCCTTTTTCAGGTGTACCGCTGCGTTAATCTTGTTCACTGATGCCACTTTGTCACTTCTACAAACAGCGCTGCTGCACTATAATGTTCATTTCTAAGCATTTAATCATATTTTTCACTGTTGTTGTAATGTAGGTTATTACATTTCTCTCCTTAAGCAGATTGTAATGTTTTCCAGTCTTTTTAACGTGTTTTTCTTCTAATTAGCTAACTTTGTCCTCTTTTTCTTTCTGTGAACATGAGAAAGAGTTAAGTTCTATCATCTTTTCTAGCTGTATTGCTCATAACTGAATTAGGCAAGTGTCTTCAACTGGAAAATTGTTAAGACTTTTCTTTGCATCCTTCTTCCTGAAGAGTCAGTGGCCATATTTATGAATGCCCTATCATTCAGGAAGCACCAAAAAAATAGCAATATTGGCTTTTAAAGGTTTTGCTTACCTTCAAAATAGGTATTTGAGGGACTTGCAACCTGAGTGACTAGAAGATTAAACACTGTATTTCTACTTTACTACTGGTATGCTAGTGTTCCTGTTCCTGTGAGGCTGCAAAATACTTTAAATGCCTTTGTCTGTTTTTGCAACAGCTGTAACTCTCCACGATTTACACTTGCATATCCTCAGTCAGAAAAATCATTTTGTCAATGAAATTGGAAAGGATGAGTGATGACTGTAGGCCTAATTCTGCTTGTGTTGAGGTCAGTTTAGGATAAGAGGAATTAAGGCAGTAGTAAGCATTTTTGAGTTTAAAGAAGGGGGAGAATGTAGAAAGGGGATGTGGATCTCTTCGGAAGAAATGTATTTTGGAGCTCAGAGCAGGAAGAGAAATTAGCAGACCACTGCATAATCATAGGTGTACTGATGTTACTACTTCTGTTGCAGTTAATGACCCTGATGTACTGAAAGAAAACTTTCACATTCCATTCTCCCAAATCCAGTAAATTTGAAGTTGGGTTGTTGGGTTTTATGTTGTTGTCATTTAAAAAATGACTTGCAATATGGAAAATAGTTGCTGTTACGTTGCTATTGGAGCAAATCTTTCTAAATACTTTTCATATTTTTGGAAATTAACTACCTGAAGAATTGTACATGTCTAAATTTGAGTTTTCTTCAGTGTAAATAGGTTTAATTTCCAAATTTTTATAATGGTGCCTCCTGTCTTGTGCTTAGAAGATTCTTCTTATCACAGTCTTTTTCCAGTTGGAAGATCACAAGAGGGCAGTGTGCTTCTCAAAGAAACCTTGTTCTTAGTTCTCTCCCTGTTTGTCCAAGAAGCACAGCACCTGCGTGTTGTAGTGTGACTCATACCATCCGAGGGTTCGGGAGCTGATGTCATCAGTAATGTGAAAGGTGTGGTATCTATGTAGGTGCCTTTATTTAAGATACTTTGTGGTTTTGAACACAAGCAGACAAATGATGTAATTTGGATCTGGCCTTACCTTTTATGAAGACTTGTCATGAATTTTTGGATAAATGATTTTAGCCTCTCTTGCTTCTAATGTTACAACTGAAAAAAATAAAGATAAACCTGCTGAATAGATTTGTGTATATGCCACAGATCAAACCGTTTTGATTGCTCTGTCCTTGCAGCCATTCTACTGAGGGACACAAGTGAGCCTGGTTACATGATTC
Organism: Rissa tridactyla; assembly: GCF_028500815.1. Classification (NCBI taxonomy): domain Eukaryota; kingdom Metazoa; phylum Chordata; class Aves; order Charadriiformes; family Laridae; genus Rissa; species Rissa tridactyla. Next base: position 158,630,278 of record NC_071467.1, on the reverse strand, counting down.
CTTTCTTGTTCCTTGATAGCAAACCAGAACTGGTTATAGCATCTCGTTCTAGAGTCTGCATTTAATTCTACGAACTGCTTTGCATCTCTGGCCTTGTACTCTGTAGTCTCCTGTAAACAGAGGAGCCGTATACAATATACCATTTCTTCACGTTGTGGTGTTTTCTACAGAAAAAAGTGAAGTGTCAAGCGTTTATCTGGGAAAAAGGCTGCTTCAAGTTCTGCTTCTTCACCTACAGATAATGTTGCTTTTGGCAGGAAACTTCCAAACACAATCTGTGAACTTTAAGACATCTTTGAAGGATGTCTGCTTTCTCCCAGTTGTTTTCTTTTTGGGTTTTTTGTTTGTTGCTTTTTTGTTTTTGTTTCGGCAGTGCTCCTGCTTGTTGGATAAATCTGTACTGGGCTTATTAAACTAATGGGATAAAAATGATTAACAGTAGGCTTTGCGTACTGTTTCCACCTTGACCCAACGTACTGTCTTGCCTGTTCTGTATGATATATACACACACACGCACTCCATAGTATAGTGTAAAATATGAGGTGCTCTTAAAGCCAAGCAGCAGAGGATTTAACTACCCTTGTTTTCAGCCTAGTGAGGAGTTTGCTGCCCATTCTAAATCTGTGGTGTTGGGTCATTGCACAACTAATTCCAGTTAAACCTCACTCCTTATTCAAATACTTTGTCATATTGTTTGGTCTTACTCTATCTGCAAGGGTGCATTTTACTGAGTACTTAATAGTAGTAGCAACTTGTTTATAAAGATAAAGGATTTAGCTCTGTCTACAGCCCGTTAATGGTATGTGAAGCGTTCTCCTAAAAAGAACAGTGTTAGACCTCATCTCAGAACTATAGCCTATATTTAAAAAAATAAATAAAATACTAAAATCCAGTTTTGTTGAAGTCTTATTTTAGCCATTGTGTTTCAGTGTGAGATATGCAACTATTTCTTACTGTAGAAATAATCCCTATTATCAGTAGGTGCTCAGGGAAGAAGCCATTACATCTAAAGGAAGCAAGCATTCAGGATTTGTGCATCTGGATTCTATGAGTACAAATATTGCTCTGCTGGGCTTTTATGTCCGTGAACCAACTTTATGGTTGGATTTGTTCTGCTGTTTTTTTCCCTTGGGTTGGGGAGGATTCTGGGACATACCAGGGATAAGTGTGTTTGAATTTAAAAGAAGAAAATTTAGAAATTGTTGTACATTTGGGTCCTATATGTGCAAAAAATGACGTTTGTGTTGACAAGAACTTGCGCCCAGTTACTGCAAGGTAAATAACTTCCTAACGGATTCTGGTATTTGAGAAATGTTTTAGCATTCTTTCTGTTGTAATTTACCAACATGCAAAGTGTTGTCATTTTGAGAGCCTGTTGTTTTTGTTAGGGGCAATCAGGTTATCTCGAGTAGAATGCTATGCTCATTACCATCTGTAAGCAGTCTCCACAAGTCTCTATCTTAGTATTTCAAACAGCTGAAAATAAAAAATAATGTAATGAAAAACCATGCTTTGTAATTTCGAAAAATGCATGTGATTGATCACAAAAGCAATTTGATTTCTTTCCTAGGATGATGAGGATCTGCATTTCCTTGACTTTGTCCATTTTTATACAGCTTTTCATAAGAACTCGTTGTGCCAAAGTTGAAGAATCTTTAGAAATTTGATGGTGTTCAATACTTTCGGGAGGGCCCAGGGCTGGAATATTAAAGGCATTCTCTATATACCATTAATATTCTAACGCTGCATTTGGCAACATTTTGATTCTGAAGAGAGTGCACGAGTTCAAGGTCACAGAGATTGACTTGTGCTGTTCATTATAACCAATTATTGTGTGACAAATGAGTTTGAGATCAGGCTGAAAATTCTGTGAGAAAAATCAATAGTTCTAATCAGGGCCTTTCAGGTCATTTACCACCCTACCTTTTGTTACTTTGTCAGAAAAGAGCAAGATAAAACCTGTGTGACAGTAGGTTGCCTTCGTATTGTTGCTTTCCATTTGAAACATATTTTGATATCTAGAATTATATTAATAGTTTAATTGGTTTTAGAAACTTCCAAATGAGTTCCAATTTGTAAAACTTAATAATATTTTTTTTTTTTTAGTATTCTGATAAGATTTCTCAACTGGTATTATAGCTTTTTTTCTTTTTTTTTCCCCTGGCCAGGAAGTAGTATATCTAAGTTCTAAACCAGATTTGAGCTGTTCATCTGTGATGAATAGCAAATAAACTGTACCAGCAGATACACTCCTCTGATAGCCTTAGTTTGGTGTCACGGATAATTTAAAAAGCTCTTCAGAGAGTTAAAGCTTTATGACATCTGAAACAATTTAATGTTGTTTTGACCAAGCTGGACATTTATTGAGAACTTTATAAATTAATTTGTATTTTCCTTTGTAGTATCCAGATGAAGATGAAGAAACTAGACTCTATCGTTTGAAGATAGAAGAGCAGAAGCGTCTGAGAGAAGAAATTCTGAAACAAAAGGAGCTGAGACGGCAGCAGCAGGCTGGCGCTAGGAAGAGAGAATTGCTGGAAAGACTGGCGCAGCAGCAGCAGCAACCTTCTACGCAACAGTCCTACATGCAGCAGGAGGACGACGACTCTGAGTTCCCCGCCAATGGCAGCCCTTACATCCCCCACTCTGGCTTACAGACCAGGCAAAATGTGAAAAACAGACTCCTTGTTAAAAAGCAAGATATGGTAGTTCCCAATATCCAACCCAAACCCACAGATTTCCCACAGGTCGGGGGGAACATGCATTATCAAGGACAGCAGCTGAAGCCGGTGAAGCAGCTGAGGCAGACTAGAACAGTTCCTCCCAGTCAGCCTCCGGCGCCGCAGAAAGCGTTACAGACCAAACCTGCTGCAGCATCACTGCCCCCGACACAGACTGCTCGAGTGGCTTCGGTACCAGCAAGGCCCCAGGAACTGAAACCTGGCGTGAAAAGGACTGTCATGCAGCGGACAAACAGTGGTAGTGGAGATGGGCCCCATGTCGGCAGCAAAGTCAGGGTGATTAAGTTGTCAGGAGGGGTAAGTTTCCAAGGCTCATCTCATGTCTGTGTGTCGTCATGGTTTGTTTTTGTGTGTTTCATTCTGTGTAATCCCAAAATAAAAAATGGGCTGAAGATAATAAGGGAAGTAGCAGGTTTAGCAGACCTAATAGGCCATATTTTATATTTTCAGAACTGTAAGTTATTGGCAGTTATTCAGAAATTCATGTTTCCTGTAATGCTTTACTGTCAGGCTGTTACCTCTGAGATCACATTGAAATAATACTACTTTCTTTTGAGTTTTGAGTCGTAACTTGAGTCTGAATGACTCCTCAACTGTGAGCACCTTTTGCTTAAGGTTGATAGGTCTGATAACTGGTCAGATAAAAAGATTTGGCTGGCTGTTTTTAAGGTCCAGTTAAAACACTGCACTCTGCTTATTTGGTATTTGAAACCACCTAAAGTTGTGTGCAGATCCTGGTGTTAGTGTAGTTTCTGCACTCAAGGGAAGATTGTTGTCATTTTCTTGGGAAGCGTGTTGTGAAACTAATTTAAGCAGTGTATTGGAGGGGGATGTTTTCTGGTAGAGGCTGGGTTTAAAACGTTACCATTTCACTTCTGCATCTAAATGAGATTTCCTTATCTTTTGATGAGGGGTCTATTATCTGCAGAGTGTCCCTTGAGCCACGGGTGTTGTGGAGGACTCACAATGCTGGTCTTGATGGCAGTGTGCATATTTAAGATCTGGGGCTTTGGTTAGAAAGTATCTCGACCAAATTTCTTCTGTCTTAGTGAAAAGACAAGTTAATTTGTTAGGGCTGTAAAGAAAACAAGATGAGGGGACATAGCAAGATTGTGTTGTCAGGGTGAAATCTGTCCTCAGGTTTATGCTGAAGAGGAAAGAAGGAAATGCGGTTTAATACTGTCATACACTGGAGGTGATTTTTTTGGAAGAATGCTTCTTAAATTATTTGGAGCATTAATTAGGGAAACTTGCAGAACTGCTGTAATCTGTAATGAAGTGAATGGTGTTTTAACAGGCACTGAACAAGGCCTTGGACGCTAGGCTGTACTCCGTAGAAATGGGGAGGAAGTTGAAATGCCAGTCTTAACTGTTTTTAAAAATGTTTTTCTACAGCTCATAAAACTTAAATACACTTAAAATTGTGAACTGCATTACGACCACATGGTCTTTCAAAATAGTAACATAAATGGCCTTACTGGCTATGTAGAGCTGACAACAACCTCACTTGGAGGATGTCTAATTCCTCAGACACAATAACTTAAGGACAGAAGAATACAGTACAAGAAGTTGAAAGAAATTGTTTCTGTTGGGCTAAAAATATTTATATATAAATATGTCTGCAGGAATCCCAGTGGCCTGCAAGAGCTGACAGGTTTGTTGTTCATGAATAATTGAATAAAGCAATCATGCACAACTTCTTTTATTATGTGGCGAAACAAAACAATGCCAGTCACCGCTGTATACAGCTCTTCGTAACAAATGGTTATCAGTGCCCACAGTAGCATTCACGATGAGATAATTTTTATCATAATGCTCTGTTTCAGAAAAGCATAAATGATTTGTTTCAGATAAGTCTTACGGTAAGCAAGAGCAATTAGCTTTATTAAATGCATGTGTAACCACTCTTCCATTGTCTACAGGAAAAGACTTGCTCTGTCCTTCTTAAATTTCAGACACTAAAGTTTTAGCAAGGTAACACAGGTTCTTTACATGTAGCCTTTGTTACTTTTTTCATATTGCTGTGGACATTTGAAGTTTTCCTTCCAGCTGTGGAAGAAAAAAAGCAAGCATTGCAATTAGCTGTTTAGCCCTGATCAAGATAGTTGATTAATTTTTAATCAGTTAGTGACAAGCTGAATCTATGACTTTGTTTCTCTGACCACACAAGGAAAAAGAAAAAATTGAGCAGCAGGAGGGCCAATCTTGTCCGTTTGGACAGGATTTTAAAGAAGAATTAAAAGCTGCTTTGACTCTGAATACTATAAAGATCACAGATCCTGTTTAGTTTTCCATTTGTAGTGTTTAGTCCTACCACATGCTTTATTTATTTTCACAGATTTTTACCTCAACCCTAAATATAAAGCAAAAGTTAAATTTCATTTTTCCTAGCCGTTCTCCGTAGTGTGTAATAGTCCTTCAGCTAATTCCCTGCCTTTGGCCAAAGTGATGGCTCGTATCCCTTATGGATGTGCGCTAACTTGATCCTGCATTTGAGCAGCCCTGCTGCTTCTCTCAGTCTAATCATTTGCACCCTTCTTCCTTTCTGTAGCTCTTTTGTGCAGAGGTGTTTTGAATACCCGTGTACGAGTGAGATGCCTTGCGCTTAGACTTAGTGCGCCTTCCTTTTCAAAGCTCTCTTGGTTCGTATCGGTAGACTTGGAAAGTCCTTTTTCTTTCAGCCTGCCAGCCATGGTACTGCACAATAGTGGAGTTGTCAGTTGAAGGAGCTGATTGTGGCCAGACCCCTACTAACTCTGTCTAGAGCAAATTGACCTAAACCAGGAGCTGGAAGCAAGGGCTGTTCTAGATATAGTAGGACCATCCGTAGAACAGGATTAAATGGGGTTGCGTTACTGATGATGTTTTTGTGTTTAACAGTAAAGGAGATGTACTTGGTGTGTTGGTGAGATTTATGGTGTACAAGTACTGTCAGAAGAGAATGGTTTCTTCTCTTGAGGGCAATATCTTTCCCAGTCTAAGCTTCTAACTATGTTTATTTGTGTTGCTGGGCATTGCAGTACTACTGAGGATCTCCGACCTCCAGGTAGAAGTATCACTTGTTACTTAAGGTAAAATGGCCTTTTATCTATTTCCACAATATTCTGTCTTGAGAGGATTTTGCTTTTTAAATATTTGTATAGAATTGTAGGAATTACTAATTACATTCCAATAAATATTTTGTCTGCTTTATTTGATGCATCAGAGGCCTTAATTTATGGCTTCTTATATTTAAAGAAAAGGCAAGTAGAAAATGATTCAGCGTTTCCTGTATGTCAGACTGAGATAGTTGGGATTGTTCAGCCTGGAGAAGAGGTGGCTCTGGGCAGACCTTATAGTGGCCTTCCAATATCTGAAGGGAGCCTACGAGAAAGCTGGAGAGGGACTTTGTACAAGGGCATGTAGTGATAGGATGAGGGGTAATGGCTTCAAACTGGAAGAGGGTACATTTAGATCAGGTAACAGGAAGAAATTTTTCACTATGAGGGTGGTGAGGCACTGGCACAGGTTCCCCAGAGAAGTCGTGGATGCCCCATCCCTGGAGGTGTCCAAGGCCAGGCTGGATGGGGCTTTGAGCAGCCTGGTCTAGTGGGAGGTGTCCATGCCCGTGGCAGGGGCGTTGGAACTAGATGGTCTTCAAGGTCCTTTCCAGCCCAAACCATTCTATATCAAAGTGACAAATGTTAGGTACCATCATTGATGATTTTGTCTGATGCTTTTTAAAACAAATTCCCTTCCCCCCTGATACTGATATTCCCATCCCTTTCTAATACTCCTGTAATTTTTGCAGGAATGACAGCACAGTGAATAGTTTCCAATTTTAACTACTCCTTAAAAGGTTATGTTCCTGGAAAGTGACTCACTGCTTAATGATTAGCAGGTGAATTTTGAGGTTTGTGTTGGTTTTTTTTTTCATGGAGGTCCAAACATGTTTTGATGGATCTGATCTGCTTTATGGATTTGTGGCACATCTTCAGAGCCATCCTTTCCAGATACAGGAGTTCAGCATATTTGCTAAGTATTCATACTAGTATGTTTTCCTAAGAAAACGTCTAAGATTTGCCTGGCTTTGTGAGGAGCCTGAAGTCAATCCTAAGGATATGCATGAAGATAAACTCAGTGAGGTTGCAGAATGTTGCTTGTTGGGAACACCCTAATAAGTCGTCTAAGAATGTGATAATAAAATTACAGAAAATGGGGTGAAAGGACCATGGAAATAACTTATTCTGTTTTGAAGGGGGAGTGAACTCTGTAGCATTCCTGAAAGAGTTGACCAACCTTTTTCTGAGATCTCATTATTGGAGATTTCTTGGGCCATCTATTCCAGTGTCTAACCTTTATGTTTAGGAGAATTTTCGTTGTGACCAAACCACATTTTCTCACTGCCATTTTGAATCTATGACTAATTGTATTATACTTCAAGAGACAAGGAAAAGAATTTATATCCCAGTTTGGCTGGCTGTCTCTTTGAAGATCTCTCAACTGTTTCTGCGCGCTCATGTCCTTCGCTCCCTCTTGATGGGGCATGTTTTACTAACACCTTGGCTGTTTGTGGTGGTCTCCTTTGGGCTCCCTGTGATGAGTCTGTCGGTAGATAGTTCTAGTACCAAGTGCAATTGAATTCCTTGAGCCAATATGTTAGAGGTGTCTTTAGTCCTGGAAGAACAGGTTTGTACCAGCTACAACCTTATATATCTTAAGATCTTATGAAATATGTGCCGAACATGTTTTTCATTTAGTTGGAGGTTCTGTGGGGAAATGGTAGTATCTTAAAATCTCTGTATCGTTCAGTCGTCTTATATTGTTGTTGGGTGATTTCTCTCTAGCCACAAAATGGCCTGCCATGCTCAGAGAGATGTGTGTCTGTCCCAAACGCCTGAAAATCCTGGTTCTTATGCTGCAACGAGAACACACCATTCTTTGTCTCTATGGAAAACTGCACAATGAGCTTTTTTCTTAAATACATATATATAAAAATACATTAAAATCTCAGTGTTCCCCGTTGGTTTAGAAGCAGTATCTTACTCGCGATCTTAATTCCTGAAAACCTGAAATGCTTCATCTGAAACGCTCGAAGAAAGAGTTGGCAAGTTCTCTTGTTTTAAAAGCCTGTCACAAAAACTGTTCTTGGATTGTAAAAAGAAAAACGGAATGGAAGATACACAACTTTATTCGTATTTAGAGTAATTGGGAAGTGTAAGAGATGAATATGGAGTTCTAAATATGGAAAAAGATACTTACTGAGATGATTCTTGTTTGATAATGTAACCTTATCAACAAACTTTGCTTAATGTTTGTACTTGTTTCTACTTGCATGTGTATGTTCGAGTTTAATTAAAAATGTTTGACTTGAAAGCTCTATAGCGCCTTTCATCTAAATATGTCAGGAATCACGAATGCTTAAGATTTTTGGCATTTGCGTGACAAGTTCCTGAGGGAGCCCTTCACCCAGCTCTGCAGCGCTACCGGCTGCCAGAACCAAGACAGGAACTCCTATGGTATATGGTTCTATTACTTTTTAAGAAGCAGGAGAACAGCATTGTGTTTATTCGTATCCCATTATTTGAAGGAGCCATGGATAATGTCCATATTCTATCAGCAGTGGACTGAGGGAGCTGCAGAAGCCGTGATACCTGAATGCCCAGATACCGTGTTTGTCACTTGGAGAGTGTCAAAATGGGCAAGACCTTTGAAGCAGTACTGATGTAAATGCTGTTGAAAAAATACTCTGCCTGCCACAGCCTGCAAGATTTCACCCTGGAAATATTTCACAAATAGACATTGATTTCTTAATTCCACCAAAAGGAAAAAAAGGAAGTCGGGGAGCCCTGTGATATTCTGGTTATGAAAAAGGCGTAGTATTTTCATGCAGCATTTGGAAATGAGCAATAAACCCTCTCCTCTCAGACCTCCAGTGAGGATGGCCGCTGTATAGAGACAGAATATTTCATGGCTTGGGGGCAGTGAGACGGGCTGTGCTGTACTGTTTGGGGCATATTTGGTTATTGGGAAAATGAAATACAAGGGCTTGTGTGGACACAGGCAACTCGAGGGCCTTAAGGTGACAACCAAACCAGACGCAGATAGTACTTTTTATGGGTTTGTAATAAAATCCTCAAAAGGGGGAAGAGGTATCTACCTAAATTGAATTTAACTTTGCTGTGGATAACTTGGAACTAAAGTGCAATAAAGTATTTCCTGCTGTAGGCTGCGGAACAGGTTTCTCCTTTTCCTCGGGAGACTTTTAAATTGTGTGTTGAAGAAGAGTGCTGCTTCCTCCCGAACACCCTGAAAGCAAGGTGTTTGATATTGCTTGTCGCTCTTGTTAAACCTCAAAGGAGAGTTTTTCTGTCATCATAAGTGTTATAGTGCAAAATTCATATTGATACGATGTTGGTGTTACGGAGTATCTAGTAGCCCAGTTTCCTGATAGGAAATGGCTAAAGGCAACTGTGACACCACTAAAGCGCATTACAAAGAGAAAGAGGTGGTTTTCAGATGAAAACTGATGGAATGCAATCTCTTAACTTGGAAGGGGGCAACCTGCAGATTTGTCCAATTTAAATTTAATATTTCGAGAAGTCACAAATGCCTTTAAGTGGTGTTTCAGGTTTGACCGCTTGGAATAGACCTTTAGTACAGAGGTGTGCTCTGCGCCGGGGGACTCCTGGCACTGTGAGTGGTTGGGCGGGGAGACCGTGGGGGTTGTCCGTGCCAAAACTCTACAAGGAGCTTAGGGCAACACACCAGAGCGATTCAAATTGCCATTAGTTTTAAGCTTCAAGGAACATGAACTAGAAATACTAGATATGACACAAGAAGGGAAGCTCTGGTTGTACTGTTTCTGTTACCCAGTGCTGGCTCTCTGTGCCATGGCTGATGTCTGGCTGAGAAGTGCCCCTTCAGGAGCTCTGGCCCATCAGTTCTGGATTGCTGATATTTTCCAACAGGAGCCTCTTCTCTTGGTGATTTCTCTGCATATGCGGTCTTCACTAAAATTCTCTGTACAAAAAACTATCCTGGAGACTGGCAACTGAGAAGGGAACCAGGAAACTTTGCTGAAAAACATGTTTATCAACATCTAGAGTATGTATTTTGCAGACAGCGATGTAAAAGTGAAGGTATTTCTGAGAGTATTATACATGTCTAATCCAGAACCTTGATTTTGCTGTAGCTTTGACACAGAACTTATATTTTTTTCATAATGAACTGGTGGGTGGTTGTACTAGAGAGACACGTAGTCATGATTTGACATCTGATGAACTGCATTTCTGTCACTCCTGGTGAAACAGTGTAGCACGGGTATGGCTAGGATTCTCTGACGTCTCTTTGGCCAGTCCTTCCCCATGCCTTAGTTCTCCTGTCAGACAGATGAGGAGATACTTAAGGTAAGGATTCTGTTAGTACATGGGATTAAATGGAATTAGCTGCTCTTTTTACAAGACGTTTTCTTCTTGCTGTTCTGACTTTTCATACGCCATTAGGCACAGAAGAGAAGATAGTCATCACTTCATGGCTTGCTGAAGCAGCTTAACAGTGTCTTTATCACAGGAGGAGAACTGTTTCTGCATTTTATTTATTTATTGCTTAATCTGGGTGCTCTTGTTTGAGGTAAGTTTGCCCCACGCAAAAGCTTTAGGCTGGGAAAAATAACCCATCATTCACTGCCCAGCCCCAGAAGTGTCATTTTTCTGGTGTGAACGGGGAATGCTTTGGTTGTTCCGCCACTTCTGTAGTCTGATGTAGCTTTTATTTCTGTGTGTACTGTGAGTCCAAACTAGACCATTATTATGTCTTAAACCAGTTGCTAATGATGAGTTGTCTATTGATGGAATAGTGTATCTAGCCTGGCTGGAGAGCAGGAGTTCTTTTAAGTACTGCTATTGTTGAGTTTTTAAAAAAGACTTGTAAAGGTCTTAGAAGGCCTTTAAAAAAAAGTCTCCAGGTGTTTCTCATTGGCATTTGACAGATTGAAAACAGATCTTCAGCTGTTCAGAAACAGTGCTTGGTCATGTCACTTGGTTGTGGGATATTTGGCAAGTGATTAGGCTTCCTATTCCCAGGTCCCCAGTCTGTCAACTGGCCGTATCAAAGTGGTAAAGCATTTGGAGCTCCAGTCAAAGAGAAATAGCTAATTATTAGGGGTTTGCCTTTAATATACGTTTCTGATAATTGTAGTGGGAAAATATTTGTATAATATTAGGTGATAGTCTTTCTTGCTCTGCATTGTTTTTGCTTTACTGCTTTTTTTTCCTCGTTACATGGGGATCCCAGTTGTCTGTGTAGACATCTGTCTTCTTTACTATAGTTACTTGCAGTATCAGTAAAATACAAGTTTACATTTGAAAACGTATACAGCTGGTGAACAGTAATTTCTCTTGTCCTTGAAGGGAAGATGAATTCAGTAACCTAAAGGATTGGGTTTTTTCCCCTCTTACTGATACTGTAGAGGTACTCATTTTTAGAAATACTGACTTAAACTGGTAACAGATGAGGGGTTTCTCCTTTCTTAAAGGAAATCAATTACGAGACACTTTTGGATTGAGATTTCCCTCTAAGACTTAAGCCTTCATCTCATTCCAGAGAATTTGAGTTATAGCGCATCTGAGAAAAGATGAAAACATTTTAGCTCTCTGCGTGATTTTTACACAAATCAACCGGAGTTTATTTCCTTTAAGTGCTTTATCCGGCATGCGCATCCCTTTACTATTGGGTGATTTTGAATTAGCTTTATAAAGATTACATGGATAGACGCAGCATTGTCGTAGTTAATAGAAACCTGTGCAGCGAGGTCTATGGGCTGCAAGATCACTAACAGTGCCAATGACAGTGAAGTATGGCCTTATCGAAAGGAGAATTCATAAGAGGCTGCCCTGGGACACTGCACCACTGTCCTTCTGTGTATCCTGACAATGTTATCTGTCCTCTCAGTACGGAGTATCAAATGTCTGTCAAGAGTACAGAAATTAATTTAATGTCACCTGAAGACATGCAATTAATCTTTTAGAGGTTTTCATAATACCTTTACAGAAAGAGTTGCCAGTTTGGCGGATTTGGATTTTGGGGTTTAGCAGAAGATAAGGAAAATTAATTTTTCATCAGGGTTAATACAAGCTAGCAGGGCCACAAAGGCTGAGAAAAATGGTTTGGGAATTTGTCAAGTGTTGTCACTCTAGAATAATGCTGCTTAACGTCTGATAGGTGTAATCAAGAGTTGAGATTTCTATAGAGGGGGATTAATCAATTTGCTCACTACAGAATGCAAGTTGGTGATACCATTCCTTCATGGGGTTTAAGAATGAAAATAAGATTTGATCTGTCAAATTGCAAGCAGCTCTGACAGTATCAATAGGCATTTTTATCAGTACATTTTAAAGCATTTGTTATAAATAAATTTGTCCTGCTAATGTTGGTGGCAAATAAACTTCATCTTCCTTGTAAAACTGTCATAATGATTATGATAGAGTAGAGAGCTTCAGCTGGCTAAATTCAAGCAATCCCTTATAAAATACTGCTTTTAGAATTTGTGACAGAACGGTCTTTATGTTTCTCAAAACACAACACTGCCTATATATATGTGTGTGTGTATATATATGTACAGTGAGAGTCTCACTATTGAAAAACAGCCTCGATAAGCGTCAGGGAATCGGTTCTAAAATTCATGGCCATTGAATGGTGTAATTTCTCATTTTTGTTAGCCCAGTTTCTGATCAAACTGTGCAGACTCTCCCACAGTAGAAGTCCGTAAACCATCCGCCATGTAGATCAAATCTATTTGCCTTCATCTTTTGAGTTTTGTTTAATTACACTCAGTATTTGAAATTAACTGATCGTTGTGGCACTGCTAACGACCTTGCAGTACTTGAAATCTGAAAGGTAGTTTTTATACTTTCCCCTGAAGAGAACTCCTGCCACTTTAAAAAAAGGCATTTTCATTACTCCAGAATTAACCTAATAATGGTGAAGTTCCATTCAAGAGAACTCTTTCCTGGCTATATGTTAGGAAGGTGGACCTTTTCTAAAACTTGGAAATTCAGAGCTTGAAGGTCAGAACGATTTGTAATATAGAATTAAACAGTAGACAATAACAGAAAAAACATTCTTCCGTTATTGGGTTGCAGACAAAGAATGGAAATTCACTTCTTTGCTGAGGACTTTAGAGGAAATTTCCAGTACCAATTCAGAGCTTTTATCAATCAAGTTCAGGTCTCTGTGGTGGACTGAGAAGTACTCTACCTGGTTTCAGCGCTTTGCGCATCAAATTGTATGAGGCAGGCCATGACGATGAATAGATGCATCTCTGAAAAATTCAGTGTTGCCCTGTACGTCCCAAAATGCTATAGGAAAAAAAATCAGCTAAAAATGTATTTTGACAAGAGAAGACTTAAAATTCTAATACTTCTTTCTGTTGCTACGTGTGTTTAAATTTGGGGAGGGCGGTGATATAAGCTAATGAAAAATTAGCAATAGAGAAATTATCTTTGGGAAAAGCAAAAGTTGGTTTCAAATGAGCTGGAGCTGAGACATTTTAAGTAGAAGAGATGCTAGCAATTTACCTTCTGTGATTTAGATGTCGTTTTGGGTAGGTTCTGCAGTACAGCCTCAGTTCACTCACCTGCTTGCCTGTAGCTTTGCTGTGTATTTTGATTTACCTTCTGGGTGCTGGCTCTATGTATACCTCATGAGTGACAACCAGGAGTCAACCTATGTGCAGTCATCTTTGCAATCAAACGTCTTTTCCCCCAAAATGTTAATGTTCTCAAATGAGCGTGTGACCTGTAAGCAATGTTCTGAGGTTTTATGGCTTTAAGTCCAGACTAAAAGCTCTTTGCTGGTGTTTTGCTTAACTTAGATCTTCATTGAGGTGCCTGAAGAAGCCACTAATTGTCTTGCGTAGAAGTAGTTTAAAGGATGATGTTGGCGGCGAGTCTAATTTTCTGCTAAATACTACTGCATGGGTTGCTCGTTTTTGCTTGGACAGTGCTTGTCCTTGCACTGTCACGGCTTTAACCTGTGAAAAAGGAATTGGTGCTAAAATTTGTTATCTGAGGCTCTGTTGTATTGCGTCCTAGGCTCATAGGAGTCAAGTTTGCTTTTCATTTTCTTAAGAAAACCACCAGATTTTGTCTTCAGTTGAAGCCAGGGCTACCTGTAATGGGAAACAATGTGTTGCTGACTTGCAGGGAGCGCTGTCAGTCCTTGAGCACCCAGTCGCTCGCTCAGGGACCTCTCTCGAGAAGTGGTGCTGTGGGTTCCTCTCTGCTTCACCTCTTCAAGTCATCTCCTAAAGCAGTAGATGTTCGGAGCACTGGTACAAAAAAAGGCTTTGATCCAGTTGCTTTTTCTTCCTTCTTGTTGCAGGAACAAGCAGACCTTGCTCCATCTCCTTTCCTTACCCTGTAGACTTTCTTTATTGTCTTATGTGGGGTTTCTTATTTCTGAAATGTATTAATTCATTAAAAAGTCCAGAGAGGTTTCTACCTTTTCAGACTTTCGCAGGAGCCTCATGCTAGCAGTGAAGCCCAAAGGTGACATCTGAGAGCCCAGCAGGGAGCAAACCCCATCAAATTTTTCATCAGATTGAACCGATGTTGTGTGCTTGTGCCTTTTGACTCTGTTATAGTTGTGTGTTTAGTTCATACGGTTTTATTTGGTGATAATTGGGCTTGGTAGTTCAATATTGGGTGGTTGTTGGCCATCCTAGCCTTTTATGGGAAATGATTGTTTGCTTTTGAAGTTCAGTAATGAGCGTGTTCAGTGTGTTTTGTACCTGAGGGCTTCACTCTCAGATGCTCTTCCTATGTGCTGGGATCGCTTTTTGGTTTGAAAAGAGATGGTTACGAAGGTTTATGGTTGTTTTTCACAGCAGGCAGTTAGCAGTGATTAGATTTTACTGCCTAATTATTGCGTTTAAATTCCTCCTAGAATTTTTTTTTGTTCCTTTTAGTTTCATCACCTTCCAGCTGCTGTATGGCTGAACAAAAGAAATTATCTGATCAGGGCATAGGGTTTGTGGTGATGCTGATATTGGAACTAATATTAAAATGAAGAGGATTTAATGCTGGTTTCCTGGTAAGGTTTTGTTTGTGTGCGTACGTTTGGGTTTTTCAGGAGAGGAGGAGAGCTGTTGCTTTTATGTTTTTGAGCAGTAATTGAAGAGAGAGACTCTGAAGGGAAAGCTTTATCATTTCTCACTAGTTACTGCACTCAAAGGTTTATATAAAAAATTTTCTGTGAAGCCACGGCGCCTTTCAGTTTTGCAGAGAAAAAACATGTGATTAGAAGTGGAAAAACTAGATGCAGTTTTCTATTGCTTTGTTGCTTTGGACACTGGACGAAAGCCCTTAAATGGGAAGAGTTTCAAGATTTTCCCTGTGACAGATTGTGCTTTTGAAGTGCAGAGAGTGCAGGGGGGTGAGGAAGCTGATTTGTCTGGCGTTTAAGCAGTTGAGTTCTTCAGAAGTTGTTGCCTGCATATGCTTGATAATCCAGAAGGCTTGATTTCGGGGCGCGAATTGTGATCTAGGGAACTTGCAAACGTGAGACTATCCTACATACCACCAGTACAGGACTATTTCTCTTCAAATCATAGCAAAGAGACTTAGTAACCAGTCCTCAGTAGGTGTTTCTTTAGCTTTTGTTTGATCCCAGTAGAAAGGTAATGATTTATATTCTCAATCGAGATAATCTCACTCTTAGACCATAAACCTATTCCTTCAGCAGCGTTGTATTTTGTCTCCTCGTCTGCAAGAAATCTGCCAGTCAGTGTGGAACCCTCTGGTTTGTGACACGTTACAGATGCAAAAGGAGTTTTGACTTGTAAATACTTAAGGAAAGGGAAAAAAAACTCTACATAAATAAAGATGCTTTCATAATTTTTTTTTTTCCTTTAGACGTGCCTTCTATTCGAGAGCCTTCTATTTGCAGAGTTGCCTGGGGTTGGTTAGGGAATTAGAGGAAGCCTTCCCCCTGCAGATGTAATGTTCACTAGTATTTGAGTTCTAAAGTTGGAGTCCAGTCAAGGTACAGATACCGCTGTTGAAATCGTGCAATAATATGGTGTGCTTTATAGATGTAAAAGTACCTGATCTTATCTCGGGCTCTGCTGTCTCTCACCCCAGGGGATGTTTTTCAGTGATTGATCTGATCTGGACAGCAGGACACAAATTCAAGAATCACCTGTCTGGTTGTAGAAAAAAAACCCAAACTATTTGGGTAGAGAGAGTGCAAGGGATTCATTTCTCTCCAGGTGCTTTCAGCTTATGTTTTACTCGATTGCACTGAGAGATGTAGTGGAAAAAGCTATACTGGATGAGAGGAGCACGGAGGTGGTGTTCTGTTGTGCTTGTGATTATAAATATCTATAATAAAAGCTTTATAAAACAAACAAACAAAAACTCCTTGGGGAAAAGCTGTTCCAAGTACAGACAGTGTTTGAGGAAGGAGACTGCTTTAAAGGCTGCTGGTATAGAAGTTGGCGGAATGAGTATGTGCTTCAAAATAAATACCAGTTTTTAACCTTAAGAGAGGTTGGAGTTTTAAAGATGAGCAGAGTATTTGTCTGGTTCTTCCAGCCTTCACAGTTCTTTGCTTCTTCTGCAATAAGTATGTTTCTCTTAAAAATAAAAAAATATAATAACGATACAAAAATAATGCGCACCGTAGTTCCCATACAACCCTGGAAGAAAGAAAAATTTGCAAAGAGAAGTGAAAATGCCGTGCCTCTTTGTATACGAAAAGGCATTACTGAACATTGTAATTACAATAAAGTCTGAGCGTAGTAAACTATACTTCAGGTACCGTGGATTTATTTTGGGCTGAAGCACGATTTCCAGGCCGAGCCACGGCTGCTGGTTTCCTTCCGCAGGGAAACCCGCTGGGCGTTCCGTGGGCACTGGGCGCACTGGATGTGGCAGGAGGCTGCTGAGGGCGAGGGTTTGCAGTGCCTGGACGCTGAGCCGCCTCTTGTGTTGTTGATTTCAGCAGGGGGGAGAGGATGCTGGCTTTTTTCACCCAGAGGGCCAGCCCCAGCGGCCTCAACAACCCCCGGAGCCGAAACAGCAGCCAGTGCGGAAGGTCACATTGACAAAGGGAATGCAGCAGCAGCAGCAGCACCAACAGCAGCAGCAGGCACAGATCCATTCACCAGCTCCTCAAGGAGTCAAAAACATCCAGGGAATCCATCAGCCTAAAAAGGTGATTTATTTTTTTTGTTCTAGATGCATATTGCTGCTAGAAGTTTTACTGTCTAGCGGTGTTGCTCTCTTAATAATGAGCGTTCTGTTTGTCAATTGCTAGTTCAGGGCTGAGTGACCCGGGAGATGCATAATTGCATACAAAGCTTTTAATTTAGAGAGGCCTGTTTGTACCCAGCACAGACTGGAGATGCCTGCGGGTTGTCTCATCTGCTGACTTTCTGGCCAGCACAGCACTCCCTGGGGGAAACGCCTGCGTCGAAACGCCTGCGTCCCAAGATAGCTGCTGTGTAGGAGATGGTATCCGACGTGCTTTCTGGCTTTAAAACCAAGAGTTTTTCTGAAGTTGTGCTTAAGCTTTTATTCCGGCTGCTTCCTGCATATGTAGGAGCACGCAGTGACTGTTTCAGGATGCTCTTTGGTCGATCCTCAGAGTTCGTGTCGCTCAAAATGGTTGGTGATCTCGTAACTGGATTTCTGCACTGCTCGTGCACTGGGAGGAGGTGGGGAGAGGTTTCTGGTGGCACTGGCATGTGTCGTCTCTGCATTTGCAAACTGTTGCGCTCCCCAAAGATAGCTGGTATCTTGGCTCTTAAGTTATATCTTGGTTTTGAACTGTTGGCCATAATCTTCCTGCTTCATGTCAGGATTAAGTTACCTCGCTGATGCAGAGGGGTGTGAAACCCTCCATGGGCTCTTCAAGTAGAGATTGAGAAACCATGTTGAGTGTTAACTCAGTGTTAAGTGTTAACTCTGTTTAATGTTTGTTGCCCTGTTTTGTGGTTATTTTGCCTCTCTCTAACTGTTCAGCCTTTAATTTACAAGAATTAAATCCGTACATTTCCTGCACCAGAGGATACTGTGGTGCCAGATCCTACAGGATTTGGGGGAAAGGAACTTTGGAAAAAAATCGTTTTAACATTATTTGCCATATGCATAGAGTACTCCATTCTGGTAACAGCCCAAGAGTTGGTACCGGTAGAGACTGGAGACACTTGAAGCAGTTTGCTGGTCTTGTGGGTACATTAAACTTACCCATGGGTTGAGAAAAGGGAGCGGGATCACTGATTGCGTTTTATTTTGGCCAGACTCAAAATATGGGAACCGAACACCTGCTGCTAATGTGAGCAGTGTTGAAAACTAGGTTAAATATTTTGATCTGAGAGCCTCCATTGCTTAGTTGATCTGTGCTGATGCTGAGGCTTTTAGCCTCCATGCTATATATATATATTTATATTTACATAAATAAACCCCAATATATAGCTTGTTATCATCCTAAAAGGAGTTTGTATAAGCAGTGGATGAATATGTTAATAAGTAGCCTTTCAAATCGGCAAACAGCAACAAGCTGTTCTGAATCAACGCGTACTTTAATCAAGTCTTTAAGTAAATTGCCAACTTTTGTATCGTCTGTCAAACGCGGTGAGCAGAAGCACTAGGTAAGTAAATCAAAATACCGTTACTTTTGTTGTTGGCAGGTCATTATGCACGGGAGAGGCAGAGGAGTAGCAGGCCAGATGGGCCGAGGACGCTTGATGCCAAATAAACAGAACCTGCGAGTGGTGGAGTGCAAACCTCAGCCCTGTATTGTGTCAGTTGAAGGGCTTTCTTCATCAACTACTGATGTCCAACTGAAAAACCTGCTGATGTCAGTGGGACCCATTCAGGTAGGTCAACCTCGGTTTATCATTTTTCTGCCAAAAGGCTTTCATTCCGGAAAGCTCAATTAATTCCCTGACACTAAATACAATGTGTGTTTATTGGTAATTTATGTTTGAAGGCACCCACGCACGCTACACCTGGTAGCAAAGACAAGCGCGTGATGATACTGCGGCACGGGAGGGACGGGAGGATTTTGCTAACCGTCACATTCCTGCTGCAAAAGTCTCCTTCATTTTGGAGTTCTTGTGCCCGTGTTATTTTCTTAGACGATACGAGCATGTCCATTCTCTGAGGTTAAGCCCAACGATCGTATCAAAGCAAATATATTTTGGCCGCTGTCCTTTTTATTGTTGACTTGCACCTACCCTCTTTGTTTGACATTTACCTATTCCTGTCATTGCAGTCCTGGGGTAAGAGCACTTAATGACCACTGGGGAGCGGTCATTTTGAACTGTGGAGCACCATCTATTTTTTCAGATGAAAACACAGTCTCCTTTGAAGGATTTTCTTTTTTTTTTTTAGAAAGTTCTCTTTAGGAGGGGCTTGTGAGCAAGGTTATAACACATGCACACTATGTTTGTGTTGTGTAGAAACGCCTCTGTCTGTATACTGCCTCCTGGAACTGATGTATCAGTTAAACTGACTTTAGGAAAACAGGAGGTTTTCAAAGCACTGAAAGGCTTAGGAGACCCCGTCTGACTTACTGTTAGTACATACGAAAATATCAGTCAATGAATAATGAAACATACAGATGAGAAATTCTTTTTCCTTGCTTTTTTTTTTTTTTGGTTTTGGGTGCCCCTTTTGCCAGGATCAGCGTTTGCAGACAGATGCAATGCATGAATTGGAGCTATTCTGTGAGACTTCCCTATTAGTGGGATCGTCTCACTGTTGCAAAACGCACGGCTCTCCTAAAGATGTACACTCTGCCTCACTTCTTCCCAACTCAGTAAATGGAATAATGCTGAATTATTTACGTCGTCAATTCAGAGAGGTTTAATTTGTTTGTGAAAGCAAAAATACTCTCACAAAATACTTTGTCCCTTCATGTTCCGTAGTACTCTTGGAAATTAGTCATACAGTTCCAAAGCGCATTTATTCAGTGTTTACTTGCTAAATCTTGCATGAGAATATTAGAAGGAGATTAATAGAAAACCTGCTAGGAAATCCTCACAATTGAGAAGTTGTTATTGAGAATGTGCTAAAAAATTTATTCGGTACTTGCTGTTTCATGGCAGACTCCAAACTCTGGTGTCTCAATTCAATGTCACAGACAAATTTAGAGGGATGTACTTACAGGAAAAAAACAACTAATTTTGCAGTGGGATTTGGTACATCGCAGTGCCCTGCACAGCTTGTATTCTTGCAGCAGCATCAGCTGTACCTTTGGAAATCATGGTTTCTAAATCATCATCTATTTTCACCATATCAGAGATCTAGAAGTAGTACTTAAGAGATGCTTGAACTTAGCTAGCGATGCAGAAGGCTTGTGTGCTAATCCTGCACTTGAATTTCAAGTCTGACTTGTAGAAAGCTAGAAATTTCCTGGCTAGTTTGAGACTGAATAATGTTTCACAAGTGTGGATAGTGAGATGTGCGGGGGAGAAGCGATCCTTTTGTACGAAGAGTATGAGACTGGGAACCACCATATGCAGTATTTATCTCTTTTTGGGTTTTGGTTTTGTTTGTGGGTTGTTTTTTTTTATGGTAGTGTGGTGTACCATAGAAGTATTAACACAGCCAATGAGGAAAAGACGGCAGCAATTTTAAGTGCCTTGTAAGGCAAGAACTGAAAACAAAATGTTAGAAAATCTGTGTTGTACCTGTTCACAGTAATGGCTTCTGTACAGATGGTGCTAGATTTTGGAAGGGGTCAAAATCCCGGAGTGCACGAGAGGATTTTCTTGTAGCTATAAATTGTTTTTACTAGTGTTTTGTGCTCAGTGCTGTACAAATTCCCCTGCAAGTGGAAATGGTGAGGAGGGTGTGATAGGGAAGGGATGTTATACTTGGTTCTTCCCTCGTTCTTCCTTGAAAATGCACGTCATATAGGTGACTTGCAGTGAGGAGTGCAGCCATGAGCCACTGAAGAGAGCCAAGCAGTGAATGGAAGAGTTCCTTGCCAGGTGGGCTTTGGGGGTTTCATGCATGAGGACAATAACTAAGAAGCAAGGACAGGCCATGGCCATCACCTGAGCAAAGAAATCTCGGGTGCATTGCAGCTGGGTGAACTGAAATAGAAGGGATTTGGGGAGATGGCTGTTGTGAGCAAACAGCAGGGGAGAAATTCTAGCTGTTTTTCGGGAAATCAGGCAAAGTGCCTAGATTTTTAGGTTATTCAGATGGAGTTCAAGAGAGCAGGGGAAGGTGAGTGTGTTGTAGCTGACTCCATCTTTAGGATGTAGTATATCCTCTCTTTAGTTGTTGACTACATTCAGCAAAACTTTCCTCTGAGACATCAGTTTCTTAAATTTTATTTATCATGGGGGATAGAGGATGTGTGTCAAACTCATGCTTATTTTTCGCAATTGTAAAAAGCCTTTCAAATCAGAATAAGAACTTAAGAAGTTTTTTCCTGCCTGGATGGTGTCTTGAAATGACGCGTGCCGATTGACTAGCAGCAAATCCCTGGTTTAAGGTAAAGACTCCCAAACCGTAGGAGGTACACCTCTAATGGTAAGCAAGCATCTTGCTTCAAAGCGACGTGCAAACACAGCTCCTGAGTCTGAATATTGCCTCTTGTGTATCAGTTTCTGCTGCGGTCCAGACGTGAACGTGGGAATGGCTGCACTGAGGCATAGCTCCCAGGGAAGGGGAAGGAATACTGCCCAGCGTTATCTCTGCTCTTGGACAACAAGAGTATATTGTGAGCACTTGTCCCATCTGGTACAGGACCTCGGCTTAATCTGCACCATCCGTTCTAGTACATCGGTGGAGCGACGGAGCCCACACCCACTCCTATTTTCAAATGTGTAGTTTGGCTCCTGGTTTTGTTGCAGTGTGTTTATCCTGCATGTGTTGTCTTGGGAAGAGGATCTTTGCTGGCAAAACGGAAAGTTTTAATGTATCTATGGAAAAAGTCTGTGTCAATGGAGTGAATGGGGATGAAGAGATTGCTTTGTTTTCCTGGGTACAAAAGGGTTGGATTTTTATTGTTAGCTTTTTCATGTCAGTGTCGTTATCAAGGTACAAGTACTTTATGCAGTTCTTGGGAAGTCGAAAACTTCCCTCATTTTATGAGGTTCGATGCTCCTAGCTTTGCCATCAGCTTGCATTGAGGTGATGGTTCTGTAAATCAGGGTTTGGGGATAGCTGGGCATGCATAAGAGAAGATGAAGGAGACTTTTACAGTTGAAGTTGGAAATTCAGCATTTTTCCCCTTCCATACCACAGAAACGGAGAAAATTGTCTTTCCCCATATATGAGCTTTGAAAAAATACCCTCTATTGCCTAATCACTGAAGACTCTTTAATTCTCATCCTTGCTTCATTAAAGCTGCTCTGTTATTAACATAGGAGAAAAAAAATACCGTTAAGATTCTCAAGGTACTGAATAAAAGAAAATCTTTGGGGCTCCAGGAACAGCCCTTTAGTCATAGCTGCGTTTTACAACTCAAACATGATTAAATTAGCAGGAAAAGTACTTCCTTTCAACATATGGTTTGCTGTCAGACTCGTTTCTGGAGAAAAGCTTTCAGATACAACTAATGTACCTGCAGTAAAATCTGAGTGATGAATCTAAAATAATGACATACCATAAATAAAATTACGCATTCCAAAGTGTTGGAAAGTACAGAAGATTTCTGAGCACACCACCAAACTAGAGCCTCCTGGGGACTGCACTGGAGCAGTGACATTCAGTACATATCCATCCACAACCACTTGCCAAAGTAGATTACTAATAAGTTGCAAAGGTCATGCAAAACCCAGTGCATTTTTTTTTTTGGTGCTCTTGAATCTGGGTTTAATGTTTATACTGCCTAAAGAGGATTCTGTTCAGCTAGTTATTGCCACCTTCAGATTTTTATTTATTTTTTTTAGGATGATGGCAGGTAGGGGGGAGCATTTGCTACATCTGCAGATAATTTGAGTACTGAGTGATCGTTCTGTGGAGATCATCATCTTTAATCATATTTTCTTCCAGCAAATGGTTGCAAGCATAAAACATCAGTGCAAAATCTCAGTATTGCTTTGTGAAGATTGAAGATCAGAAATTCTGATGTTAAAAAAAAAAAAGGGGGGGGAAATTAAATCTTGAAAAACTCAACCGTTGTATATCAGAGGTGATGAGACTGTCGCGTTTGTAGGTGTATTTTGAGTAGTTTTACAAATACGTGTTTTACTCTGATAATGCAGTCCTTTCTCTTCTGGTCTCAGAAGGGAAAAACAATTGCCATGTTGATGTGCTTCTCTTCCGCTTTCTTAGAGTGACAGTGCGACCTAGTGCTCAGCTAGGGTAAAGGCAGCTGTCTGCACTGACAGTATATTCAAAATTGATTAATTTATTTTTAGTTTAAAGGCTTCTCGGTGGAGATGATGAGCGTGCCCAGAACATGAGTGCTCTGCCAGGGTCAGCAGGGCAAGCTCCCCACGTGACGCAGCACACAAGGCGCGCAGGGCTGGCGTGGTGACCTGTGTGGTCTTCCTACCTGTAAAAACCACTTTCAACCAAGAGGTTTTGCCAGCTCCACCGACTGTGGGAGAAGACATGGGCAGTCCTGCTCCATCCTAGGGGCTGGGGAAGAGAAGAGCGGCTCCACAATGGGCCTGTGCAGGTCAGCCCTGCTGTAGAGCAGTG
The DNA here is from genome assembly GCF_028500815.1 of Rissa tridactyla. Classification (NCBI taxonomy): domain Eukaryota; kingdom Metazoa; phylum Chordata; class Aves; order Charadriiformes; family Laridae; genus Rissa; species Rissa tridactyla. Next base: position 158,606,883 of record NC_071467.1, on the reverse strand, counting down.
TGTGAGCTAGAGGTGCCCGTCTCTGTGATAGCAGAAGGTGCTTCCATCTCATCTCATCTCATCTTGCATATGGAGATGGAAAGCTGAGTGCTTTCAAAGGCAGAAAGCAGGAAGTCAAAAGTGCCAAAAAAGCAGGAAGGAGGGACAGAACGTGGAAGAGGTCAGTTGCAACAGCTGAGGATGAAATAAATACATTCTGTCCCAGCCTCTGCCTGGTAATGGCTAGTAAGTGTCACTCCCAGGGAAGGTGCTTCACGTGTCAGGAGACTGTGACAGTAACTTAAAATTTGTCTGCATTTACTGATGAGAGGGAAGAATAAATAGAATCCGGTCTTTCTTTTTAGAAGGTTCCTGCTGTGCTGCTGTTCGTCTTGTAGCAGAGCAGGTTGGATCACACACCGGAGATGATGTTAGTTAGGAAAGTTTACACTTTCTTTTTCCATAGGTCCCTTTTTTAGCAGCCTTGTATGGACTGCCACTTCTAGTCCCAAACTCACCGATGAACTGAATGTACAGTCTATTAGGTAATCCATTTACTTCAGTGAAAGAAATTAAGTAAAGGAGGAAACTTTTATTTCCCGTGGGTCTCCTATAACTGAAATGAGCGCTTGCTCCAGTCTTACTCAAACCTGCTTGGTTTCCACCTCCCAGTGCTCCGTTATCTCCCTTTTAACATCTTTCTCTGTGTAACCTCTGAGGGCTTTGGTGTCAAAGATGTTTGCTTCCTGCAAGAGATCTCTCGCTTTCTACTCACGGATGTCCCGCGGCTTGTCTCAAGGCTCTTTGTTTTGCAGAGAAGCTTAACGAGAGATCGTTGCGCTGCTATTATCATACAGGCTATTTCAGTATTATTTTCAGTGATATTTTAAAAGTATAGATTTCATGACAGAACGTGTGTAAAGGAGAAATTTGAGGGCAGTGTAGGTCTGCAGGCCTAAAGAAATGCCTGCAGAGGGAACGGTCCTTTTATGATATTTGTGCCTTAGTCACTGGTAATAGTTCAGTTGCAGAAAAAGGCAGAGCTTCTGATGTTTGGGGGTTTTGTTGATTGTTGAATTATAATAGTATGTTTTAAACCGGTTGTAGGCATGAGTGATCATGAAATATTGATTGGTGGTGTTGCATTTTTCCATTCAGTACAAGATCTGCATCTTCCCACGGCAGTGCCTAAGGAAGCAGAAAAAGGAGATAATCAAAATCAGTGTGAGCTCCATGCTGCCTGCATCCTTTCCATATAAAATACTCCTCCTCAGCCTAAACCCGTCTTTTTTTATTATTATTTTTAATGCCAGGAATACATCAGGATGTAATCTCTGTTCTCCAGAGTCAAATGGGAACATGCCCAGAATACCCCTAATCTCAGGTTGGTCTCGGGAAGTGCTGTACGGCAGATCTGTATGCCTGAATCCGCAAAGTAACCAGTCATTTGAAATCCCTTGGAAGTTATTGTGTATATCGTCAATCCTTTACACCTGAGTGGATCCGGGAAGGGGTTTTCATCCTCTGGTGAACGTCTGACTAGGTCAACTTAAAAGAGAAGATGTGAATGAAGTTGTTTTCTGAGAGCTGTGACGTTTGGAAGGATTGTGGTATTTCAGTTTAGGAATTCATGATAGAAGGAGATTCTAGTGGAGCACAGAGTGGCAGCAGGGAAATCTCCTGTGGGGGAAACGTGAGTGTCCCCTTGTTAAATGGGAAGTCAAGTGATGCTCAGTAGAACCAGCCCGTCTCCAGAGGCAGCGCTGTGTGGCTGGCTGTTCCCTGCCTCCCCCGACCAGCCTTTGGCATCCTGCAAAATCAGCAGATAAGAGTGATACTAAATTCAGATCAAATTCCTGATGAGGCATGATACTTTGGGAAAGATAGACTCATATTTTTATCATTATAACGGAGATCATAAGACTAAGGATTACTTTAGTATTATGTGTTCTTTGAGAAGAACAGCTGTCATTAGTACTGTATGAAGACCTGTCCAATGCTCTTAACTTCTCTGTGATACTACCTCAGGGCTAAAACCAACACACTGAATTACTTTTTCAGAAATGCCATTAATCTGTGGTACTCGCCCTATCTGAGCATTATTGAAAGACGGATTTAATACAGATTCAGATGTGTCTGTCGCTAACATATAGCAGGGTATTAAGCCTTAAAGCATAAGCCAGAAGTCTTCTGGATTTTGTAAGGGGGGAAAAAAAAACCAACTTACTACCAATAGTGTGCAAGACATTTGTGTTATGGACTCGGGTATCAGCCATCGCGTGAGCTGTTAAGGACCTGAACCTGGGACAGGTCACTGGCGCCATCCCCTGTAGCAATCCTTGTGATATTTTTGGCGATGTGGTGTTGCAGGGGGGCTGGCACTTCTCACAAAGGACTGATATTTTTGCAGAGACCTGCTGTAGGTCCGTTTGGCTTTGTTGGTTTAAATGATGGACAAAACCTGTTCTGAGCAAACTAGAATTTTGTAAGTCTTGCCCATATTAAACATCGTCAAGCAGAAATATTTTCTTCAGGATTAAAAATTGTTATCTTCCTCCTAATTATCACATACTGCAGATTTCTTCCCCCTCCTCTGCCCCCCCCCAGATCTGTATTTTTTCCCACCTTACTCTGGCAGTGATCCTCCCAGCCTCTTGCTATTACAGCTAGCTCTTGCTTCAAGGCTTCTCGTATAGCGATTTGTAGGAGACGCATCCATAATTTCATGCTTCAAGTGTAAGGTTTAGCAGCCAGAGAGGTCAGTAGGCCAAAAATTAGACTTAACTGCTTCCTTTAAAACCATGTAGTTTCTGGTCATGATATTAGATATTAACTCAAAAACCCCTCATCTCTGAACATGTAGTAATTTCAAATAAATGTCACTAACTTCAAAAGCAAACAAGGTCAGTAGCTAAAAATGTACAAATACTAGATTAGTTGATTTAGTTATACAGAGAATCATGCAAGAAGAGCCTTTGTTCGGTGAAACTTTTTAAACTTGTTATAACATCTTCTCCAGAAGTAGTTAGGCAGTATGAAAAGAAATCACAAAAGTTTAAATCTTTCCTGCTGTACAGTACCGCACTGGAAATACAGATCAGGTGTGCTGTGGGGAACCAAAAATAATACTGAAAACATTATAGGTGGGCATCTGTTTTCATGCAAGTTCTACGATAGCAGGTTTCCGAAAACTATACAGTGCAAATAACCCACTGAAGCTCATCAGGGTTGCTGAATCCTTTAACTTTTCCTCAGCTTCCGCTTTGAAATCACAGGAGTGATGGAAGTATTAAACTTCCGTGGTTTTCCTGGCAAGAGGGAAGATTCCTGTCAATTACAAGAAGGTGCAAAGTAGCTACTGCCAAAATTAATGACTTCCAAAATCACAGATAGGCAAGTTACAGGAAGAGCCTAGAGCTGAATTGTCAGGCCTGAATGCAAAGAAAATGGCTATCAGGTGCCAAGGCTCTTGTTTAAATAAGCATCTTATCAACAAGAGTCTTACCTGTTCAAAAAAGATGTAAGTAGGCAATTTTAGTAGCAAATTGCCTCTAGGCATTTGACATCTTGCTTAAAATGCTGCATTAGATTGAATGAACAGGGAACACGTTAGCTGCATTAAAAATTCTTTTGCTGAGAGATCTTAAAAGTATGTCACCCTTAAAAATGTATCAACAAGTGGGGTTGTACGTAGATTCCCAAGGAATAGTTGTTAGTGTAAAGATACGTGGTATGTTCTTTAATAGTCTAGGTGATGATACAGAGTTTTTTCAGGTGAAATTTAAAATTCTGGAGACTTACCACCAGAGTGCTGGAATCATCCAAAACAGGGGGATGCTGCTGAATTCCAGGCGAGATGCAGGAGGAGAGAATTGCATTTATACACAACCACCGGGAGGTTATAATGATATTTAGAAAAGTTTTAAGGTTCCTATATATGTATGTGTCTGTACATATATATGTACATATAAATACATAAATCTCAGCACACAATTGGATTGGCTTTATGTAGGAACTTATGCACAGAAAAGAGAGATGTCAGGAATTCTTTAATTTTGCATCCAAAGCCATAAGAGCAACTGGAAACTGGATGCTGAATCAGCACAATTCTGTCTTGAACGTGCTGCGGTGTAGGTCATTAAACATCCAAAACCTGCTGTGAGATACTGGAATCGCGGGATCGCTCTCCTGGATCATCTTGGCATTGCCTGGACTTTCCTGCTGCAACAGGGAGCAAGGACATGAGTTCTCCAGAGCCCTGGCTGAGATGTGCTGTAGTTTTGGAGACCTCAGTACTACACACGGCTTTTTTGGCAGTCACAGCATTGTGAAATGCTGCTCTCTTGGTATGGGAAGCACATATCTCATGGACTTGCCTGGGTAGATGTGTGTTCCATGGCTTCCCATCACTAGGACTACTTGGAAGTGGTGTCCTAGGTCTCATCCAAGGTCATGTGGTTGGTAGTGTCTGTTAAAACCTAGCCACTTGTTTTTGTTAAAATAGTGCAAAGATACACAGCCTAGGGATCAAAACCTGTTGCTTTTTTCCTGTTTCTGTCCTGTTTAACCTGTGGAAAGCCTCCATCCCTTAACGTACATCAGGTGAACAACTCCAGGCGCTTGTGTGTGAAGTTGAGCTCTTCCCAGTTGAACGCTTCTCATTCAGTTGGTGAGAGTTGGGCTGCAGAGTTTGGTTGGATCGAATTGAAGAGCTGTTGCCTTTGCTTAATGAGTGATGGTCTGGGGTTTCCAGTTAGTACAGTTGCTTAATGCTTCAGCTCAAACACTTGCAGCTGGGGCCCCAGCTGCAGTCTCGGAAGTCTCTTTACATTCCCTGGACACCAATAAGTGTTTCTGAGAAAAGAAATATGACAAAATTTCAACGGGTTTGATGCAAAATTAATTTAAAGGGAACTTCTAAGTGAACGCTAAAAATATACTTTGGCTTTTTGTCTCTGCAGAGTTTACAGATGCTTCCTCAACAACGGAAAGCCATAGCAAAATTCAAGGAGCCAGCACATGCTTTAGCATTTCAACAGAAATTCCACAGGTAAATAACTAAGCACTGCTACCGCCTCGGTTCCTTCCCTCCCTTCAAAGATTAAATCAGTCACCTCTGCTCAATGTTTCTCTTAAGCCAATCAAGCATCTGTTTATTAGTGACCTTCATAGAACCTCCTTGTCTGTTCCCCACCCCTAGAATCAGTTTGAGTACCAGGTTTAAATTTCTTTTAACTCTTTAACAGGCACATGATAGATCTGTCCCACATAAACGTGGCACTGATAGTTGAGTGATGTCTGCTGAGAGAAACCCTGACAGTAACAGAAGCGCGCTGTGGACCTGCACAAGACGCAGTGGCAAAACCATCGGATTGTGAAACCTTTCAGCTTAGTCTTTAGTTGCTGTGTTGAACTACAGAGAGCGGCAAGTTGTCCTCCAGAAGAGCTGAACTTGAGAGGATCTGCAAAGGTGGAATTTCTGTTCGGTTTGTTCACGTTCTGTTGTAACCACGTGGAACTACAGAATTTTTTTCAAAATGCTTTCAGTGCATGTAGACACTGTTCTTCAAGATCCTACTGTGTGACCACAGTGACTTGAGAGAGAACGTTTACATCGAAAGATTTAAAAACTTTCTTCATAGCAAAGAATATTTGATAATGGTTGCTCTTATCTTCAGTGCGAGGTATTTGAACGAAAACTCACTTTTCTAAACAAAACACGTTAGTTCCGTTGTGTGTCCGAGAGCACAGAAGGTTTTCTTGCATAGATTTAAAGGTGGTCTACTTCACGGGATAGCAGTATGCTGAGAAGCTTTGGAGGTGACACTGGAAAATTGTAGTTTCGCTCTTTGTAAATATGTTTAGTCTGTCTTTGCATTTTTCTATTCCAACACAGACTTCCATCTTCTCCTTCCAACTCCGCTTATTCCGTAAAACCCTGCGTAGGAATAACATTGCTGTATTTGCCCTTGGTTTTTAAAAACAAGAATCTCTGCCCTTCAGTAGCATCGTGGGGTAGTGAACTCCCAAGCTGTAACTAGGTTGTTTTAAATGACGTTGCCAGATACAAGGAAAAAGAAATATTTAGTGGCTCACTTGAAAAATGTTACACAGGAAGAGCGGTGCATTCCTAATAGTTCTTTTGGGCTAGTGTTTCGTGATTGCCGTATGCTTTATTTTGATTAGGTTTTTTTTTTTTTCTTTGAGGTTTATTTTGTGACTAATGCTGAATCATAAGAAACCCGTAACTGAAAGGACTTGGTTTGATCTGTTGTTCCCAATAAATGCAGGACTATAAGGACACTGTGAATCTGCTGGTGAACGTGGCAGTTCCCCAAAATCACATGCAAACATTAAGGAGCTTATATTTTATTCAAAGTAAAATCCATAATATTTCCTTTTGGTTAGAACCATCTAGATGGTGTTGCCAAAGGAACAGGTTTTCCTCAGTTACTTCTGAATAAACTTATTAAAATGTCATCTTTATATTGGATTCTAGTTTTTATGAACGTTTCCTTAGTTTTTAGACTGTGAGCTTTTGCTTCATCCTTTATTTTAGGAATACTCTTAAGCACTCCACCTACTATTTGGCGGGGGGCGGAGGGGGGCCACTTGTAGAAACCTTATAGGTTTGTTACCTGAGGGACGGCAGAAGAACACTATTGGTATGTAATGAAACAGCCGTGAACAGGGTCCAAAATAGGCATGCCAAGTGTGGAAGGATGAGCTAAGCAAGTTTATAGTAGTGTAGGTTGGGTTTTTTTGAGGATTTAATGGTAACCAAGTCCCAAAGACCTAATTGGCTTTCTTACAGTTTTGGTCCAGAATTTCAATTAAGTAGAAGTTACTAAAAATAATGATTGAATAATAAATACTGTCAAAAGTCTGCTGGGTAAAACTGCTCTTTGTTCACTGAAATAGTACAGAATAATGTGGTGCTTTGGAAATACTGCACTGGGGAAAAAAGTCTGAGAGAATACTCTAAGCCCATTTACAGCCTAGTGACGGGACGCAGTAACAACATGAGAATTTGTGCGTGCAAGTGAGTTTTACACCCGTCTGTAGTTCCCTATTTATGCATAATACTCAAATAACATCCAGCACAATGGCTCTACGTAAGGTGCTGTTAGTGCTTCAGGGTAGACCCAAGCCCGTGCCAGAGAACGAGCCGCAGGTAGGAAGCGCCTGGTGGGAGCCCACCCCGAAGACTCGTGCGAGCTGATGCGCCCCGTGCTGTTCGATCCCTCGCACCCTGAGCACTAGGACCCCCACGCTGCCTCCTCAGGTTGTGTCCGTTTTAGTTTTAAGAAAGAAATGCTTATCTTTAAAGCGAGTCATTAAACAGTTATTCATCCCGTTAGGGAGCAGCTTCTCTGTGATGAGGAGGATGGGAAGACCTCGGAGAGGAGCGACAGTCGTGCGTGTCTGGGAGCCTGGGTTGGGTGCAGAGAGCAGGCAGGCCAGCAGCTGAGTTCAGCAGTAGGAACATCTGCAGTTGATCAGCTGTCCTGTCAGAAGCAAACCTTATTGGGGTTAGAGGGTTTCTTGGAGCCTGAGAATATGGGTTTGATTCAAAAGTCAAAGAAGTTTGTAGAAACGCTCCTGCTTTGGGTTTTGAATCCATCCCAAAGAGGCTGAGGTTCAGCCAATTTAAGTTTTAAGAATTTTTATTCAGTTGGTTTTTTGTTTTTTGTTTTTTTTTTTTTTTTAAAAAGAGACAAATGCGTGGCTTTGGAATACAGACATGAAATCGCCTCAGGTCTATTTAAATGTAGGAGGCAACGTAAGCAATGCCTGTTTAATGGCTAGATGCATCCTCTTTAAAGGCGGTTGCAGTAAATTATTACTTGTGCAGAGAGTACGGGCGGATTGCTGGGGATTTTAGCTGCTTATTGCAGTGCCTGGGTATCTCACTATATGTAAACATACTACATATATGTATGTATGTCTATATGCATTTTATTATACACATACATACATACTCGCACCCTGTATTGTCACCATATCTCTCTAATATCTTTAATAACTCAGTAGCAAAAGTAGCAATTAGGTGAGTCGTTTGTTCAGATATTCGTGTTTTGTTAGTTCTGAAATCCCAACTTAAAAGTGGATCTCTTGGCAATGGTCAGTTTGGACAATACAGCTCTCCTAGATCCATTTGTTGTCTCCTCCCAAAAAACCACAAAGGCAGTAGAGGTAAAGGTAGACGGACGTGTTCTTGCCATGTTCTCTTTCAGCACATAGTTAAATCTGAGCATCTTAAGTTAACTTTCTTGGAAGATCTGTTGCAACCATTATCTTGTTCTTTCTTTCTCATGCATTCAAAATACAACGCAAAATGCAAAAAAAAAAAAAGGCATTTAATGTAGTATGTAAATAATTGACCTTTTAAAATTAAAATGTTACTCAAAGTGCTTACAGTCAACCACATCTTAGCTATTTGTTAGTTTTTTGTGTTGTCTTATCTAAGTTTAATGGATACAGTTCCATAAATGTTGATGTGTTTTTGTGTATATCTTCAAATTTTTATAAAGATGCTAGTAAGTCAATACATATATCCTGATCTGTGTATTATTTGTTCAGTTTTTATTAGCATAATTTTATAATGATTTTAATAGGTAACTCCAATAGGTGATTATATGGAGCCAACCTTTTTTTTTCCGAATTATTTTGTTTTCTTCTTGTAGCGCTGGAGAATTCTCTTTATATCTAATCATATTTTGCCTTGACTAAAAGATTGGTTTGGCCGTATGATCTGTGGTATTTTAGTAGAATGTTCTACTTCTTTTTTTATTAAAAAAATTACCTCTGTCCTTTAACTTTTGAGGGGAAATACAGTGCACTGTCAGACCAAGGCATGGGGTTTCTAGGTTTGTTCCATTGTGCTGTACAAGTACAAATTAGGTCTGTCGTGTCATATTGTTCTCAAAAGTTTGGGATATTTTGGTTTTACCCGTATAATTCAAGTTGGTCATGTAACACGTTGGTTCGTCACAAATGTCAGCAACTGATGTGGCACATAAAGTGTATGGTGGAACCGTGTGCGGTGTTTGCAAAGCTCGGGGTCATTGGCGCTAGGCAGGAGGAGGACAGGTCCGCAGCATCTTCATAGCTGGAGGAAGGGCTGCCATGCAAATGTTTTAACTCTTAAGTAGTGGCAGAGAATAAATTTAGACAGGGATATTGTTCTGGGACCGCATCCATCTCCAATATGACTTTGCGAAAGAAGAGTAAATACCAGCACCTCATCTGTGAAGTATCTTCAGATACCTAGTTTATTCCCCACTTTAATTCTGAAGACTCACTTCAGATTTCTAAATTTGTGTAAAAAGAATTTCCTTCTAGCCATTAAAATGCCAAGCAGACCGTGCATTTTAGTACTTTGGTGTTAGGTTTCCACTGCAAGTGTTTAGATGAGATATTTTTTTTATTTTTTTTTATTTTTTTTTTTACAAACTGTGGGTTATTTCAGAGTAACCTTGAGGGTCTTCATTTCTTCCTTAACATTATCTAGCTATTTAGAACAAGAAGCTTAAAAAAAAAAAAAAAAAAAACACCTTCTACTTGGTGCTGATTTTTTTTTTTTTAGTATTTTTTTAAAATCATAGTTATCTTTTTTACCTGTTTAGCTTGAAATCGCGCAGTTCTCCCAGCAGCTGCTGTAGGCGCTTCCCCTGGTTGCCCGCAGTAACTGCGTGTCTGTATGTGTGCGTGGGTGCGTTGCCCGCAGAGCTGGGGCGAGAGGGGGGGCGGGAGGGCGCGGGCTTCCCATTTTGGGGTTGTTTGGTTTTTTGGGGGGTTTTTTGGCCTGTTTTTTGTCTTAACTCGGGAGATACCCTGGGTTTGTTCTCTGGCGTAGTATTTTGTTGTTCTTGTCCTTCGCGTAGTGCTGTGTGTGTTACGTGGGTCGTGGTGCTCGAAGGCAGAAATCTGGCTTCACCTGGTCACCGTCAAAAAGGCATTTTTGTTCAGACACGAACCTTTTTCTAAAATTATTTTTTGTGCCTTTTTATCTTTTTTTTTTTTAGCAGCGTGTTGGATGAGAAATTAAATATGAAGGAAACCAATACTGCACAAATAGCAGAAAGTTAGCTGTATTATAGAGGTCATTTAGGGTAACATAGGTCGTTTGTTTCGATGTTACCTTAAATCATGCATTAACCTCTAAGGAATACTTAATTAAATACTTGAAAGGATTTTATCTTTAATTAGTATTCAAATCCTAAGGATTTTATGTAAGGTTTTTTTGTAACCTGATTTTTAATGGTACAGATGACTTGTTATTCACATGAGCACAGCGTCTTGTGTACAAAACCACTGATTCATATTGGATCCTTACGTATACCATCTTCTGGTGTAATACGGTTGGGAAGGATCATTTTGTTCTTTATAACGCTGCTTTTTGCAGGGTTGGGGTTTTTTTCAATTAAAAAAACACCTCCGTTTTCTCCTTCTGTGCTTTTTTTTTGGTGGAAAGTATGGTCCTTATTGCACTAAAGAAAACCTCAAAGGGCAAGTTTCACCTCACTGGGTCTTTTAGGTGCCTGTGTTGCTTTCTCACTTCTTGGTTGGATGCACTGATTTTTCTAACTAACTGGAAATGGGCTTTAGATATACACCGTTTTTCAACAGGTTACACTGCATTTATTTAATGTAACACCACGCGGGTTAAGCGATCTTTGCCATTTAAATAATTTTAAACGGTATTACAGATTAAGAAAACTTTTGCAAAAGAACCTGTGTACAGTTCAGTGTTGGCTGTATTGCAATGTTGTGTGTAGTCACCTGGAAGATCACAATTTAAACCAGACACCTCTGTATTAATGTTAACGTTTGTTTAGTGGGTCAGGATTTTCTTTGTGTGTGTCTAATGGTTTTTTAATGTGCATTGTATTTTTCCCTAGCGTCTGTCAGGCTGACTTTGGAACCTTATGATTTTATTTCTATTTATAGAATAACAAAAACATTTTTTTTTTTGCAGGATTTCTTTTGCAGGCGGTGAAATGTCTTTCGGCGGTTTAACTTCTAATTAATACCCATTTTCACTTACAGATGCAGCAAAGACAAGATGCTAACACTCATTTATTCACAGCTGATCCTCCGTACCATTGCATACAACTTTTATTGGTACAAAGTGCCCTTAGAATCAAGTCAACTTTCTTTTTCCCCGTGGTACCCTTTCCCTCTGCCCTATGCTTTTCCTCATTTCCACTCATTTGCCCCCAGTTTTCCGTTCCCACAAGGATATTTGTATCCTTATTACATTCCTGCTCTTTTCACTCCCTGTTTGCTTCTCCGGGCCTTTTCCTGAGTGCGTTGCATTCAATTTTTTGCTCTGCTTTCTCTTCTTACAGCTCTTTTGAGGATACCCAGAGCCTAGCTCTCCCACCCTGAAACCGCATCCTGCTGTCCTTCTCTTTGCACGCTTTGATATATAAAGCTGAGGTTGCTTTTACAGGTGTCGCACCTCGGGAGATGCTGCCCATCCCAAAGCACTGGAGAAGCATCACTTTTAACAGTTTTGCTTTGCAGTTTTTACCCATAAGGGAGAACTAAAACGTTATGCGTGCGTGTTCTAGCATTGGTGGCAAGCCAGGAGAAACAGGATTAACAACTCTTTTATCCTTTTCACTTCTCCAGGAGTTCTGTTCTTGAATTCAGTGATAGTAATAGCACTTTTTTTGTTTATTGCCACGTAGAAATACGAACACTGTCGACACAGTTCTACCTCCTATTACTATTACTGAATGTGATCCTTCCTAACCTGTAAAGTCTTAAACACTGTACGTATTTAGGTCTTTTGAGAATCACTTCAAATGTATTGCTCTAATCTGGATTACAGAGTTCATTTATTAGCAGTTCAGGATATAAATTCAGCAGCCGACTGTATCATACTGACTCCACTGGGGGTTCATCTGCCTCATGTTTTCTACAGCATCATCTGCACAAGGTGTTTACTACTGATTTCTTGAGTGTAATACTGGACTATACCAAATTCTCCGCTTGCATGAGAGATCTTTCTGTCGTACCTATTTAAGTGAATGTAAAAATGGAAACGCAAAGATGATCTCATGTACAAGTTTGGGTTTTTTACATGTAATTCCATGTTTAAAGTGTCAACATGTAAATATATTTATTGTACCTAAAATATGTCAATAAAACCTGATCTTTATCACGTATCGTCTGTTGTCGCTTGATTTTCAACTTGAACTTCTAACTTGTTGGAAGAAGCGTCACATAACGCGTTATTTTACTGTTTTTATTATGGTAGCACCTCTGGGCCCCTGCTTTTACATGAGCACCATAGTGGGGGGGGTCATTGAGCTGTGCCAACGTGCCCCAGGTGGAAAAACGAGTGAGTGAGGGGAGGTGGTGGTAACAGGGCTCGTGCTTGTGTGGGTATTCAAAGGGTCCGGAGGCCAATGGGGATCTCAAAACATGGGTGTAGGAGGAAAGATGATGAGTGTAGAAGCTTTTCTGCTTCTTTTCAGCCATACTGACGTATCTAATAGAAGATCTCTACTTTCAAATATTGCTGGTCTTTATTTATGACGTAAAGAGGAGCTCTCGGCAAGCTCAGTACGGTCACCATCAATTACATTATGAACACAATTATGTCAACGTAAATGAAGGCTAATTCTGCTGACGTATTTTGTATCAATAAAAGAGGTCAGAATTGACCACCTTGCACTTCGTAGGGTTTTTTTAATAGTTTGTTAAAATTATTCACAAAGGTAAATGTAAAACATCCTACTATCGCCCTGATATCCCTGGAAGTGGCTACCTGTGATCCGGCGTGTACGTTTTCAGAGAAGCATTACGAGCACGTCACATCACACTGGGGGTAGATCTCAAGAGAACATCGTTACTTGGGGACAGGTGATGCTCCAAGTTGGTTGTTTCTGCCTGTACCCAGGTAGAGGACATAATAATGACCAGCGACGCAGTGACCTTAGAAAGCTCATTGAGGTAAAAAAATGCCTCTGATGCGGTGATTTTTGTAGTGAGCAATGTAAGAGTAACCATCTTTGCTTACGAAGTTCCAACTTAAGTTTTCAACTTGTCGTTTTGTTTTGAATTAACAGCAGGAGCACACTGTAAATATCCACCTGACGGCAGCATCACCTCTTCCACATCTCTTCCTCTCTAGAAAGCTCCGAGCAAAAGTTAAACCACCAAAAACCTTCCCAAACCCAAAGCTGATAAGTCACTTCTCGCTGCTTTATACTTTCTTTCCCTGCCTCTGTTGATCTGCGGTCTTTTGGGGCACGAATTGCATTTTAGTGAAGCTGATGCACCACCGAGCATCGGCTCCTCAGATCCACTCTTGCAATAAACTGGGTGGGTTAACCATTGCACGGCGTGGGGGGAAAACGCGCTCTTTTTGAGAGCTCAGGTTAGGGTTGGGCGTACGAGCCCGTGTGGTCTCTAGAAGTTAAAATGCCCTGTTAATGAACTTGTAATTTTGTAAGATGCCGCGTGCGGGGTTCATGCAGGGGTGTGGTTTGGGGATCGGAAGGCTGACAACTGCAGGGTGAGGGAGGAAATCAATGGGGCTAAAAACGAGCTACTGAAGGGGTGGAAGGGGAGTGACCAAGGGGGGTACAAATAAACCTTTAAAACCAAATTTTAAGATGCCTGGTAGAGTGCTTCAAAAATTGGTCTTGATTGATCGTAATTAATTTGTAATGATTTGAGCAGGAAGAGTTGGAGTGTGCTCACCAAGCGTGTTGGAGCCAGGTGAGGGAGGGCTGGGATGAGGGGGAGGGTGGGAGCATCTTAGAGGAATTGGATGAGCCGGAGAATTAGAATAGAAGTGAGATTAAATTTAATCTTGCAAAGTGCAAGAGCGTGCACTCTGGTATTAATAAATAAGGATTTTTGCTGTAGAAGTCAGTGAGAAAAGAGGAAGAGCAGTGAACTAATTGCAGATTAGCCGATCTGCGGATGTGGTGAACGATGAGAAAAAAGACGACTGCCTTTCTAGGGTGGATGGGGCCGGCACTTCCAGAATTGAACCATCAGCAACTGCACGTGTGGTATGAAGATTTAGTGCTGGACTTCAACATAGCAACCCAATCACCCACCTCCAGACTGCCCTAAGTAGAAACCCCCTTGTGAATATTTATTTTTAGGGAGCTTTTTTGAACGGTTCAGCTATCGAAGATTTTTTTTTTTTTTCCTCTGCTTTCGCTCTACACACTCAGCCTTTCAAAGACCAGGGCTTAAGCTACAGAAAACATCCTTGGGTGGGTTCAATGAGAATTGACTGGTCACACGGTGCCACTGCTCCTTGGTTTCAAATGTCAATTCTGGTAACTGCTGAATATACGTTAAATATTTTCACCCATCCGTGCTGTTCTGAAGAGATCCCAGGGGAAGGTTCGCCTTCAACTGGTGAAAAATTAAAGACGCTGACTCGGGAAAATCGTTCTGCGGAGACGCGGTCGGTGTTGGGGATGCTTTGGAGAGGACTTGGGAGCTGGGCATTTCCATTTCTTCTGATTCTAGTCCCGCATTCCACTGATTGTTAGCTCGTTAACAACCATTTCTCATTAAATTACTGATGAGGGGGTTCTACTTGCATGAGAAGGATTTTAAGACAACAGCGGACTAAACAGCCCAGCAGCCTTTTCCAGTCCTGTTTTCTTGGGTCACTAACAAATTAGGCTGTGTATCCCAAAACTTAGATATTCCTGTACAGCATCACACAATCTTTCCTTGCAGCAAAGCTACCAGGAACAGAGGGAGAGAGTTTTTTGCAGTTTTTTTTTCCTTTATGCATCTATGCAGTGAGTCAAGCGCACGGCACCGTGCTCCGTGCCTTCCACAGCCTTGGTTAATATGGATCCCGCTCCGCGGGGCTTGGGGGCTGTGGAAATAACTAAATGCTTCCGAGAAAAAGGTAAAAGGAAGACGTTCTGTTTCTTTTGATAGTGGTCAAAAGGTATTAAGGATGTTGGGATGCCTGGCTGCTCCTGCAGCCCTCGTCGCAGAGGAGGTTGGGCTCTTCAAGCTGGTTTTTTCCAAGATCCATCGCGGGGAGTTTGGGCACCTTCTCCGGTATGAAGCATCTATTTAGCGCTGCACAGAGCAAAATGGTCCTGGGTCGGGTACTCGTGAGCGTGGGATGCTCTCTGGGTAATATTTATGTTAGCAGTGGTGTTCGGCGTGCGGGCAAAATCGAGTTCGCTAGCATGGTCGGATCGTGGAAAAATTATAAAATCCTTCTGAAATCTAACACTTTAAGAGAAGTTGGTAGAAAATCAAATTACAAATAACGCTCTGAACACCCGTCATCTGAATCCTTACTATTTTGTGCTTAGATAGGTCTTTAATAAAACAGAGGGTCTGCTGTGAATTTTGCTCCGGGATGGATTTAAGATCTCTCCGCAGATATTCTTTGTCCCTGATATCTGTCTATTCTTCGATACTTCTTATCATTTGCTGTCCTTTTTTTTAATTATTATTATCATTATTAACCTTATTACTGAAACTGGGGCTCCTGCAAACAACGGCTGGATGCAAAATCTGGGTCCCGGGGAAATAACTGGGATTCGGTCGATGGGAGCCCGAGATGCTGTTTGAGAACCCCTGCACTGTAAATATGTCCTTTTTTATTTCTAGCCTGGATTTTTGGGTGAGAAAATCAGTCCTGGAAGCCCAATCCCATTTAACTGAATGAGGAGAATCATTTCTTCGTACATTCTCCATCTTAAAGACTGCCACAAACGGGCCTTTCTGCAAAGCGATACCTACGGTTCCTATTGCTATAAACCTTGCAGGCTGTTTAAAGGTGCCGGCTTATTGGAAAGGGCTTGTTTTCATTCACTAAGGTCAGGAAAATTCATGGATCGCATCAAAACAGGGAAGACGTGGTTGTTCCCAGGTCTTCCCTGCGTTACTGTTAATCAGCTGTATCCAAAGGGAGGATGCACGTCGCTTTAATGGGGGTGAGGAGCAGGGGGAATGTAATCATCCCTCATCAGCGAGACCCTCAATCACTGCACTTCAAACAGCTGGGGGTACGTAACCTCATCTTCATTTGAAAATTTTAGTACCTTTTCTCTTAGCCGCCTCCATTTTATGCCTTTTTCCGCCCCCCCCCTCATAAATTTTTATGATTTTTTTTTTTTTTTAAAGGAGAATTTATGGGCGAAATGGCAGAGACCGTGTGAAATGTGGAAGAGCTAAAAGGCTATCACGGCGGTAAATGAGGCTAAATGGTTCTCTACCACCAGCTGTTCAGAGTTCAGTGATTGAGCCTAACTGACAAGAAATAATTACCCCCTCTCAGAGAGGTGAAATGGGTCCTCACACAGTGAATGCTGCTGATGAAGGGGCCGTCCCGGGAGAAGGCAGGAGCCTTTCCGACAGCTTCTATGCCTACATCTCGGTTGCTTAAACCCCTGGCGAGCATCTTGCGCTAAGGTTTTTCCTGTATAGGGTGATGTCCTTCCGTGACTCAGCACGTCTCTGCCGTCTTTCAGGTCTCAGGGAGGTTCAAAACCTTGACGTATCCCTTGTCTTGCAGGGATGAGCCCAGGGCCAAAATATTCCCTGCATTATTGATTAAAACGTGCGTGTCTCAGCCCTTTTTATTTCAAAGCCGGAGACCTTGTGTTTCTCATTGCAAAGATGCGCATTAGCACCTAAAAGCACCTTTTTTTTTTTTTTTTCTTCTTTTCTAATCAATTGCAGGGAACAAATGTGACGAGTGCGTTTGTTTGCAGGCTGGAGAGGGTGAATACTTTGATGTCGATTTGGGAAGGGAAGGTCTTGCAGTGCTCCAGTGTGAAACCTGCGTCCTCACAAACACTGAAGCCAAATCCTTTTTTTTAAACACAAATTAACCCTAAATGTTTTGAGCATGCAAGAAACATGAAATGAGACACAGAAATAAGCATGATTGTGGTGGCTTGAATGCCACTATGCTTCTCTGGCTTTATTGGTTACGCTACTGCCTTGATGAGGATGCAAACACTTTGGATGCAGGGAAGTAGACGGCTAAATTAATTATTACTGTGCAAGAGCCTGTCCACAGCTTTGCTGCGTCCTGCCCAAGCAAAACCCGGCGCCATCACAGGTCAGCTCAGGAGGGTGGGAGGACGCTGTGGCCACAGCCTGGCAGTGCTCTGTCGCCATCACTCATCTCGTTTCTTTAGACGACGATGGCCGTGGTCACCAGATGGCTGCCATGAACTACTATGGTGCAAACAGGGCTTGGTGGGAGCTTCAGCAGCGAAGGAACAATTTGGTGAGGCTCTGCTTTGGTCTCTGTTTCATTGCTCCTCTCTTAAGCTGCTGTTTCTGATGATACTCTGTGTTTGAAGATGAGAATTTCAGCCATGGGCTGAGGCCCCATGGGTTGCAGCAAGCCATTCAGTGCGCATGCAACGTGTCGCTGTTTTGGCCCTCTCCTGATATGCCACCTTAGCTTCCTCCCTCTCGGTTTGGTCTTGGAAGGAGATGGGGTGGGCGCTGGTGACAAGGCAGCATGCTAGAGACCGCCGAGCCTCACGGCCACCCCAGCGACAGCCCCTGGCTGAGCCCGGAGGTCTTTATCGGGGAGTGTATCTCCACCGAGCCCGGGGAGAGCAGCCACAGTGTCCTCCGAGCTCCTCTCCCTGCCGTGCTGACAGTGTTCTCTGTTTTGGTAGGAAAGGATTCACTCATTTTTCTTTGCTGGGAAAGGGAAGGGTTAAGAAATGTATCTGGGAGCTGCCACATCCTCACTTTTCCCTCTCCTCCTGTGGGAACAGCTAAATGAAGCAAGGGGGTTTACTGAGCACAGAAACGCTTATTTTACCAAAAAAGTATAAACAAATACCCCCAAAAGCCTAAAAATATCCCCAAAGAACCCCAAAATCCCACCCACAAAACCAGCCAACCCACCAAATGAAAAGAGTCGAGCAGGAAAGGGCTCTGTCCTTCCATCCACCGCCGGTGGTGCTGCTCACCAGCAGATGCCCTGCGCCTCGCCCAGCTTCATGTGCCTGCCAAAAAGCAAACGTTGAGGAGATGAATCAGAGCCAGGATGGCCGGCCAAGGGGGCTTGGCCGCAGGGCGAGGAGCCAGGTGAAGGTGAGCCTCACCCCAGGGATCAGGAGGAGACCCGAGGGAAGGTGAGGAGAAACCTTCAATGCCAAAGGATGGTCCAGGTGACCAGACGCTCTGGTGAGGAGACAACCAGAAAGAAATGGGTTTTCCTCCCTCCTGGAAAAAGCAGAGTTTATTCCCCTTCAGGCTTTTTCCTGTGTATCTGTCTGCTTCTCTTTGCAAAGCAGAAGAAGGGGTTGGGGTGACAGGAGCCCCCAGCAAACAGCCCTGGCCAGGGTTTGGGCTGCGGTGCGTGAGGGAGGCTCAGCTGGTGGGGAAACACCTTCTCACCACCCTCCAGAGCATCCTCAAATCTCCATCTCCAGGAGCCACGTCATCAGCACCCACCTCCTCACCGGCTCCTGTCCATGGGGTCAAGGTGTTGAAGGCAAGTGTTTCGAAGCATCAAAAACCTGAAAGCAAATTTAAAAAGTCACAACATGCTCCATTCAAATCCCCTGGGTTTATAAAGTGTGGAGTGGGCAACAGAAGGGATGGGAACCTTCTCCAGGAAGGTGATATTTAGTTACAAGATATTTGCATTTGCTTCCTGAGTGAAGGTGCGAAGTTACCCATGACAAGAAACACAAAAGCCAAGCTTCATAATATCCTCAGGGCTTTTTTTAGGTTGCGTTATGTTGGTGAGTGTATCTTAAGGGGGGATGTGCCCATGTGAGAGACAGAGCGAACGGCGGCTGCCAGCTCTCTAGAAGGTATGAAGGAAGGTGATTTTTGGCCCTGGTTGCGAGGCCTCATGTTGGGCATGATGGTACAAGGGCTTTTCTTCTTCCTCAACCTCATAAAGTTAAATAATTACGTCTGGTATATGTCCTTCAACCACACCTTTCCCATCCCCGGGACAGCAGTTCATGATGCAATTCCCGCAGCCGCGGGGAGAGATTCTGCCCCCGGGACGGCACCTCCCCATCCCCCTCCCCATCCCTCTGCCCTCTCCCAGCGCGGGCGGTGGGACGGGCATCCCAAGAAGATCCTGAGCCCCTCTCTAATCCATTGTTTGTTAAGCGCTTACCTTCCCCTTCCTCCTCCTGTCTCTACCATAAGATTTCACGATGGAGGGAGGTGGACGCACGTGGAGCAATGGGGTGGGCAGAGGCGATGCTGGGCCACCAGGGAGGAGCGATGCTGAACGTGGCGTTGGTCCTGCCAGAGTTTTTCCTCCTCCTGCCAGGCACAGCAGTGCCGGGAGAGGGGTCTGGGCAGGGGCTGGGGTCCGCCGAGGGGCACTGGGGGGTCCGGGCTGCCCGGCCGGGCGCTGCCCAGCTCCTCGTGGGCCGGGGGCTGGCACCAGGCGGGGAGAGTGAGACCACGTTTCCTGCAGGAATATGGTCCTTGTGCCACTATTAGAAATGCTCTTGGGAAACACAAAAAAAAACCCAAAGAAGCCCTTGTTACAGCTTTAGACCAGCTTTGTTCATACCAAGTGCCCCAGAATATTTTCAGAGAACTGGTTTTAACACATGATTTTGGAAAGGGCGTGAGAACCCTTAGGTCAGACTGAGATGAAGATGTAACCAGGTTTGAAACCCAGCTACAGGAACCAATTACAGGGAGTCCGGGTGTGGTTTTTTTCTCCCCCATTGCATCCCCAGCAAAGTCTTTAGACAGAAGCATAACGAAGAGGTAAGGAAGAGACCAACTTTGGGAACGCCACCCGCTGCGGCGCGGGGAGACAGGGGCAATGCTCCTTGCAGGACACATCTCCAGGAGCTGGGGCCGTTGTGACCTGCGGAAACCAAATGAAACACCGGTGGAAGCTGGTTGCCTGGTGCCGGCGCTGAGGAGCCCAAACCCCCCCAGCATGGGGAGGGGGGCTCAGCCCTGTCCCCCCATGCTGCCCTCGCTGCCCACCACTGCGGGGCTGCAGCCCACGGCGGGCATTTGGCCCTCTCTGTCACCCTCCTTGCTGTGGCCGAAGGAGGCCAGGGCAAGATTTGTACGTCCTCAGTCCTTTCACTGGGTTTTAGCTTCAGGGGAGAAGGTTCCCCAAGCTCTTGTGTCGTCCTGGCTGGAGGACTCAGTGGAAACACCGTCCAGCTCACGGCCCTCCTCCAGGTAGGAAAACAAAGTAGCAGATTTACAGAGATCACGTAGAAGGCAATAATTTAACTCAATTTTGTTGCTCAGTTACACTGTTCGAGGGATGCGGGAGCCTGGCTGGTGTGCGGCAGAGGGGAGGGTTAATTCAGGGAGAGGTGGAAGGAAGGAGAAGCGATTGCTGCCAGTGAAACCTCTTCACCTGCTGGTGGATGGCAGGGAAAACCCACAACGCACCACAAAACCGAGTCCACCGAGACGGTTTCTCCTCTGTTATTTGGCAGAGATGAAAACTCCCAGGCGTCGCAAGGCTGTTTTTAGGAGCGGTGTCGGCAGGTGGTGCTGGGTGGCAGAGCATCCCTCAGCCGCCGGCACGGCCGCATCCGGGGCAGGGGAGCGAAGCCCGGAGTGTCAGCCCAACCTGGAAAAAATGATTTGGACGGCAGCGGGAAAGAGGCGAAAAGCCCGCAGTGTGATCCCCGTCCTGCTGGCTGCTTTCTAAATGAGCTTCATTATACACATAATTAAAGGAAGAGATATTTAGCGGCGGTTTAGGGGTATTAATTTCAAGACTAAGGGCACCTGGAGATTAAATGAATTAACTCACAACCGAATCAGGTTAATTGTCATTTTCTTTACCTGGAGTGAAGCCGAAAAAGGGGAGGTTTTGATTCAATAATAACTGTGGCTATATTAAAGAAAAGCAGGCTCTTGAGCAGAAGGAAACTCGCTGTGAGAAAGAGTGAACTGGGAACAGGAGCGGACACGAGCGGAGCCGGGCGGCAGCGTGGGCTCCAGGGCCGGGGGGGGATGGAGCAGGCACCCCCGGTGGGCAGCAGGGCCGTGACTCAGCCACCCACATTCCCAACCAGGGGAGGGCCCCGATGCTCCCCTGCCCTCCTTGTTCCCTTCTGGCTGCCTTGAAATGGGCGTCTGTTGTGTAGTTGGATTGGAAGCTCCCAGTTCCTCCCAGGCAGGGGTTGGGGAACGTGGGATCGGACCCGCTGCCAGGCACATCGGTCCTGGGGAGGACTCAGGGCAGGGGAAAAGCAAACACGGAGCCCGGCTCTATATGCTCGGCCTGGAAGCATCCTTCCCGCTGATCAAAGCACTAACCCAGCAAATCTAACAGAAAACGAAGTGCCAACGCGACATGCAAATTAATCTTAAATAATTACGGGTTTTCAGTCTCAGCTCTCTCTGTCAGCTGCTTTGGAGCTCTGCCCAGGCACGGCAGGTCCCACAGCAGGACACGGGGCAGGCAGGGATGCTGCTGAGCGCAGAGACCTACTCGGGGCTGGGGGCAGATATTTGGGGTGGGTTTTTTGCACTTGAAGGTTTGTCCAGGGAAAGGTCCCTTCATCACACTGGGGAGAAACTGGGCTCTGCTCTGAGCAGTGCACTCTGGTTCTCCATGCAGGAACAGCCCAAAATTGGACCCTCCATTGGGTGCTGCCCTGTGCGCCCTTCTGTGGTGGGGTGATGCCCCTGGACAGGAGCAGAGCTGGCCTGTGCCCGCACCACAGAGGTCATAATGTTATTTTCTAATCCACATCATGCCAGCCCTTTCACTGCAGCCATCCAAAATAACAGTGGCTGTAAGCAAGCCCTGCGGGCATCCCACCTGAGCATCCCACCTGACCATCCCGTCCAGGCTGCGACTCTGCACACCCACCCTGCCGCTGAGTCCGGAGCTCTCGCCTGCCAAACAGCCAGCCTCTGGGTTTGACGTGCCTGATTTACCAGTGCTTGAACCTGGCTGGATATCTTCAGTGTGACCCACGCATCCACCCGTCCCTTAACCACTGCTCCTGCACCTATAGGTTGGGCTTGTCAGCCCTGAAAATCTGTTCTGACCTATAAGTGCAAGCTGAACACTGCTAACAAGTAATTAGCTTTATGGATGTCTGTGAAACCTGGTGAACCTCCTACAGAAATGTGATGTATTGCTGAGTGCTTATTTTTCCATGACTGGTGTGACTGACCAGTGTTAATGTACATGAAGGACAGGCCACCTTTCAGTAAAGGACCCATCTCTAAGCCTTCATCTTTCAGAGCTCACAAGCCCCTGGGTTTCTTCCTACATCTCTGTCATCACCAGATTCACTCTAATCCTAAGCAAAAATGTCAACTTCAAACCCCCTTCCTTCCTATGCGTATGTGCTGCTTCCCAGAGCTTTTCCCCTAACTCTGGTGGCAATACCTTGCCTGGTATCTCCTAGCATCATATTAGCTTTTTGCACGGGCATGCCACGGTCATGACAGTTATATGGTGGTAGCTGATGCCTGTAGGACTCATTTCTCCTCTCTTACCTCCAGTTTCTAAAGGAATAACTGCTTTTTACTCCTTATGTGGCCCAGGAGCACCTTTGATTATTTTGTTTTTACATAATTTCTATTATCTAGTCAAGGTTATCTCATGCATCCTGACTGGCCTTTTGGTCACCTTTATTGACCTTGGCAGCTCTCGCCACCCATCACAGCATACTCCTAAATTTCTGCCAGGGGTATTAGAATAGATGAGTGAAACGATCAATGCTTGAGGAAATCCATTTTGTCTCCTTCCATTTTCACGGTGAGCCCTTCCCAACCCTTGTTGCCAAGCTTTCAGCTCGCGCACTTGTTTCCATCGTCTTGGGCTTAGGTAGCGTATACTAATGTAACACTGCTGCAAATTCTTCTTAGATCAATTGTTCTGTCTAAAAATAAAATAAAATTGCTGACTTGTATCAAAGAACCGTTCTACATTAACTGACACAATCAATCCGGTACTATATATCCCATTTTCTGTTTGGCTCGCTGTTTTTGATCCTTCTTTCATCTAAAACCTGTTCTGATTTCTTGTGCAATGTTGGGGTCAAGGCATTCACCCCGTGACTGCTCAGGCCCCTTTCTGCCTACCACAAATTGCAGTTTCTGCCTTTGCAGTTGTCCAGTCGCCTGCCAACACAGGCAATCTGATGGATGTGTTGAACATCATCCTTCCTGGACGCTCCATCTCACGTGTTAGTCCTCTCCTGCTCTTGGATGGAGAGCAGCAAAGCTTCTCGTTTTAAGGCCATTGAAGAACAAGTTTCATTTCCATGGTGGATGCAGTCATTTTCCATACCTTTCCTTGTCACCATTAGCCATTTTTCCGTTCCTCCCACGTTCAACACCAGCTTCCTCCTGCAAACCATGGCACGGAACTTTTTAAGCCATACCTCAGAAGAAAGTTATCCTTGCACAGCTTCATCTTTATCTGGGCATTTCAAGAACATTTGGCTTTTTCCTATGCAAAGCTGAGCTACAAAACCTGACTTCTGGCAATTTTCCTTGTAAAGCCTCAAAAAGATTGGTTTCTCTGCTGTTCAGTGGCTTGCCAAATTGTCTCCAGGAGTTTGGTCTCCCTGCAGTTATGTTGGTATCTGGTTCTGCTTTGTGCAACGGTGCCTAAAGAGGACTAGAACCGCTTTACTGATATCCCAAAACTGGCTCGGGAAACCTTGGCCCTATCTTCCTTGGCCCAAAACACGGCCAAGGAAGACATGGAGCAAATGGTCATTGGTTTCAGTATCTCCAAAGGGCTTCACGGTGCATTTGGGCAGCGCATCAGGACATTGTTGTTTCAGTTAACGCAAGGTTTTGTTGATAGACTGGGGTTTTTTTTTGCTTTTGGCCCCAAAACGTGTTTGTGCAGCCCCACTGGAGCCAGGGAGCCTTGTGCTGTTATTTTGTGACTTGCTCACCTCTGGTAGGAGGGAAATGGGGGAGGTAAGTTCCATTTGGAAACCCACGTGAGGAGGTTCTGGCTTCCTCCTCTGGCATTTCTAAACCCACTCTTGGGTGCCAGGGCAAGAAAAATGAAACTCCACAGATAGTCATGAAGGATCCACAGGAGCATGTTATGCACCTCTTATTTCTCCAGGCTGTTTGAGTAGTCTCTGCGTCTGCTCTCCACTGTCACTCTCGTTCCCAATAAATCCGATGAAACCTTTTCTAAGGAACAGGTTGTCAAACCTAGTTTCCTTAGGAAAACTTTCCTTCAGACAGCGGTGAACCTTTTATAAAATATGCAATACCATCATGTTTCACCTCTTTCAAAAATACCCATGGAGGGCCAGGGTGACCTACTCTCTCGCAGACAGGCTGAGCTGGGCGCGCTGCTTTCCAGACAGCGGGTTTATACTTTTCTGTAGCTTCCAGCATCAAAGAATTTAAATGTTCCACTGTGCTACTTTTGACTCCTCTCCTGATGCCAACTTCAACTGTGCAAAATTTGCCATGACACAAATACAAGATTCAAAATCAAGTTTTATTTTTAATTTCCTTTTTTTTTTCTTTTTGCCTCCAGGTCATCAAGATTTCAGGTTAACACCTTTGCTGCAAACAGTGAAGGCTGTAAGATAACTTGAAAAAAACCAACTTAATCTGAAATTTGCATGCAATCACCTGGCCCACAAAGTCAGGAATTAAAAAATGCCTCTAAGTATTAGGATACTCAAAACAAACAAAAAAGAGGTTTAGTAAAAATACTCCAAAAAGTCCAACTATTATGCACTGTTGTTATCTAAGAAGTTCTGTCATCAAGATGATATTTCAGCAGCTTTAGACAGCTGAGATTTCTAAAGGGGATTTCTAATTTGTATTTGTTTTTAATTTGGGGTTTGGATGACAGCAGCAGCAACAATTTGTTTTGTTGTGTATTTATGGCTGCACATGTTTAAAATGGTAAATCTGCACTGACCTATTAAACCACAAAAGTGAAACCAGCTTCTGTATTCTCATTCCTTAGCTGGAAAAATAAACCTACAGCATGCATGTATAAAATAAATTATATTTTTACAGCTTTCAGGTTTGGGATTCAAAGGCTGTGCAAGTATTTTGGATTATCACAGCCCTGGCTTTAAAAACAGGGAAACGGTTCTTAAGCAGAAAGTGACTCTCGCAAGACAAAATGCATTTTTCTAGCTGTTGCCTTTCATTAAAATTGTATCGTTTTATCCAAAATGAAAATAAAATTAATAAGGAGCTTAATAGAATGTGCAAGTTTATTTGGGGAAGAAATGAACTAAAAATGCAGAAAGACTCTGGTTTGTTTTAATACCAATAAAGATATCCAGGTGTAAAAGATAACTCGCGTTGAGCACCCCGCTTCTTCTTACCGACCTCTTTTTATTGGATACGCTCTTCGTGACAAATAAAAACTTTTTCCTTCGGTCTCTAAGCCTTAAAAGCAAACACAGGTCGAGTCGTATTTGACTTAACAGAGAAACATGAACATGGCCTGTTACTTGGCCCCCCCCAGCTGTGACTCTGAAGAAGGCTTATCCAGGCTGAGCAGAGAGCCTGGGCTGGGGCTCTCTGGTAGCTGGGTTCATTATTTGATGACAAATCCATCTTCTCTGGCTCATTTCTAAGCCCTGGACAAACACGTGCATAATTTTATTCATTCAAGTCGTTTCATGCCCCAGGATGGAGGAGGCTGAATCCAGAAGATGCTCCTGAGCGGCGGCAGGTGAAACCGTGGGTTGACAATTAATAACAGCCCAGCATCCACATCTCACCGGGGCATTTTGGGGGTAGAAAGCAGCAGTTATTAGGAATACGGCCCAGTTTTACATGATGGACCACCTCCAGAGAGGCAGGGGGCTCCCCCATCATCCCTCGCAGGGCAGGCAGAGCATCGGGCCGAGCTGGCGAGTCAAACACCACCAGCTGCAAAACTTCTCAGTTCCATGAGAAGTCCTTCTGAAACGTATCTCAGGAATGTCCTAAATAATACTTGCTGGTGGGAGTGGAAGGTGCTGACGAATACAGGCAAAAAAAAAAAAAGAAGCTTTATTGCAAATGGCTGATGAAAGTAGCACTGACCACAACAAGGGAGCATGTTTCATTACAGCGGCTGCGGCAGAGCCGCCGCGAAAATTACAGGGAATGCTGAAGGAGCCCTGGAAAGGATTCAAACAGCAGTTTGCTCTCGGCATGACCATTGCCGAGAGCCGGTAACAGGGAAAGAGAGCAAGAGGGAAGCAATGTTCTTGTCCTTCTTCCTGCAGATGCCAAACCTTGCGGTCTTTAATGGAGATGGGAAGGGAAAGAATCAAAGAGCAGGTTGGAGATGAAGTTCTTCGAAACACATATGAAACTAAAGAAGTTAGGTGATTTTTTTCTGGCAGGAAAAGCGTCCTGGTTTTCACCCAGTTCTGGTTCAGAGATTGACATATCTAACCTATGGAAGATTTAAAAAAAAAATGTAAAAATCTGCATTTTGAGTCTCAGCAGAGCTCAGCATCTCCTTCATGCCCGTCCCTATCTCCTGCGCCAAAAGAATCAATGGTTTTCGCTGCTTTCCCCAACCCTGAAATATCCCTGGGGGATATTAAGCCAGAGCACGCAACCGTCTAGCTCCTGACAGAGCTTCCCCTGCACTGCCCCTGAATGATTACATCCCATTTCTAACCCCTTTTTCTATTGATTTTCATGGTAAACCGACACAATTTGACTGACATATATTTTTAGTTTCCCCCACCGCTGATGAATTGTCACATCCTCTCCCTACGCTCTTTTTTTTTTTTTTTAAACTTGATAGTTTGGAAGGAAAAAGATGACCTTGTCGAGGGGAAAATCTCTCTCCCGTTGTCCAGCCCGGCTGAACCCAGGGATGGGTATGGCTTGGACCCGCAGGAGCACTCCACGCTTGCTGCACAACTGGTAATAATTTTCCGATCAGCCTGCGATTGTTCCAAAAAGTAGGAACAAACGAGTTAAATCACAAATCTAGCGCACTTCCTATCCTGCCTATTCCCAAAGAACAGCACGTCAGCAGTGCCAGAAGACACATGGATGATAAGTTCCTAATAAATTCATTGTGTCGCTTATTTTTAATGGGCTAATAAAAACAATCCTCTTCTTTTAACAGTGCGCGACTTGCATGAAAAGAAACGGTAGAGTTTGGGAAAATATTTCATACTTGAATTGTAGGAATGGTCATTGGAACAGGCATCGATCGCTATAATTTAGCTTTAATCAGGTACTGATTGCGTTTCTAGCAGATGAGGGAGCGTGGTACCGTTGCACCACTCCTGCTCTGTGCTGGCGGCTGCCGAGCTGCACGGCTAACGGGGAATCACTAGAGGTCACTTCGATTCCACCTAAAGGAACAAATCCTAAAAAGGTCTGGGGTTCTGTTACGTTCTTCTTCTCTTCGGTGAGACATTTTTTAAAAGCAAACTCTTTTTGCACGTGTGCGTAGTACTGGTTCATATAAGCTCCTTGGGCTGAATTTTATTCTGGTGTAAAGAGTGAAACTTTAAAGAAGTTTATAAAACTCTGCCCGTATTCATCGAGAGGAAATTTGGCCCTGAGCTCCTATTTTAATATGAAACAGCTTCCACTGGAGTTGATGTTCTTGATAACAGATGTCATTATTTAACTCTCAATAAATACTTCTGTCCTGTCAGGATCCCTATAAATAGGAAAAGAATAGCTCCAATGCATAAAACTGCAAGAAGATGTTCTAATTTGGCTGCTTATCCTGTTACACCCAAAGGTGAAATAATATTTAGGTGTGTTTCATTCTCAGCTTCGGTTGATAACTGAAGTGCAGACATTTCCTTAATGTGAGAAAAAAACCCTAAAACTGAACACCTCGTGATCAGCCGAAACATTTTCCCGCTGCAAAGAGGAACTCAAGGGGAGCCCAAACTTGACTTCTTTTACATTTGTAAAGCCACAGTTTGCCTCCTCGGGAACCTATGGCATGAAATCCAACTTTTCTTTCATTTTCGACATCTGGGCTTGCATGGGCCCTACCCTGCCGGCTCATCTCAGTGGGGGGGTCACAAGTGCCTGAGTCCCAGGTGAGGAACCCGTGTCACAGCTCCCTCCGAAATGGCATTGGTGCCACCCCGCTGCCCCCCCACTCAGTCCCCGTTGGAGCAGGGGCTATACGGAGACATCCCCTTGCCCCAGTGAGCAGCAGCGTCCTACCCGTCACTAAACACAGTCGTTTTATTCCTGGTTTTGGGAAAAGCAAAGCCCCCTTGCACCTCCGGGATCTTACCCAGGGAGGTGGCAATCCCTCAGTGGTGCCTGGCTCCTTCTTGTTGTCAGCTTCTGCTGCAAACTGCTGCAGCATCAGCCAGGGCCCACCGGCAAAGTCCCACAAAGCTTCACCATTTCTTCTGCACCTGGTGTTGTTCTACACGTGATGGAAGGCCCCAGGGGACCTGATGAAACACAACAGCCCTATGTGCTGCTGGGTATGGGCTGCGTCCCTCCCACGGCAGCACCACCAGCTCAGTGCCACACTGCTCAGCGCTGACAAAAGCAAGACACCGGAGCTGATTCGAGAAGAAAACTTTTCAGAAGGGCTTGTGTCATGTCCCGTGCTCAGTACATAGGATGCCTGCTTGGGAACTAAGCCTCTCCCAGAGGTGGAAAACAGCCCTGCGTGTCACCGTGTTGGTTGCACGGACCAGCGCACTTGCTTTCCATGAACAAGCCCTTTCGCACCCACACACCACAAAATAAAAGCCTGAGCAACTCCCTGGTGTCTCCATGAGTAAGTCGGGGGAGCAGCAGGCGGGAGAGCTGTAGGCTGTTCTTGTTCTGTGTCTGATGCCCGGAACAGGTCCTGGCGTCAGGGCTGAGTCACCGGGACCAAGCACCGGTGCACAGACCTGGCTGTGTCATGCCCACGCCCAGCCCTTTCTGACTTCTGTCCTTTCCATGAGTTGCACAAAATCTGGGCTTTGGAGGATGGGAGTTTCCTGAGATCCCAAAAGTCCCGAGCAATAAGTCAGCATTGGGTGGGTGTCAGGGCAAACCTCCATCCACACCTCCTGGCCTTGGAGAGCAGGTGGTCTTGGTCTCTTGCTTTCTCTCCTGGAAACACACAGCACTTCTTCCCTTCGGCAGCACACAGAGTAAGGAAAATCTCTTTCCAGCTCTCCATGCACTCCATGGTGCTCCCTCAGCCCTCCACGGCTTTTTATCCCCACAGCGCTGCGTTTCCCCCCCCAGAACACGTGAAGCAATGCGATGAGCACCTCTCCCATGAGCATGTATCTATTCTCCTTTCCTTCCCCCAGGGGAAAATCGAGTGGGAATAGTTTTAATTAACTACACTGTACGTGCGTGGTGTTTATACCAACGCAGGCAAGGCTGAACAAGCGTGCCTCGCTCTTGGAAACAGAGATGCTGAGGTTTGTGGCCTCTCTGAAGTCCTGAGCTCGTCCCACAGTGGAGGACCAGCCCTAGAGAAATCTCTGGCTTTGGACTACACCGGGCTTACCCTGGCATGGACACAGAGGGGGTGAATATGTCAACACCCAGAGCTCTGTCACTTTGTAGAGCTATGGAAAGTCTATACACTTCCCACACCAGGACAACCGGATGAGTCAAGGATGTCCCAAATGTAACATAGTACCCCATGGGGAACCTCCCCAGAAAGCAGAGGGCTGAAGTGACCTTTTGGGCAGGATTCAGCTCAAAGTTAGGACACCTACATTCAGAAACGTAATTGCAGATGTCTGTGTGAACTCTTGGTGTCCCAGCTCCCTCGTTAGTCCGTGGAGATCTTGTCCACCTTGACTGCTTCAGCCAGCCTTCAGGTACCTAATTCAGGGGAACAAAACTGCCCTCTGGGCCCCACTGACTGCACGAAGAGACACAATCAGAAGCCAAAATCGTGTCTTAATCTTGAGCTGGCTACTGCCTTGTGATTCCTCCTTGTGACTTACGTGCACAGTGTAAAGTTTAACACCGTGTAGAAAGCCAGCTGTCCTCTTTTCCAAAGGTATTTAGAATGGACTTAAAAATCCCGTAGGAAACATGCTTTTTTTATATATACAGATGGCTAATACTGGCAGTTGTGAGAGATTTAAAAATTAAATGCAATTTGTTAACCAGTGTATAAATAAGAGGGCTTTCAAATAGGCTGCCATGTACAGGTTCTGGATCGTCCTTGGGTTTCACCACGCACACACAGAGGAGATCCCTCAGAGTGGCACACACACACACAGCAGTAGATAATATCTGACTCGCTGTGTTTCTCATCATGTAGACCACATAGACCACAGAAAATTATCCTCAGAGATGTTTTTCTGCACATCTCTGATGAAGGCAGAGAGACAACAAGCTACTTGCTCAAAATCAGAAGAAACCCCATCAAAGGGGTAAGGACCAAACCCGGTTCACTCAAAGCACAGCATCGTTCTGGCAACTCGTTTGTACTGAGGGGTTTTTTACTGCTTTCTCCTTCAGCTGGCATTCCTACGGCTATTTATAGTTTCACTTCATAACCAGTGGTTAATATTTTCAAAGTAGTCTAGCATGTGGTCACCCACACAGAAGATGTGGCCGATTCTCCTGCGCTGCCTAAAAAGCGTTGCCCGCGATATCCAGGATCTTTCTGCAAGGGGCTGTGGGGAGCTGCTGGCGGAGGGCAGGGAAGACGCCTTGGGAAGAAATTCTTGCCGAGGCCGCGGAATCACAGAACCACACAGAATCGTTGGAAAGGACCTCTGCCACCGTGCTCTGCAGGGCTGCGTGTGAGCTCGCAAAGCCGTCACCTTCTCCAGAAGATGCCCCACTTTGGGATTTCATAGATTTACTTTTTTTTTTTCTCCTACTGAGTTTAGCCCCTCTTTTCAAAGTGCAGCTGCGTGCTCCTGAACGCGTGAGTTAAACCTTACTGCACTCCAGATCAAAGACTAGTATCTCCTGCCTTCTCCCTCGCTGTCGTGTAGTGACAAAGTTCCTGGTGACTTAAGTGGGAGGGAGGCTGCCTCCTGGGAGACAAAACTTAATTGAGTGTAATACCACAGGGCACCTAAAGTAGGACAACACAGCCTGACCTCATTTTGCCCATGCATAACCCTACTGACATCAGTGGGAGCTGCACATATGCCATCAGGAGGTGACATTTGCCCACTCTTGGCTGCTCTAGGAAATTCCTGCTTGCCCGATAAATTCTATTATTTAATCATGCAATATGAAAGCGAGGGATACACCAGGTAAAGCTGAGCAAACACAGCTCAGCTCCCTGCCTGTTTGAAGTTGTGGAAAGACTCCTTTTGACGCTGGTGGTTGTTGGATTGAGCCCACGGTACACAGTGATTCATAATCATTTTCCTCAATGAAAGCAACCAGGTTGGTTTGTTGTTATTTGTGGGATCACATGATTCATTATTTGCAAATATTTGAATGGCAGTTGGACTTTCTGATGCCTGTGAACCCCGTAGCTTCCACCGGCTTTAGCACAAAATGGTTATTCATACAAATACTGTGCCAGAACAGACTTGTTTGATACTGTACATTTATTATGCCCCTGTTTCTAGAAAAACTTTGCAGAGTAGAAAGGGCATCATTTGGCAAAGCCAACAAAGCTTACACCAAACTGGTGACTATTCCAAGAGAATTCATGAGCAATCCCGAGACTAATATTTATTTACATTCATCACAGTCTAATAATTAAAACCAGTGCTTACTGCTGTGGAAAACAGGACGGGACTGACTTCCAGAGAAGAGGTTAGCTGGGCGAGTAAAGTTTCGGCTGCCTCTGCTCAGTGCAGGCTGCAGGAGCAGAAGCAGAGCTCAGCAGACCTCTGAACGTCCCAGATTTGGAACCTGGGATTTCTTAAAACTCATCTGCTTTTAACTCTTGTGTGTCCTTCCCCCCAGAAGAAATACAATGAGAATACAAAGGGAGATTCTTGGTAGATGGAGCGTGACGCTGCAATATTTAGGCAAAGCGTTAGCTTATTTAACAAAACCAGTTACCCAGAGGGGTGGTGGCTCTCCATCCTTGGAGACACGTGGGACCTGAAGGAAGATGGCCCCCAGTAACACGCTCTAAGATGGCCCCGTATGGACTAGAGTTGGGCTTGGGACCACAAGAGACCCCTTCCAGCCTAAACTGTTCGAAAAAACATATTGTAATGCTCCAAACTGGCCAAAGCCTGCACTATACCCTGCTTGTAAAATAAACTCCCTCCACCCAGTGAAACCCTGTGGCAGGTCTGTGACATAGTGCCTGTGTGTGATGATACCAAAAGGATGTTGCTGTAATTGCATACAGATTTATCATCCGTTCCCTTGCAGTGAATGCCATCAAAAGACTCAAAACTTGGAACGATACAGCATTCCCAAGTATATTTTTCCTGTGAGCACATCCCCTCTTCAAGGGAGACATCACGGTGTCCCAGAGAGCTGGTCCAGACAAGCATTGCCCCAAGTGAGGGGGCGAGGAAGGGCTCCCCGTGCCATCCCCAGAGCCGAGCAAGCTGGGCAGAGCCGCACAAAGCACACGGTGCTCCCGCAGCATCCCTGCTCCCCTGCCCACGTCCCAGCCCTCCTGCCCTTGGGCAGCAGCCAGATGCGAGTTTGGTGGCCAGGGGACCCTCCGCGGTCACGCCACAGAGAGCATCCCTTGTCACCTCTCCTCCTCGGTAATACGAACGGACATTTGTTTACACCAAACTGAGCAAATCTAATATTTATTTCACATTTAGGTCACAGGACATCAAAACAAATATTTTTACCCCAAACAGATTTCCTGACCTTGTGGTTTCGCTCCTGATTTGCAGCAGCATTTGTCTGAAGAGCCAGCTTGCTCTCACTTAAAAATGGAAGGAAAAGAAGTTATACAGGGTCCTGCACTGGGCTTTAAGGTGACAGCACAACTCCCTGTGCACCCGGATCAGCTCTGGATGCCGCTCTTGATTTTACTGGCACCAGGACAGCATTATTAAACTCATATTTCCTGGATTTGCTCTCTTCTTTTCAGTCCCGAAAACCAAAATTATTGAAATACGTAAACCTAAACATCCCAAATGCAAAGGATTAAAAATTATATTTAACAGTCTCAGCATAAACAGTGCCTGTGGGCCTCGTCCTGCTGCCGTCAAAACCTGAGACAATTCCATCGCTTGTAAAGATGCACTTTTTAAAGATGATTTTTCCCTTCCAGCCTGCGTAGGCCAAGGATTGCGTTAACAGTGCTCCACTGAAAGCTCTGAAATGTTCTGTACATGGAAAATTTACCTTTTTTTTTTTTTTGGTATAGCTTGCACTAGTTTTAAAGCAGAAATTGCTGAAGAGAGAATTTCAAAAGCTTAGGAAATCTAGTGGCCCCTTATGGCTTGCACTAATGAGTAAAATAAAATGCTCTTTCTGATTTCCTTCCCCCTGTAATTGAAATAGATGTTGGATTGGAGCTGCAAATCTGCTGCCCAATTATCGCCCAACTGGGCTGATTTACACCGCCTGCTCAACCTCGGCGTGATGTGGAATGCTCAGGAGGGCCAATGTAAATATATTTATAGCCCAGTAGGATATGCTGAGCTCTTAATATAGGGATAATAATATTATATATGTATACACGTATGTGCATATGTATATGAAACGATATAGCTAAGCAAACTTTCGTATGTGAGGGCACAAAGAGCTGCTGGCTGTGGTACAGCGTGGCTGCCTGGCTGTGAAAGACGTGGTTTACTTCAGTGCTTTGTTTGGATTTTAATTACATAGTGAACATGATCCTCTTTTCACTGGCGTGTCCAAGCTTCCCTTTGGTTGGTTTACCTGACGTCTGAGCACCGGGGCACTGCGTGAAAGACCGGTCAGATAAACACGAGCTAGCCCCAGTCTCATTAGGGTCACTTCTCACGTTGGGTTGGATGGGGGAGGCTGGGGAGGACACACAGCCACTGGTGGGCTGACCTTCAGGGCATCTCTGCCCCCCAACAAAACCCTGCCAAATGAGTTGGCTTTGCGGAGCCACGAGGTATTTCACAGGTAAATGCTAGACTGTCTACGTGGCTCTAGGTGGAAGAAGAGGGAGGACGCCACCATCCCATGAGGCGGCAAGGGCACAATTCCTACTGTGTTTGAAGGTTCCCATGCCAAATCCCACAGGACCAAGCGCTGGGCTCCCCACAACCCATTGCAATGTCACCAGGGTAAAAACCACGGAACTGAGAGTGTGCGAGAGGAATGCCATCACATAACAGACATTTCAGGAAGTCTCTGTAATTTCTTTAATTATTCAGACAACAGAGCACAAGGATAATAGCTTCAAGTACATTCTTATACATTATTTTAACAGTAATAGATATGTATTTAGTCATAAACTATTCTGTAGCCACCACTATGTGTACATTTTATACAAACTATTGCCGTACTCAGACCCTGAAAATGGACAGTGACATTTCCTAGACGTTTTGCACAATGTTATGAGAGTACATCCTTCATACGAGAGCTGTAGCTATAGGTTGGATCGGTCCATCTAACGAAGCACTTCTAATGCATACCACGGAGGGGTGATCCGGACGTGAGGCGCCGAAGGAAGAGATGGAATAAATATATGGTGAGAGGGAGGCATACAGTCACACAAAATACGTGCGATGGAGAACACGGCACAGCATTTCTTTGCTTGGCAAACAGGTTGATCATATTATAAGACAGCATCTCAGCTTCTCTCACACTGCAAAGCTCTGAGCTTGTCTCAGACTTTCAATGAAGATTAAACGTGGCAATGTCTCGTATGGTCCCTACTGGGGCACGTACCCTCCCCTGACACAAGCATGGGCTCTGGTCTAAAGGATCTTTTTCATTTTAGTTACCATTTAGACCAAAGCCCCCAAGCCAATGGCTTAAGGTCTATCACTGATATCCGTAAACACCTCCACCGCCTGACCTCTGGAGAAAGTAGGCTCTGACACAGTCATTTTTTGACCATAAAGGGCTTACAAAATGCCAGCCACTGTTCAGAGACAGAGGTAAGAGAGCTCAGATGCCCAGACAGCACCATACAAAGGCCATACTCTTACAGCAGAGACTCATTTGTTCCACGATCACATTTTTACGTGCCCCAAACCAGGCCCCGATGTACCAGCAGACCCCAAAGACATGAAGGTGGCAGAGTCCGAGCCAGGGTGGGCAGCAGGTCCACGGCACCCACCAGGCAATCCGCAGTCCCCCGTGATGCTCCACATCACGTGGGCATTAGGGTGGCTTGGTTCCTGTCCTAGTGGTTCACACAGGCACTGCAACACGCAGGCGGTTGTACTGAATCTCACCATCATCAAGCTTCAGAGCATGGAGGTGACCATGTGAAGCTGCCGAGAAGCAGAGACCACATCCATCTGTTAGGGCTTGACACGGGGTGCTTGTGCCCGGGGCTCAGCCACCGGATCCTGGCACCGCTCTGGAAGATCCCAGGCTTTGAGCGTGGAAGAGCGTGTTCTACACTCTCTGGAGGTGGCCCCAGGCAGGGACATCCCCGGAGACCAGCTGGAGCTGCCGTCCATCTTGGTGGAGGACGTGGCTGTGTCTCTGGAGCAAAAGGTTGCCCGATGGATGAACGTCCTAGGCCGGCGAGTAATGAAAACCGAAGAAAAGGTGAGAAGACATTCAAGGAAAGCTCCCTTCTGGCACGGTCCTGTCGCAGACGCGCACACACACGCACACACAATGTTTTGCGAAATTTTTAAAGGGATCCTGGAAACCCTTTGGGGAGGAGCACGCGGCGCAGCAGAACCTCACTCATCGGCACCCGGCCAGGACAAGCCCCTTGGTGGGGCTGGGAGCTGGGACCGGGCAGGGGACGCAGTACTGGCCCCACCACTCATCTAAAACACATCTCCAAAACATTCATCTATTGATGGCTCAGGATGGACTGTGATGCATTACAGCTAAGGAATGTCTCTTAGAATAAATGAATAAATTTTTATGCCTTTTTTTTTGTTTTGCAAAGGATGTTTTGTTCTTTTCTCCATGGCCACAAGCCCCACATCTTTATTCCGGCAAGGTGGCCAGTGAAATCCAGTGGTGATCTCCTTCTTCCAGCATCAGCCGTATGAAAGCCAGTTAATTCACCAAAGTCAGTGTCGCTCCCCCAGATTTCCATCTTCCGGGCACCCAAATTAAAGCCGATTAAAATCCCGGTGCTGCCGCAAGGTGAAGGCAGCTGCCTGCCTTCAGGTTAACATGCTTCAAAGGGCAAACTTGATTTAACGCCCTCAGAAATCAATTTTAAGAGATGTCTGTGATCTCTGGACCAGACCGGGAGGTGGACCTGGAGCCAGGGCTGGAGCTGGAAGAAGGAGCATCACCTGAGCACAGACGAGGAGCCGGGGGTCCTGCGAAGGGAAACCGCGTCTCCCGGTCACTCGTGCAAATAAGTGAGGTTCTACTGTTAGTACAAGAGATTCCAGGTTACGCGCAGGTGTGATGGATTCATTTCCCTAATTAAAGTTCCAAAATTAAAAGTTATAAGCAACACATCTAAACAAAATAACGGGCACTCCTTTAGGCATCGTGTTTCCTAAATCAATAAGCAAAAAGGAAAAAAAAAAAATGGGATGCACCAGGAACTCTTAGTTATTATATACTAACCAGACTGTGCATGGCACATTTTATTTCTATAAAACTATTAAAACTATTACAAAATATTCAAAAATACATTTTAGTAAATTTACAGCAGTTATTTCTCAATTTATTAATGCAAAACATCCTTTTCTCCCCTCTGTACAAACTACCATCTCCATCGTCACAGAATTGCCGCCATGTGCGCTTTTTAAAAAATATTATTTTCTAATAAATTTTTTTTTTGAAGTTAAAAATAACAAAGTTTCTTACGGTTTTTGCAAATAAAAAGTTTGTGTAACAGTCTTGACTTCCATGAACGTGGCCAAATGGTGTTTTTACAAAGCAAAACATGGAAAACAATACAGGAAATGACATTACATTTGAAACTATTTAAATTAAAATAATATATTCTCATATTTTACACTATTTCAAAAAACGAAATGTGATTCAGTTAAGTATTGATCTCTCAAAAAAATCTAATTTACAATTCTGTGTATAAAAATATAATTTACGGACCCCCATGAAGTTTGTCTTTTTTTTTTTTTTGTTGTGTATTTGTTTGTTTGCTTGCTTGATTTTTAGGCTTGCTGAAATGAAGGAGCAATGTCATGGAGAGATGGGAAAGTACAGAATTTTGCTTTCTGAAAGTCAGGACACACGTGACATGTAGAAAAATAGACTCTGCGCAGTTTTGCTTGGCCTCACAAAATAATTTTTTCCCCTGTGAGTACAGTTCACATGATAATAAATTATCAAAGAAACTATTTAAGGCTCTTGAAGGTCCGGTTCATATCATTTAAAACATCTATTCAAAATACCAAAGAAATAAATATCCAGGAGAGGAGGAAAAAAAATAATAAAACAACAAACAAAACAACAAAACAAAAGAACAAATAAAAATATATATATATTTATAAACTAAACAGAACAGA
Source organism: Rissa tridactyla (assembly GCF_028500815.1). Classification (NCBI taxonomy): domain Eukaryota; kingdom Metazoa; phylum Chordata; class Aves; order Charadriiformes; family Laridae; genus Rissa; species Rissa tridactyla. The sequence continues at coordinate 158,569,462 of NC_071467.1, read as the reverse complement.
ACTTCCCGGGGTCTTTGTTTCCCTTAAAGTCTACTTTGGACTGTCCTACTTAATTATTATTATTTTATTATTATTATTTTTAAGTCTTAATCCGTGCTCTCTTTTAAAAATATGTAATTTTTTTTTCGTTTAGGTTTTTCTTTTCTTTTTTTTTTTCCTTTTTTTTTCTCCTTTCTCTCTTTTTTTCTCTCTCTTTCTCTCTCTCTCTCTCTCTCTCTCTGTGTCTCTGTCTCTCCCTCGGTGGCCGGCGGGTGGCCGGGGCAGTGCGGGATGCTCTCAGCTGGATGGCACCACCATGCCCAGCGGGTGCAGAGAGTCACTATCCAGCACCCAGCTGCCGATGCGGTAGAGGAGACGAGAGTACCAGTGGATGCCGGGGGAGGCGGGGGCACCCTCCGGAGCCCCCCCTGCGGAGGGGCAGAGGGCGGCCAGCATCCCCTGGAGCAGGCGGAAGGGAGCGAACGCCCAGTGCGCCCAGCTGTGCTCCTCGATGACGGCGTAGCAGGAGGCCAGCACCCGGTTGATGAGGATGGTGCCCTGGGCGGTGAGCGGGGCGTACGCCCCCGAAGCCTCCTCCCGCAGCGAGACGCTGTGCACGGCCGCCGGCAGCAGCTGCCGCCCGCCCTCGCCCAACACGTAGACCCGTTGGCCCGGCCGTACGCGGCTGGCGAAGAGCGCCTGGCTGCTGGGGGTCCCCTCCTGCGACTGGTTGTGTTGGGGGGCCACGAAGAGGAGGTGGGCGGCTGTCAGCAACAGCCGGGCCCGGGGCTGCCGTGTCTCGATGACATAGAAGAGCTTGTGGGAGCCGTCCTCCCGGTCGAGGAAGGTGAGGAAGTCGCTGTAGAGCAGCCGGCCCTCTGCGTCGGCCGCCAGCACCCGGTCCCCGGGGCTCAGGTCCTTCACCAGCTTGGTGCCGCCTTGCTCCAGGTGCACCGTGGCCGAGCCAGGGAAGCAACCCCCCGATTTGGCCGCCACCGAGTTTTCTGTGCAAGGAGAGAGGCACAGAGAGGTTAGTGGGGTCACCCACCAGGCCGGGGCATAGGGGTATGGGGACATGTGCCGCTTCCCTGACAGCCCAGACCCCCCCAAGAGGCACAAGTGCAGGATGTGGCCTTGCTCCCCACTGAAATTCCTCCATCCTCATCTATGAACTTGCCCCGTTTGCACTCAATGGGTCAAGGGAGAGTCCCCCTTCCAGATTTCTTCTGGTGCATCTCACTCTGGGTTAAGAGTTACAGGGGCCCTTTGTCTCATTGAGGAAATGGGCCAAAATGTTTTCCCTGAAAAAGCTGTTCCAGGACATGGACCTGTTGGACCAAGTCCAGAGGAGGGCCAAGAAGACAATCAGAGGGTTGGAGCACCTCTCTTATGAAGAATGGCTGAGAGTTAGGGTTGTTCAGCCTGGAGAAGAGAAAGCTCCGAGGAGACCTTATAACCCCTTCCAGTAAAGGGGGCTATAGGAAGTATGGGGAGGGACTCTTTATCAGGGAGTGTAATGATAGGACACGGCGTAATGGTTTTAAACTGAAATAAGGTAGACTTAGGTTAGATATTAGGAAGAAATTCTTTACTGCGCGGGTGGTGAGACACTGGAACAGGTTGCCCAGAGAAGCTGTGGATGCCCCATCCCTGGAGGTGTTCAAGGCCAGGCTGGATGGGGCTTTGAGCAGCCTGGTCTAGTGGGAGGTGTCCCTGCCCATGGCAGGGGGGTTGGAACGAGATGCCCTTTAAGGTCCCTTCCAACCCAAACCATTCTATGATTCTATAAATCTCTTCTGGAAGAGCTTCCCACTTGCAAACTGCACCCAACACCTGATGTTGGATAACTCGCAGGCTTTCAAAGATGAGTGGTTCTGCTGGGATAAGGTTTCACCTCCTCTAGGCAAGTGTCTCTGCTCACAATGCTTTGGGTCCCCACATAGCTCTTATGCAAGGAGCCCATGTAGGGCAACAAAGAGTAGAGAGCTGGAGGAGGCTTTGCCCCGAGGAGCACACGGATTTGCCCATTGCCCCACTGGAAAGAAACAGCCTGGATTTTCTGAGCCCCGCTCCACCAGCCTGTGTATGACCCTATGCTGCCCCCCAGCACTCCAGCCCTCCTGCTCGGCACGGCGGCTGCTGGGGCATACATCACCCTCTGGGTGTGTGGGGCATACATCACTACCTGGCATCCCCAGAATTCCAGTTCACTCCTCTTTCCAAAAAAACCGCCTCTCCCACCCCACTGGAAGGAGGATGCTGTTCCCTGTCCCAGGGCGCATGGTCCCTGGGCAGCACCATGCCTGTGCCAGACCCAAGCACATCCCTCCTTCACCTCCTCCTGCTCTCGGAGTGACTCAGAATTTAGCTACTAAATGCTGTGGCTCTGCTGCTGCTTTCCGGTGCTCCCAAGAGGAATAATCACAGGTTTAAAGAGAGCAGAAATGGTGCCAAGACTTTTAAGTCTCTCTTGCAAATACCTTTCTGGAAGTTCAGCAACGTGTAGGGCGGTGGAGGATCTCTGCCTTTCTCCAGGCTGGTTTCTGACTTAACCGAGGGACTCTGGGGTGTTCCTAAAACCTCTGATTTTGTATATATGGGGTTGTAGCCCACGGTATGTCATGGTAGCAAGTGTCTTTTCTACAGCTGTTGACATTCCACATGCTTCCCTTGCCCTCCCCTGGTCTCTCCCAGTTACTCCCTATATCAGTTTAGAGTCCTGGTGATTTATCTCCTAAAGGTGGTCAGGTTTTATATTTTGCCTCTGCGGCTGGTAGTGAAGCTCTTATGATTTAAATAAATCCTCAGAGCGTCTCCTAATGACTTTCTCAGGAAGGACAGGAAAGGCAAAAATTAGACCGTTATTGATTTGCTAACGACTTTATCACTTCTCCTTCAGAAATGAAGCAGCGAGATCTCCAAGGCCTCTTCAGGGAGGACATGGCAACAAACAAGCTATGTGCTTTGTGTGGAGCCCTCCGCTAGCAAACTACACCTTCCTACAAGCCGGCGGTAAAGGTCTGGCTTGAGCTTTGTTTGCATATTCAGGGACTTGATGAATAGATCTAGTAGTGTAGCAGCTCTACAAACATGCCAGTGAATTGGCAGAGGTGTGAAAATCTGCTTCTTTGAGCAGCGCTTGTTTGGGTTCTCTAATTAAAATCCAATAAAGGATCAGCATTGTCATTCTGATTCATGTAATAAATGCAGACACTCTTGGAAGAGAGGACACTTCCATTTTTTTCCCAGCTTCTTCCCCCCCTTTTCTCCCCCTCCCTATTTGTTCAGGTGCAGAAACCCTATGTGCCAATTCACACACATACTCTCCAAAAAACCCAGGACCTTCCAAGCACTATTTGCACAGCAGAGCCACTTTTCCAAGGCACTCAAGATGTGTATTTGAATTTTAAATGTAGAAGCTTGCTCTAAATACTTGCTGTAGCGCATTATCAATGTCCCTTTTACCACCCCTGCCTCTCCCTCCTCTGTCCTGGTGACAATAATTCAGGCCTTGGGGGAACTCTTCTTTGCATTCCAGTCTCCGGGATCATACTTTTTGCAAACAGAGATCTAGATAAAGAATCTTCCTGCCTGGCTTTATGGAGTTTAATCTTCTCATAAGATGCTCTGTCATGAAACGAGGTTTGGACAGTTTGAAATCAGGCTGAGCGGGTGGAATTCAAGCCTGCTCCCTGTCAGCCCGCGTAGTACAGTCACACGACCCCGCCTGACACACTCTAAATATTGCCCCCGAGTCCGTGTGTGCCGAATCTCAATGAGCAGCTTGGGGTTGCTCCTCTCCTATGAAATACCCGTGGGGGTGGATTAAGGGGTGCGCTCGGGCTAAGGTCACCGTGCGCCACAATCGGACACCTTGCTCTCTAAAGCCCATCTTTGCTATTGAAAGGGATGTTTCATATCACCGCGCGGCTGACAGCTTTGCAGGGCCTCTTTTGGGCTAGAAAGGACCAGGGAGCTGAACAAAAGCAGTAGCGGGCACTCAGGACAAAGCCCGAATGGGCCGGGAGAGGTGCTACCTCGGCTCAGCCCCTGGGGAGCTTCGGGCGGGAGTGGTGGGATGAATCCCTCTTACAGTTCAGGCATGGCCAGGCCAGGCCAGTTTTGCCGCTGTGGGGCTGCTGGTTTCGAAGCAAACGGCTATGTTTAAAGACAGCCCATTATTCTCTTTTGCAACCAAGTGTTTCTTGACACTTCCAGTGGGCTGCTGGCCTAGAGGATGCTGTTAAAAAGCGCTGTAGCTGCCATACAGACAGGTGGTGGTGGTGGTGGGGTGGCACTTGCCAACCGTTTTGCTCCCCCAAAAAAGTGTCAAGTGTCAAGAAAATTAACTCGGCGAGTCGGGGATTTCTTGCGAGCTGTTCCCGGGTTGAGACAGCGTGTGGCGTTGTAAGCACAGGGGAGGGAAAAAAATTTTATGTATGTGTATCCCTATCTGGGAATTTCCTAGCGGCTACCGCTGAAGAAGGCAGGGGACCACGTTCCTTATTTATTTTCCTGGCCGGCTCCCACTCGGAGATTAGCGATCGCGAGTAAGGCGTGCAGCCAGCGGGGCGGCTGGAGACGGCCACTAGTGTTTGTGTTGAACATGCTCTTTGGATGGGGAAAGCATCGAATCCCACGGGGGGAGGAGAAGGGTGTGTGGCTGCGGCGCAGCGCTGGTGGGAAGGCTGGGCAAGCAAATCACCCAGAGAAAGGTGCTGTCAAAAAGTGCTGCAGCTGGCTGGGCTTTTCCACCCCCGATTTTTCCCCCCTCTCCTTCCTTTCCCCCACCCCTGCGCCGGCGGGATCGCTAAGAGGCGGGGGGGGGGGGGGCGGGGGGAGAGGTAGACTGAGCCCTCGGGGGCTCCGCTCCGCATCCCCGGAGGAGCCCCGACGGGGCGGGCAGGGATGGGGACCCTGCGGGGACGGGGAGAAGGGAGCCGGGCGGCACCGGGCAGGGCGGGGAAGGCTCTGGGGGGCTGAGCCGTGACCTGGGGCTGTCCCCCCACACCCCGACGTGTCCTTGGGCAGGCTGCCCGCCTTACCTGCTTTGACGGAGCAGTGGATGTGCGCCTTGGATTCGTAGTAGACCCAGTCGAAGCCGGCCTCGACGGCCAGGCGGGCCAGCATGCCGTACTTGCTGCGGTCCCGGTCCGAGGTGGTGATGTCCACGGCGCGGCCCTCGTAGTGCAGGGACTCCTCGGAGTGGTGGCCGTCCTCGTCCCAGCCCTCGGTCACCCGCAGCTTCACCCCGGGCCACTGGTTCATCACCGAGATCGCCAGGGCGTTCAGCTTGTCCTTGCAGCGCTGCGGGGATACGGGCACACGGGGAAGGGAGCATTGCGGGGGGTGCTGCAGCCAGGGGAAGACCCCCCTTCACCACCTACCCCCCCCAGGGCCGCATCCTGCCCTCCCTCCCCAGCCAAAGCGGTGGCAGGTTCCCCCCTCCCCCAAAACGCGCCGCAAGATGGACCGAGTCAGGGCTGAGCGTCTTCTCCCCCGCTGCCAGGGAGGGACGGGGAGGCAGGTGAGGAGGAGGAGGAGGGTGAAACATGGGGACACGGAAGGAAGAGGGGGCGAAACACCACGAAGGCCCACCGGGAGGGAGCAGCCCCGTCCTCCGGCATCTGCCGCAGGGACAGGGAGACACCCCCCCCCCGTCCCATCACCGGCGCTGGGACGTGAGTGTGGCGGTTCAAAGCCACCTGTACGGAGGAAATTCCTGCCTTTAAGTGCCCTGTCCCCTTCCCGAGACCAAAGTTTCTGCCGAGAACAAACACTCGCCATGTATCTCGGAGTCACGGATTCCCCCCCGGAATGTCTCTCCGGGTCTTTTCAGCTCTAATTCTGTGTTGAAAGGGGGCTCAATACATGTTAACAGCCTTTATGTGCTGGAGGGAGGGGTGTTTTGTTGTGGTGTTGTTTTTTCTTTTTTTTTTTTTTCTCGCTCCCTTCTCCCATCACTCATTAGAGCCCTCAAAGCAGCATGGGCTGGGAGCATTCACTCCGCTTCAAACATACATTCGCGCTCGCCTACAAAGCCCAGCAAATCCATACAATAATATAGCTCTTAGTGGGAAGATGAAAAGCAAGGGAGGGCCAAGGAGGGAAGTTAAGCGAAGCAGGGATGCTATGCAAGCTAGGAGACCCTTTGTGTGAAGTGAGACGTTTTCCAACTCCGTGGAGAAGCACTACAGGGTTTTCCATCTCCCCTCCGGAGCCACAGGCCTTCCTCGGGGCTAAACTGGGCCCTGCAGCACCGGGGGCCCGCGGGGACCGAGGACATGAGGGGGGCGGGATGAGGGGGGAGGGAGGGGAAGAGGGGCTGCATCTCTACCTGAAAGGGGGGCGAGCTCTACGTGAAACCCTCAGAGTCTGGGGGGGAGGGATTCCTATCTTAGCCAGGGGAGGGATAAAACAAGCCGGCGACAGGGAGAAACGACTCGCAGCCTCCCCCCCCCCCCGCCCCCGAAACAGGAAATCAGCACCGAAAGCATTGAAAACCGTTTGGCCAAAAGTACGGAGCTGGAAATACACAAGTTGACAACTTTTTCCCCCCCTTTTTGAGAGGAAAATAACTCGTGGATATACACCATGGGGCCCGTTTGATGCAAATATCGATGTGGATTAAAGCCACGGGGGGATGCAGTAAGGTGCTCTTCCCTCACTTTTGCTGGCCTGACTGGGATGCTTGGCCTTCTGCAGGACCATTCTCCCCAGCGGGATCCCAGCAAGTCCAATAACAGACCGCACAGGCCCCCTTCACAGCTCCCAGAAAGGCAAAACCCCTCCATTATCCCGGCGACGCCACTTCTAGGGACGTGACAAGGTTGCTCAACAAGAAAGTTCCCCTGTGTCTATCAACAGCCATAAAAAGCAATTCCAGCAATACACAGGTCCCCGAGAGATATAAAACGCAATCCTGAGCTCACTTTGGACTCTGTGGCCTACCGTTTTATGGAAAGAGCCGGGTGTTTGGGTTTCGGCACCGTTCCCGGCAGCAAAGCGCAGCAGCACAAGGAAGTTGAGTTTGATTTATTTTTCCTCCTCTCTCCCTCGCACACCTGAGAGGATGGAAACGCTCCTCCACTGATTTACGAGGGGAGAGGGGGCGAAGGATCAAACGTCTCGGCTACCGATAAAGCGACAGCCCTGCGCCACACGGCGATGTCTTTGCCCCGCCGCTGCGCAGGCGAGCAGCGGGCGCGGAGCGGCGGGCGGCGGGGCGGGCAGCGCAGGGGGATCCCCACCGCTCCGGCCCTGCCAGCACCAGCTCCCGGCTTCAGGCGAAATAAAGAAGAAGAAACGACCTCCTAAAGGACTTTCCTCCCTTTTATACTGCCTGAGCTGGATTGTCAGAGTCAAAAGCCGTGAAGCCCAGACTATTTATTAATTCATTGGGTCGTGTGCCACAAATCAAGCCCAATTCTGTTCAGCCACCGTGAAGCTCAGCAGGGCTGCCTCCACTAACGCTTTGTGTGGAGGCAAAGTTGTTCAACAAGCCCTCTCCTGCCAGCTCCTAATCTCTTCACAAATGAATTGCTTGAAGGAAACACTTAACAGGTACCTGTCAGTGTAAACAACCTGGTGGGCTTCCTAAATGCCAAGTTGATCTCTAAATTCCTCACATCACGCACCGGTTGTGTGCCTGCATTACACGATTGCTATTTTATTTCATACAAATTCCAGCTTTATCAATACTGACCTGGCCTCCTTATCTCTCTCCCGGATCCAGCCAATGGCTGGGGTGGGGGGGAGGAAGGGGGGAGCCTTCAGCAAACTGCTGTTGTCACCTGCAAAGTTGAGAACCTGACTTACCTACCTCTGTTTGCGGTTTTTTCTTCAACATCCCCCCCCCCCCCCCCCTTCTGGAGTTAATATTAACTAGCGGCTAATGCATTCGGCAACTATTCTGCAAGTTTAACGATTCTATTCAGGGAAGATCTCTCCATGCTTGAAGGGCTCGCGAAGCAGGCGTTTAAAGGCTGGGATTTAACGAGAGGTTGCTGGCCGAGGGAGGGAGGGAGAGAAAAGCAAGGCAGGGAGGCCGGCGGCAGGACGGCACCTCGGGGCGCTGCGGACCCGGCCGTGCCCGGGGGAGGGTGGGTAGGGGCAGCCCCGCTCCCCGCCTCGCCCAGGGGTGCCGGAGCCCGGCTTGTTCCCCCCACCTCGCTCCCCTCTTTGCCGCCGGGTACCCAGCCTTGCGGCCTCCCGGTCCCCGCTGCCCTCAGCACACACCGCCGCCACCCCCCCCCCCCCCCCGCTTTGTGTCTAAGGCACGGCAATAAGCACTGAAGGAGAAAGGAAAAAAAAAAAAAAGTATTTGTTTTCGTTTCGTTCGTCTGAGGGAAGTTGACAGAAGGTCAGGAGTTCAGACGCTGCCAGCTAATGCAGCGAGAGCGCGGCCAGCCGCGTAGCCGGCGCGGCGTGCCCCGGGAGAGCCGCGGGGCCGGGGGTCAGCCCGCACGCCGCCCCCCGGCCCGCAGCCCACCTCTCCCGGCCGCCTTTCCCCCCGCTCTCCTCGCCCGCCCTCCCCCCCCACCCCAGCGCCTTGCCCCGCTCCGCCGCCGCGCACACGCACCGGCGCAGCCGCGCAGGGAGGGATGCGCCGAGGCCCCGGCGGGAGCCCCGTCTCCCGCGGAGCCGCCGCCGGGCTGCGGAGGGAAGGGTGAAACCCGAGCAGCCGCGATCGATACGCGAGGGGGGAGTTAAGTGGAGCTGAAAATGCGAGAGATGCGGCTGGACTCGCCTCGCCGGGGCGGAGGAGCGCGGGTGCGCAGAAGGGGCGCGGAGCCGGGGTGGAGGAGGCGGGAGAAGGGGTGCGGGGGAGAGGATACAGACGGGAAAGCCGCGGAGCTTGCGCGCCGCTCCGCACCCCTTGCGCGGGGCAGCGGCGGGCGGAGGCGCGCCGCCGCGCTGGGAGGGAGGGTGCGATTTAAGGTGGTCGGGAGGAGATGGTGGCGGCCGCTGGTCCCTCGCCCCCGGGAGACCCGGCAAACGTGCGGAAAATCAGGCCGAGGAACGGGGAGAGTTTGGGAAATTCCACCCCCCCACCACCCGCACCCCCCCCCCCGCCTTTCCCCACGTCCACTCCCCGCCTAGTCCTTCCAGGCGAGTCCTGTTCTAGCACTGAAGGTGGGGCTTAAATGTATTAATATTAAAAAAGCGCTGTTGACCTATATTTGGAGGAAACCCATTTCCAGTGTCTAGATTGCATGTAGTTTCAGAAACTCCGGGATTGGCAGAGCAATTGACTTCACCGAGCTCTCTGTTGAGCATGAATAATAATTATGAGGTGACTCTCGGAGAGGTTCTCTTTCTCTCTCTCTCTTTTTTTTTTTTTTTTGCATAAAATGGTTCCGCAATCTGATTCCACCCGAGATCCAATATTTACCCAGTTGTAAACCTTGTGCCATCAGATTTTTTAAAACAGAAGGTGATGCAATGCCGATAAGTTGCAAGTCCCTCCCCTATGGAAGTACCAGAGCATTGGTGGCGAGCATCCTTAAAGAAATATCAATATATTTACGCTCTGATGGGCACAATTGCAAATGATGGTATTGCAATACGAGCTATATAATACGGAATCAGGAGAGGAATGGTCGATCCGGCTTCAGCTGCCTTTTGTGAGTGCACGACTGCATGCCTACTAAATTTAGAATACGCTCGCGAGAGAAAAAATAATAATAGTAATAATGAAGGCTAAAATGAAATGAAGCAAAAAAAAAAGAGAAATGAAATAAAAAAAAAATTATATATATATATAAAATCAAGTCAGCAGGCGTAGCAACGGAGGACTGCGTTTGTAATAATGAGTGAGTGGCCTGGCGGTCACTATACACTTGGGGTCCTCTGAGCTGTATGCAATTCGTTTGATCAAAGTGCATCCTTGGGGACAAATGCAAACAGCAATCTCTAACCAAGTTACAGGGAACGCCATGGCACGGTAATGACTGTAAGTATCACACAGATTCCCCCACCAAATAATCTACATAGCTCCGGCTCCAGCCCCTGCTAACTTGTCTGGATAGATGGTATTTACATTCAATGGGGGAAACTAGCCGAGTTTGGAGGGGCGGGGGGAGGAGGGGGAGAGGGAAAGGGGGGGGCTTTCAAAAATACTAAGACAGATGCGTCCTTTAGGATTGCTCAGAGAGGTTAACAAACACAAATACAGGTATCTCTGTGGCTCTACCTGAGTCATCAGTCTGTCAGCTCCCGTGTTCTCTTCATCCTTAAAAATAATGTCAGGGTTGTAATTTGGGGTTAGTTCTTTAAATCTCTCGGAGTTTCTTGTGATCTTCCCTTCATATCTTCCACTGGCCCCTAGGGTCTTCTCTGCCACATTGGGAATAAACTGCTTATAGGCTAAAGGGGTCAGCTTTTTGGGGTGTCTCCTTTTTCCAATGCCCCTGCCTGGTCCACAAGTCAGCCCAGAGGAGACTAAAAGAGCGCAGATGAAGCCCACCAAGAGAATTCTTGTCAACAGCAGCATTTCGTCCATTGAATCCAATTACTTCAAAGCTCTCTGTGCCTATCCCTGGCTGTCTCTCTAGAGCTCTCTCTCCTCCTATGTCCTTGTCTGCTTTCTGAATCGTATACTATCCACCGATCCCTAGCAAGACAGGTGCTGGAATGGCTGGCTTTAGGTCGCTGATAACGGAACACATCGGAGTTTGGTCGGGAGACAGCAATCGAGAGACAAAAAAAGGGTCTGATTTTAATGGTAGCAAAGCAAGACGCTTGTGAGAGGAGTCTGCCTTTAGTTCTATATTATAGCTGCCAGGGCCGAGAGCTGATTGGCCAAGGCGAGACAAGCTTGTCTTCTGATGTTTTAACCCTCAAAAAGGCAACAAATTCTTGAAAGATTTTTTTTTTTTCCTTTTACCTGAAGGGCTTAGAGCTGAGAGGGGTGGAGATCGCGCTTTCTTGGGATAACATCAATTACACGCTGGTGGGGTTTTTTTTTGTTTTGTTTTGTTTTGTGTTTTTTTCAAAAACTTTCTTGGCAGAATGGTACATTTGTCAGCAAGAGGAACAGATGCCTGTGTGAAAGAGAAAAAAAAAATAATAAATAAGATTAGCAGGCTGCTTCAGTGCAAGTCAAGTTTCTAAGGGCAGTTACGGGTAAATAAAATGCCGAATTATCGGGGAGCCGTGCAAATAGAAACGTATTGGGGAAATATTAACGCCCAGGGTGGGAATAATGCCATTTAAGAGCGCACCCGCCTAAGTGGCTTTGTAACAGGTTTCTTCCCCCTGGAAAGGGAGATTGCTTTCCCTCCTAAAGACACCCATTTCTAAATACACTCGCCTTTTAGCTGATAAATGACTACTTTAAAGGCAGAAACAAGTAAGTCTGATGCGAGGCGGCAGCTATATGAAGTCAGCTTGTGTGACTTGTGTGTCACACAACTGCAATGTGGAGAGATCTAAATGGCACTTTAAAAACAAACAAACAAAAAAAAACCCCAAAACACAAACCCAACAGGACTGTCGCCCACTTTAAAATAATGCTATATATTCAGAAGTGCATGAAAAGTCAACTGATTAAAAATAGATGGTCTCCTGAGCACGCTGGGGCTATATTCTTTGTTTCTTTGGTCGAAGTCGAAGAGGAGCGTTTTAGACTCTTACACCTCCTTGCGGGGTGTCATTAAGTTTTTAAGAAAAGCACAGTGTTGAAAGCATCCGCAAACACAATTAACAGAGATCGATCCAAGCAAAGTGAATGGAAAGGGGATAAGTTTAATGTTAAATTAATTGTTATCTCATGCAGCGTGGCAAGTGATGTCTTTATCCCGATCTCCAAAAGCTACTAATCAGACAAAGGTGTTGAGAGACGAGCAAAATTGCAGAGATGGGGCTGATAGAGCAGGTTAGACAGAAAAGCAGGGTCCCATATGAACAAACACTTTTCTGCTTGTAAAGACCTCATTTACTTTTGCTCCTAAGAAGATACAATTTGTCCTAGGATCTAGAAACTTTCAGGAGTTTTTTAGGAGTTCTTAAAAACACCAGGACGACATGCTGAAGTAATTCAAAGTCCACTCTCTCAGAAAAAAAAAAAAAAAGAAAAAAAAAAACACCCAAAAAATCAACTTTATTTAAGTTTTTCTTTTTCTTTTTTTTTTTTTTTTAAAAAAAAGCTTTTTGGGGCGAGCAATTATATGGGAGTTTTCCGGTCTGTGACATCGAGCTGAGTCGTAATCAACTTAAACCATGTGAAAATGGACTTTAAAATTAGTTTTTAAGTAGTAAAAAAGTTGTACATCCGCAAACTGTAGCAAGTAGAACAGCACGGACTTTTCAAGGGACAAAGTGGTCTTTTTACGTAAACTTTAGAAAATAGCCGAAAGAAGTGATCCGAAGCTCTCACACCGACTCTAACTGCTGCTCTCCCCTTTTTTAGCTTATCCTTTTCTTCTGCTACTTATGTTTCTTTGTAGAGTTTCAGTGAATCATTGATTTCTCTTTCCGAGCTGTAAATTTAGGAGTTTTGACTTGGGAACGGGTAAAAAGTGAGGAAGCCAGAAGCTTGGCTTCTAGGTTTTTATCAACAGTTGCAGAAACAAGTTGTATAACAGCTAAATACCTGCTTCATGCTATTAAAAAACAAACTTAAGTTTTATCTCCTCGTCTGCGTGCATGTGAGAAGACAGATACAAGGAATATATAATTTATACAAAAGAGGGTATGTTCTTTTGATGTGGTTGCTTAAACAGCATGACTTGATATAACAGTTGATTAAACAGTGCCAAGGAATAAAAGCTATTCTTAATGGTGTGGGATACTGCAAATCTTTTATCACCCCTCTTACCTTGTCCCCCTCCCCAGGGAAAGATGATCGATATCCCAGGCACTAGACGGGTGGACATCGCAATGAAGAAGTATAGAGAATAAGGATAAACTCCCCTCATTATCAGATTGCCATATGTACAAAGCAGTCACCCAAAGATTAACAGGAAAGGAAACGCAAAGAAGGAATTAATTAAATGCAAGTAATAAATGCTCGGGGAGGGGGAGGTGGGGGGGGGGGCAAAGGGAGAAATCAAGAAAAGTTGTAACTGTGGGAAGCTCGAAATCACCCTCCTATCAAATTAGATGTGAAAGAAAGCAGAGCTGGGGGGTGCGGGGAGGCTCTGCTCAGTTTCAGCGCAGGCTGGAGCTGGACGCGGCCCCGCCGGGAGTCGGGCGGAGGGAGCCGGGGGGGGTCGGGGGGGCGGCCGGGAGAGGCCGGGGGAGGCCGGGCCGCCGCTCCCGCCCGCCCGCCCCGCCGCTCCCCGGGCCTCCGGGATGCGCCCTGCCTCTCCTACCCACGTTAAGCTTTTCTTCTTTTTTGTTTTTTTTTTTTTTTCCTTTAAATACCATAGCTTCTGGGGAAAAATAACCCCCGATCCCCTCCACCCCCCCCCATATTCCCACCAGCGGGCAAAGGCAGCGGAGAGCGTTTCCCTCCGAGGTGTCCCTGTCCCTGTCCCTGTCCCGCCGCCCGCCCACAGCCGCCCGCCCCAGCCCCGCGCTGCTGAGGGGAGCATCAATGCCCTTTAACAACCCACCCCTTCAACTGTCCACCCCTTTAACAACAACAACAACAGCAGAACCCCCAAACGGAGCACCAACAGCAGCCACCCGTCGGGCAGTGATGCCTTCTTCAGAGGGATTCATCCCTTGGTTGTGGATGATAAAAACCAACGTTGCGTCCTGGTGTCCCCCAAACCTGTAGGCCGCCCTTTGGCTCCCTGGGGAAAAACGCTGGGGCTGGCCCAGTCTTCTGGAGGGGGAGCGAGATGCTCTGCACCCCTCTGCCCGTGCCACCACAAACCAAAGCTGCTGCTGTCCCCCATGGGGAGCGGCCCCCAGGGTGCCTTCAGGGCTGCCCAGGGTGAGGGTACCAGGGAGGGCCCCGCGTGCAATTTCGCTTGCTCCACAACCCCTGCCCATGGAGTGGCCACTGGGCTCCCTGTTGGTCCCCAAACTTCTGGTAGGGAGGTGGGGAGTCCCTTGGGTCACCCAGACCCCTGGTTCTCCTGGGTGCAGCAAGTGCCGCAGTCCCAGGAGCATCTACCGTTGACCCCACAGAGTCCTATTTTTCTTGCCCTTGTGCAAGCACATATCACAGCCCCATGGCCCAGCTTTCCTCGCTGATGTGGCAGCTCCAAGGCTCTCCCCACCTTGCAGGGCCACGCACGGGGCCATAGGGCCACAGTGGCCTGGGCCATCCCCACGGGGCCCAGGCTGAGGAGGGGCAGCAGTGGGTGCACCAGGACCCAGGCCAAGCTATTTGAGAATCTCAGCTATTATTTGTCATCTTTTTTTTTTTTTTTTTTTTTTTTAAATCTGGACTTGCTGCTGGCTGTTTGCTCTGCATAAAGCCAGGGGAAGGATCAGACCGCACTAGCGAGGTTGCTTGTTGGCCATTTTAAGCTCCCTGAGTTTTCTTGCACTGATATTTTCGCTGACGAATCCCAAAATACAGGAAGTTTCCCTCAGAACACTGGAGAGGCAAATTTTTGGGTCTTAATTACTTATCACACTGAACAGCCACCATTTGCACTCACACTTAATATAAGAGTTTTTAATAAATTATGCAATTTTAGAGTGTTAAAGCTTCATTCCCATAGCCTCTTCGCACCTATGATGTTTCACAAGAAATTTGGTACCAAAGTGATCATTGACAGAGAAGTAAATCACGAATAACTTCAGTGAAATCAGAGGTTATGCTGAGTAAAACTGGTGCAAATGGAAGGAGACTCGGGCACACTTTTCATCTGAAGCTTTGTTTGTTTCTTTTATATACCCCACCCTCCTTCATGAAGATGTTAAACTATTTTATTTAAAGGCATTGTTACACATCTCTCATTGCCTGCCCTGGTGGTATTGCAAAATCTACCTTTAAAATCAGCTTAGAAATTTCAGTTCAGAGTTACTGGCTGGCTGGCAACAATACCTTTACAGTGACAAGCAGAACAGGTCTTATTCCTTGGAATTGCCTTCCAAAAAACCAAAGCCCTGGCACCAACAAGAAAAATTAAGCTCCTAGTTTTCCACTTAGTTTTGTTTGTCAGCAAAATTTAGGGAGTCACGCAACTGAAGCCCAGTATCTGCGCCAATGTGCCCTTAGTCTGGCAGTAGTCTATAAGCATTTCTACTACAGGAAAAAATATTCTTTGCATATGGAGAGGCAGAAAATGGCAGAATAACTGTGTCTACATGCATTGATTTTGCAGTTTTCATATCCATCTGCTTGTGGATTAATGCTAATCGTGGGCTTGAATATGGCCAATAAAGCCATCCATCATACACGCAAAATCAACGTAGGCAGCATGATTCATAAGACATTGTTATCTATGTTTTGACTGTATATTTACTGTTAGCTCAAACTTTAAAG
This sequence comes from Rissa tridactyla, assembly GCF_028500815.1. Taxonomy (NCBI): domain Eukaryota; kingdom Metazoa; phylum Chordata; class Aves; order Charadriiformes; family Laridae; genus Rissa; species Rissa tridactyla. The sequence continues at coordinate 158,554,092 of NC_071467.1, read as the reverse complement.
CAGAGTTTCCCACAGGATTCCTTATATCCTCAGCAGGGCAATACGTGGTGCCTGATTATAGAGTTACAGAGAGACTCTTAGAGTTCTCTTCTAGGTCTTTTTGCTTCTCCTTGAATAACCCAACATTTTCCCATACCGAAAAGCCCAGGTAGGAATGATTATAACTTTTTTTTTTTTTTTTCCCTTCCTGGACTGTGATCCGCATCCCTTTTCAGTTACTTCCTTCTGATCATGAGTGGGGAAAATCCCAACCGAGGTGTTTCTGTCCAGGCAGGGGAGGTGGGAGGGAAGCAGCCACTAGGGGAGCTCGATGTTGGGAGTAACCTCCCAGCATCTTCCTCACAGTTTGCACAGCTTTCTGCAGTACCCAGCAGAGGAAGCCTGGAAGCAGGTCTTAAATTTAAAAAAAGCAGCAACAAACCACAACAAATGGGCACGTTTTGAAGCTTTTTTTTTTTCCTTTAATAGCATTTTTTTATAGAATTTGAAAGTTATTTTCTTGTCCATAGAATTGTGAAGCGTGTGTGTGAGCCTATCCAAGTGCACGGAGGCGAGCACTAATCATGACACGTATTTCTCAAGTTTGTGATGATGCATAAAATTAAAAGATATTGAAATGTAGCTGCTCAAGCACCAGCCGTGAGCACGAGAATATCCAGTGTTCAGTCCCAGTTGTAAAGTTGACTTGCTTTCCTGGTCGTTGGCAGGTGACTTAGATCCAATGTTTGCATCACATAAACATTGTTAAGAATAAACCTTCAAAAGAAATCTTTTTCTTGTTGTTGTTGTTGTTGTTGTTATAAAAATTGTTAACTGGATTATTAATGGTTAGTATGTAAATTTGTGCTTTGGTTGTTTATCTAAGGAATTTATCTGGGCAATTGAGTCAATGATCATTAGAGGTTGTGGGTGTATGAAGAGCCAAAATAGATTTTTTCCCCATGCAGATCAATACCAGCAGGTTCTCACTTGGCTGTCTTGGGGTCCCACCTATTCTCAAATGTACCTCTGAGTATGAAGAAGCAATTTATTTTAACAGGCTTGCTCTCATTGCTTTCAGTACCAATGATTATTGAAGCTAATAAACGTGTTTAACATAAAAAAAGAGCCTATGTTTGATACATTGATACTCTCCACAAATGGCTAACGGAAGAATTACCTTTTAGCAAAATCTACATTTAAAGGTACTGTTTTCTGTTCAGAAAAAAAAAAAAAAAAGGCAGATAAATAAATAGCGTTGTGAAATGCAAGTAATGCTGGCTGCCTGACTTGCACTGCTCTTGCATTTCAGGGAAAAAGTGCAGAGTCATATTTTGGAATATGGAGTGATAATACATCTCCCGGTCTGTATGATATGACAGCCAGACAGGGGATGCTAAGAGAAACCTGAAGGCATGAGATAAATTCAAACTTCGCTTGCTGGCTCTTGCAGTGTGAGGTTGGCTTGCCCAAAGTACACAAACCAACAGACTGGATCAAGGCGCTCTGTTTGGGCAGAGATCAGAAACAAAGCTTGCCCTCTAAAGTCCACCTCATAGTCAGATCCAGCCATGGTAACCACTGTATTCACTGGGCCATGGTAGCAGGAGAGGTATGTGCATGATTGTCTTAGTTTTTCTTGTTTCCTTACGTTTGCAGACTATTTTTGAGCATAGTTTACATGTTTTCTTTCTTTTTTCCTGGCATATTTACACCCCAGCTTTTTAAAATGCTTTGTTCATGCCAGTCAGTTTAGCAATGCGCTTGTTAAAACAGTTCCTAATATATTGTATATGGCTGAAAATGACTTAATTGTTCTATTTCTTTCTGACCCCAATAAGAAATGTCCCTGTTACCGTTTGAGCCGCTCTCTGTTCACAAGCGCCTACATATATGTCACCGGGTGACTTTGAAACACTTCTTGGATACATCAGTTCAATTGCTCTTATTTATTTATTTAGATTTGTAATAATGACAGTAAATGGCCATCTGAATCAATCTGGGCACTTTGCAGTCATTAATACTGCAGCATCGATATCACATAACACAATTATAGTGCAATAAATTACCCATATGCCTCATCTGTTGCCCAACCAAAATAAGAGCTCCCCGTATCTATCACATTGCCCATTTATGTCCTTTCCCTCTAAAACACCTTGATAGTAAAAAAAAAAAAAAAAGGCTTTGAAATGTTCCTGAAAGCTTAACAAAACCCTGTCCTTTCCAATCCAAGAGGCAGATATGAGAGCTCAGGAAATTGCATGTGGGATGCTCCATCAGCTGATACATCCTCGTGAACGGAGAAGGACCCAATCCTCTGCACAGTCAACTCATGAAGTTACTTATATTAACATCAGAAAACCTCAGGAGAACCTCTTTCATCGATCACCTCTGCAACTGGGTTGTGTGACAGTTCAGGAAGTCTTCTGGTCACTCATTTCAAGCCTCGTGGGGCTTCCTATGCCAAAAACCAAAGCCTTGAATTTTGTGTAGAAACCCGTTCAAACTAAGTCACCAATAACGGCTGTGAAATCAGTGTGAAGACAGAAGTAGGAGCAGACCACTACACTCCACATCATCTTCAGTTTCCAGATTCGTTTCAGAAATGATGTAATGAATTTCCCATTTCATCAGCTTAATCTCCATGCGTGGAAGGTCTGGGTGCCTGTAGAAAGATTTGCATCTAGACCTCCCCCATCCTCTGTCAGGTGATGATGTAAGGAACTCTTTAGGGCAGCTTCTTCCTGGGTATACAGCAGCAGCATCCGTCATTTTTACCTCAAATGGCTTTCTGGAGCATCTTTCCTGGGGGGCCGGAGGGAGGAAGGGCTCTTGGGTGCAAAGGGTCCTTTGCGCAACCATGAAGCTCTGCGCTCCTGTGCTGTTGTGTCATGGGCTGGAAGGGGAAAGAAGCTAAAGTTGAACCAATGATTTTGCAAAAGCAGTAGCTTGAAATTTTAGTAATCCCTGGATTCAAGAAATCGGAATCCTTTTTCCAATTTCCCACAGGATCCCCTTAGAAAACCCATTAGGACAGCAGACTTGACCCTGGTAGGCCTTGATTCAAAGTCCTCTGGATTCAGCCGGAGCCTTTCTGTTGTTTTCAGTGGATTTTGCATCACTTTGATGTTAAGTCGGTTACATTTGTGTTGCTCAGAGCAAACTGCTCTTGGTGCTGTTAACAATTCCTCAGATTCATACATAAAAGCAGAGAGGTAACACAATGGTTTTATAGCATCAAAGTAGCATGCCCTGCTCAGGTCCCTGGTGAGATTTCTTTGGGTAACTCAACAAGCAGCTCTAGAGGGTAACAAACTGTATTAACTATTCATGCTAGATGGTTACGTCTCCTTCACGACTGCGGCAGCATTGCCCCAATCTGCCGCAACGTGACAACTAATCCATTGGTCAAATTTGTTTGTAGAATTAATCAATTTCAATCAGTAATTGCCTTTGGGCAATAGTTCAATTATGCCCTCATCTTTTGGCTCTCGCTGTCGTAAAAACAGCTAAGTAAGTTTTGAAGAGTAATATGCCTCACTACTTCAGTGTTCAAAATCAGACAGTGTTGATGTTGATGCTTATTTTATTCCTATAACCATGTTTTCTGCACATGGCTTCTCTCTGGGCATGCAATAACAATGCTTTGACAGTACTGTAGCCACAGTGTACCCAGCTATATTTAAAATAACGTTAATGACCAAAGAAGGCCACTTTTGAGGAGTATGATGTATCTTTCACTCCAGTGCTAGAGTTATGAGAACTCAGCATCTCTCCTGGTTTGAACAAAGGATAATGTTTTCCTTTGTATTTCAGCTCTTCTCTGTGTATATTTTTTCAATATAGAAGAAAAAAATAAATTTGCTGGAAGTGCAGAGTTTTCTTCGTAAGAAAAAAACACACTCTTGAAATATTCATAGTAAAAAAACAAACCAAAAAACCCACACTCTATTACTTCACTCAGCCTTCCTTTCGGAAAGCAAAATAAATCATAATTTATGCATGGAGGCTTGAAAATCAAAATAGTCCCAAAGTAGCATAAGGGCAGCTTGACAAAATAAGGCTAGAAAATAACCCACCACGTAAACAAGGTAAGTGACACCGACAATTGGGCACTGAGAGCTTAGTGATTTTTGAGACAGGGGAAAACGTTTCGCTGATATAACCTAAGGGAATTTTGAAATCACTCCAAAATGCACTACCTGAAGACAGGCAATTTTTGGAATGCGTTCATATTATGTCATTATATCTAAATATGCTGAGCAAAGAGCAGGATAATATTTCCCCTTCCTCTATGCTGTTAAAATGAATTCAATTTGGGGCAAAATTACTCAGCCTTAATCAGTATTTCTTGCTATTAGTATCCAGTTGAATCCCGGGGCAAGTCAAGTAGGCTGCAGACATCAGTGCAGCTTGATACTGCTATTTTTATTCATTTCTGTTTATTGTGGCAAAGCTTAGTAGCCAAGAGAGAATCAAGCACCATTTTATCAGGCTCTACCCAAACAAATCCAAGAAGGTCTCTTCTTCAAAGAACCTCCCCTTTTATTTGTACTGTTTGTACTTCACCTTATCTGCGTGAAGACCCATTGACGTAAGTGGAACAATTTCCAGAATGAGGTATATTAACATTTCCATCCTGACGTAGCAAAAAGAAACTTCATAAAAGTCCTCAGCTGCTGTTAAAAGGATGTAGCGTGAGAAATGCCTCACTTGCCTTGGCTGAAGGTCTCATCCGCACATTTTAAAGCTTTCTGGCCAACCTCCTCTCTAGATATCGCTGGGGCAATTATATTCAGAGTGTTTCAGAAAGGACTGGATACTTGCAAAATTGGAGTATCTACGCTGAGTAGACAGTTTTAAATGATGTGTGAGCTTTAGTAATTTTTGACAGAAAGTTCCATTGATTACCTGGAGCCAGAAGGAAACTCTCCCTTTAAACACCTTGCCGTGTAAATACCCGTTTTGAGGGTAAGCCAACAGTAGTCACCGGGCCTGGCCAGAGCCAAGGGGGGAAAAGTTTCAAAGACCCCTGGTGACTTGGTAGCACAGAGGCCCTTCTTAAGGAGTGATTTGGGCATCTGCAAGCTCTGGCACAAGTTTGAATGGCAGCAGCTTCACAAGTCACTTCATGGTGACTGGCCGAGGGGGGGATCCTCAGTAGGGGACAGTCTAAGCAAGCTCCTGTTGAGTGGTAGGTGCAGTAAGCCAGGAGAGCATGCGTGAGTGACCTGCAGCGTAGTAACTTATTCAGCCTTGTCACCGCAGTGCTTCTTTGAATCCTACAGATCCATAACAGGCTTTTGAAAATGTCACTTAGTTATGAAAACGTCCAAGTTGTTCAGCGAATGAAGGATCAGACTGTGGATGGCAAGTCTTCTACAGGAAAGAAGAAAAAGGACACCACATCTTTCTTTCTTCAAGTCACAAACACCACAGAGACAATTGATATCTTTAATTTGTATTGCCATTTTCTAATCTGATGTCTTGGAGTTCATTACATGAAATTATGTTTTCACTAGAAATAAGGATTCTTTCAAGCTATGCTTATAAGATATTATCAGCCTCCAAAAAATCTCTGCTAACATCTTCAGTTTTCTGTGCGGCAGCCACTTAGAAAAACAAGATTTTTTTTGTTCTTGCACTGTACAGTTTTTATTCCCTGTTGAATACATTTATTATAGGTCTACATAATTACTTCAATTTATTACCTTAGTAAATATCAGGCCCATAAGAAGATGTCAGCGTATTATGTGCATTACACTGCACTCATTCTGTTTAACAAAGAGCCTCGAACAAATGATCAAACTAAGCGTCAAGTTTCTACTTCAGGTAGGCATTTTTGAGAGAGTATTGTGCAATAAAATGTGCGCTCGTAATTAAATTCTGCCTTTGTTTATACCTACGTACCTCTGTTGGGATCCATGCAGTCTGAGACCCGCAAAGCCATGTCCCACTGGCTGGGATGCTGGAAAGCCCTGTGTTGCTACTTCTAACCATAGTCCTTTTAATATAATAAATGACTCTCACACCCCAAATTTAAGGACAGAATTTTTCCTTGTTTATTTTTTCCCCCCTAAAGTTAAAAAATATTCAACCCCTCAAATTTGCTATTAAAAAAAGCCCCTAGGTTCTGGTTAGCGCAATTATGGGGTAGAATCAGAAACGGCCTGATAAGTTTATCTAGTTTTGCTTCTTGTGCCACATCAGGATCACCTATTTAAACATATAGACGGCTTCATTACTAAAAATGCAGATTTTGGAACAAGTGCGTGTTAGAAGCACTGTCTACAACACTGTGCATCCTCTTGTGCTTCATCAAGAGAGAACTGCAACATCCCCTTTCAGCCCTTTTGCAGATGCCCCAGCAGCAGGTACTTCATAGGTAATTGCTGACCATTCCTCCTTCTTGGAGGTGGGCTGAAGTGTTCTTCCATATCCTCTTCAAACTCTTTGACCTTTTGTGCAATTTTTCCCCCCCTAAGGAAAATGCATAACTTCCTGTTGAGGATTATATACTCATATTTTTTCAAAAGAACACTATTTCTGATCTGCATTGGCAGAATTCTCTGGAATGACTCCATAGAAGTCATGTTTAGTTCATATAGTGTCAATAATTGTAAGAGTAATATCCTAACCTGGCATATTCACATACTATATCATTTCAAAAATTTAACTCTGATTGTGTTGGTGCAACCCATTGACAGGCTCTAGGAAGGCAGAGCTCTTCTTGACAAAGCATCTGTACTGTATATTTCCATAAAATATCACAATGACTTTGGAGAGGCCCTCTAAAAACAAGGCATAGTTTCTAAGCTCTGTGCTACAGTATTTAAGACAAGTTATTTCTACTCTGGATTTTCTACAGAATACCTTCAAAACAAAAAAGCATTAGGGGTTGAGATCAAGGGAAATGAAAGCAAAACTACCAGAGAACCTGCTTCTCTCCAGACTGGAAAGAAAAATCAGTATTTTCTTCACACTGTTCACCGCACTGTGAGGACAGCACTTGGTGGGAAGGATATCTGCTGAACTCATGGGCACCTCTCTGTACAAACCTGTCTCCAGAGATCCCCTCCAATCCCCATCATTCTGTGATTCTGTGTGACTCTGTTAGACCAGATTTTCTATATGTGCAAGGCCCACAGAATGCCCCCATGAGGGTTATTGGAGCCTAATATAGTTTATGAGAGATTGTAAATATTTCCTCTCCAATCAACTGAATTTATTTTTGTATCCGATAGAGTTCCCAGAACAAATACAAATTTTTTTTAAAATGCAGACCTCAACTCAAAAGACTTGTTTCTAAGCAGCAAAGCCACGGACATTTTTGATCAAAATCTAAAATTATTTTTCTTGACATAGAAACCCAACATTTTTTCACTGATCATTTTTTAAAAAGAAATTTTTAAAATGATAACGACGGGAATTTTTTATAAATTAAATTAATAGGTTCGTCTCCAATCTGCCATTGTAATGACTGAAATCTCCCAATCCATTGTATTTTAGACAAGAAAGTTTGCACCTATTAGGTGCCAACTAAAGGCCAACTTCTTGCCAGTGCTTGGGGTGCTGCTACCAGCGCTCCCAGCTCTGATCATCACTGGGCTGCCCTCCTTCACCATCATTCCTGGAGCAACACAGATCTGCAGGTATCACCCTTTGCAACGAGTGCCTTTGTGGATGATTTGTCTTATATTCAAGAATGGAAATCTATGTTTTCTACCTATGTTTTTCTGAGAACTCTGTTACTTTCTTTGTCTCTGAGAAATGCAGAGGATTTGAACCTCAAGACATTTAAAAAAGTAATATGATCAAAAATAACATGTCTGGTTTTTCCTTTCAGAATGGTAAATTTTACTAAGAGAAAAAAGCAGCATTTTCCCCTGCTATATAAGAACACTTTCTTTATTTGTAAACCATCAACTATCAGACTGTGAGGAACCTCAGCTGGCACTGCACTGGGTATGAAGGTGTAGATCTTATTTTGGGTTGGGGTCCTGGATCTACTTTTGATCAGAAATTAAACGCAGAGAAGTTCAACCCTGCAAATGCCTGTTTCCTGATCTAAATGCTGTGGAAGGATGTGGCTTGGCTCAGATGAGGCCCCTTCCCTCCATGGACAGAGAACAAGGCACAGGCGGCAGTGACCTGTGGGACCTTTTCCTGGTTAGATGAATTGGACTGGCTTGGCCTGCTGACATCAGCTAAAATCTCAGTTTCATCTTCACAACCTCATACTGAGGACAATCATGGAACAAGAGACTATCACTGCGTTGTGGGGTAACCTGTTTTCATGCTTTTATCTTCTTTCTGCTGGGATCTCCTGATGCATCCAGGATCTAAGGAGGAAGGACCCAGGATACACCTGGAAGGTGCCTCTGTTACTTGTGCAATTTGTGAGCTTGGTGTTATGAAGTATTTCAAGGCCAGGCTGGATGGGGCTTTGAGCAGCCTGGTCTAGTGGGAGGTGTCCCTGCCCATGGCAGGGGGGTTGGAACTAGATGAGCTTTAAGGTCCCTTCCAACCCAAACCATTCTGTTATTCTATTCTATGACTCTGCTATGCCCTGGGCTTTCTTCTGCAGATCTTTGAGGGAAAAGAGAATCCCCCACAAATTACTAAAACATCCCTTACGATGAATGCCCACCACTCTTTTGGAACCTATGCTTAGCTACATCCTCTGTGTGAGTGCTTCAAGTACCTTCAAGTTTCAGCTGAATGCTAAGACTAATTAAAGATAGTTATCTTGGTGCTATACCTCTTGAGCAAAGTACAGTAGAATTTATCTCTGCATGAGCTTTCCAGGACAGCCGGGTCATTAGATTTCAGTCAGAAGTGGCTAGCAGCTCCAAGGTTTTTCTCTGAGCAGAGACTGCCAGTCACGTCAGATTTGATTGTTTTTTTGATGTGGATAAGCACCCAAAAAGTAACAGACTGAGACCAATAAACTCATTTCATTTTTAATCTATGGCAGACTTGAATGTGGCTTTTATACTGAAATACCAGGGCTCAAACCAGCTGGTTTCACCACATTCTTGGTGCTGCCCCCTCCTTTAACGCACAGTAGCAGAATCACATGTAACAATTTATGAGCTCGTGTTCGTCCAAGGGCTGGTGTTTCTTTGCTTACCGTACCTTTCTATCTATACAAAAATTAAATAAATATGCTTAAATGAGTCAGTGATTATTGAACTGGGAAGCAGATCTGAGTTTGACAATTAAACGTAACACGTCCATATTGGGGTGGGGGAAGTAAAGAAAAAACTCCAACAGAACTTTAACATTTTCACATGCCAGAAAAACTAGCTTTCATGTACTTTAAATAAAAGAAAGGTAAGACATGTTTGGGAATAAAGCCGTAGCCATCAAATTCACTCTTCAAGTATACTCTGTTACAGCAGCATGATTCCTTTTATGATTGTATCCATCATGCTGTCAAAAAAAGAAATCTTATCTTCACTCATTACTAAATATACAAAGAGCTGGGATTTCCACTTGGCAAATGCTCCTGTTTACCTGAAGGCTCGATTTTACCTGCACTTTGATAAAGTTCATTTGCAGAGATAGACTAAACTTTTTAATCCTTAAACTACTTGAGTTTGTAAACCAAGTTTTGCTCTGAAGTAAGCAGCATGCGCATGAAGTTGCTATTTTCTTTCGGAAAATTACAGATTTTATGATGGAAGGAAGCCAAAGGGCCCATCTGGATCCGTCCTGTCTGAGTTGTGAGTTACAGCTCCTGTTTACAACTGCTCTGCAAAAAGAAGTCTAGGTGAGGATGCTTTCAGTAGTCATCTTCAGCCTTGTCTTCTCAAGTTTTTTTTGTCTTCAGGAAAGGTCTATCAATAAAGGAGACAATCTCTTGGCGTCCCTAGTATGCTTAGACTTTTTTAACACTCTCTCATCACCGAAACCTTACAATACATATATCAGAAGAACTTTGCCAGTTTAAAAGACACAGAATCAGGCCCCGCATGTGCCATATGTGTCCTTTCCTTTACAATGAATGTGAACAACCCTCTCTGCACATGCTGATGCAGACGAACTTCCTGAATCTAAGTATTGCTCCGAGTGCCCTTGATTGCTTCTCTTTCTGTCGCATCCTTTTAAAACTAAATGAACATTTATTATTATTATTTCTGTTGTAATGCCAACCGCAAACCATCAATGAAATCATGGTCCCATTTTTTTGAGCTATGTTTAAATACTAAATCACAAACAACACTCTACCGTGTTGTTTAAACAAATACAACAGGGAAAGGGTGTTACTGTAACTCAAGTGCAGAAGTGATTTGCACAGTGGCAGAGGTGACAATATTCCCTTTGATTTGGGACTTCACCGTCCACTTTAGCGGTCTCTACTGTGTCTCTGTCTCAGGTTGGCAGAGCTCTGTGGCCTGTATATATCTCTACATCTCTACAACCACTACTGTCGAATATTTGTTCTGTCTGAAACCTGCCTCCTTTGATTTGCAGTCTTGGAGCTATGTGGATATTTTTTATTTCTTATTTTTATTTCTCATTTTTATTTCTTATGTTAATATTGTCCAGTTTCCTGCAGAATTCAGTCTCTAAATTTCACTCTGGAGCCACCAACCACTACAGCAACCTTGTCCTTCTTTTTCTAACACGGCATTGCACCAACAGCTGCTGCCACCCAGGGCAGTGCTAAAATTCACCCAGATTGAAAAGGAAGAGTTAGACCAACACAAAAGAAATTGCACTTCTATTTAATACTTCTGACTTGTCCTTAGTAATAGCTTCTATTATATAGCATATATCCCCTATAGCATTCAGATTCATTCACCTCGTGTTCTTAATTCAAGAAGTTAATCCCAGGTTTGGAGCACTCTTTAATGACCATCTCTCGAAGGAGGTACAGTCTGGCTAATTTAATCACCTGGTTCATTGGTCCTTTAGTGTCACTGGCATACCTACATTAGCAACTCTCATCCACATACTAATCCTTTTGAGTTTTCCCCTCCTACCCTCACCTGATTTCACATGGACTTAATCTGTAGGTCAGTTCTTTATCAACAGAGTGTCTTGCCCTTCAACCAATACTTACGCATGATGTTATGCTTTTGCATGGTGCTATATCCAAAAGTCAAGAATTCTGATTTGCTTACACATGATTTCTCTCTAGTTACGACTATCTTTAATTAAACGATAACTTTCTAGTGTTCCCCTACCGTGTTCCTGATTAATATTTCCAGTAACTTCCCAGTATATTAATCAAAATATGCAATCTGTTATCATTTTTATACTACCGTTGACTGATTTTTTTTTCTGTAATAAAGCTGAACTTTGCAAACTCCAGAAGATTTTGCTGTGTGACGTGTGCGGGCGGTTGATTTTCAGTGAAGGAGATTTCAAAAAGAAATCCTTGTGGAAAGCCGCGTTTTCCCCACACGTGGCTACTTCCACTGGGAGTGGCATATTTCATATGGGACAGAAGGCTGTTAGAATGACAATATTCAGCAAACGTCTTTTAATAATCCTGACATGAAGGCACTTAACCCAGGCAAGGATTAGAGGGTACCTTTGTAGCACTTACACAAAAGTTGCATCATTCTGTTTGAGAGTCAGGGTGGTTTTTGGCAGGTGCGATGGTGCAATCAGACAGTGCTCATATTCAAAGGAGCCCCAGCATTTCCAGGTATTTCCTGGAATAGTGCACTCCTGTCCTTTCCCCACCCCATGACCCATAGTGGGTATTGCTCACTCCTGGGCCCTGCTCCTACCTGCCCTGCTGAAGGTTTAAATGAGGAAATTGCCATTACGTAGTTGAGTCCAGAGCTGTTTTTTCTAAAAGGAATAATACTAGAAATGGCACAATTTCCTCCCAAAATACAGTAACTTAGCTTTTCTGCTGGCTCCCCTAGCAGAGGTGAGCCCAAGTGTCTGAAGGATGTGAGTCTTCAGTGGCAGAACCTGGTCTGAATTTTTCCCACCATAAAGCATAATGAGAACTTCAACCCCTTTCCACACTGGGATGAAAGCAAGAGCCAGCAGACTTTTCACATGAAAAAAAAAAAAAACCACAGAAAAGCGTACTTGATGGCAGCCTCCATCTGCAGCTGGGATGCAGAAGATTGCAGGAAGGTCTTGCTTTGCCTGCTGGAGAGCAGAGACCAAGGACGGGGCTTCCCATATTTCCAGTGTGCGTCCTAACCAGAGAGCTGTTTCGGGAGTGAATTTGCTTGGTCTTTCCTGTGAGAACTTGATCATTTATATAAATAATTAATCACCATAGGGACAGTATCCCACTTTTTTTTTTTTTTTAATAATCTCTCATTATGTCCTAGCCATTAGGTTATCAATGGTTAGCTTTGGTTAACCTAATCAATTAGGTTAGCTTTTCCTCTCTCTTATACACACACATGCGTACACACTTTTTATTTCTCCCAAAACCTCTGCTCCAGACTTAGTGTCATTATTGAATGAGGTTGCTTTTTCTTTTACAAGTACTGTTTACACCTAACTGGAGGCTTCCAAGGGAAAAATATTTTTATTAAACCCATTTCTGACCATGGGTGGGTTTAAGCAGCCAGGAAAGAGGAGTAATGCCATGCTGTGTGATCTAGCCAACCGGCGTAATTCATACTTTCCAATTAGAAAGGAAACTAAAGGAGAAGTGTACAAAGGAGACAAAAGTGTACATATACATGGTATATTAATAATAACATTCGCAGACATTTTGATTGCTTGTTTCTCCACAAATTTTGAGTATGTTTCTGTGATTTTTTCCTTGGGAATGGAAAACAGGTAGCCAAACCATGCTTGCTGCCATTCTGACTGCATCGTGCAGATGATGTGTCCTCCTCCCTTTGCCTGTTCTTTGGGTGAAATATTGTGCTTTGAAATTAATTGTTTTGTTTTGTTTTCTTTGCCGCTGTCTTTAATGGGACCAAATATTTCACCCATATTCTTTCAGGCTTGCAAGATCCTCAGGGTAAACCAAATCTTGGTACATCTATTCCCATTAAGTAACATACTCCTTGAGCAATCCCATTGGCTTCTGTGAGACTATTTAGGACTATCCAATGGGAGTAAAAGTACGTGAGTCTGGCCCCAAGGTACTTACACGCCCCCTCACTCAATGGCACCTCAGTTTCGGTCAGTGCCTTTGGGTACTGCTGCATTGCAACCTTTAATAATCAGTTTGTTTCAATTCTCAGAGTGAAATTTTTATGAATAGTCTATGAGGTACATGTAGAAACCCAATCTGTGAAAGCGAGAAGATATTCAAGAAAATGTTTTCCTACGGATAGTTCACAGAAGAAGAAAGGATGAACTCATGCCAGCAACTATTTGCTTAGTTCTTGGACATTTACGCTTCTACGTCAATGGTTCAAAGGTTGTCTGAACTTGCAGTGGATTCAAATGTTCTGTATTTTCGTCCAAGACCTATTTTCCATCAGAGAGACATGTGGGTACCTACTGCCTGCTTTGTGATGGTGCTGGGCTCATCATTCTCAGAAGGCTTCTCTGCTTCCGCTTTGTTCAATCAAGTCGTTCACGATTCTGGACCAAGGCTAGGAACAAACTTTATTAACAAGAACAGGCTTTAACAATAAGAGTAACAGAAGGGCCAGGTTTTGGCCTGCCATATCAAATATGTACATTTTCCAAGGGGCAGGGATGGTGAGATCTTGAAGATACTGCCAAGGTTGAGAAGTCAGGTCACAATCTCACCTCAATTTATCCCCTTGGCACCTAGCTATCTAATCTAAATGGGTTGTCTAGAGTCCCCCTATTGTCAGTGAAAAAAGATAGAGTGCAATGAATGGCCTTCTGGAGGTGTTTGTGTCTCTTTATGCTGAACGCAGGTGGAGCTCAGACAGCTAGTTTAGAGTAAATGTCTAACTTCTCATGGGCTATAGTTGGAGATGAGATAACTGGATCCCACCCTTAATTTCCAAAGGCCTCATCTTCTTCCACCGGTGACTCAGGAGAAAAAAAATCCCTGTCCACGTGGAAGGAGTGTCTACACTAAAGGAAAATATCCTGGCCTAGGCTGAGGGTATCTCAGTGGGATGAAGCAGGAGCCCGTCACTGGGCTCACTAGGGGGAGCTAGGAAGAAACTTGTTGGTCTCACTGTGATAATGGAGTTCCTGCTGCAGAATTATTTAAGAGGAGGCAATTGTGGTGGAGAGTCCTCTGAGGTCTCCTCCCCACCAGCTCACCGACATAGTGCTGGATTTGTCATATCTAATTTTCTAGCTGAATTGTAACTTCTTGTCCTTTTGATCTTAAGCGTTATTTTTGATCACATTTCCTGGATAAGACTTGTGTACAGAGGAAAACGTGGTACAAGATAAGCATGTATTCGTCTTCAGAGAAACAACACCAACAATGACAACAATATATCTATCTGGCTGTAAGACTACATTTCTGTCTTGGAAAGGCTTTGGACACATGACCACTGAAGTACCTCTAGGGTTATAAGATGCGTATGCATGCGTACATATATATATATAGATATATGCATGCCCCATATCAAGATTTATATTTCTGAGGGTGCATCAGTAAAAAAGGCTGACCTGTCTCATTTCTTTCTAAATCATCCAGGCCAACTCACACTTTGAATCAGTGGTTCTCTAGATCTATAGTATTTTCCATCTTGGTGGAGTGAGACAAGAGGAAAAATCTTGCTTCTGAGATCACTGCTTTAGCAGCCTCTGTTCTGGGCTGCTGAACTCAGATGAGCGTGAACTTTTCACAGGAGCAGTCCCAGCTCTGCTGGATCTAGCTGGTTTCCCTCAAAGTGCACGTCTGCCTGCAAAATTGATATCCCAAAGCATTCTATTTTTATGCTGCGAGTTGCTGTGTTGAGATCTAAAATGTTCAGAATTATTTTTATTGGACAAACACAAGTACTGAAATCATGAGGTTCTGGCAGGCTCCAAGCTCTGCCAGCTTAACACTTATTTGTGCTTGGCAGACAAAACAGGTTTTAATATTTTAGTTTTACTTTGCCAGTCTCCGCACAATGGGGATAATTCTTAGTGACTTTAATCAAAAGGTAGGAAGCATGCAAGCACTACTGTGAGACTTTTAACTGAATTGAATTGAATTGAATTGAATATACCATTCTCTAATTGATTTTAACAGCAAAAATGCAAATTTATTATTTGCTGCAGCTTGTTAGCCAGCTGAATTACCTGGTGTGCTCTGTGTCTCACTGAACAGCTGACTGA
Organism: Rissa tridactyla; assembly: GCF_028500815.1. Classification (NCBI taxonomy): domain Eukaryota; kingdom Metazoa; phylum Chordata; class Aves; order Charadriiformes; family Laridae; genus Rissa; species Rissa tridactyla. Next base: position 158,538,906 of record NC_071467.1, on the reverse strand, counting down.
TTCTGATTTATTTCCAGTGCTGGTTGGGGGATTGAAACCTGCTCTCTGTAACTCAGTGGAACAGCCCAAAGAATTCCTTTGTTTTGAAGGAAGTTGTGTTCTGTTGACCTTGGACCTTCAGTCCCCTTCCTGCAAAATACAGGCTCGGTGAGGTAGGTTTAGTATTTGCTTCGTGCGACGAGAAGGAGGGGGTAAGGAAGGAAAGGAAAACCTGGATCATCTCCAGCAGTAAAAGAGCTCCAGGTAGATCATTGCCAGGTTCTTTTCTGCAGATAAGCTTAAATAAGTGTTACACCCAACAAATGCTACTGTGACCTGCGAATGCCACAGTGTGACGGAGGCCCATAAAAGAGGTACAAATGAGAGGGAAAGCAGAAAGATTGTGACCTGCAAAGGACCAGTTCCTCTCTTTTCTTCATAACGCTGGTACCAGTTTGGATTAATTCTCCCAAGATGACTACGAGACTGCAGCAGGACTGCTGAGCCAGGGCTGTGTTGTACAGGCAAAGTCATACATCCTTTTAGAAGCTGCTCTTGCAAAATATTTTCTTCCTGGTGACGTGCTCCTCTGCCTGCTGATTATTATTTCTTGGGTGTCTGTGTGTGCGTCCGACCTAGAAGGCCAGTTGCATAAAACACAAACTGAAACCACGGCCTCAGCGAGGATGCGAGCGGCTGGGTGAGCTCATCATGGCTCAGCAGTCAGGCAGAACTGGAGATTGTAATTTACAGCGGAGCCCAAGCTCTTGAGCAGCAGATTCAATTTTATAAGTGCCTTTCTAGTTCAGCCTAGGTTAGAGTCTCTGGAAGAGACATCCTCTACGTGTCCTATAAATAGTGAGTGGTTAAATGTGTCATTCGGCTCCCTCAGTACACATCATTGATTGCGATGCAGAGCACATACTCGAGAATAGCCAGCCTCGCCCCCCTCATCAGGTACGGGGGTATTTATTTATTCCTTATTGTCATTACAGGCAAATACGAGGTTTGACCTAATGTAACAGAGAGGTGGAAGGCTGATTATTTTATTTCCACAGCTGTTGCCTTGGTGTGTCATAATATGTTTATAAATCATCAGCACACTGGCGTGTTATTATAGCTGGAAAGTTATATCTTCAAGGAAATATATTTTTATTTACTAAAAAGGAATACAAATAGCTGACTATCTTATCAGAAAGCCTGTCTTAAGTCCAAGAGCAAGGTCCACCCAGATACTGATTAATATCAACAGTATTGATTTTATTACTCATACTTTATAAATGACATTGATATTCTTGAAGACTGCAAACATTTGCTTTGTTGTGCTATTGTCTCGGTTGGAGTGTAAATCTCTCACTTTTGATATACACAGTGATTATTGTTCTGGTCATTGTTTCATGACTGGAGGCATTTTAATGATGATTTACGGGGTCATATATAGTCAGACTATAAACTTCTGATTGCAATTAAAATCTAGTTAAATTAAAACTTTCAGCTTGGAGGCAGTGTCTGTTTATCAGAGCAAGATATAAAGGGCCAAAATGTGGTATTTTGAAAAAAAAAAATCAATAGTTGCTTTTATTTTTCTCTTTTCATACTAAAAGGCAAAGGAAACTTCTAGAAATCCGTGTTTTCTGTGGATTTTCCACAAGGAGTATTTTAGAAACGTGCTACCCTACCACTCTTCAACAGCTACAGATGTCTCTTTTCATTATTTATACACCCAGTGTGTGCTCAGCCCAGAGAAAGAGACCTTCTTCTAAGGTTTTGTTAGAAGAACCGTGGACCAACAGAACAACCTGGGGTTCTCCCGAGTGCTCCTTGTTGAAGAACTAAAGTAAATCCTATAGGTCCTAATGAAGAGGAAAAGAACTTTATTTGGTATCACAATAAAAGACTCTCCTTCCGTTTGGGGGTTCTAGTTTCCCCAAATATTGTGTTCCCATTTCTATCAGTTAATAGTATTTCCCAGCGTGGCATTAGCCTGAGATGTTACTGTCTACACATGAAAAATATAACCTGCAAAATGCTCCTTGAGTACATTGTTAGGTGATGGCATTGGCCAAGGTACAAGCAATTTTAGGTTGACTTTGGAAGGTATGAGCAGTGCAAGCAGGTGCAGGCAGTCCAGGAATGCCATTTCAACCTGTGTGTTCCAATATGTACGTATAGGTATATGTGTGTGCTACATTGTCATACCACTGCGGGTATACATGAGAGTGTATCAATCTATACCGTTCAAGGATTCTTCCACTGATGGTGAAAAGAAATTGCTATACAAGTCATCAAGTAATCGTATGTTGTTTGTCACACACTTCACAAATGAATTTTTTTTAGAATTTTCTGAGTCTTTAGAAAACCCATCATGTTTCCTCCTTTCTCGTGTCTCATGGCTGTTTTGGCCACCAAAGACTTTTTCCACCAATGGGGAGGGCTGGGGGTGAGAGGGGCCGTTAGGCAGGCTGAATTTGAATTTTGCATGGCATTTTGCTGGTGCACCCTGTAAGTCTTGGTAGGACTACTGTCACTATCCAGTCCCAGATCCTTTGCCCAGCATTATTGTAGTCTTGTCGTCTACAGGAGTAAAGTTTTATCCCTGGCAGCTACAGCAGTTTGTGAAATGCTATTGCTAGGGCAAGCGGACATTCCTGATCTGGAAACAGACTGAAAAGGCACAGAGAAGCGGAGCCTTTCCATGAGCTGTTTACTGCTTAAATCTCATAATTCTCCTACATTTGCTCTTAAAGTAGGGATTCCACACAGGTTGGTGTAATTTGATATATCCCTGCCAAATACTAATGTCCTGTCTAAACAGTGGATGTGCTGGAGCTGTGACTTCCTTGTAACAAATTTGCATTTTCCATCCTCAAAGGCCTTTTTTAATCACTAGAAGAATAGGCTTGAAAGGGAAGGTTATATGAAGTTAATGTTTGCTGAGCTCCTCTGCACCTCCAAAACTTGTGCTCTTTTTTTGGAGACCTTCCAAATAATAAAATTTGACAGTTGTTGATATCTCCTATTCACTTTGTCCGGACTGTATCTAGCACTGGACATGGGCTTGAGCGGAAATGTCATGAGATGATTACAAGATCTAACAAGATATTTTTCACTAGCTTGGGTTTATAATAATATACTTGTTTATAATGAACCACATCCTGCTGAATGTATTTTGAAATGAGGATAATTTTTTCAGCATACTGCCTTCTGTAATTCTGGTACCTACTTCATGTGCCCAGTTCGTATTATCCAGTTACTGATGAGTGTTCAAGGACTTTCACAGTCTTGTTGCACTTGCAGAAATGTGAATTTCCTTGATGCCAGCATGAGGGCATCATTACTGCCTGAAATAGGCAACACTGGCACACAGCTGACAGTCCTACCACCTTAGCTTTATTCCAGTTGTTTTCTCCACCTGGCTAGGGCATCTTGGCGATCAAACAGTTCAGCTGATTTTCTCTTTTTTCGCCCTTTCTGATGATCACTGAGCCAGGAAAGATCCGTGTCTGCTGCGCTCTCCTTAGGGAGAAGCTACCCAGAGCGTACGTGGGCTGTGTTATGGCTCCCTATTCCTTACACTCAAAGGTGAACCTCATACCCATCTGCAGAGCTGTGGGGATTTTTCTTTTCTGTTTGTCCTTCCAACAACTTTTTTTCTTTAAATTCCTGCCACCTCCAGAAATTTCAGGGTGGGCTTTTTTGCCCTTCTGTTTCACTTGGCCAGAGGATCAAGGCTGGATTGTGAAGAGCTCCATTACATTGCAATTTAAGTAAGTTTATTGTTAGACTATCAGGTGTATTTGAAAGTAGTTAAAAAACAAAGCACCTGAGGGAAAGAACACCAAGAGTTAGTAAATTAATGCAGGTAGGATATACTTGGAGATATATAATGTAAAATCTCTGAACTCCTCACACCCCTTTTCGGGGACCTGTTTTTGCCATAGTGTTTTTCCTGCTTCGTGCTGCTGTCACTGAAGGGAACCCCTTTCAATTACCCTGCTGTGATGGGAGAGAGCCACCAAAATTAACTGAGGGGGATCTTCACAGGCTTTAAATGCAAAAGCTGACAGCCTCCTAGTGCATAAAGCAGCTTGATGTTACCAACTGTCATGATTTTTACAAGTCATTGGGACAAACTCCTGGCCCTATATTGAAACACAGGCGAACTGCAGCAGGGTTGGGTGGTGTTTTGCATACCAGCTATGAGAGTCATCTAGGTAAGGACTTTGTGTTTTCCTTCCTTCGTGAGGAAGAAATAAACTTTGATGATACAAAGGGAGACTAGACTGGAACGAAGCCTCCCACTACACGCAATGAGATTGCAAAGAAAAATAACTTTTTCTTAACCTCCTGAGGTTTGCAAGCCAGACTTATGTTTTCTGTCACCTGACCGGTGATTTTTAAACACTCCTAGCTGCTGATACAGTTGGGTAGCTCCGCAGGGGATACTTATGAAAGCCGACACGAATGGGCGAGCTACCCCAGCTCGGGGTCCATGAACGTTGGGCAGCCACCTTACAACTTTGCAGCGACCCCAAAGTGCAGGGCGTAACATAGGGGGCAGTTGCACCCTTAGACCCAGCGGCAATCAGGTACGCGAACAGTTCTTAGGGGCTGAGGTTTAGCATTGTGTTAATTGTTAAACCAGGACTAGGACCAGATATATTCACTTCTTGACCCGTAATGGGATGAATCCGTGGTGTTACGGGTCTGCATCTGTACTGTTGTCTCCGCTGGTGTATTGTATGGGCTTGGGCTGCTTTGTAACGGGCACTTTAGGAAAGCTTGAGGAAAAGGCTTCAACATTTATTTGTGATGTGTTTGTACAACTCAGGCAATTTGCAAAATGCAATTTGTCTGGTGCTCTTCCTCTTTCGCTCCAGCATAAATGCAATAGATCCTTCTGACTCCATGGCAGTGAATCTCTCTGCTTCAGCTGCTCTGTTTTAGAACGTCTTGATTTAAATAATTGTCACTGTCTTCTGGATTTTTAGTAACAAATACGGTGAACTGACACACTAAATGAAGAACTAGACAAAACCTGCTGTACAGGTACAAAAAGCTGAAAATTTCCCTTTATTGTGGCTGTAAATTCACATCAACTTTTCTTAAATAATTGCTACACACTGCTATTTTGTGATTAGTCATAGGCTCCTGTATAAGCCAGCACAAATGAAGCCAATGTAGCTAATGAATTAGGCAATAAATACCTACAAAAGAATAATCTTAATAAAAATGCTAAAAAAGCAATATTGTAAAGAAAGTCTCTGTCTACACAAATCAAATAGGAAATAATCTTGGAAAAATCTGAAAATGAGTACAATCGCTACTGACTGTTACTCAGAGCAAAGAATTATTGATCCTTGCCTGCTTCTATTGATTTTGTGTCACTTCTGTGATTTAATCATGTTTTCCTTGTTATCTCTTTGCAGTCTTTCTTCTATTGTCTGGTATGAAATCTCAGCCAAGGCCTTTCAGCCTGTGGTGGTGGATCAAAATAACTTTGCTTCCCATTTGCATTGTTTTAAAGAAATGATTAAACAATCAAGCTTAGGTGATCCTTGGACAGGATTACACAGTATAAATGCATCTCTGAAAAATGAAAATGCCTCCTTGTTCCCCTTAGTCAGGGACGAAGAAAGGTTGTGAAATGCTTCGGCAGACAATCCAGTATGCAAACCTATGCACAAGTGTCTAAGCGCTTCGCTTTTGCGTTAATCCCTCTATTCGTTTCTTTTTAAAAATACTCAAATTGTGTTAGAGCTTCTGGCCGCTGAAGTCTATGGGAACAAATTTGCATGGGGGAGAGACAAAACTTGCATTTTATTAAATCAGTATGGCTACTCTCATGCACACTTCTCTCCAAGATGGTACCGTGTTTTTTCTACAAAGTGCTCAGATTTCATTTTCAGGAAAATGGCTGCAGTGAAGAGCAGGATTTGGCCTAATTCTTGGCTTATGTTTAGAAATACACGTTTATGAATATGTTTTCATTATTGGTTTTGAAGGAAAAAAATTCTAGAAAAGATCATTTTTTAAAAAGAACAAATATGGTTATGTATTAATAGGTATATACAGTGCGATATGTTAATAGGGCAGCATTTTGATATCCACTGCTCTACAACTCTGTCTTCAGAATGTATTTCTTGAATTTTTTGTCCCAGTTTGGATTAGAATGTTTAGTGTACTCCCTCCCAGGCACTTGAAATTGTTAACGTTAGATGTTTCTTGCTTTCTGGATCTATTTCCATAATGGAGTACCTTTTTCACTCTTTGTATTAAGATTCCACTTAGGAAGGGTTCAGAGAGGTTTAATATAGAGTCAGTAGATTTATGAGAGTGTTACATACATAATTATTATAGATGGTTATAAGCACATCAAAAGGAAATGTAATAGATGTTTGTAAGCTCTGGTTACATGAAACCTGTTGGACTCTAACAACTGAATCACCATTTATGAAACGTACCTTAATAATCGATCATAGCCTTATTATAGCTTTTAACATAATGCTCAGTTATTTATTTTTCCATTTGATTCTGGACTTTTTAACCTAACATGCAAAGACCGTAGTAAATTCCACACCAGGAGAGCGCTGCGTTGCCTGTGCACGGGAATTACAGAATATTATGTAGGTTTACACCAACCAAAGGTCTAGTCCATGCAAATATATACATACAGACAAACTTCTTGTGCTCTTATTTAAATCTCTTAATGAAATTGTGTTACACTGTATGAAGAATAGAAACATACTTTACCACGTTCATTCTTTGTAAACCGTAATGTTACACAAGTCCGTGGAGTCTTTTTGTATAAAATGGGCCACGCAAGCCTTTCAGCTCTCCTCCTGACATCACGGAATCACGGAATCACGGACTTTTTCAGAGTTGGAAGGGACCTCTAGAGATCATCGAGTCCAACTCCCCTGCTAAAGCAGGATTGCCCAGAGCACATTACTCAGGACCTCATCCAGGCGGGTCTTGAAAGTCTCCAGAGAAGGGGACTCCACACCCTCCCTGGGCAGCCTGTTCAGTGCTCTGTCACCCTCACCGTAAAGAAGTTTTTCCGTGTATTTGAACGGAACTTCCTATGTTCTAGCTTGTGCCCATTGCCCCTCGTCCTGTCACTGGGAACCACTGAAAAGAGTCTGGCTCCGTCCTCCTTCAACCCACCCTTTAGATACTTGTATGCCATAACAAGGTCTCCCCTCAGCCTTCTCTTCTCCAGGCTAAAGAGTCCCAGTTATCTCAGCCTTTCCTCATAAGGGAGGTGCTCCAATCCCTCAACCATCTTTGTTGCCCTATGCTGGACTCTCTCATCTTTGAGCTGTAGTAGAAAAGAAGTAGAAAAGTGTGTTGGAGACCACTAAACTTCTGCCCATCAAAATGGGCAAGGGCTGGTCTTACGTGACGTGGCAACCCAGTTGGCTTTCCAATGGACATCTGTGGCAGACAAAAGGTCAAATTGGAGGCGGAAATGAGAGTGGGTGGGGAAAAAAACAACACATAAAAATGCCACTGTGCTACTTGTTGCCCTATGACAAAGATAGCGTGGGAGGATGGATTGGAAATACAAGTGAGACCTTCCCTGGGCATCGCAAGTTGTTCTTTGCAGCAGCCCAGCGTAACTTTTGTGTTCTAGTTAACAGCATGTGCTCTAAGCCCTCAAATATAAATAGTTATGGGTGACTCATTCAATGTAATTCTTCAACTATGTCAGTGGGATGCAAGAGTGGCCTTATGGGTAAAGGCATGGCTTTCAGGCAGGAAGTGCACATTTTATTCTTGCCACTTGCCACAAGATAAGTCATAAGGAATTTCTTTAACCTTTCCATTTGTAATTTTGTGAAAAAGAGAGAAAAAATGTTGCTCCCTTCAGAGCAGTATTGTGAATTCATCTGGGGTCAGCAAAGCATCCGTTTGTCTGTGTCAGGACTGCCAAGCACTGCCAGGGCCCCACTGCCCACTTTGCTCATGCCAGGGTGCTGGATAGCTAGCCTGGCTGCTGCTGCTGGTGGGACTGGGGTTTGGGCCATAGAGCTTTCCTGCTGGGAAAGGGGGAGATCCCTCTCAGGAAGCAGGAGGCACAACTGCCCCAGCTCCTTCCACCATTATAGATCCCCAAGCCCAGATCTCCTCCCATCCCTGGTACATCCACCACTTCTCTGCCATTATTTCCCATGAAAAAGCATCCCTCGTGCTCCTGCCACTCATCCTTGGACCAGCAGTAGTTGATTTTAAGATGGTGTTGAGAAGCCTTGGGCTAATTCAGGTTAAACTCTTTTGCATGTGTAACCTCTTGAGACCTTAGACTTGCTTGGGCACTTCAGGGATTGCTGAGTTCTGGAAAAGCAGATGCCATATAAAGCTATCCAGCGTGGATATGGGCTATGGACTATACCTCTCACATCAAGCATATCTGGAAAAGTATAAATTAAATAATACTTCAGAAGTGTTCAGCTTTGGATGGGAAAAGATGCTTCATTTCTTAGGATTTTACAGCTGCTCAGTATATGTGCCTATGATTACTTAAAATTGTACCGACCACAGGACAGTATTTGCTTTTAGACCTCAATTTCCTTTTCAGAAGGAGAAGAGGGTCACTCAGGTGTTGAAGTTAGAAGGGTTTGCACTCAGTCTTTACAGCTCTTTGTATTTCAAAGTAAGTCTGCATAATTCGGGCCTGAGCGAGGAGAGAGCCTACTCTCTGAAAGACGACTGCACAGTGAAACCTGAAACAAAAGTTTTGAAATCAAATCATCAGCTGCACCCTTGTTTATTTGTCAGGGGAAAGCAGGATTTAACATTTAAGAACGCTAAATGTTAAGAATGTATTCAGAGCATGTTAGGCACCGTCAGGTTTTGGTCAAATGTAGAGAATAATGCCAATTGATTTAATTCGCACCTTGTTCAAGCCGAGACTCCCTTATGACTTAAATTTGCTTTCATTTAGGTATGCATAATGTACGTCCCCGGCATGGCTCCTCTCCCTGGGCATCACCACTCCTGAATGGTATAATTCTGAACTGGGAGTCACATAAGCAGAAACCCCTCACTCAAGGAGCTACGCTCAATGGAAAGCCTTGCCCTGTTCCCACGCAGGGCTTCAACCTCCCTCTTGTTTCTTGCATGTTTGATATCAGAGTTTTCAGATGGAGCATTTCAATAGCAACACACAGCTTACTCCCATATATTCTACAAATTGACAGGCTTAGACTAGGGTAACAGATAAAAAAGGGCAAATATTTTCACAGTGCAATAGCGAGTGCAGCTCTATTGTAAAGCCGGACTCCTCTCATGCAGAGGAAGGACTTGATATATAGCGAGAAAGCCTCACAGTGCATGTATCTAGCTGCCTTCCCTAAAAGGCTCCCGACTTGATGTAATGTCTGTATAGTTGCTATTCTTTGCAAGTTCACTTCAACAGCTACATCCTGGTATCGAGTTTTGTTATATTATACTGCCGCGCTAAGGCTTACACGTTTGTTCTTGCTGATGAATGTCTCCTAATATTGAGTTATGTATCAGGTTATTGCAGGAAATCTGAGTGAAGATGTAATATTTCACATGCTTACCTTAAGAGGAAAGAACTGCTAATATCATGAATAATTTCTTACAATAGAGATCCAAGCTGTCAGCTCCAACTATAATATCTGGGCCCCAAGGGAACTCAGGTTTTCATCTGGAGGTGTACAGATCCAAAGGAAAATTTGGCAGTGTTATCTTGACAGTGGTGGAGAGTTCTACTTCCTTACTCCAGAGTTCCGTTAAATACATCAATAGATACACCGTATTATGAATTTTTAAGCACCTCTCCAGAGACAGTACTTAATACAGAATAATTGAGGACCCAGCCACTGCAGGGTTTGTTCGGTGCCTTAGAAATGTTTCTGCTGGATAAATTTCTGTGGGAGTAGAGTTCGGCCCTTTATTTTAGTCTGTCTTCTTTCAAGATGAATGTGTTTGTTCTTAAGGTCCAGGTGACATTGGCAGATTCTTTTAGCATCTCCAGACACCGTGGCTGGAAAATACTATAAAATTGTTTTAAAGTGTAAGATTTTTTTAGCAATGACCAAGACAAAATGAAATGCTCTACTATTTTAAATGTTCTTACCATTTTCCTTAAAAAAAATAATCAAAGTTACACAGTGAAATTATTTCCCTATTGCCCCAGTTTTTAACAAAAGACAGGAATGACCTTCAGCATCACCTGCAAGAAATGGGCTTGATTTTTGCATGGTGCGGTGCACAGTTGAACTTAACGGCTGCTTCCAGAGGGCTCCGCAGAAACTTTTGTGCTTAGAGGTTTGGTGGCAACCTCCGAAAGTTTCAGAGACAGGGTGGAAGAGCCCAACTGTGCCCATCTGGCAGTCTATGTGATTCTGCAATCATTCCTAACCTGTGTACCAACAAATACACGGAACTTTGTCATTTGAAAAGACTGAAATATTTCGTAATATAGAATTTGCTTCACTTGCCCCGACAAAGGTCTTGCTCTGCAGCCTGAAGTTCAGCATATTCTGGCATCTTAGTAGGGGAAGTGAATTTTTTTAAATGCATGACTTCATAGTATATAAAGTCAGCTCCACCATTAAGCTTAATATATGGCATTAATTATGTCAGAATTCTTTAAAGCAACAAAATTCTTCCCAGTGCTATGGTTCAATTAGAAGAGCTAGCTTTTAAAGCTGGGTTAAAAAATCCCAAACATTTCAAAACCCAGTATCTTATTTTGGTGTTGGGCATTGCTTTGTCTTCAGCCTCTGGGCCTGCTGCTCAGCTGATGTAAATGTGGTAGATTTCTCACTTGCTTGTGCCAGCTTATTCTGAAACTAGCTGCCCTATTTAAAACCAAAACAAAGCACTGATGACTGTATTTTTGGTGCATGTACAGAAAGCATGTGAAAATAAGCAAAGAAAATGAACTTGCAGCTAAATTTAAAGAAACTAAAAGGCACACAGGGCAGCAAGCAGGAACATGCACCACTTCTGCAAGGAAAAAGCTTTGCACTCTGATGTAAAGATCAGCCAAGGAGAAAATGGTTAAAGAGGCAGGAGGACTCATCGGAGAGGCTGGTGACCTGACGGCAGGCGCTCAGAGGCGTCTCGCATACCCACATGACATTCCTTGAGCTAGCAAACACGGCAAGGGCAAAACCATGTTTGCAATTAGCAGGTAAAGAAAGGCTGTATTTAAGCTAATTTATCACCTGAGGTATTTCTCTGTATCAGTATAAGCTTTCAAGCCAGGCTTAAACTGCAAGATCAGATACTGCTCGCAGAGCTGGTATGTTCGAACAGAAATTGTGGTGCAAATCCTGTCCACTTACAGCAGGCTCCCGCCTTGAGTCACTGTGGTTGTCTTGTCTGCTTATAGGCTCAGAGATTGATCTGGGCACCTCAAACATCTCCGCACAATCATGGCTGGTGGCTATTTTCAGTCTGCGCATACTTGGTGCGAAGTGGTGGCGTGAACCTGTATCCAAATGCGCATGGGGTGGTATCCAATGTTTGACCACTTCCTTGAGTATGCCACCGCTCTCCTCGGCATGTTTGACCAAGCAGATGTGTGTGAACCATACGTTCTAGCTCTTCTTGCCAATCCAGAAACGCAGATCTCTGAAAGGCTCGGGGTTTTTTTGGCTTGGTCTATCAACATGTGTTTGATATGATAGTGCTGGCGGTTTGGAGTTGCTTACATGTGATAACTGCACGTGTTTGCTTTCAAATTAAACCTTGTTTCAGAAGATTTGTAACAGTTGTGATGTTTTTTATTTCACAACATAAGGAGGCTGCTTATGTGTTGGAATAAGAAAGATGTCCTATGCAAATAGTAGCTCCCTTATGGAAGGAAGAGTAGTCACTTAGGAGCCGCGAACAGAATTATTTCAAAGAGGAAATATCTACCTCTCATTCATAAAACATTGAAATTATCCTAAAATGTAAGATCTGGATTCACAGCGGGGGTTAGGCTCCTAAGGACTATTGATTTAACGGGAAAGAAGGGTTGGTACCTGGACAGATTTAGCATTATGGCTTAAATTAAGAAAAAACATGCCTAATTGAAGGCAAGCACCTTATCCCATCGCGATCAGTGGGATGTAAGTGCACGCCTGTGTTAGACACGGAGGGAGAGACTGCTGAATTGGTGCCTGAGCGAGGGACAAAACTAGTTTATTTATAAGCGCTCTATTTATAGCTTTTGCTGTGTTGGAATACACTAATTCATTTTAAGTGCTCTATCTCTGCAAATGAGCTCATAGCTCTCAAGAAGGTGAAGTTCTCCATCTGTGCTGCCTTTTCTGATGCGGTCCTTCCTGCTCTCATTGAAGACGTCTGAGCTCCTCGCCATGGAAGATAACACCTAGAAGGGAATTAAAAAAATATGCATGCCCCATAACAACCTGTTAAATCAGGAATATATACTGGGAGGGCAATAGTGTGCTTTTTTGCCATGGGATAGGTGGTCCAACAGGGCAGAAGTAGGCTTGTGGAAGGGCTTCGTTGAAGACAGCTTGATACAAGTGGAGCAGAGCACGATGCAGGACCCGTCCATGGAAATGTGTCGAGAGGCTGCAGGGTCGCAATGAGCCCAGGCATACAACACAGAACACATCTCTCAGACTGTAGTTATCACCACAGGATTGATGGTGTTTCAGCAAAAGCAGCAGAGACTATTCCCCGCCTGTGGCAGGGTGGCCACTGGGGAACAGCACGGGGAAGGTGCTGTCCCGCCAGCCCCAAGGTCATCCCAAAACCCTTCACAAAAGCCTGTTTACTAAAGCCTTTCCATGCATTTGAAGATTTGTCCCACAGGTAGTAGGATGAGCAGTCTACAACATGGCTCTTGCTGAGCACCACTTGCCTGTTGATTTAGCCTAGAGTAGGCTCTGTGTGGGAGAAAAGCAAACCCTTGGTGTGATTCCAGCATTATGGAAGAGATGATATGGCTGGGCAGAGACGAGCCTTCCGTGTCCAAGGAACAGAAAATGTAAAATCAGCTGAAGCTGAGGCTGTAAGAGATGCAGGGGATTTCTCTTCCTCCCTTTTAAACATGATCTGCATGTGAAGCCATTGTCCACATCCCTGGTGACATATGCATGAATATCAGGACATCTACTTCAAAGGACGCACCCCTGGAAGCGGGAGGAGGTGTGTTTCATGTGGGACAGGCTCCTGACTGGCATCTCTTTCAAGGAGCTCTGAGTCATTATTTGATCCTGGTGAGCCTGGCAAAGGCGGTTCTGGGCTGCTCCCACATTTCGGGCTCAACTCCTTCCTCATTTGTGGTCCTCTCCTAACGGCATCTTGAATTTCCAGTTTGGCCCTCGTCTAAATTTGAAACCAGACCAACCAGTCACATCCCATCCCCAAGCCAGACAGCCCCTAAGAAAACCCCACAGTCTTACTTTATAAATGGATACGTTCTTAGGGAAGTCCTTGTCGAGATGCCATCTAAAACTCCAGGAGAGGATGAGCGAACGGAAGCGGGTGACAGAATTATATGCAAATTTCACGATATAACCACAGTCTCGTGTTTACAAACCGCACAGCCTCACCTTTGATCGCTTTCTCTTAAGCCCTGAGCACATAAAAGCGAGGAAATTAGACGTGGCAAAATATGTGCATTCCCCATGCTTGTTCCTTTCCAAAAATAAAGCAAAGGTTAAAAAGGGCTCAAAAAACCCCCCAAAAAACACAAAACAAAGAGGTTGTGATTTATTTTTTAAAAAAATACTAATACCAGTTTAACTAAGGTGGCCGCCTCTTACGTTTCTCTCTTGAACACAAAAGAAACATTTTCAGGAGCACTGAGGATTTTTTCAATGCTCTTGGCTTTATCTTTATTTTCTATCAAGTAACTGAAAACGAAACAAAGATCTCAGACATAGGTACATCTTTAAGAGAATTTGCTCACTCTTAACTTTGTTTGAATGGGTAAACCTCCTCACTGTTTGCCCTTAAAGCTATTCTAACACAGAGCTGTTTTATCAACACTGGCTGCTCAGTAAGGAGAGGCATTTTCTTCCACCTTCAGCGCAGTTTTCTATGCCACTGTTGGGGGGTGGGAAGTTGACCTTATGTGGACCCTCAAGACAAAACCAGAGGCTTTAAGCAAGTGAAGAATAGGCAAACACTAGCCAGCAGTTGCCATATACAGAGTACACTGCTCAAAAATCCCAGAAATCTCACTGATAGAGCATTACACTGTGACTGGATAGGGCTTCTCCCCTTGTAGTTTATACATGTGTCAATAGGAGATTACGCCTGTTAAGTACAGACTCGGCAAACTCACTTCTAGTCTTTATTATGGAATTTTGGGGGGAGAAAAGTAAAAGAAATACTGCAGGCATTTTATCCAGTCACGGTGCCTTGGAATGACGAAACTGCCTCTGGAGCTGTTTTGTAAAAACGATTAAACAATGAGTTTAAACAATTTTTTTAAACAACCGGCATTATTCTGGGCTTTGGGGAGAGTGGTTGTCGCTAAGAGTTTAATGTTAAAATTCACCAAGAAGCAGATCTGTAACAAATGGTCTGCTTGTAATTATTAATTCCTAAATCCAAATACCTCTGAATTTTGCAAAGGGTGCGAAGCAGATCTGAATTCTTCAGGCCCACGTCTCAGGGCTATGAGAAATCATCAACAGTTAAACACTGGGCTTAAAAATAAAACTTATACCTGCATTGCAGAGATGCTTTGATTTATCTCAAGCCTAACGGGAACAGGTTCAAGATAAACTGAATTAAGCTACTATTTAAACTGTAGCAAGAATGTCCACAGACCTTTTGTAGTCATTTAATGGAATAAATTGGGGGGTGGGGGGTGGGGAAAGTATGGTATACTTCCTGGGTTTTTCCCAGGAACCGGTTTGTGGTTGAGGCATTGGAATGGTTTTTAGGAAATCTTGATTCTATTTCTGGCTCTGCCCAGTCATTTATCCTCTCTGTGCTTCTATTCTTTGCCGTTCAAACAGCCATAATTAATATAGCTTTGCCAGGCATGGACTGAGGGTGAAATCGCATTGGCTCAAAGACTAAAAGACGTGTATTAGAGGAAAAACATAAACATGTACAGGTGAAGTTTTTTGACATACTAGCTGTTACCATTCAAAAAATTCCAGATCCTGGACATTTTACACATTCTATTAGAAACTGACGTTTCTAACTGTTAGAAACTGTTAGCTGTTGGAAACTACTAACTGTTAGAAAATTTTAACTATTAGAAACCGAAGTTTCTAAGTGAGGTTTCTAACTGCATTGATATGTTTAGTTCTGCTACAAGAAAGTGCAGGGTGTTCTGCTGTACTGCGAATGTCCCACAGCTCTCCAGGCAGAACCATGGCGGTTTGGCGTTCACATGCCATAAATCAGGGATATTTGTACACTTTCACATAAAAAAAAAAATCCAGATCTCCGTATTTGAAGCTTTCTCATGGACATGAGGACTCTCCAGTGGATTCCAATGGATTTTCACCGTATTTCAGGGGCTCAAGATAAGTCCTAAACTAAGACTGCATATAAAAATAACCACCTCCGCATTCCAAAAAAACAAAATTATTTTTAAGTTGATTTAAACACAAAAAAAGTTTTAAAAAACCCCTGATGCTGAAGTACATCTTCATCTTCCTTCCCCAAGCTTAATTTTAAAAATCCCAAAGCCAACATGACCGTTTCCTTTTTTTTGGTCTTTTTTCATTATTGAATTTCGGTGTCGGTAACGCAGACATCACAGTGCTGTCCTCTAGAAAGCGCAACTTGCCCTTCATTCAGCTGCGATGATGTAACGTGCTGCTTTGCCTTGCAGCTGCATTACATAAATATTATTAATGACAAAAAGTGGGCTGGGCGTTAAAGTATTATGTTAGAGCAATCCAAGGCAATATCAGTGATGAGGGGGTTTTTTAAACATGATCTAAAATACGGCAGATGAGTCTCCCATTAGGAAAAAAGTCTCTCGGGAGACAGGATCGCGTATTGGTAATTTTTGTTTTGTTTGATCTGCTGGTGAAAAGTATGGAGAGAGATGTCTTGGTATGTGGAACCCAGCCGTGCCTATTTGTGGACGGAGGTGTGGTTTACTGCAAGATATCTCGGTACAGCAATGAATAAAATACTTTTTTTTCAGAGTTTGCATAATATTAGGGACAGCCATGCAAACACAGGCTCCACTGTCATCAAAACTCTTAATCAAGGGCCTAATAAAAACTCTCCACAAAGTCAATGGACTTTAGGAAGCAATTCATCTCAGCCTGAGCTAGACATTTACAATAAGTCAGATGAAGCGGTCCCTTTGCCTCTGGAAGCAGACAGACAACAGGTAAGCTATGCATTGTGTCTGAACTGGTTTGGTGGGAATTTTTAGCTTTCAGGTCTTCTACGTGAACTCTTGCTCCGACAGAAATTGCTTTACGGTCTTTGTTGACTATACGGAGGAAATGGGATCTTAGATCTAAAGGGCTCATTTGAAAGGCATGTATATGCACAAACGCACAGGCTCAAATATTCACACATCACACACACGGGCAATAAAATCCATAGTTTGAAAACACACTTTCGGAGCCGTTGCTCCCACTGTACCGCTAAAAAGATGCTGTCAGCTCAAGTACTGGAAACCTCAGTGTTTTAGCTCTCTAGATTTTCAAAATGGAAATAATGCCAAAAAGACGCACATTTTCTGCTAGCTTTTATTATTTTATTGTGTTGGGACAATGATGAACAGCAGAATCCTCTGTCTTTTTGTTCCCAGTCTTTTTTGCAGTCACTGTAGATTTGATTTCAGACTGCACTGGGTGGTGCTCATTCAGACTGACTGCTTTCAATGAGATTTTTTTTTTTTAATGTCAGATCACATCTATTGATTTAAGAATTTGCCACAGTGGGCTGTTGTTGTTGTTATTAATATAAACTAAATTGATAATCTCCCCTTAGTGCTGAGTAGCGAAAAAACAGCTTTATTTTGAAACTGAGCTCCATCAAAACACAAATCCCACAACGAATAGAGGACCGAATGATTACAACAGCCATATGTTTATAAATGAGTAATAACCTTTACATCAGCAGAGTCCTTCACCAGGAACATCACAGATGGCGATATTTACAGTAGTTCTCTCTGAAGGGCTGACACCTATGGTGGGTGAGCCTCTGTTAGCACAAGCAATCTTAAAATGGCAATTTTTGACCTTCCAGGCCGGACAATGGAGGAGTTTCATTTTCCAGAGATTTTTTTGCCTCCCTTCTGTCATCAGTTTTGCCACGTTGCTTAGTGACCTTCCGGCACTTGACCAGTCGGCGATTTTCAGAATGCAGGAAAATGTTCATCGAGAACAATGCAAATCCGTGTGCCAGCTTTCCTCAATACCCTGCTTTTGTATCTGTACAATTCAAAACCTGTAGGAGTTGGAGAGATATAATACTGCAGCAAGTAGGCCTCTAAACCAGCTATTGAAAATTCATATGTTTTGATGAGATAGCACATAAAACAGTGACTGGCACCAGGCCACAGTCTGATTGCAAATGTTCATATTTGTTGGCAAAAACGAGTCTTCTGTGACCTCCCAAGGTCACCTCTCCAGATTTCTCTCTCTGATTCATCAGTAGCAGTTTTGTCAGTGTGTGCAAGCACACAACTATGAGCTCTTCTCTTTCTCCTCTGCTGGCTGAGTGCCACTTCTGAGCAATAAAGTTTCCGGAATTGCTTCTGAATATTGCCTGTGACACTTGCCCCGCTCCGGCTCCCGCTGCTTGCAGAGAGATGGCAAGAGAGCGAGCAAAAGCTCACCCACGTGCAACATCAGAAAGTCAGCTGGCTGCCAGAATGCCATGCAGTCTGCAAAAATGCTGTGAATTTGGGGCGTTCTAAGGCCAAGAAATTCTGTCCAAGGAGAAGCAGCATCTTCTGAACGGGGAAGGGGATTGGGATGCCTGAGGCACACTGAGATGCCCTGGTTTCTGGAAGATGCATGAGGTTTCTGCTCTTGTTTGACCAGTCAGGTTCTGCCAAGGTCCAGTTTCAGCACGCACCAGGGTTGTCTGTGTTCGCAGCAGGCAGGGGCCAGGAGGATTTCTGGAGACACCTCAACTCCCCGGCCTACACTGTCGTTGGCTTCAAGGGAAGGTGCATCTTTCCATTCAGTCCTTGGACTGTCCCTTTGCAGTGCTGGTTGGCTTGTGAGGAGGTGATTGTTTCAGGAGCACTAAATGCGAATGACAGGGTGGTTCCCAAATCCCGGATCTCCACGCCCGTGGATGAAGACCCTGCCTGGACGCTAACCACTCTCTGAACAGGTTTCCCTTGCTGCCCTGTTGGATTTTCCATCACTTCACTGTTGGAGCTGACCTCTCATGAATCAAAATCCTGGCACTGCCCTTTTCCTCACATACTGGAGCATTTTAGCTCAGGGTCTTCTCTGTTTTCACTGTTTTTAAGTTCATTGGAACCTGTTTACATCTTCCCTTGTCAGTGAGGCACCATTCATTTCCCCTTCACCATGGTGAAGGGCTCAGGAAACTGATCCTATGAGTCAAGTCACACATTTTCATAGTCATTTTGTCCACAGCTAACCCAGCTCTGAGTTCCTTACTCCCCTCTGTGCCTCAAGGTAAAACACTGTCCCTTCCAGTGAAATCAGCTAAGTAGAAACACCATAACTGCCACAGGTCCCCTGATGGTACCTTTGACTCCTCCTGCAGGGTTTCGGATTTAATGACTTGGAATGGGTAGCAGATACTAATGGTTTGCACATCTGTTACACCGCAGCTGGAGAGTGTGTTCCTGCGTTAGAGGCTTGTTTTCATGTACTGAAAGTAGATGGACAAAAATAAAGGCTCATTAAATATTGAAAAGAAAGGTATCTTTTTTAGGCAGAAGATTTACGTCTCTTCTAAAAATCAGTTTATATAAAAGAAAATCTCATTTCTTCCCTCTGGTATGAAATGATTCTCTTTAGCAAAGGAATATGTCTGTGTTTCTTGGGGTCATCTCTATTTTGACTGCAGCCACTCATCAAAACATTCCTCCTTGTTGCTTTTTCTTCTCTCCTTTCCCCCTGCCCATTTTGCTTAAAAAAAACCCTACCTTGACTCCTCGTGTATTGGAGGAAGTAAAGGAGACATCCTCAGAAGACAAAGACAACAACATGGGAAACTTCCTTTACAGTTTTCTCAGTCACCTCAATACAGAGATCTCACATGACCTTCCTCCATCTTGTGGTGCTGTAGGATAATCTGGGGGACCCAATCCTTTCACTGGCAGGGAATTCAAACATGCACTGCCCTTTCAGCTATTCCCATTGTTCCAATAAAAAATGGTACCTATCCCTTAAAACCTTGCCGGTCTAGAATGTACCAAACAACAAAATATTTCAAAAAAAATCTGAATTAATGCCCAGCAGAAGAGTGCCTGGCTTTCTGTGCTCCTCCGATGAAAAGTGAAATCGTGGTTTTGCTTTGTATTTTGAGACCTTGCAGCATTATCTTCTTTGAGGCTTCGGCACTCTTTGTTTTTCGCCGTCAAAGTGACACTGCAAGGATGGCTGTCCTCACTAAAGCTCTCGTTTTCCTAATCTTACATCCTTCTGCGCATAAAGAGAACCTAAAAGTATTCAAGCAAGTGACCTTTCTTATCCCGGGTACGAACAAGAAAGAATGAAAATGAAGTCAGATCCTTGAGAATCTGCACTGGAGTAAACAAACGCAACAAAAATATTACCGTTACAATCAGCGAATGCTGACTGAACTCAGTGGGAGCCATCCACATCCATCTGAGCACAGGCTTTGACTCGCCTTAGCAGTAAAGTTTAGACGTGAACCTGACCTTGAAAGTTCAAGGGTGTTCTGATTTAAAGTTCTAGTTTGATCTCATCTGCACTCGCAACAGCAGGACAACAACTTCTGTTTTCCCCTCTTTGTTAAAGAGGTCAAAACTAGCCTTGGTTTTTGAAAGTTTGTTCTTTTCTTGGAAGAAAATCCAAGAAGAAAAAGAGGGGTTTTTTTTTTCTTTTTTGTTTTTTTTTTTTTTTTAACAAGTAGATAAAAATAGGAGAAAAGAGAACTGCAAATGATAGAAAATAATTGTTTTATCTGAGAAAAAGATAATGCTTTATTGCAATAACTGGTTTTATTGCAGAGACCTTGTTTTTTCCTTCTCTTTGTACAGCAGACAGAAGATGGAATGGGGCTGACTGTGAACACGAATATAAAGGTATGCATGGATGCAAGACTTTATGAACTGCATGGGGTAGGAGTCTTGATTAGTGTTGCTGAGTAACAGATTAATTCCTTTCGCACTTTCCTGTAAACATGCCTGACTGTTGATACAGTCAGGGGCTTTAAACTGAACGCATAACTTGAATTCTGCCTCTCTCATCCGTGTGAGCTGACATCATCTGTTTCTTCAGCCCGTTTCTGGTTTTTCTACTTTGCCTGCCCTTTCCCTCGGCCGGGATTTGCGCTCGGGAGTGCTTTGCGGGGCTGGTTTGCAAAGGCTCTGTGATAACGGCAGAGCTTTTCCTGCCTTTGCTTCCTCCCAGCGATGCGGGGGCAGAAAGGGGACGGATGCTGCACCGTCCAATGCTGAGCAGGCGCTCAGGCTTTCAGTACCGAAAGGGTTAGGGCCGCCTCCACTTCTGCCAACAGGAATCCTCCCATTGATTTTTCACTAGGAGCAAGTTCAGGCCCTTCTTCAGTAAGTTACTGACACAAGTATCAGTGCTGATAATAGTGGCCCTGCAGCAGATGGAGCGCTTCAATTATCTTGGGCCCGTGATGAATGAGTGCTATTGACAGCTGCTGCAAAATCCATAGCAGACTGAGTACTGCACAGACAATTACGATATCGCTGGTAAACATATGGCAGCATTGGATCTCTTAAAAAACTACTAACTCAGGCTCTGCTGGCCTTGGTTTTGGTCCAGAGCCAAGTTCTAGGCTGAACTTCAGTAGTCACACGCCGTTGGAAAATCCCACAGGGGTGGCAAACGGGGGTCTTAGGTCTTTGGTATTTGGAGTTCTTTCTGCCTCTGTTGAATATTGTCTTTGAGTGCCAGTGGTGGCTTTGGTGCAAGAAAAAGGAAAGTTTTTTTTCCTATAATACTGCTAACAATGTATGTGTGAATTCCTTTCCACTCATTCTAATTCATCTTAATACGTACAATACTACCTGCAGAAGACTTTGTGTTTGAGAAGGTCAGTCAGAAGGAGAATGTATCCCTCTACTGACCAAGCCAGGGGGCCAGTAATATCCATTTATTTTAGCCGGTTGCCTGCAGTTAGTATACCAGCCAAAGAAACAGGAGAGCAGAGTGGGTTTTACCAGCTGTTCTCTCGCTGGTTCCTATCTTTCTGTTCACTACAAAAATCTGGCGGATTTGGGAGTACCCAGGCAGGCTTACAGCCCCGGGAAAGCACCAGGAGATGAACTACATGGCTTGTCCATAAGATGATCCCTGCCTTGACCTACAGCTGAAGGGGAAAAAGGCAGGAGCCCCGCTAGGCTAAGCCCCCATCACGTCTGCTTGGCAGCCTTTGAGACGGAGGCACAGCCAGGCGGAGGCAGTGGGGGACCCCGACCACTGCCCTTTCCACACCACTCTGATCCGTGTGCAACTTGTGATCCAAATTCCCCCCTGAATTACACACAGAGGCTGAGGGTGGATGCAGGCAGGGGCCGCACGTGCTGCCTGTGCAACCACACAGGAGCTTTCCTTCCCCACGGCTGGGACCATCTCCGTTCCACTGGCTGCTGCCAAGGGCTCCCTGGATGCAAACTACCCAGGTGTTCTCTGTGGTGTCCATCTCCCATTTGCTTCATCTCTGTCTGCTTAGTATTTCTGAGAAGGACGCTGAGATGGGTTACACAACCACCTTCAACCTCCATGCTCACTTTGGGCACAACTGTGACTGTCTCACCAGGGTCTGGAGGGCTCAGGACCCCCAGGACTTCTCCTGGCTCCATGGCTCTGACAGAGTTCTGCTTTGTGGTCCTTCCCAAACTCTGAGATGATGTCTTACAGACCTGACGAGTTTTTGTTTCACTCAATCCAGAAAATATATATAAAATGGGAGTCTGGTTTTCCATCTTTTTCTTTTGGGTGAGGCTAGCTTTTCAGTTGCTTTGTTATATAGTTTCTGTCCTCCTTTGGCAGTGTTAGCTATATTATGTGATTAACAAACAGATGCAGCAAGAGCTGTGCATAATAGACGTCCCATCAGCTCAGGGAATAAAAAAAAAGAAAAAAAGTTGAATAACTGCTTTTTCCTTCATTTGCTGAATTAACATTTTGAACTGATCTTCCTGCAACGGGCCATATTCAGAACTCTGCATGTATGTTAGACAATTGAGAGCAAAATTTGCCCTTCATATACACTTGGCTTCTCCGATCATGTCACATCTCAGCGTCTTCCTAGAAAATGCACTGATTTTTATTCTTGCTGTATTGTCCTTAACACTTATTATCTCATTGTCAGCTGGCAAAGTTATGAGATCAAAGGCTTGAGCGTAGCAGGCAACCACTACTCTAAAATATTGGAAACACAGACAGAATCTTGTCCAATTCTCTACTGCTCGGTGATTTGGGAGGGACTTTTGGATCCCATTGTCTGCATTGTCATTTGATTCTTTTTAATGCCAACTTGTTTCTTAAACATTATGAATTACGATACCAGGTGCAAGCATTTCTCAGCACAGACCACTCTCTGCAAGACATCTTTAATTGTATCAGATTATGTTTTTATTTTGTTGTTAATAAATAAAAATATGTGAACACACCTACACAGGCAAGGGATGTATGAGCTTGTTTGCTTACTTTGAAACCTGCTTACAGGCAGAGAGTTCAAAAGCTTGACTCAGACATCATGCTCTGCTTGGGGGAGACTGAATAAAGAGGTGACGAGGGGTCAAAGAGGGAAAAAAAATCCAACCAAAATGGGTACCGTAGATGACCACAGTTGATGTGAGGGTGTGTATTTGCACTGGACTCGGAGATATCCCTCTTTGTCTGAACTGAGCATTTGGTGTTGTTTAAATACTGGTACCTTATCTTGACTACTAATATGTGGCATCTCTTTCCCCTTTGTTCATGGCACAAGTCTTTCCTTTGGTTGAAAACAGGAAAGGGATTAGTGACAGGTGAGAACGAGGTTTAAATACCAGAGCAAAAGGCTTGCGAATTCAACCAGTATTTGAAAGAAGCGCCTTGCCAGTTCAGACCATTAGCTCTGTCACCATAAAGCCCGAGCCACCAGCCATTTCCCTTTGCCCACAAAAACAGAGGAGCCTTTTTGCCATTTTGCCATGCAACTGCATGGTGAGGTTTGTCCTCTCCAGCCTCAGGCCCTCCTTGACCATCTCTTCCAAACAATGCGGGGGGGGGGGGGGGGGGCAGCCTGTTTTAAGGTATTTTACAGATTTCTGGTTTTATTTTTTCAAAAAGGAATGTGGGGGAAGGAAAAGGGAATAGCCCACCTTTTGGGTTCAAATCCTGTCAGGGTGGAACTCCAGGAATAGGATAGATTGTGCAGTACATTTTCAAAAGCACAGCTAAATGCAATAGCTACATCTGCAAATAAAAGAAGACACTTTAAAAAAAAAATCAGTTTAAATCCTCCCACCAACATACACAAGAAACAAATAAATCATTTGCTAAATCCAACTCAGAAACAAACAGGAACTGGGGACAAAAGTGGGAATAGATGTGCCCAGAAGACCATGGCACTGCGTTCCTGCAAGGCAATAATTGGGATTGTACATCATTTCTGTGGTGGCTCTT
Organism: Rissa tridactyla; assembly: GCF_028500815.1. Classification (NCBI taxonomy): domain Eukaryota; kingdom Metazoa; phylum Chordata; class Aves; order Charadriiformes; family Laridae; genus Rissa; species Rissa tridactyla. The sequence continues at coordinate 158,515,165 of NC_071467.1, read as the reverse complement.
GGCCCCTCTTCTTCTTAGAAAGCGTGTAGGGGTTCAGCATAAATGATTGTGGGGTTTGAGACGCTTACCAAAGCCGTATTAGTAAGAACACCAGTCTGATGTAAAAATATGTTCTGTTCCATCTGAGGTCAGATTGCATTTGTTATCATTTAAATTTAAAATGAGGCTAGAGAAGATATAAAACCCAGATATTCTAGGAACTGACACAGCCCCAGGTCTGACTTTGAACAATTTATCGCAGAGACTAGAGTTGTCAAGGGATCAGTCATAGCCTGTAGCTGAAAGTCATAGACTGTGAGCAGGAGAAATCCAAATATGCAGGAGGAAAAAGGGAAAAAAAAATCTGTTATATTTTGTTTCTCTGTAAACATAAGATTCTTGTCCTTGTAGAAGCTTTTGCATTTCATCAAAACTAAGTAGGAAAAATGCATAAACTGTCCCCAGGTAGTAAGCTGAGACCAGGATTGCATTTTTCCTGATTTTGTGGATTTTTGTGCAAGGGTACTGATAGGTAAGATTAACACTGTATCGACTAGACACTTAAAATGCATTTTCATAATGAAGGCTGTTTTTGCCACTGGTTTTAATAGTCTTACCACTTAAATGGTCACAAAGGGGTTTAAGCATAATATCCCTATTAAGGTGTATGAAAGAAGTTCAAACCTCTGCTGTATTTATTTTTTCTCAGCCTGTCTGGCTACAGATTTGACCAGATTCAAGTGCATTGATTCACAGAGCACAGACAACGTGGATAACCAGAAATCACAGGCACTTCAGGGCGTGTTTTTCCCTTCAAATCCGTTAACTTTAGGAAGAGTTTCTACTTGGGTAACTTAAGGGGAATAATAGACTTGTGGACTTAAAAAGAAGTTACCTCATTGCTGAAACAGTTAATGAGATGCTTTAAAACCCAGGAAATAAGCACATGCTTTCAGTGTGGATAGATTGTGACAGGAAGATGAAATGCCACACCGTGCCAAGCCACGGCCCATGGAGAGCTGAAGCACACCTTGCTCAGCCCCGGCACATGGGGTGAGGGCTGTGGGGAGGCCAGGACACCCACTCAACCCAGCACCATGGTCCCTACGCAGCTGAAGGTGCAGTTGAGTTTTGAGCAGGAGCTGGGCACCTCCGCTGCCGTGTCTTGGTGGATGTGAGTTGCCCGAATGAACTTGCTTTTTAACACCAGGAGATATAATGTAGCAGCCTGTGTCCACTACACCAATGACTTTCAGCACCATCGTAATTTCCTTCTGGGTGTGCCTAGAGGCGGTCTAGGGCACAACTCTTACGAGGAGCGGCTGAGGGAGCTGGGGATGTTCAGCCTGGAGAAGAGGAGGCTGAGGGGAGACCTTCTCGCTCTCTACAGCTACCTGAGAGGAGGCTGTAGCCACGTGGGGGTCGGTCTCTTCTCCCAGGGAACAAGCAATAAGACAAGAGGAAATGGCCTCAAATTGTGCCAGGGGAGGTTTAGATTGGATATTAGGAAAAAATCCTTCACTGGAAGGGTTGTCAAACATTGGAGCAGGCTGCCCAAGGAAATGGTCGAGTCGCCATCTCTGGAGGTATTTAAAAGACGTGTAGATGTGGTGCTGAGGGACGTGGTTTAGTGGTAACTTGGCAGTGTTAGGTTAATGGTTGGACTCGATGATCTTAAAGGTCTCTTTCAACTATAACAATTCTATAATTCTATGTCCTGAAAACTCTTTAGAGCTGTGGTCAGAGGGGGCTGGATATAGCTCATTTCTTACCAGTCTCTGCCACCCCCCTGCGGGTGCCATCACCAGTGCAAAGGCAATTCGCTGCACAGTCGTTGTGTTCGGCTCGGAGGAACCCAGCTGGGTGCTGCTGGCTGGACTTCTCCCCATCCGCGTGTCTGGACATGGGTGGAGATTCATTAACTCTGTGCTTCTGTTGGAATTCCTCTGCTGTGCCAACCTCCTCCTATCTGATCTTTTCCGGCAAATTTATGTGGCCAGTCACGTAAAATTATGGAAAACTCTGACAAACTAGGGCAAACCATTTATTAAACTCCCAAATGAAACAACTCACCATTTCTTCAGTCATTTAAATACAAGTGGCTTTACATGGATTCTAGTGAAAAACAAGGTAAGCTTCAGGAAATATATCAGTGACATTTATAACTCCACAGATTTGTTAGATGCCTTTTACTAAATGATGTCTTAGAAAGTATTTCTGTGTGGATTTCATTTGTTAACATGGTTTATGGCTCCACGAGCCTTACAAGCCACTTAACAGCCTCCTCTCTACCCAACAGTATAAGACTGATAACTGTTTTCTATACGTTGCCCAGCCCATATGCTAAAACTGATATTCTCCTTCTATAGCAATTGCTTTTCACTTTACAGCTCTCAAATCCTCTCTGACTCAGTTTTTCAGCAGTCACAAACGCTGCAGCCCCTACGTGGATTCAGTTCCTACTTTTGTTCCCTTAACTTTATGCATAACTACCTATTCCCATACCAGTGGCTGCAGAAATCCTCCCTCAGCTCAGTGTTGTGTCTCTGACAATGGCCCGTAGCAGGTATTTCGGGGAAGACTGTAAAAGCAGAGCAACCATACAGTGATACTTCATTCTGGCACACCCTCCCAGCAGTCTGTGCCTTAGGGGCATCATGAGCCAGAGATTGTATCTGCATCTTTGCGTTTTGTAACGCTCGATGAATTTTTTCAGCCAGGAATTTGTCTAATTGCTTTTTGAGCCCATTTATACTTTTGGCCTCTACAACATCCTGTGGCAATGAGTTCCACAGTTTAATTATGCGTCACGTGAAAAAAAATTCCTTTTATTTTTTTGTTTGAAATCTGCTACTTGATAATTTTATTCAATATCCTTCCTTGATACCCCCTTTCTTGAGTGGTAATAACTAATTTAGAACATACCATCATTTTCTTATATTTAGGGCACTTTCTCTTCATAGGTACTATCCTACATTTACCAACACGGAATTTCATCTGACAGTTTTCATCAGCTGGTCACTAAGTAACATGAAATCCTTCAGCAGCATGTCACAATCATCTTTTGCTTTTACTTTTGCTTTTGATGTTGTTTTTTTGTTCTTTCCATCACTTTTGTTGATCAATTTTGTGTCACAAAAAATTGTCATCTTGCTGCTCAGCTCCTTTTCCAGTTTGTCGATGAATATTTTGAATAGCATAGGTCCCAGGACAGATGTCTCTGAAACTCCATTGATAATTTTCACCATGGTAAAACCTGACCATCCATTCTTAGTCTTGTTTTCCCATCTTTTATCTAGTTACTGGTAAACCCAAGAATTTCTTTACCTACAAGTGCTCAGTTTCCCTAAACAGTGTTAGTGAAGGACCTCGTAGCAAATGTTGGGGGTCTAAGTGCGGTATGGGAATAGCTGTATTCTCATGTCGCGGTGCTCTCTTCTTCTTTCTTGCCCCTTGACAATCCCCACTGCAGGGAAGCCAGTTCACATCTTAGGTCTGACTTGGTCATCCACAGGCAAAGTTTGACCTTGCGATGCAAGAGGCGGGGGCAAACTCAGGCATTTTTGACGGGGACACTTCAGACTCGTGTACTCCCAAGCTACCACCAATCTTCATACTCAAACAAAAGCAAGGTGCCCAGCAAGTCCTTCAGAGGCGCTTGAAAAGACCCAAAAATAACTCTAGCCCCATTTCAGTGTGGTCTGCACTACTGGGCAGGTGGGCACTTCCACTCCACTGAGGTTGTGTCTCATGCAGGGTGATATCAAGGACACTCTTCATTTTAGTTTCTCGAAGGAGAGAGGCCCTGAGAAAAAGATGAGACTCTCCCAAGGGCACTAATGCTGTTCTCGCACTTTGTGTCAGTTAGATGCTACCTACATAATCAGTAGCTGCTTCGCCATTCGATATGAGCCAGGACCACTTGCAGCAGAGGCTGTTCACTACAGATGCTCCAACACCTTATATTTTGCACCACCATTTATGGATGACAGAACCAGTAGGGAGAAGGAAAGGCGGAAAGCGTGTGGGACCTCTGGTATCTTGTCCCACTTTGAAGGTATTCTCGTTGGTCCCTATGCCTTTGTGCTATTCTTTTTCCTTTTCACTATATTCATATTACATGCTTGGTTAGAATTTCTGGTTTGCTGGCCTGGCCGAGCCTGTTTAGTTCCCACTTGTGAAACAAATGCATTCTCTAATCAAAGCTATGTGCTCTCCTTCATCTCCCAATAGATTTTGGCCTTCTACAGGAAGCATTCCCAGGTCCAGGCTGTCTGGTGTCTGGATAAACAGAGAAACTTCCCTCAAAAAGCAATGATCATGAAAAGAGGTTGTTGCCAGGTACACTGTGTCTTCCTGATAAAGAGAAGACAATAGGGCTGAAAGGGGCCTCCTAAAAAGCATGCTAGACAGCCGTTCACTGTCTGTTCCTCACAGACTTTGAGGTGGTGCAGGAGAATATTCAAGTGGGAGAAAGAGGGAGTGGGGCATGGGTCAGGAGAGGAGGAAAGAGAGTTCTTCAGAGAACAAGGGAGGGGAATACTGCAGAGACAACATGGGCCCAAGCATTAGCGTGTGGCACTTCTCTTTATATGAAGTGGCTTCCTGGCTTTCTCTTGCGTACTGGGAGTGAGAACTGGCAGTGTCAGGCTGCTTAAAAGTGGTCTGTGGGACTGGGTTCGCCTGTATGCACCTCTTCTGAACAGATTCCACAAGCTGTGGCAGGTTCAGCCAGCTGCAGTGGTGCAGGTGGTGTTGGGGATTTTGGTGTTTAGCCTTTTCCTGAGTCTCCAGCATCTTGCTTTGAGCACTGTGCTGTGGTACACGCTATTTCATGGATGTGGCATGTCCACCCGAAAAGACTCTGATCCTGGAAAGGAGAGGAGAGAATCAACCAGCACTACTTGACCTGGAAAATATAGAGGCCCTTTTGGGCATGGCTGCAAAAGGCAGTGTAGATCTAGCCTGTATCTCCCTTGTCAACATGCTCCAGCTATGCATGTAATACACAGAAGTTGCACGTCCTATCTCAACACAGATTCGTCACCCCCAAACCCCTGTAAATTCCTTGCCTTCTTCTGTGTGCTACAATTTATTCATACTCATCTGGCTTTCCAGGACCCACAGGCAGAGGCACAGCGTCTCACAGCAATGCACATCTTCTGGCAGACTCAGTATCTACTGATCCTTCAAGCCTGACCTGTTTCTGCACACAGTTCTTGGCAACAGCTGTCTTGGTTTTTGATCCCTGAGGCCTTCTTAGAGATGTTGACTAAGCAGGAAGACCAGCGACAGAATTTTAGAAGTAGCCAGAGAATCAGGAATGTTCTCTTTTTTCACCCAAGGTTTCCCCTTATATCTCTAGGTTATGAAGGTTGCTGGGACCTGGTAGCCTACCCAGCAGTGAAAAACATTAACTTTTCATATTGTCGATTTTCCCAGGCTAGGAATATGATTCTCCTTTGACGCTACTGATCAATCATGAAAATAGTTCTGCTACGTTTCTCCATCTCATTCTCACTTTTTTTCACCCATACAGAACTGTCCCTTTCTTCTTCAGGCACGACCATTTTTGTCTTCCCTCTGACCACGTAGTAAGAAACTGCTTCATTACTGCAAATTGACTGATCGCTCTTCTTTCAGAGAAATCTGAAACCCACTGCCAATTATTTTTATGTCTCTCAAGTTTCAGTAAGCTAAATATGTCTTCAAAATTAACTTCAATTATTTTAATTGAATTGGAATAAATGCCACAAAAAATAAAATAACAACAACAACAAAAAGAACACTATTAGCATGGTGAGTGAGCTCTTATCTCCAAAGCACATCCAGCACTATTTCATACCCAGTCCCTGGTTTAAATTCCAGGTGCAAAGCATGGGTAATCAAAAAGTTTTTCTTAACTCACCAGCACATCACATTCCAGACCTTAACTGTATGGTGACTGTGTTCTCATGACAGCTCTTCAACTTCCAGGCAGCACAGCAAAAAACATTGGACTATAAATAACCCAGAAGCTGTAACCTTCTCTTCATTGGATCACATGCCTGTCCATCAGCGTCATTTTTCTTGATTTTCTTATCATTTTCCTGCTTCATGTTGGTCACCAGTACAGTGAATCCATTCTGCTGAATTTTCAGAGGCCAACATCTTGGCACTGCACCTAGAAGAGGCATGCTTGGGTATTCATTACATGGGAATTTCTCATGATTCAGCATTTGACACTGTACCTTTGACACCGCGATGTTATTTCACGTTTGTTTTTCTCCTGTACCAAAGGGCTTTATGAAAGAAATGTAACCGTTCTTAATAGCTATTTGATAACAAAGATCCTACATTCTGTTTGTGTGGATCGGTCCAGAGAAGGGAATTAGGAGGCTCGTGCTTCAAGATCTAATATCAGTAGTCTGCAAGGGCATTGGCTACACCATCTGCGAGGAGGAAGGAGCATTTAAAGCCACGAGTTTAGGTCACAACCAGAACCAGACATTCTGCAGCGGTGAGAACGATTAGTGTTTCTTCCTGTGAGGAGGTGTAGTTTCAGGAATGAGATGTCTGCTCTGTGGTCAGAGAGAGAGGACCCTATATAAACATTTCTGATGAAAGGTAGCACAAATGGCTCTTATTTTCCTCCATGGACCCCTTTATAAGACATCACTTGTAGATCAAGATAAATAATTTATGAGTGCATGAGTGCAGGCATAGATCACACCTTCTCAGAGATCAGATGTTTCTCTTCTTTTAGAGGTTTTAGAGCAGAAATAAAAGCCAGCATCGATGACCTTATTGGTCATCATGTAACATGCAGTTGTGTCTTGAAAATTAAATACATAATGCCTTGGGGGTGAGGAAAATGAGTTAACCTTGCATTAGAAATTTGGATACTGTGAGCATAAACTCACATATTTGTTGTCTTTAGTCATAAAACACCTTGATTTCAAACTCTGTTAACTCTTAAAGCAGTAAATAAACCTCTGCAGATCTTTCTCTCCATCTTAGGCCAGCCAATACTATTAACCACATCTTCTACTTTTATGTTAGTGATCATGTTGTGCATTTGAAAGATCTCTTTAGCTTCCTGGCGTAACACTTAAGATGAGCCTGTCAGTGTTGGGAAACTTATGGTATTTGCCATCATTCAATGAGAAGAAATAGAAGTCCCATCTCTTTTTTTAGCAGTGGACATCTTTGCCACCATCAACAGAGCTGTTCCCTGCTTATGAGGGCATCACAGACACCTTGGTCAGACATACGAGGTGGTTGTGGTGATCTCTGCTGGCCCTGAAGTTTGTGAAATCTCCTGTTTTGCATTCATAATCCATGCAGAGGACAGGAAGCTCTGAACTGTCCCCAGTGTTCTTTCTGACAAATGGAACTACTTTCAAACAACGACAAACATTGGACCTCGGGCTTCAGGGACCAAGGAAGGAATTTTCCCTTGGTGAAGAATTGCGTGCACGTGCGCAGACACACACACATACTCACACACACATACTGGAACATAAAGAATATGCCCCACAGGTAAAGAAAGGACCCCAGATGGCACAGTATAGTGTTCCCAGGAGGTGCGCTGAATCATCCTGGCCTAGGTCTTGTCTGGCATGCCTTGTTCATGGGCTCAGGTCACGCTGATTTCTAGAGTTCGGGGTTGGGAAGGTATTTTACATGTGGTAAGATTGCAAAAGGCAGGATCCTTCCCCTTCCATTGTTCCCCAGAAAGTGGAAATCTTGCTGGGATCATTTGGGCTTATCCTAATTAGTTCCCTGCTAATGTAAGAATCTCAGGCTGTATTTTCTGTTCTTTGAGTGTTATACAGGAGGTCAAATGAGATAATTTGGTGGTTTCTTTTGTCCTTGAACCCTGTGAAACTGTGAAGTAAGAATTTAGAACATTTGGCTTGTACTTAGTGGAAGACAGACTTGTCGCTGCCGTAATTTGAAGGGAGTTATGATGGAAATGGATGTAATATGCCCTTGAGAACTGTGGGATTTTATACCCAAACCAGGCGACAGAGTGAGGGCGAGGAGCGGAGGCAGGCTGCAGTGCAGAAATTCTGGGGTGTCTGGAAGGTGTTTGTTCTCGCCCATCTCCAGCCCCCCTGCAACCTGCAAATTGGAGCAGCTCCGCTGCAGTCAGTGAAACCCTGCCAAATCCCAGCCAGCAGATAATTTGGCCCTTAATCTTCACATGTGTAAATAACAGTCATAAACATGGGAAATAACAAGATACTCTGGTCATGTTGAGAGCGATGACATCAATAACAAGATACAAAAGGTCATGTTGAGAGTGATGAAAGCACTGACTTGCACAGGTCTCCAGGCAATATTGATAGGAAAGGAGTGTCAGGGAGAATGCACGGAGTAACAAGTGGCAATAAGGAAATGTTTTTCCTGGAAACTCAGCTAAAATTAAACCAAACAAAACCATCTCCTTCCCCAAACGAGGGAGTTCAGTTGGCGGCTCTAAGAGCTGGTTCTTTATGACAGTGTTCAGCAGCGCTTCTCTTATGAGAGATAGTCAGTGAAATATTCACCTTCTCTGTCGGACTTAACACTTCAGCTGCTGGCAGCGGGGCCAGGATTCCTCATTAAGCGTGGTACTGCGTTTAAAGTGTTTTCCGCCACTCTCTGGTGAGGATAAATCTAAGCTAATGGTGGATTTGAGAAGGCAGCAGTTTTATGATCCAAATACATTGCGTTGTCTATGAATATAATCTATTTTTGTCAGTTACATTGGAAAGAAATAAATTACTCATCAGTCAATCCATTATTATTATAATAAGAGCACGGCACTACTTAATTGCATCAGTTAAGTGGATATGACTTTGCCAATGCTCATAAATGCCATTACATCAATCCAGAGAAATGGACCTGTTGATTTATTAGATGATGATGGACAAAGAAGATGTTGCAATCTCTTTTATAATTTAACCTGTGCTTAAAACATGTAGGTGTTTAAGGCCAATACATGTATAGTTATTACCACAGAGAGGGAAAGTGAAAAGGGAATTGTAAACCATAACAACCTCTATCAAGTACATGTCTATTTTGGTATGTGTAATAATCCTGAACGTGCATTTATGTAACACACTGTACAGTACTTAAGCTGCTGTGGGCTATCATGTACTGTAAATCCATATTTAATCAAAGGACCCGTGGCATATGATTGAGTACTGTAAATTTTCTTTACTGCAGAGCAATGCAACTGCAGAACGGCAGTTCCATGGACTAACTGCAGCCATGCTGACTGTCTAGCAATAATAAACTCCTCAGAGGAACTTCAGGTCCACCTTTACTGAGTGCCTGCTTTCATTTACTTATATATTTTTAACAACAAATCACTACCCAGCAGTGAGCCAAATGAATGCAGTCCCGGTAGCAATATCATTACAAGGAACGAGGACAAGACTGTTGTTGTGATTTGATAATACACCTGCAATAGCTCTTCAGGTTTTTTTGCACAATTCCATTTGTCTACAAGAAAAGCCTTCTGTACGCCGAATAAAGGTCAGAAATGACACAAAAATGGAAGTCATCCCCTCTCTTGTGAAAGCTGCTTCGATTTGCTTTTTGCTCTTCACTGTCTCACTGAAAAAATTTGGATAACCTGACTGGGGAGCTTTGAAAGATAGGGTTCCAGAAGTCTTCTGCACCAAGAAGAAAGGCCGAGTTTTTTCAAGTGTTTGAGTCCCATTTAGGCACCTGACTACAGCAGGCATATTCAATGAATTGCTCCCACACAGCCCTGGAAGCTCTTGTTGAGAAGGTCTTTGAAAAGCTGAAAATTGTGGTTAAAAACATGATCTTAGTTATTTGAAATTCCCATTCAGAACCTCTGTGGGGAAATCTGCATGAATTCTAAAGTTCATATGCAACAGAAATGAGAAATAGGTTGAAATTTAATTTGTTTCAATTAATTAAATATTGAGATTTGATATTTTTACTATTTGCACTTTTGACTCCCCAGCGGGTATAATATTATATTAGGCTTCTCAATAAGTCTTCTAATTATAATGCATCATATGAAGTCTAGAAGGTCAGCATCTTATTAGAAATAAAAATTGAAAATTTAGAATAATACTGAACACTGTAGCACCTGAGAAGCTGCTGTGCTTGTGTTAGCAAAAGCCAGACTCTTGTGCCCATTATTCAAACTGAATAAATAGATTTCTTCATGAGAAGCTTCCTTGAAGTCAGTGGACTGTGCAGCAAGTCTCCCTTTGCTGTGACTGAAGGCACCAGGCTCTGACTCAAATAAGGAAAGAGATTTTGATTTGAACCTTTGGACCATATTGCACAAGCCAGTGGAGTTCCTGGTATGCCGACGAAGAAGAAATCTGCACAACAGCTAAGACTTATGAGTTATCTCAGGAAAGAGCAGAACGGTCGGTCCCTTTCAAGAGCTGCTCTTTGGGCTGCACAGCCCATACGACCCCCTCCTGCTGGTGGCAAAACAAGGAAAGCCACAAGCACACCTTCAAGGGCTGCCTCCTCCGATCACCGCACTTACCAATAAGGGCACCCTTCTGTCTGTACCCCAAAGGGAAGTTGCTGCAGCCCTATGAGCTCTAATACTGCCATTTCAGGCAACGAGGAATTTTTTTCCCCATCCAGGGCTCCGAGTCTCGGCGTGGAACTATGAAACCTTGAATAAAGTTTCCAAAGATCCCGCTCAGACCAGGGGCTGTCCCTGATCATGCTCTCTGGACTGAGATTTTACTAGGTTGCTGCAACGAACATATTTCTGGTTGACATTTTCAGGAGAGCCTCAAGAGGTCTGATAAAGCATGTCAGACAACGCAAACCGAAAAGCCCGTCCTATACGTGTTGGGGGGGATCTAGATCTAGCGTAGGTTGAAAAGAATCTGCAGTACACTGACTTTGGTAGCATAACTGACAGCAGGATTTGGCCCATTGTTTCCTGGGAAAATTAATGAGCTGTAAGAAAAATATCTGACCATCATTTGACTTATCAAAGCCATTGTGACTCCTTCCCTAAATAACATTAAGATGAATCACCTATTATTTGAGAATCGAGAGTCACGGTAGTGACTGAAGCCAAGTTAGGAAAATAGCACTGCCATTACTAGCTTTGCAGGATTGAACTTGACTTGGAATCTGGGGTTTTGCCCTGACAATACCACAACGTTTGAAATCTTATTTACTTTGTGGGGTTTCTTTTGTACTAACCTACTCACTCTAACATCACATGAAACCTTTAATAGGTGTCCTACATGCACGGAATTTATCATCAGCTGCTTGAATCCTGATCTCATGCGCAATGGTGCAAATAAGAACGAGGGTGCTGCAGCCAGAGCAGAAAATGTCTATTTTCCTTCTGCAAAATGCAGTCACTGAATTTTACAGTAATGAAGTTAGACCTGCAGGTAGGTTATTGGCATTACTTTGGGGATGCATTTTGTTTGATCTTTATTGCTTTCAAACATTTTTTAAAGTGTCTTTTCTACGCTCTTTACTCTCTCACTGCTTCAATTGCACAAATGGAAAAATATGGGAACCCTCTGGTGGCCAAAATAATATCTGTAAATCCCACTCAGCCTTAACCACCTCTGCATGATCTAGCGATAAGGTCGAATTCTGTTGGGGTTGCATTATTAATATGTTTGATCAGCTCCTCCCTCCTCTTCTGTCCATGTACGTTTGTACATACCCTGTATGTGATTACCTCTGTTACACAAAATGCCCTGAATTTATCTAGATTACTTAAACAACATGGTTTTTATTGTGGTTGAAGGTCTGTTGGTCTTTAATTGCTGGTCACATGCTCAGTGATTGGGGCATTTCAGCACAATTAAATGGTGAAGAAATGGATTAAACAGTAATCAGGACTGCCTATCACGGAGTCCTCTGCAGGTCACTCCAGATGTGAGCATGCTTTAAGATAATATTGCTGCTTTTATCCTCAAAAATGGATGAAATTTTTCATCACCGCCTTCCCCCCCCCAATATTACCTTTGAGATTAAAACGTAAAAAACATGAGCCCTAAGGTGGCTGGAAAAACTGGTAAATCTAGGGGTACTACCAAGGGTTAGGGATTGGGGCAATCGAGCATCAACGAATTGGCATAACCTGTTTTCCTGCTGTGGAGCCGCTTCTTTTTCACGCTGCTGTCATAAGCAAGGGCATCAGGCCTCCAGCAGTGTAGACTTGGATGTCCCCGACTTCTACTGCAGTGGCGTTTGGACTTTTTTGTCATGTCAACTTCATTATGTCCCCTATGTCTAATGAAAGTGTAGAATCCTCTCGATTTGCTTTCAAAGTGCAAGGTAAGGACCGTCTCATTTTTCTTAGCAACCTTCCCTGGACACTGCAGAAGTATTTAAATTCTGCCAGAGATCTATGGACCACAATCTGCTAGTGCCCTCCAGTTTGTCAAATGGATGAAGGTCTGGTATGAATCACCACTTTTCCATTTTGTGCCACTGTACAATCAATACCCACTCATATAAATGAGGATGCGATGGCCAAGGCTCCAGAGGGAGTTGAGCCCCACAGATTGCTGCATCAGAAAGTGGTTGCATCAGATTCCTCCCCTTCTTTGCTGATGCTAACGTAAATTTTATTGCTATGTTGACAAATTTGGCCCACTGAAAGGCTTGTGACAATTGTGACAACCAGCATTTCCTGATCGATGCATTGCTTACGGTTTTATTCCTTTCTTATAGGAAAATGAAATATGCTCATTTTTAATATGTTAATTTAATTATTTTCTTGAAAAAGTGTTAATTCAGACAACTGTATACTGATTTATGGTCATAAAATGCATCAAGGAGTATGCATATAAGCTGTTCGCTTAGATCCTAAGATATTCAGGGTAAGGATCATACATCTTTGCCTTGTAATCTTCTGCAACACCTACTGTGACGCAGATCATTTGTAATGCCAGATTCCACCTGTATTACGGTCGCTTACTTGACATCAACTAGTTGGTATCAATGCAGCAGTAAAGGGCATTCTTCATCTGCTCTCCTTTGCCATCTGGAATTTAGAGTTTAAATCTAAGCAAGTAACTTTTCAAACTCCTTATAGTCAATGGAGAAAAGTTGTCACCAAGAAAGAATAATTAACCACACATCACTCTGGACATGTCAGATAATTCAGGCATCCCCAAGGAGTGAACTCAGGCACTGGACTTCTGATCATCCACATGTTTCAATTGTTGGCCTGTTCCCTGAAAGGGTTTGTGTATGTGCCAAACACCAGTCCCCTAGACATTGCTTGGGCATGTTTCTGGGGAAAGATGACCCATAAGTTAGTCCTGGGACAGGGATGCACCAGATATGGTTCATCACTTCACAGCGCTCCACCATTGCCATGTGGTCTACCTACAACCTCCTTTTCATGCTCCAAAAGCATCAGTCTGACAAGGCTGCAGCACAGCCCTCGCATCATTTCAGACACTTGCAGCTGAAGAATGTCGTGTCCCAGGGCCGTGGAGGCAGCAAATGAAGCCCAAAGGAAACCCAGAGCCAATTGCATGGGTAAAGCTAGGCCTTACTGCTTAGTTTGGAGGTCAACCTGCTTTTTATTCAATAATCCCTGTCCCCTTTTTATAAAATAGTATAAAGCTAACCTGAGTTTCATTTTGGGTTCAAAAAGCAGCATTTCAGTCATGTAATCACTATGGTGATTTTTTTGTGGTTGCATTTTATTTAGGCAAATAGAAAAAGAGATAAGTAAAGCCCAGGAGCAGCAAGTAGACATAATGCGACTACATCAAGAGAACCAATACTTACTGGGGATGTAACAGAACTACTGCATCACAGACACAAACCTCTTCAAAGTGAACCTGAAGATACTGGTTTCCAAAGGAGCTACAGAGACTCAGTTCACTCAGCCAGTTCAGCCTTCGGTAGCAGATCAGGGCAGGGAAAAAAGCAGCCAAGTATTGACTGTTTCATTAAAGTGCTGCTCCTACAGTACAGGAAGAAATGCTTCGTGAACCTAACTTATTGCTGCCTATCTGTCCATCTGCAGCGCTGCTTTGTTCAGAAAAATCATTGCAAAAAATGGCACCTCCTTGTGCTCCTGGGTACACTCATAGGTAGATGTAAAAGGGCATAGTCTAGAATTTGCCTTTCAAGTCCTGGGCATCTAGGACTGGCTGCATTGCTGGTTTCTGCTCCTCCCAAAGCATCAGTTACTTCAGGGAAGCTGGATTGCACAGGACCCCTGAATTCCTCAAGACCGGGACTTTAGGAGGCAGTTTGGTCTGCAGAATCCCCTCTGCAATGGCAAGAGACATTAAGAGAACCCACCTTCACATATAGTCCTCAGACTGGATGGACAGTTAGAAAAAAATAACCGTTTACACACAAAGTGAGCTCATGCAACCTGCAGTCTTTGTGACAGTCCATGCGATAGGACTAATGTGATAGAGTACCCTGCAATGCCATTTTTGCAGGTACTTCTAAGAGAGGAGTTGCATTTAAAGTCCATGTTGAGGCAAGTAGAGGGGAAATAGCTTCTCATTTCTCAGCAGCCTGTAGCAAATTGGTGGTGTTTTGGTTTCATGGCTTGGGGAGGAGTAGATGAAGGGCAGACAACAGCACTCCGGCAATGTGCGTTGCGTTCAGACCACCTACAATAGGTGCCTCGCTCGGTTGTCATGACTGTTATGGCAACTTAGTTCAATAAAGCCGTGAGCACAGCAGACGCCTACTACCCAGCTCTGCTCGATTTTGGCTCCCTGTGCAGACAGTGGATAGAAGCAGTCACTGTGCCTCAGTTAGGCACTTGTAGTAGGAGAGTTCAGCGAAGCCCCATGTGTTTCTGCCTCAGCTGCGGAACTACATTGCTTTTTATTCAAGCAGGTGGTGTAATGCTGCCAGAAACTGATTAACATCTGAATCACTTTGTCCTCTGTCTGTATGGCAGATATAAATAGGTTGCAGTAGAGGTGGGCTGTGTCCACGACCGCTCACCTCCTTAGGGAATGGTCGTCTCTACGTGCACAAAAGTAGAAAAGCCTGAGTCTACTCAAGGAAAGTTTCCAAGATGTTTCCCTGGCAATGAGGAGTTATCCTGCTGATCCTGTGCTGTGGTCTACTTACAACCTCCCTTACAGCCCCTTGTCTCGGAGGCTTTACTGCTGGCAGACTGCGACATTGCTCTCCACCCATTCGACCCACACATGGTTGGACAGCTGAAGAACTAGCGAAACTGCACCAGCTGAAATTCACTTTCAGTTTATTATCTATGTAGTGTCACTATAAAGGTCTGAGCTAATCTTAGCTGCATAATGGGCTGGTAGAAAGTATTCCATTTGTTATACAAATAAATATTTGCTTCAAATGTGGTTTCCCAAAGTAGGGTCACCTTGCACGCATCTGCTTCCAAAAATGCATCTGCTTTACAACAAGGTAGTAATTATCCTTTCCTCAAGGGGGTTCAGTTTGAACCTACTATGTGTACTAGACTGCTGGCGAAGTTTTTAATTTTGGTTTATGGTGTTTGTAGTTTTTGGAGGCACAGGATCAAACGCTTGAAATGCAGTGTTCATCTGATACTACGTACCAACCCCAAATACAGGTAGGGTTTGCTTGGTGGGCTTTTTTCTTCTTCAAGAACAGTTCTGTTCTCCTGTACTTTTTTTTTTTTTTTTTCTGAAAACATCAGTCAGTTGAGTGGATAGATGCAGAGAGCAAGTAACTTCATTTTACTGGTAAAATACCTTAGTGGAGTAACACAATAGCATTATCATCCTTCTTTTTTACTGGTTCTTCTTTTAATCTGTATGTCATAATAATGTCATTAGAGGGTGACTTCATCTTTTTAGCAGGCTATTTCTGCAGTACTTAATGTCTGTTTGATCTTTCATTCAGATATCTATTACTATACGTATCTATTATAAGTTGAAAAGGTTTTTAGTCTGACATAACATCGGAGGGGAAGAAATGTCAGCTTCATTAAACCTCACAGTTCTGAGACTGGAGGTAAATTACTTAATCAGCACATTTTTGAAGAAACATACTGAAAAAATCTTATGAAAATGTGTAATTTGTCTTTATTTATTATTTTCCCTCCTCTCTTTAAACAACCTCATAACGCACTTTGCTCTGCTTTCTCTGGAAAGGAGGCAGTGAGTCAAACAGTGTCTTGAATTAAGACATAAGGCAATGCCTGAGCCCAATTTCTACTGGGCTGAGCAGCCCAGTGAGCTCAGGGCTGGGAACAAGAGGGAGGAGAAGGCTGGGAGTGACATGGTCTTTAGCCTCCCACATGCCATAGCCCGTTATTGCAGTGGGCGATTCGAAGGGTGCACCCATAGACAAGACTCCAAGACACCACCATTCTGCCATGATAAACTTAGGGGCAGAGAGGGCTGTTAAGGCAGCAGAATACTGCGCGAAGTCCCGGGGCCATCAAAGTCAATAAGGAGATTTCATTTTTTTTTCCACTCTTGATCCATAATGTTGGGCTGACGTGTAATTCGGATGAATTAGGGCCTGATTCAGCAATGGGCATAAGCGCTATCACATCTCCCAGTGCACAAACAATCCCAGGGACGCAGACAGGATGCCCATACGGGTGACGCCTGTATTTATGTGGCTTGCTGAACTGGGACAGTGAGAACATGGAGACAGTGACGACTTTTCTCCCAGGGTTTGTGGCTGTCTTCATCTGTCTGACAATTCTCAGCAGTGGCACCAAGGCTGACAGTCTGGGCATCAAACAGCACGAAACTGAAGTCCTTTTGAAGCAGGGAAGTGCAGAATGCATACGGAAAGGCAAGAGGAGGAGGGGGGCTCGGGGGCCTGAATGCTCAAAGGCATTAGCGCGCACTGGCTACGAGCTCTTATGAAAACTAATAGTTAATGCCTCCATTTTAGATTTTGCTCCTTTGAGGGATCTGGCAGGTGAGTTTAGGGGTGCAGAGGCCATGCTTTAGGTGCGAATCACCACACAGACATTATGTAGACTAGAACAAGGGTATGTTTGCAGATGCCTTGCTGTAACTCCCTGTATAGCACTAGCACTGCTTTTTCATTTAGCTTTCAGAGGCATGTGCAGTTGTGTCTTGGTTGTATTGACTGAAAGAATGATCCTGTGTGTTTTAGCTGGATCTTCTTTGCTACAACCCATAACAGATGCCATTGGTGTTTTTGTTACTATCGCTACTTGATGGCTTTCTGCAACCGCACTTCACATTCCTGAAGCTGAAAGTTTTGTTCTCTTGGCCACCGAGAAACACTACATTCTTATTTTGGAGTCTCCCTGCATTCCAAGATAGCACCGGTAACAGAGGACACGCAAGGGTCAACAACTCCTCGGCCAGCAGCACAACCTCATTCATTGCAGCAAAGAGGTTTTCCGAGTCTGGAAATGCCCTACAGAGTTTTTTCTTCTGTGGCCAAAAATGGCTGTCATTTGCTCTTTGTTCCCAGCCAACCCAGGGAGACACAGACAGCTGGTGTCAAATATTCTGCACCCAAACTTGTCCCTTCTTGGCACTGAAAACTCTCATTTGGGGCCTTGAATTCGCACTGGGGACGTTTGATTTTGTGATTGGTAATGGCATGTTTGTGCCATTGCTGCTCTAGGGAAAAGCTGGCAGCAAGCTTGAAGTAGGGTATGTAATGAAATTTCCACTAAATTGTTCCAGAAATACCTTACCCTCTGGAGCAACTGGGAAAATGAAGGTGACAACTTTTAGCAATATACACCTTAAGCTGTGTGGAATTCTGCCCTGGATTTTGTTTATATTAACCTGTCGAATGAGATTCACCGTTGTGACTGAGGTCTGTACTCTGTACTTGGCCATGAATAATCTAGACAATACTGAGATTTAGGTGCAAAAGGAGAGATCAAGGTGTTTTGACAAGATATTTTACCTCCTGTAACATTTTTATCTCGTTATGTCTGAGATGTGAAGTGCAAATAGTTGACATACACTTGGTCTGAGGAGTTGTCACCAACTTTCAGGCATTTTTTCCCCAAGTGTCGAACTTTAACAAGCAGCCTGTGAAGTTACTCTTCACTCCCAGCATACAAAGCTGGTCATCTTAGTAGAATGACCATGACAGTGGTGACATCTCTCCTTACCCATTTCCATCAATAGAAATCAAAGATGTCATTTCCAAGTTACCCATAGCTATATTCTGTTATTGTTTCCCCACAGAGAAATGGAATAGATAATTTTTCAGTTCTGGTAACTATTTTGTTTTCTCTGTTAATTGTTACTCTAAGAGAAATAAGTTATTCTATGAGAAACAATCAGGGGGTTCTTGTACATACCTAACGTTTTGTTAACTAATGACTAGAAATGCATGATCTGGCATCAGCTTTTCTTAATTTTTGCTAGTTCCCAACAAGCTTTAATTTTAAACAAAGAAAAACCCTGTATTCATTTAGAACGGCAGCTCTCAGTATGTGGTAAACTCTGACAGCCTGGTTTAACGCATCAAAAGTCACCAGATATTATATCTGTATCTGTCCTGGTTTCTACAGGAAGGTGTCTGTCCCCACAGCAGTGCCAGCAGGTCCTCAGAATACTGATGCAGCGTGCATCAGAAGATGACTTTCTACTACTGTCGATAACTCTTTGGGCAACATAATCTACACTGATAAAATCTCTCCTGTCGGTGTCCATGTGGAAGATTTTCTTTTCAGCCTAATTTTGGCTGCTGCTGAGGTGAATATTTCATACTGAAGCCAATATAGCTGTTCTGGAAGAACATTGTTAGCCAGGCCCTGCCTCCATAAATCAGAGCATGCCGGGCCCGCGTTCACTGAGCATCTGGATGGGGAGGCAGGAGATGCCTTTGGGAGTTGCTCTGCCTCTTTGCAAGGCAGCCAGGAGACTGAAAGTGAAACTCGTCTGTGTGAGCCGGATTCTTGCCACGTTTTCATTCCCAGTGGGGCTGGCAGAGGGTCCAGGCTGGACCCATGATGGCCAGAGCAGTGACAGACAGAGGCAGTGAGTCCTCAGGAGGGAAAACCTATGAGCACACAAGGCAGAAACCTGAGAACAGCAGCCCTACCCATGTATACAGCTGTAAATAACTGGCGTTTTAGTTGGGTTTTCCTAAAATACAGTACGCACAAGCCACATGGGTTGTAGTGCCGGCACCAGCCTAGGAACAAGAGGGAGCCCCCATTTCAAAGTGAGTGGCCCAGTGAAGCCCTTTGGTCTAGGGTCAATCCCTAACCTTTGTCTCTCATTAAAATATCGTTCAAGTGCTAAAAACGTTCTTCCCACTGGTTATATCATTATGAATGTTTACCCTGCCAGTACCTGGAAAAAATTGCTCTCTGAGGTAGAGCCAAATAGCATTACTAGATCTGCAAAAGATTTGACAGTGAAATTAATTAGTTAATCTTTGTAAAGTGCTTTGAAGATGAAGAGCTCGCTATGAGTTTTAGGTAATGTTATTATAGGTTAGTGAGTCATTTTGTAAATTTAAGGCAGAGGGGTCTCTTTTACACTGTCTTATAGCGTGGCCTTCCCCGTGCCCGTGCAGTGGCCGCTCTTGTCCTGTCACCTCCTGCACCCTTCCCTCTGCCTGCACTCCTCTGCTGCCCATAGGCCTCCAGTGCAATCTCTGTGGGCCAGGGACCGGGCTGTTCTAGGGGCAGGTTTGCTTTGGGCAGTGGGAATCTGCTGCTAAACATTGCCTTCAGCAGGTTTCGCTCCTTGCCATCGCTGCCCCCCTTTCCTGGGAAGTTTGCCATCCGAGCCCGTTTTGGCAGGCGGCTACTTCTCCTCTGCCTGAACAGACTCGGACCCCGACGTCCCCAGTCTCCTGCAAAAGGGCGGCCCAATCCACTCTGGCTCGCTGCCCTGGGCCCCACCTGGATGCTCTCTGATCTGCTTGTGGAGCTCATGGTTGGTATTAGGTCAGGGACTTTCCTTCTGCTCTGTGTTTGTGCAGAACGCAGTGCGCTGGTTCCCCACCAGCCTCTGAGATACTGCCGTGATGCAGGTAATAAATAATAACAACCTTTAAACCTCTAGTGCAAATTACAGCCTCATGCAACACCTACGTAATTTTGTATATTAGCACAGTATCTACCTTGGGAGAAGCATATTCAGATAAGAGGATACACAACAATAATCCTTCCATCTGAAATCAAATGGAATTGTCTGAATGCCTACAGCTCCTTTTCTGCCACCATGTTTTTAAAGAAAAGAAGGAACACAGAAGGGAAGCGAGGATGTGAGATAAATAACCAAAGACAAAAGGAATCAAAAAATAAATACTAAAGCACAATAATCATGTGATTTCTATAATACACATAAATTCTTCTTATGTCTGAGTCCCCCTTGCATCCCGCACTTCGTGATTACACTGGAGGAGATGAGCCCTCTCCCAGTGTTTATAATCTGAGGTTCCAATCTTGCAAACATTTACATGCATGGTTAACTTTATGCACACAATTAGTGCAATTGAAGTCATGCCACTTGCAAGACAAGATGCAACAAGTGAGTGTATCAAACGCTAGGTGGGAAGAGGGCGGCAGACAGATGAAGGGTAGTAATGATAAGATCATGTGGTTACCTGGGCTAACTCTGCACGCTCAATGACTCCAAATGCTTTTTTTATTTTTGAATCATCACTTAAAAAGATTTCCCTGTCACTCTATAACTGCTTGTTGTGACTCAGAAAACGCTGGGCTTACTCATGTTCATATAGTATGTAATTAGTGGACTTTTTAATTTTCCCTTCATAGAAATGATATCTCTCCACCACTAACTAACCCTACCTTAAAAATAAGAAAAAAAAATGACCCCAAGCCTTTCTTTTTTACTTTACTACTTGCCTTTTCTCTGTTTGTGTATTAACCTCCCCCTCTAGATACCTTCTCCAAGTGAGTATCTTCTAGTTTCCTGAGGCTCTTCTTATCTTCGTTGCAGCTGTCCAAGAGTCAAGATCTGAGGAACAGGAAGGCACACGTCTCATTGACCAAATATAGCAGACACTCCTTACAATCAGGGCTCTGGGGTTGTAAACCACACGAGGGCTGCTCTTGACAACATCCTGGCCTTGATCAGTCCCTCCTGGCTCTTACCAATCAATACAACATGGGGAAGCAGACCATGAAGTCTGGCAGTGCCGAATTTACTGGGGCATAGTATTTTTCAAGGACCACCTTGCTCTTATGTTTCCCAGCTCCTTGGTGAGACGGGACAACCCTTTTGATAGCTAAATCTCTCCTTCTTGGAAGATCTTCTAAAAAGGCTGTTGTCCCATAGACTGCTGTGGGAGGCTTTGCAAAGTCAGATTTAGAAAAGACCCCCTATGCCACTCCACACACACTGCTGGATGCCGGAGGCATGTTTGTGGAGCAGGGAAGATGTTTGAAGTTGGATGGACTCGGGAAGACAGTTTAGTTTACTTGTAACATTGTTATCACATAAATTAGAATAATTATCACATTTGTGTTGTATTTTCATGATATTTGCTTCACTTAAATTGTTGTTATAAAATAATTTTATGAGTTATGTTGCTATACTCTGCGGCAATGTAAGGGAGTTTTCTGAACTCAATGGTGAGGCCATGTGATTTAATTGCCACACTATTTGTTAATTAGTCTGGGTGAAAATGCCAGCACCTGAGTGTGTTTGGAGAGTGGGCGGTGAGAATGTAGCTTTGTGTGAAGTAGTTCCAAATGCCAGAGACCTTGAATTTGTGGTCTGATTTCTTGATGTTCTAACTTCTTTAGCTCTACCAGCCAAATAGCTATTGTGCATTTAAAGTTTTCACAGGCAGAACTTTTCTCGTGTGTCTCATGCATCTGAGTGGAGAACGTTGATCTGATTCATCAGTGGATCACATCTTGCATAGTGCAAGTGGGTTTGGATCACTCTCAGACCAGAGAGGCAGCATTTCATGCCACGTTGCAAGGGCTTAAATGACCCAAAACAGGGAGGGCACCACTGGCCTCCTCAGTGTCTAGCTGATGTAGTCGTAGAGCAATTTTCTTGATACCAAAGGTAGACTTCAGTCCATGTATTCTTGGGATAAATTTTAGTGATCAGGTGGATACCGTGCAAAATCTCCATGTAGTCTTGGTCCTGTAGAAGAATCTGGTCAAGGCAGACATACCAGCCAGCAAAGATAATGATGCTCATGCGTAGCTTGTATTAGATATGGGTAATGCTTCATGGTAACATTGGCTGCTTCAGAGACATGTAGCACTGTTAATGAAGCTTCTGATGGGGCCCAAGGAGCTACAGGTCATTTCCCAGCCATTGATCTGGTTGTAAGAAGCAGCAGCCCCTAGGCTGTCAGTCTTCTCAACGTTAATATGCCCGGGCCTCGAGCTGCAAGTTGTGTTTTACATTATGTGTGTTATTTCTGGGCTAGCAAGTTTAAAGTTCAAACATCAGATGAGTTTTGTATTTCAGGGAGCAGTAAGGGGATGCCACACTCTCATGTTCTTTCTGATGTTACAAAGCAGACTACGGCAAGCTGTGAGTTGGCAGAGTCACCCACAGCTTTTAAACAGCAGGGAAGAGAAAGTAGCCATGCTTCTGTCATGTTTTGGAAATACAGGATAAAACACTCCCTACATAATACATGTTTTGATGACTTCAAGGCTTAAGGAAGACAAACGGATCTAGAAAGGATCCCTTTGCTGCATCATAACAGACGAAGCAACAGCCTGGCAGGAGAATAATTTGAGAGAAAGGAAGTGACTAACCCAGCGATGGATTCACTGCTCCTTCGGAGCAGTCCGAGGCTGCAGTCTCTGCACCGAGATTTGCTCAGTGCAAGATGAGGAAAAAGTCCTGCTTGCCAGCAGTCCCTGCCTACCCGAGACCCAAACTGGTTACACACAGATATTAATCACACAGGGAATGTGTGTTTATAGACTCGGGGTTAGCTGGCTCTGGTTTAGTTTTCCTGAGTTACTATTTTCAGCCCAACAACCCACCATAAAGGTGTGTCAGAAAGGCACGGCTAAAAAAAATTTCTCTAAAATATACTTATTACAGCAATTTTCTTATATCCACAGGAATGGTCTTCCTTTTAGCAAGTGGGTAAACCCTGTGTCTACATCATCGTTGTCTTCATCTTATGTTGACCGTTGATGGCAACAGTAAAGATGACATAAATAGGAGTTACTCACTTGCACGAGCAGGTGGGAAAACTGCTGAGTTCTGCACTACCCTAAAGGTAATTATTTCACTCTCATTTCAGAGCAGAGTCTGCTTATATGACAAGGAAACTGCAAGTCACCTGTGCTTAATATCCAAGTTCACGTTAATTTATACACAGTGGGCTAAACCGTGCCCTCATTTATATGCATGCTGCCCTGCAGAGATTACGCAAGAGGAACTGAGTGGAGAATTTGATCTAGTGTGATTTCAAAAATAGCACCATGAAGTAAAGTTGGTAGAAATGTGGAGGAAGTAAATCCATAGAACAACATAACCTAGGGTGCAAAACAGCATGTTTGGGTGATGATGCTATCAATGTAAACTCGGCACCTGGATGGGGTCCCTGCCCAAACAGCAAACTCTCCCAAACCTGCTCCAGTCCATCACCTGTATGCAAAGCCACCAGCGGCGAGGAAAGGCAGGATGCTCCCAGGCATCGAGAGTTCTCCTGGGTTAAGGAGTAGAGGAGGAAAGAGAATAGGCTGTTTAATCACCCTACAGATAAGATAATTATGGCTCAAATTCAGAAGTGTAAGGTAAAAATTCACTACATGCATGAAACTAAAACTGTTTTATTTCAGGAAAGCTGGCAGAGTGTTTCAACAGCTTCCTGTGGCTTAGCTGCTATGACACAGTAGGAATAACCTTTCTTCGCTCTGGGTCTTAGGAAGTATTATGTTTCATCCTTGCCGAGTGACCTGCATTTCACAGGTCAGATGTAAATATTACCCAAGACTCAATGCTCTTGCCCCTCAGTATGTTGAGGCTTCATTAGAAAGAGCGGCTGGCGCAGGGTGTACCTGGCACTCAGTGCTCATTCCCCTTCCTTCTTCACAGGGCTGTCCACATCCCCATCCATCTGCTCGCGGGCCAAAATAAAAGCCAGACCCAATACCTTCAGAAAGGGGATCTCCTCCCTTCCCTTCAGGTCAGCTGAAGTGGTTCTCCCTTGACCCCATAAGCCCGGGGCAGTGCAGGGAGCAAGCTGGCCAGACCTCCTGCTGCATCCGTGATGTGGGATGCAGGCAGTACTATGGGGCAGAACAGGGTTCCACTCCTAAGAGCCACTCTTGCTCCCTTGTGTCTATTAGTCTATGCCACCAAGGGAAACAATTGTTAGGGATGGCAGTGCCTAGAAAAGCTCAGGGCCTTCTATTAACAGGCGGCTGTAAAAAAATCAGCATTATCCTCAACACTGAATTTTTTTGTTTGTGCATGGTGTTTCCGTTACGGCCTCACGTAAAACAAACTCATTGAACTGCTGTTCTGGGCTGATCATGAGAGTTTGAGTTGCATATACAACACTGGGACTCCACCACAATGACACGTGATGGTGCTTCATGGAATATTTCTTGTGGGTACTGTGGTCAGATGACACTCAGATACAGTGTGCGACATCCGTTCCAATTTGGAAATACTCTGATGGTGGAATAATACTTCTTTTCCAATCTTTCCTTATTCCCAGGTGCATAATTAGTTTTTATAGGGACATAATAACATGGTAGCTTATAGATAATTATAATGTGTAAAGTTTGTAAAATTAAAAAAAAATCCTTTAAAATAAGTTGAGAAATAGCAGCAGAACATTTAGACCATTTTGCACATTGCCCAAGGGACTTTCTTGAAATCCAGCAGCAGCCATGAGAAGGTTAGAAGTTGGACATTTGCTATTCTGGTGTCAGTGAAAGACCACAGAGAGGGAGCTTTATCGGCTTTCAGGTTCAGTACTTGTCCTTAAAACTGCGTATCATGAACCACATAGCTGCACGTATACTTACTAGCTATGCAGCAGCTTTAACACAGAGGTCACAATGTGTTGGCATTTGGAAAAACAACAGATTTTTTAAAAAAAAATTAGAAGTGCTTATGATTTGGTTTTTTTTGTTGTTGTTGGTAGCAACTAAAAATCAGAGAGACTGAAAATCTTTTCGTTACATTACAACATTTCAAGTGATCTGATCACATTTTTCTTACTGAGAAGGGATATTTTTCAAAAGCCCAAAATTAATTTCATACTGGATGGTCATCTTCAACCAGCGCAAGTATTTATTGCCCCAGCACCTCTGTGAAGTAGCTATGTTTTTCAATTGATTGTCATTCCTGTTTTTCCGTTGAGATTTAGAGTCAGACACCTGAAGATATTTAACACTTAACCATGCAGATGGGTGTTTGCAGGGCTTGTTTAAAAACTCCAGAGATACCTTGCTCCTGATGAGCTGTGTGGGAGCTGGGCATCCAGGAACCTCTGAAAATCCCTCTGCCTGCTTACACTGGAAGGACCTTGAAACATTTAGAGATCTGGTTCTATGGACGGGATTCATCACACCTAACACTAGCCACCAAAAAGACATGTGTCTAACCTAAGCAAACCTTCTCGCTCACATCCCCACAGCAACTCAGCCCCGTCAGAGGGCAAAGCAGCCTCCCTGCGACAGGCACCCAGCTCAGGACACGGTCACTCGCTTCATGGAGGGTTCTGCCTCTTTCCACTGACCTCAGGGGCATCTGAGATCTAAGATTTAGATGAGATGCTAATTTATGGGAGATTAATCCAACACTAGGGTGAGGTATGGTACTGGAGTTATCCGTACAATACTGTTATAGATGCATATAACTAGTAGCTAGCACCACCTGCATCTGTATTTTAGGCACTTTTTAAGTCAAAACTTAAAGGGTTTTAGGATCCAAATTAATTGACTTTTATTCTTCTCTTTGACCTTGATCTAGCTGAAACCTGTAGAAGAGGTACACGGTGCCGAAAACATAAGCTCCCAGTCGAGGCAAACTCCTAGATGCTGAAGGTTTTGCGTGAGATCGCTGTGGGAGCTTCAGGCAGGTAAACAAGTCACAAGGTAGTTTAGGTGTGTAAAATTACTGTGGATCTCTTGAATTAAGTCCAACTCATCTCCTTTTTATATCAACATAGGGCCCCATAGGCCCAGGGCTGTGCTTACGCTTTTCCAGCATAAGCATTTTTCTGTACCCAAAAGCTCCATCTGACCAGAACGGTATGAGTATAATTTCTCAAGCTTTGCGAGATCCCTGGGTTAAACGCTGGGCATAAATGCAAATGGTACTACTTAAGCTGCAGCACTACTAAAAGTGGAACTTCGATGATACCCAAATATAGGCTTGATAATTATGTGATATGATGGATCAGTTAATGATTGTCTTGCGAGTAGTCAGCAACCTAAATTTGCTACACCCCGGTCTGTACATTTGGGGCTAGCTCTCCTCCTCACCTTTCCTGGAATGCCAGCTATGATGAGCAAGCTATTTTCAGTTTCTTATTAGGAAGCTGCCTTTGGACCAGTTCCTACACTAGTTAGCATTTTGCCTGAGTAGCAAATTCAGGATCTGGCCCTACGAAACCTGTTTTCTTGGCACTTTGAGCCAATTCCTTATTAGCGCAGTTACCTGTAGTAATCTGCTCCGTGCTGTCTGCAGTGGCCTGTGTAGGCACCTCTAGGAAGATGGAGTTGTTGTGACACTTGTCTTATGAAAGAGCCTCTCCAGTTCTTCGCTTTGAAGGTCCACTAAAAGGTGTGTCTATTATGACACATCTGTTCTGGTATTTTTTTTTTTTCTTCTTTCTCATATAAAAAGTACCGTGATAAGTTCTTGTCGCTGTGCCAGGACGTCACTCGATACATGCAGAGGAGAAACAGTTTAAAGCTACTTGACTAACAGCTTCCTCTGTCAAATATGACATTAGAGTTATGATTGTCTCTTTTTTATCTCTTCACTTTGATGACAGGCTTATCTGAGGTAGCGAGACAAAGAGCGGAGTTGATTCAGCCTACCATGCTGTGCAGGTGAGAGTTTTGAGATCAAGTACAGCTGTTCGAAGGGCAAGTCCTAGTGCTGAATGACAGCTGCTTTCATCAGGAGCATGGCTTGCTTTTTCTTTCTTTCTCTTTCTTTTTTTTTTCTCTTTTTTTTTTTTTTTTTTTTGACAATGCCAAGAAATTCGACTGAGGCTTAAGGAATGTACAAGCTTAAATATCAAAATGTGACTGCTTGTGTAATAATGTCAGTCTGAGCTACTGGCTCCTTTTGATATTCTTAGATCAGATCAGATGCTCCTTTTAGTAAATCAAAAGTGTTATTGCTGATTCTGGTCAGAAAGAGTGAATCTGTTTACCGAACGCATGTGCGTGGATCTGACAGTGCAATGTATCACACCCACTGTAATACTGCACAGAATATTAACATTTCTGATTTGTTGCTAGAAAAGAGATGCAGATTGCTCGGTGCTCTGCTTTTTAATCAGTGTTTGCCAAGATCATGCTTTTCACTGTTTTTTGCAGAGCAGCGTGATATTCTTTCCTTCTCGCCTTCCCTTCCCCCACCACTTTCTGCCTCTCTACCCCACCTCTCAAAAGCAATTGTTAGTGATTAGGTAAATTCATTAGTCTACTCTCCAAAAGCCCTCCATAGTGCACGTTATTGGGACATTTGACGTGTGGCTATTTTGAATTTCCCAGAATACTCACATATGCAGATGTAGCATGAGGTTTTGCAAAAGAAGTGCTCAGCCTTTACTGCGTGAACAAAATCTCCCATGTAAGCAAGCAAAGAGGTATGTGCTTATCCAGGTATTTATCTATGCCTGCAGGTATTTGAAGTGTGTGGAGGAGTGCAGGGTTTGTACATGCACTGGTTGGACTATACATACATGTTATTAAAAGATGAATATACCTAGGGCTTTCTCTCACTCACTCTGCCTATCCAGGAGAGGATATATTTATTTTTAAACCCCAGGTCTTCTTGCATTCCCTGAGCAGAACAACCTGACTTCTTCCTTAGTCTTTTCTTTCTGCTTGTCTGCTAGGTCACAAATATAATACCTTCCAGAACTGTCAGGCGTATGACCACATCCATTCTTTTTACTATTTCTACTTACTTTTCCTCAAAGACCATTTAGGCAGTCAAACTTCCTGGAACTGAGGGATCCTGGGATCCTGGCTATATGATTTTGGAAAGTCTTGAAGATAAAGACTGTTTTTCTTTTCTATACCAAACACGTCAACCAGGTCTCTGTAGAAGCGCTTTTCCAGTATGGTTTTCCCACCAGCAGGAGACACTGCTTTTTCTGCCGTAAAACACCTAAAAGTACAGGAGTTTATCTTAGGTGAAAACAATCATTCATGTCAGCCGATAAAGGCACCGGAAATAAGAAAAGTATTTGTAGCCGCTACAATATTCCAGTATATGGTACTTTTGCAGCTTTTGATTGATATTCGCTGAAACCTAGAGAGACTAGATTCTATTAATACCAAATCTACCTATTAATGTCTATTAATATTAAAACAGGACTGAAAAAATCATGTGAAGAAGCCCAGTAAAGTCAGAGGGCTTGGACATACTGTAGCAATGTCTATTATTTGTACAAATACCCGTTGGGTGGGAAGGAAAGAAAAAATGCCGACAATTCTCTGCTTCCAAATATGCATTATAACATTATTATGGACCGGTTATATTTTAACAAACTTATGGACCAATGCACTTGAGGAAGAGAGCTGTATTGTGAGACTATTTGTGTGTGTTAGGAACATGCTCTTACCCAGCTCCCACCCTTCAAGTCATGTAAGGGGGAGCCCTATATGCCACGGGATCCTGTTCTCAATCTGAAGGCCAC
The DNA here is from genome assembly GCF_028500815.1 of Rissa tridactyla. Taxonomy (NCBI): domain Eukaryota; kingdom Metazoa; phylum Chordata; class Aves; order Charadriiformes; family Laridae; genus Rissa; species Rissa tridactyla. The sequence continues at coordinate 158,486,416 of NC_071467.1, read as the reverse complement.
TGGTGCCATATACCATAATGTCCACCTCGTGCAAGGCCACCAAATGTAAAAGGATATAAGAAAAGAGAAGCACGTGACTCATTTTAAAACGCCTAGGAGCAAGAGCACCTGGCTAATTTAATTTAATTTTAAATGGGAATCCAAGAGAGTATCCGCCACCGTGGCGAGGCAGGCTTGCAAGGTGGTTAGGTGTCTAGAGCTGCAGGTAACCAGCTCAACATCTTTTAAGTTCCATTGAAATTTGAGGTATTTAGCACCTAGGTGCTTTTGAAAGCCTCAATAGGCCGCTATTTGCCCCTCTAGACAACTAAATGTCTTAAAAAATCTGTCCCTTTCTTTCTTCTTCCAACAGAGACTTCCAAAATGATATCCTTTCATTATTAGAGCCAGAGTGGTAGCTAATTGCTATTAAGGAGCTTTTCATCGTGGACAAAACCAACAATAACAAGCAATAAAAATCTAATAATCCAAGCGATCGACTGTGTACTGAATAATTCTTCTGAGAGCACAGTGCAAACAGCACAATTCTGGGCATACTAAAGAGAGTGAAAGATTAAAAACCTAAATGAACACAGAAAATGTCTGTCACGTCAGATACATCAACTCTGTCAGTCCAATACATACACTTAATTAAAATGGTTCAACCATCTGTCCAAGAGGGTGCATGGGAAAACTTTAATTGATCGTCTCAGTTTTTCTGAGTGATCAGGAAATAGGGCTAAAGCTAGCTTTCCTGGAATGGATTTAAGAATTATAAACCTGACAGTCGGGGAATTTTCTGCTTTAGCTATTTTAAGCCTCTTGCTTCTCCCCACAACTTTGATAGAATTGGGTGATTCAAAAATATAGGAGCATCTTAAGTACCAAGACGGCAGGTGAATCCCGTCCCTCGGTGACAGCCAGGCCTTGTGCCCGAGGGGCGATTTGCTGTGAAGAAGGGTAGGTGTTTTCCTGCCCTCCCTGGAGGATACTGCGGAGGAGCAAAGGCAGCTTTCATTTTCCACTGGGGCTCTCCAGGAGCTCAGTGAATGGAAACAGCTGAGAGAACATGCAGAATCCCACACTGCCTTAATCGCCTCACCCGCCTCTTGATCCTGTCTTTGCTCCGTAAAAAGACGCAAAGTCAGAGTTCTATTCAGCTGGGTGTAGCCACCTCACCTAGAGCTGTGCCTGACATTGAGGCTCCTGGGATGAGATTCATCTACCTAAAAGGTATCTAGTCTAAGCTGGTCACCTTATGACATTGGTGAGAGAAAGGCCCCTTTGGAAGGTGGCTAACACTGCTTTCTGCAGGTACGTGTCCCCGTAAAGCCAGTGGGAAGAGGCTGGTGCTGGTGAAGGCTTCCAAAGAGATATCAAGTCCATATAATTGTTTTCCTTAAAAGACAAGTTATAATCAACCACTGAAGGCAAGAGGCCTTCATCCACGCTGAGCTTCCCAGTCACTCGTTTCCCCAGCCTAGAATCCTCCTGCTTGATTTTTTCCCAATTTCAGTCTTGGGATTACAATATAAGGTGGATTGTTTATCACCTCCTTTGCAACCTCCGTTGCCCTCTGCCATTTACTTCCAAAAGATCAGGTTCTTCTAGCAGCCATCCTCCTGGAAATGTCCTATAGGATAATTTGATCAGCTCCAGGGGAAAACTGTTATAGATTCTCCATATGGAAAACATCTGTATGAGAAAAAAAAGTAACAGTGGATATTCCCTCTTTCTTCTAGGAGAATGTTTGCCACGTGGCCCAGGTCTCTCCAGTCAATACCGTATTGCCACTCACCAGCCTCTGAAATGACAACTCCCACTGATGAGGGTGAAGAAAACGCTCTGTAGAGCAATCATTGAAGCAGGGTTAGCTGGCAGTAGGAGCAGTCCCTTTTGTAATCATCCCCTTAGACCCTTCAAACCCAGGATGGTGTGAGCTCAAACCCTCATCCAGGGCCCTCTCACCAACCCCTGTGCTCTTATCATGGCTGCCTACTCTCACCAAGACACACCGGCTCCAGCGGTATTTTATATTCCTTGTTGTGGGAAGAGGCTTATGCCTAACCATTGCTAACAGCTAGAGGAGAGAGCCGAGCAAGTTGAGCAGTGGTAGGAGCAAAATGAGTACTCCTTCAGCCTGCTCAGTAGCCTCAGGAAATACCACGGTTGGGGCACACCCTGCTCGAGCAGCAGGGTGGGTGGGAATTGAGCTTAAGAAGTCTGTCTCTATCCCTTTCGACCACTAGCAATCTTCCAGTCCGTTCAGGTGTTTGCAAAATGGACAGACCCCAGACATCTTTGGTAAGCGTCTATGAACTGGAGGCAGCCACAGCAGCTGGTTAACACGTGCATGCATCGGTCTGCTGGTGGGAGTTGTGTGCAATGGCATTGCCACTGGGAGCTTCTGCAAGTTGAAATACACACCAACACTTCCTCAAGTGCCCTGGGAATTTCACTTTCTGTGCCCGTCTGGTTCAGGACTTCAGGTCCATGGAGAATCTTTAAAATGTTTGATACAGTGTTCAGGGACTGGCTGATGCTGGGTGACTGGCCACGTCCTGAAAATAACCAGTGAGCAGAGAATTTTTGGAGGTGTTCCTATGTTGTTGATTATAGCAATGTTTTTACAAGCTTATCCCAGTCTAGCTGCAAAAGTGTTGCAAAATTCTAGGGAGGCAGCAGTCAGGTGGAAAGCCTATGGGGAAAGTAAGGAAGGAAGAGTCACGAACTGAGACATTATGCTGGGCTTACTTCTGTGATGCTCCAAGTAATGTCTTTTGATGTTATTGACCTGCCCTTGGTCCTGTCTCTAGCTTGCCCACCCACTCTCCCCTCTTCTCCCACCATCCACCCCTGTTCCTCCTCGCTCCCAAGCTGAGATCCCTGCCCTGAGCGCAGAACTCTGCCCTGACCCGTATGACTAAACCATCCCTAGTGTTGCTATCAAATGAGGCCAAAGCCACAAGTGTGTCTTCCACCAGTGCCCATGCCCCATACCCTCCACTCTACACCTTTCTTTTCCAGGACTCCACGAACAAACCCCACTCTTCTCCTGGCCACAGGGTCCCTCTGCTTGTGCTGTACACTGCATCGAAGGCCAAGATGTGCACGCATGCAGAGAGCAGGTTTAGGTGCAGATTAGACATTTTGTCAGTGTTTGACATAGGCCAAATTCCACTCCTGAACACCAGACTTTGTGCCTGTAGCACTGTCCCACCAGCTCTCAGCGACAGTCCAGTTCCTCATGAAATGTTTTTTTCCTTGGTGGTCTTTTCTCAGTGGGGTTATACTATCAATTTGTGTTCACTGAGGCAAAAGCTGATCTTCTAGCCACATCGAGCTTGATGTATTATTATCCTAAACTAATTTTCTCATCTAATTTCAGAAATACAATTGTATGATTTGTTTGGAAGCTACTGTTTCCATTGAGAGTAGCTATTGCTTGCTTTAAATTACGCTGTGTTACGGTATCTCATTTTTCTGATAAAAAATAGATTGTCACCATCCTGGTCTTCTGGTGTACTGATTTAGCAGTTAAGTTCTCTGGGTAAACTGGGGAGAGTTTACAAGAAGACATATCATCCTTAATATTTAAAATACACTTTAAGAAAATGACTAATTGTGTGGGAATAATGTCATCTGTGTGTTTGCATTATAGCTCTATGATCAAAGACGGACTTCTAAGATATAATCTAAGCTCACTTAAATCCTAATGAGAAATTACATGGGAATGTTGGTATTTCAACAATCCACAAGAGTGTCTGAGCTCAATTATCCCAATGTCATAAGGGATTTGTTTGGATAATTGAGACTTCTGACCATTGAGATGGTGTTCATTGTAACTAATAGACATGCAGGGATAAATCTCTATTTTGAGGGAGAGGGAATTGTGGACAGCTATGGCTTTGGATAATCAAGTTGCACTGTAAACGCAGTTGGGATTCCCATGGATCCTTGTGGTTAATAAATAAGTAACAAGACGGGCCTGGAACTCCTCTGAGGGATTCGTCAATTGGTTCATAAACACGATCAAGTTAGTACAGAGATAAATGTCTCCACCTGTTACCCAGCCCTGCAAAATTTATCAACTTGAGATTAAAATCTCTTTGCCTATCCTTATGATGAAGTTCATAATTATGAAAAAATGTATCATATATTACTCGCAAGTCAAAACAAATACTATTCCTTAGATTAGTGGACCAGCACAATTACACAAGTCTGCCTAATACTTTCTCCTTGAATTAATTAACAGGGTGCGAAAATGTACTAAATTCTTTGTAAGGGTGAAGTCTTTTTACACTTGCTGAAGACATTGTTATCTTTCTGGGTCTCTCTGAGCCAAAGTATGTACTGGGGCCAGCTGGACAAGATTCACTCCGTGCTCCCATGGTTTCAGAGTCATCCCAAGATAATAGAAAGCATGGAGACGGGAGCAGAGATATGGGCAAAGAGCTCACTGTGTTTCTATCTGAAGACTGTGAAAATAGGTCAAGTAGGTTTGTTTGTCTCTTAATGAAGTCTGTAAGAGTTTTCCCATTTCTTTTTTAGGAGAAGGCTCTTCTTGTAACACCTAATAGTATCTGACTGGCTGAGAGAATAAAGCAAGGGCTGAAATCTTTAAAAGATGGGTGAATGTGCATAATAATGCAATTTTTAAGAGCATCTTAGGATCACAGCACTTGCTGAATGTTAGTGAAGGCTGTGTTCACAATTTACCTCAACATTTCTGAAAACTCCATTTTAAATTATGCTGATTTTAACATCCTTTGTTAGTCTTGACAAGCAAACAATATAGACAACAGAACAAATCACAGAAAAATGAAGAACATCTTTCTGCCACTCTATAAACCCATGACCCTTGCGTGTCTTGTGTACTGCATGAACTTCTGGTAACTCCTTCTCTAAGATAATAAGAAGAGGAATAAGAATTACTGGAGGAATGAAACAACTTGCATACAAGCAGAGACTGAATAGACAAGGTTCCTTTAATTTGGACAAGAGAAGATAAAGAAACGATATGATAAGAGATCTAAACATCCATGAATGCTGTGAAGAACCTAAAGAGGAAACGATGATGATTCACTATTTTCATAATGGCAGCAGGTTCAAAATTAAAAAAGGAAGAATTTTTTTGCACAGTAGTAAAGTACTAACCTGTTGCTACAGGATGTGGTGGAGTGTGGAAATGCTGTCGGTTCAAAAATGCTAGAAAAAATGCCAAATTAGACAAAATGGAGAGTGGTGGCTATTAGAAATGATGATCCGTGTACAAATCCGGTTTATGGAGAACTTTATCTACTGATTGCCAGAACTGGAGATTAGATGACATGGTAGCGTCATACTGTACTTTGTTGCTTAAGCACTTTCCTGAATATCCACTGCTGAATGCTGCTGGAGGCAGCAGGATACCTTTCTGACCCTGTGGCTATGCCTATGCTAGTAAACTAGACAGGCCACATGACAGGCAGGAGGGCCGTCACATTTAATTTATCAGTTTAGTCCCTGGTATGGGTTTGACCTGTGCCTACTGTGAGAAAATCTTCTTACCAAGAAAATGCACAGGGATAGTTTGGATCGAACAGACCAGCAGTTATTCACGATAGGCAGTTTCAATGTGGCCACCTGCTTTGAAGGTAAGGCTCTGCCTTCATAGAAAGCAAGCTGGGCAGTGCTAGTTGGCCTCAGGGCCCAGGAATTGTCCCTATCCATCTCACTTTGCTAGTGTAAGTGTAGATGGCAGGGTTGTCCTTAGATGACTAACCACAACAGAAGATCCTGTAAAACCGTGTGAAGGAAGACTGAACGTGACCTTCTGAAGGTTTGTTTCATAAGCATGAATTCAATGGGAAGCAGAAGATGTCACTGAAAAGTGAGTCCAGATATTTTAATCTATAGACAGGTGACTTCAGAATCCCGAAGAAATGACCAGATATCAGGAGATAAAATCTATGAAATGTGAGAGCCTCATGAAGAATAAGGCACCAAAGGGCTAGTTAGAACTTGCCCCACATTTTTCACAAAGAGCAGCAAACTAGATGAGTCCTGAACACATCTTCTACGTTCTTACCTGAATCAGTTTGAGAGTGCAATTAAAATCATAACTGATTGACTGTGGATTCAGCTGGCTCCATGGTATAAGGCTCAGAAATTACCAGGGGCACTAGATGGCACAGCGCCTGTGTTACCCTTGGAATTAACTAGGGGAATCTGACTTTGCGTTATGTGCCACTATACTATGAAGAATACAGGCAGACATGTTAGGCAGGACTTGTTCCCACTTGATTGATCTTGGCTCTGTACTATTTTGGAAGCTAAGTACTTTAACCTTTATCCCATTGCTGCTTGGTGTGATGTAATAGTAGAGCTCCTAAGTGCATTTCTTGTCAGAAGCGTCTTAAATCATGCACAACTTAATTGAGTTATTAAAAAATAAAGTTTCTTCTCTTGCTTAGTCTATTTTCCATGCTCAATGACTAAGGTCCACTAGTAGGAGTCAATCATATTAAGGAGCAGTTGGCTTCTTGCCTTGGTTTGCCTCATGGAACCTCAGCCCACCTTCTCTGTGTCTGCTGCTTGGGAGTCTGGTCAGCCAGGCTGGATTCCACAACAGGCTAGAAGCACCGCTTGAATTCCTAGGGTCATGTCTGGGAGTCTTCCCAATACAATGTTACTACAGACTCACAAAGGCAGAGTTTGGCAAGGAAGAGGGGAATGGCTGGGAAGCCACAATGACACCACCATAAAGTCACATTTTCTTTCCATAGTCTGTGTGAAGGAAGCAGTGTCCCTCTGGTGGGGTCTGTTGTTTGTCTCACTTTTAGGCCTCCTATTTTCATATTGCTTTTCTTCTAAGATGACCACACCATAGATCACATTCTGAAACATCTCATTCACTCTTTATGAAGGGCCATGGAGGTGTGTATTCAGATCACATGCAATGACACTTGGCATTGGAATTGGTACCTTCAGCATCATCTATGTTCAAGAGACTGATGAGGCAGACTGCCTTGCCAATCTGCAGAGCCTGGATCCTTGTCCAGTCAACTCAGAGATAGACAGAAATTCTGAGTTATGTATTTAGTCTAGGTGGTCTGGTCACAACCTCTGCTTCTCTCTGGGACCTGAATAGGGCATGATATCTCCTTTTCTGTTAATGATTAATGGTGTATCTTAACTTTCTGGCTTGCATTCAAAAGAATGCTCTCTATGCCAGATTTGCCCCTTTTCTTTTCTAGTCCATTAGGTCATAGCGGAGGATATGCATCATCCTGGAGATGGCATCATTAGTTTCCACTCTGGGGTCCATAAGAGGCTCATCAGCAGAAGGCACCAGATACTATTAAGCCTCCAGTTGTCATGGCTACCTTCCTTCCGCCTCACATGTAGAATTGTCTTGGGAGTTTTAATGGAGAAGACACTGGAAATCTTGCATCGCTGCAACTTCTTTTTAACAGATTGTGAGATCCCTGTGTTTCTGCATCTTCCCTGGGAGGGAATTTCATCCTCAGGTTCCTATCGCTCACTCCACAACAGGAAGCACAGGATGAGGCTTGGCTGAAAGAACAGCTCTGGAAAGAGAAGGGAAAAGGAGAAGGCGGCAGAAGAAAATGGACAAAGATAGAAATACATTAGTAAAGAACAGAGATGTAATGACAAGGATCAGGAAATGATGCAGGTTGCAGGAGAGAAAGTGGGGAGCAGGTTGAGAGAAGAGCCAAACAGATCAGAAAAGAGCGGTGAAGAGTAGATCTAATTTTCCCTTTCTGGCAGTCTGTAGCACATCACCTAGAGAGAATTAGGATTTCAGCGCTGTACAGCAAAGAAGATCTCTTCTCCAAAGCTGCAGGAATTGGCTCAAGCCTGGCCCTAGATCACTCTCATCCATTGACAGCCACATCTGAAAGGCAAGGTGAGATCATTGCACTTTTGCTTGTTTTCCCTAAGTCCACGGAGGATGACGGGAGGGGACCTGATGCTCTGGATGGCTTCAGACAACCTGAGCCCATGAGGGAATTACTAAGGTTAAGCAGAGAGGACAGGAGAATATTGCTTCCCAGCATGCTGCCCCCGAAGAAGGGCACGTATAAATGGTTTCCTGTTGAGGAAACCAGCCGGCCTGTTGAGGAGCTTGCTGCCTGGTACTAATGCACGTGAACTGTAGAAGAAAAGCAGGAATATGGACATTTAATGCAGAGAACTTAATGTGCGATACATTTAGCACTTAGCCTTATCCAATATAATACGTTCCCGTACCTTTATCATGGCAGTACAAAATGCTTGTGATGCATTTTAGGATTTAGTCATGGAAAAACACTATAGGTGTTTTATTCAGTAATAAGTTTTTACAGGTAACACTATAGGTGTTTTATTCAGTAATAAGTTTTTGCAGGTTATTTGGGTTATATGGGCGTTATTCAGTAGGAATGTGTTACAGATTCATCTCTTTGTAACAGACCATTTGGAATTCTTCATTTAGGGTCATCTAAGCCTGCAGAAAACATCTGTGGTTCTCATTTTCACACACTAGAGAAGATGCTATTGCTGCCTTTATGGTAGGTGCTGGCCCAACCTTAGACTTCCGCTTCCCTGAAATAAGCTTTGGGCTCTCATGGGTCTCTCTCCAGCGAAAGCACTTAAGATACAGGAATACTTAAGCACTGAAACTTTCAGCACTGAGGTCCCTGGGACAATCTGTGCGTCTATGCACGCATTGCTCGACAAGGGTCAGAGGCAGCACGCGAGAACACTCAGTACAGATTATCTCTCCATCTCTCTCATTGACTAACTCCTAACCCAGTTGCCTACTGACTTTGCAAATGATGCGGTTACCTTGGATCGGGCATAAGGAAGCCTTAGACAGGCTTTTCTCTTTTAAGACAATCATTGTCATTTTAAACATTGCTGCAGCAGTGGCAGGATGCTCATGCACTGAAACGTGTGAGACATTTTATTTTTTTCCTAAGGAAAAGATTCTCCACAGTACATTTAACTTACCTGCATGGCACCACTGAACAGAAAGTGCCTCTGAGTGTGCAGGATAAACAAAGAGTGTTCAGACCTATTCTCAGTCTTAATTTGGTTGCCTGTTTCCTAGACTTGTTCTGTGATTGAATGATTTTTTATTTATTATTTATTAGAATATTAATTAACAGCCATATATTTTCTTGAGATTTGTTTCCTCTTCAGATGCAAACACTGTCTGCTCCCTTTTTCTCTTAATGTATAAACCATTTGCTACATGTTTACAAAATGATATCGAGTGTAAATCTAGTCCTGATAAGCAACCCTGACAAGGAAATAACTTAGCATTCAGCGTTCATAAGAAGGGAGGGTGGGAGAGAAAGAGAGAGAAGGAAAGAGAGCAAGAGGATAAGATCTCAAATGAAATCAGCACAATGTGCTCCTTTAGGATTGGTTCTAGAGCAGATAAGGTTTCTATTCCTCCATAAACAGGTCAAAGAGTCTCGGCATCAAAACTGTATTTGCCAAAGTTTTCTGTCATTCGGTGAATTGATCACACATCCAGTAAACAAACCTTTGTAAATATGAAACCAGATTAGCATTTTCAGGTTTTTCAAATGCAGCATTCTCTTTCAAATCGTTGGGTATTTCTCTTAGACATTTAAATCCTATGCAAATAGTTACAGCAAATATATGAATCAGAAAAATGCACTTTCAACTGCAGTGACCACTCCTTTCTGTATCTCCTTTTATTTGAAAATAGGCAAACACAGTACTGAGTTATTTCTATTTGCTTTTTCTGTTGAATATTTTTAATGGCTTGTACTGACGGAGGGAAAAACTGATGTTTAGTTAAAGTTGATACAACCCACAAGTGGACATGTCAAAACAAGCTATAGAAAGTTACTTTTGATGTGTTTTATTGAGATATCTATGGTACTTTCCAATTACTTTATGCCAAAAAAGGTAGCTCTACTCAAAAATCATTTCTTTGAAAACCACAAATACAACTTGTCAGCCTTTTGAATGTGCTTCAGTATATTTAAAGGGATCCTTCTTGAAGTAGCAATTGTCTGCTGCTAGAGAAAAAAAAAAAGGCAAGTAATGCAATAAAATCAGTTCAAAAATCTTCACATGAAGTATGTAATTTCATTAAGGTGGTGATATCAGGTCACTGTTAGTTTGTGTGTGTGCATACATGTGTTTTTGTCTTCAGAAGCTGCATGTGCAGGAGTTAAAATGTAATAGCGTGGAGAGCCAAGTTACCAGCTCTGTGATTGCTAGTGCTCTGAGCCAAAACTGCGGAGTATTTGATGACAGTCAGGCGTCCTTTCTGTTTTAGGATTCTTCCTCTTACTGCAGAGAAGTAACCCAACCTGAAATTTTCCAGGATTTTCTGTTTCCTCCTATTTTAATCAGACATTAAAACTGCTGCTGAGGAAAAAAAAAAAAAAAGAAAGAAAAAAAAGAAAACTTGTTCTTTTTCCGTACACAGAGATATGGTTTTCCCCACCTTAAACATACATGATTTGAGTTCAAAGGCTCAGCTTCCTGAGTGATACTGAAGGTCTGTTGTTTAGCCAAAGGATCAAGAGGATACTGGGCTCTGAGATGTCAGAAAGCGTGTCTAGGCAGGGGTGGGAGGTTTCTTGGTGGAGGTGGGAGGGATGATAACCTTGATACTTAAATGTCCTGTCTTATCCATGGCTGCTATAACCACGGGGTGAGAAAATGGGAAGAAAAAGCCTAATAAAACAGACTGTGACTTTTACAAGTAAAAAGCGTGTGAGGCTGGGTGCCTGTGCATTGCCTCCCTGCCATGGTGGGAGGCTGCAGGCGTTGCTTGTCCTGCCCTTTGATGGAGCTCAACCGGCTGCACCAGGAGCCTCCGGAGAGCTGCCCTCACCCCAGGATGCTGATGGGCAAAGCGAACATGCGCAGCCCTGCTCAGCACCACTGGGGACATCCAGGGCAGGTGCTACCAGGGCTGAAACAGAACTTGGAGGTGATGACCAAGGAAGAGTCGGGCACCACCAGCCCTCCAGGACTATCGACCACCGTAGAAGGGGTGCATGCTCAGGCTAGAGAAAGAAACTGCTGCAAGGATGGGAGCTTCAAGGGAAAGCTCCGTCATCCCTGAGATGCAGATTTCTCCAGTCTGAAAGACCAACTTTTTCTGAAAAAGGTGGACTACAAATAGCCCTCGCACTGCCTAGGAGCCTCTGCCTGAGTAAATGGGCCCAGTCACCCTACCAAACCTCATGATTAGAGCTGGACAAAGGGTTTGTGCTTACTCTTAGAGGAGGCATGCAAACAGTCTAGGAAAAGCTTCCCTAGTTTATTGAGGGCTGGGAGTCCTGGGGTGAAGTTCTAACTCTGTAACCCCAACATTACACTCAAAGGGCAGCTTTTCCATATCATACTTGTCCTCATTACCCATGTCAGGGAATGGCTTCAATTCCCAAGGCTGAATGGGTAGGTAGGCTTGTATCTATGTCATACGCCAGGAGCAGACCCTGACAGGAATAACACATCTGAACTGGGGCTTTCCTGACAAAGAATCTATCAGCTAATGTAGAGCTGAGGTGTATATACCCATGGTCATGACGGGGGGGTCAATGAGGATCCCGGAGCACAACAAAGGGCAATAAGAATTCCCCAATAGAAGGCCAATGGACACAGCACCATACAAACCTATAACAGATGGCCTGTATCCTGAAGACATTCCTGCATAAAGAGATAGGAGACAAGGAGAATGAAAGTGATGGCTTGAGGATGCAAATTAGCTCCTTTAAGCTTTGTATCTCTTTGCTGTTTATGCCCAGCCATATTCTGTATTTATCAGACTCCCAGTCTCCATTGGAGTGGGGCCTGCTAGCAAAGCCTCTGTGTCCTCCTCCCATCCACACGTGCATCCAACTGCACGTGTGAAAACGTGCAGACTTCTCAGGTTCTGTATCTATGTATATGTCTGTGTCCTTGAGTGATGAACCCTGCTTTAGAAAGATCTGGAAATAGCTAGGACATAAAATCCATCATAGTAGGACAGGGTAGAGAAAAATGAGATGAGGAAAAATTGCAGATGACATAATTTTGTGCAAAACATTTACATATGTTTTGGTAAAACTATTACCATAATATAGTGCAGCCTCTGGTAACTTACACAGCTTTTAGTGCACCAAGGTGTTGTCATTTTTACTGTTTTCATTGCTGTTTTGCTCTTTTATTAGGTTCTTTGTGTTTTATCTTTTGATAGATGTTGGTAGCTTCCCCCCCTTTTGTGCATCAGAGCCTCTTGAAACATAAATCTGCTGGTTTAGAAGACATAGTTAGAGATATTACGATAGGATTATGAGCACTCTTTTCCCCTTAATACTGTCATTCATTAAAATACTTTTTCATTAAATTACAAAGTGTATGTTGCTGACTTTTATCATTTGTTACTTTCGGTATCTGCAACTGAAGTCTTTATTGACTCTATTATTAAAATATGTTCACAAAGAAGGTTATGGTGGGTTGTATTGTAGAAGTGGCATTAGAAGAATACAAATATCTCAGGAAGAATGAACTTAAACCTTGATAAATGAAACTGTATATGGCATTACATCTAAAGGAGAGTGAAACACAACCTCAAACATATTCTTAAATAAGAACTCCTGAGACTTTCTATCAGTATCTGAGCAAAAAGGGTTTGCAAAACACTAATAGCTGTAGTATTTCCTGCAATGAATTATGCCTGTTGACTTCTGTGAGTAAGGTCTATGCCTAGTACCAAGTGTTAGCAGCGTTGGGCCTAACCTGGCTCCTGACGGTAGAAAAGCGTGCTTGCTGCAAGCCACTAGCTGTCAAAAATGAGCAACCTGCCAGCATATGGGTGAGGTTTGGCTCTTCTGTGCAACAAGGAATTCGGAGGACATCATTGCTATTTTTTTGACAGTGGAAGGAACCAGGTCAGGTTTTAACTTGACTGCAAATTAAGAGCTCACTGGGCATAAGAAGAATACTGCAAAGAGCAAATAGGCTGAGCAAGAAGAAGTGTGTGCCTGATCTTGCAGGGTGCCTATTAATGGAGTTATTAAAAAAAGTCATGTTCTGCTACTGGTGAAAATGTTGCCCATGACTCATGGGCCGTATCAGTACAGCATGTGGTTCTCTGCCCACAGTCAGCTTAGTCCGTGCGCTTGACTTCTGTGCAAGCATTTAGCTTCCATTTAAAAATCTCTAGCTGTCTGCAATTCCCACCTGGCCAGCCCGTGTGGGTTTGGGATAGCCAGGAGATCATTTGCTCCCATCCCTGCTACTGTGCAGTCTCACAGTTGGCAAAGTAGGTAGATCCAGCTGTTAAAGCCAGCTGTTGAAAACCACCTCTGATGCCTCCAGATCCCTGTGATATTGACTCCTTTTCTGGGAGCCATGCCACACGGCTTGGCTCAGCCAACATTTCCTCCTTCTCGCCTGTTTTCTCCAGCTCAGCTCTGGAAATCCCCACTCAGTTTCCCTCTCCCTCCGCTCATGCCCCCGGGGCCAGCCTGCGCCCATCTACCCCAGGTGATACTTCCACCCAACGTGCAGCTGAGACTGCAAACTCATCTCTGGTTTTGTGCCCTGCGTGTCCATGTTTGTGGAGTGCTGATCCATACATCAAAAGGGACCATGAGTGAACCAGACTGGCCAGGAGCTGCGGCGACATGGATTTCATCAGATGTGGAGTCTTTACATCTGCTTATTCTCTATTGTCCTCTCCCATCTGTTTTGTTCACCACCTGGTCTTCTGGATGGTGAGAAGGTCAGAGGCCCTCCCTGAACTCCACGTCTTTATGCACATCCATCTGTTATTGTTATAGCCATACAACCCACTTTCCATAAAGTTTGCTCTCGATACTTCAGTATGGTCAATGTAAAACGTTGAGTCTGTGAAGCTACCAACAAATGGTAAGGTTTAAATATAACAAACATCCATTCAGGTAATTTTATTTGCTGCGTAGTTTCAAAGTGTTTGAGATACATTCTGATCACGTTTCCCATCTTAATCCTTAAATCTTAAGGGCTAAAGACTTCCATAGAAAGAGAAAATGGGTATTTTGGAACAAACTCCTTATTTCAATAGAGTGAGCTTTAAGAAAGTCACCAGTGACTATAAGACATGAAACAAAATAAAGAATATGGGCTATTCTGATATGTGGCAGCAAAGCTTCAAGGCAAGTTCAACCAGAACAGGAGTTCTTTACTTGATGAATCTCTTAAAGCTGAAGACAAGAGCTGATAAAATTTATATAGTTTTTTCTCAGAAATATTAAAAATATTATTTTTCTAAAGCAGAACCACCTTCTCTTGACTATTAGATTTTTAAACCCTAAGTAAAATGAAAAAAAAAAGAAAAAACAAACTAAAGCAAACTTAAAATATAGAAAAGTCAAGTTAAACTTTTAAAATACAGACAAAAAGTTTGTTTGATGCAATGTGCCTTTGATCAAAAATGTTTAGGGAAGCTTTGTTCCACCTGGTATCCAAGTAAAGCAGCCGCGTATTTGTTATTCCTGTTCTGCTTCACAAGTCAGGCTGGGCCCTATTGTTGTCTATATACGGTATAAGCACACCTGTATATGTAAAATGTTAGATAGTGTAGCAAAGTATTTGTGAAATGTTGCCTGTGATCGGGCATATGCAGAATGGATTGGAAATATGCAGAATGCTGATCATTATAATAAACTCCATATATTCACGCCTGTGTTCCTTTTATTAAACTTTCTTTCAAGTTTCACTACTCATTTCCAAAGACACAAAGATAAGAACTGATAAAATATGAGCTGTCTGCCTACGTTTATCTACGAAACCATGTCTTATTTGCTTTTTTTGCTGGAGTGCAGGACCAGATGTGAAAGAAACATTGGCACCAACTGTATTTTTGTAAGAGTTTTAAACCTTTCAAGTTTACTTTTACCGAGTAGTCTCCCTCTGAGTCACCTGTCTGAAGCAGAGCAGACACGTGGAAGAGGACAAAAAGCCTGTGCACCTTCACCCTTGCTGAGGATTTATTGCACCTGTGTGCAAGGAAATCTTGTAGCATGGGCAAGAACCTCAATGCTCCCAAAATCAATTGCATAACAGAGCTGGTGGTTATGGGAGGCCATGGACATGCTCTGTTGCAAGACTGACTTTCCTCCCAAAGCCTCTCTGCTGCTAATCTACAGCAGTTTGATGGAAAAGGAGGTGATTTTAAAATTGTCGACCTAAGAAAATATAAGAAAAAATGGTCAGCTTTTACTTACCTTTACTTAGGAAGGAAAATTGCATGAGAGGGTGGTGATGGGGGGAGGCAGAGAAGCATCAAAACGTTTCCCCCACCATTTTACGTGCAGTGGAGTGAGGGATGGGAGAGGACCTTGGACATACATGGTCCTCTGCTACACCTTCCCCAATGGGGTTGCAAAAGTGGGAGGACAGTAGGGTCAGTCAACAGACTGCTGGCCACCTCTAGTGGTCGCTGGGAGTTGCAGGTAATTCATACTTTCTAGAAATCTACTTTTGGTATGTCTGAAGGCATTTGGCACTGACTGTTTTACTCTCTGAAATCTGGGAAAGATCCAACCTGCCTTGCTCAGGGAGGCTTCAGCAGTGCTTCTTCTGAACCGGGGCAGCCCCTTGCTTCAGTTTCTCCTCAGGCAAGAGGAGAAAGAGTCATTAAAGTTACAACCCACATGAGTTTTATGGGAATAAGAATGAAATCTCCAGCAAGCAGGAGAACTACGCGACTTCCACTCTTTGCATGGCTCTCGGTGCGAACTCTTCAAACAGTCCGCAGTGTGGAAACGGCAAGGTGGACAGACATTTGGAGACATGCACAATAAAGGAGAGCATTAATTTAAGAGATTCTGCCAAAGTGCATCAAAAAGACTGACTGCACTTAAAAGAAAAAAAAAAAGGGGAGGGGGGGGAAGAGTCCGTTCCCAGTCTATGGGAAAGTAGGATGGTCTGAAAGGAATTGTCAACTTTGGTGAGAAAGAGAGCTGCACACAAGAAAAATGTAACTTTAAAATACACGACCACATGATGTCGGGTATGCTTAATGGAGGGAAGGACTATATTAATCTGTTTGAATTGCTAATTGGGGATTTAGTTGGCTAGATTGGGGGTTATAAGATTAAGGCTTTTATTCTGTGTTTTTGTTCTTTTCCAAAGGTAGGAATCCTCTATAGATCCCCGCTCTTGGGAATCTAATGCCCTCAAATGCACAACTCGGCAGCCGACGAGCAAGCTGATAAAGCATTCCTCGCAGATACTTAATGGGTACATTCTGTATCTCCGTCTGCATCTTTCTGTCTGTCTATCTTTTTTTTTTCCCCTTAGCACGCTTGGAAGAAGGTAAGCAAACAAAACAAACTAAAAGAGCTACCTCTTCCCTTCACGTTTTTAGTTGTTTTTTTCCAGAAGTCATTTCCATTTATGTAACTAACTCTCTAAATTTCTCCTGTTTTTCAAAGGTTAAGGTCCCTATTTTATTTCAAGTTGCTTCAGCTGCACGGGACAAAATGGAAAGAGGCCCTCAGGACTCTACGCATTTTGCGTTACAGCTGTACATCAAAACCGGATGGACTCCGTGGAGGAGGAGGCAGCTTTGTGCGAGGCAGGTCTGAGATGGCAGGACACTTCCCGCATTGCCAGATCAGCTCCATCACTCGCGGTGTTCCTTTCTCGGGCACACGTACCAGAGTTCACCGGAGGAAGTACAGGTTACATTGCCCTCCAAAAACTACAAGTCCTCGCCACACTTGTTACAGTACAATAACTGAAATAATAATAAGGATGTGGAGCAAAGGAGAGCCTTTAAGATAGCAAGGTGAAGTTGTTTGTTGTAGGTTTGTTTATTTTTGTGCGCAAGGAAGCTGCAAGGCTGTGTTATTTGCACAGATTCCAGTGGTGAGCTATGACATTTTGAAATCATTGGCTCATTCTTCAAAAAGGGAAATACGGTAAAAATGTATTATGAATTATGCGCAAATGTCTTGAGTTCTAAAGTATATGCAGAAACCCTCTTCAGAAATCTTGTTGCAATAATTACCTGTATTTCCCCAAAGTCAAGGCAACATATCTTCCCGATTGTTTTTGTAGCAGAAATGTCAGAACAGACGTTTTTATCACTCAAGGAAAAACACTGTAAATTCTGTGTTTGCTGAAAATGAGGTAACTGTCCTCAGCCAGAAAGTGAAAAATAAATTCTACAGCTAGTTTCTTATTTACTCTTGCAGAGAGCTTCTCTGCTGGGTACAAATAACCGCCAAACTCATTTGTATCTTGCTGCTTCTGTACTTAAATTCTCCAGTGGTTTGCAACTGTTTAAAAAGCTGTGACCATTCTTATATTGGTAGAATACTCCTGACTCCCATTACACCCATTTTGCACCTGTAAGAATTGTTATTTTTGCTGCAACTGTAATGATGAATTGGATTTAAGATGTTAGCAAAGCTGGGCCTCACAGTTTTGGTACGGGGTCCAAAATCTCTATTCTCTGTTCTGCGGGCGTATTCCTACCCTGATCAGAGCCTTAACGAAGTCAGAAAAGGACAAGAAATGCTCAGGGATGCACCAGCTTTGATAGTAGATCAGGGACCCAGCAGGTCATGGCAACCTGCCCACTTTTAATGGGATGAATCTCATAGGAAATTTTGCGTAAAATTCATTGTCAAAACAGTGCCAAGTCAGATCCTTCGGTTATAACAGAAGAACCAAAATATGGCTCTGCAGGGAGCTAAAAGCACGAGAGCAGCTGATGCTGCTGCATGGCTGGAAGCACCACATGATGTAGTGAAAAGCCGAGAGGGGTGTTTTTGAGAAATTATTGTTAAAAATTCTGTGAATAACACAACAGTGGAGACAACTCGAGAAAGCTTGGGGCACGAGGAGTAACATGTAGATAAAGCTGATAAACAGTTCCAGAGCCGGCAATATCAAGAATATTTTTGAGTGAGAAAGGGTTTCAAATCCATTTGCTTATCAAGCTTTTTGGATTTACAAGCTCTAATAAATTACAGTGCAGGTGACGTCCTTTCGCAGTATGCTTTATCTCCACAACACGTCCACCTTGTTGAGATGGAGTTTGTGCTTCTTGAAGACTGAGAGGAATTGCTGCATTTCTACTCAGCCGAATGAACTGTGCTGGGAGGAATCAAATTGCTACTCCTGGAAGACACTTGTCTTCGCTGATACAAATTTTAAAGCGTCTTACAGAATTCACTCATCACCCTACATCTGTCCCCTTGTCAGTTGGGCTTGATCAGTATTTCTCGGTTCCTTTGTAGAGATTTAAAAGCTTCCCATTCTTCCTTTGAAATGTGGGAATAAATCGCATATTGGGTTTTGCAAAGTGAGTGAACGGCCCCTTTCAACTAGTCAGCAAAAAGTTTCAATAGAGGAATTAAGGCCGATGGAGGAGGAAATGTGATTCTGGGCTTAAAAGTTGTTTTTGGTGCAGACTTCTAGAAACCTAGTGCATACATTCATTGTGTGAGTAATAATGGAAAAGAAATGTCTTAAACAAATACCTTTTGTAGGATAAGTTTAATGCCACAATCATATTACTTGGGTTGACTGCAGAAATGGGAATGCAAATGATAAACCTTTCCCAACAACACTAATCTGAGAGGAGCTCTCTGGGAAGAATAGCATCTGAAATATTGTGTACAATGAAATATTGTGTCCTTCCCTACCCCCAAGGTTGAGGTCTTCTTCCCCTCTTCAGGCAAGTGGCACTAGTCGGATTACAGTGCATCATAACAACTAAAGATGGAAAAAGCTATTGGGCCATTTAATCTCTTCCCCTGCCAGTAGAGGATTACTCCTGAAGCATGTTCTTCAATGCCTTGTCCAGTTCTGGGTGACTGGAGCAATAGGCTTCCATTATTTTTTAGGGAGATTATCTTTTAGATAAGACCTTAACGACCTATGTCCTAACTACTCTGCACGAATCCTCAGAGCTGGATTCCTCAAAGTTAGGCTTAAATACAGCTGTGTGCATGCATTTGCCCATACTTATTTTTAAAATCAAACTTAAAGCTGTCACAGTGATTTTGATTAAAGTTGTTAACAGTTATTTGGCCAAAACTCCCTTCACTCCCACATCTGTGTTACGCGCGAAAAAACTATTTGGCCATTTGCTTTCAATCCATGTCTAAGTGCATAGTGGAGGTTCTTCTGCAAGTTTTCCATTTGCAAAGAACTTTAGGATATTTAACATCCATGAATGGAGTAGTTTGACTAAAAATTACTGTCTAGTTCATCTGACATAATCTGCTCTCTTAAAGAGCCTTAGATAAATTCGGGCTTATTTATTGATTCATTTGTCAGCTTATTATTCTGCCTATGTGTTCAGATTTTTTTGTGTTAAAAGTTGTTCTGTTATTTTGTCAGGGACTCACATTTTGCTTATCAAATTATAATTGTGAGGTTGTGGCTATTTTTAAACATTAAGCTTGGTAAGACATTTTGTTTTCCTACTCCTTTACTGCAGTTCCTCCATATTATTATAACTAGTGTACATACACTCCTTTATGTGCAGGAATACATATAGGGCCAACAATGTGCTAATTCCTCTACTTTGTTTTAAAGCAAGTGCCCAGAGAACTCCAATCCTGCAAACATTAGAAGCTTGCTTGACTTTAAACAGAAAGAGAAAAACAACATCTGTAATATAATATACAATGAAATAATGTCTCCTTTCTCCCCTAGTGATGATGGGTCAGCTCTTCCTCCCTTCCTCAGGCAAGGAGCAGTCAGACTATTTGTGAATTATAATAATGAAAATACGGGAAAAAAAGTGAATTTAAGTATGAACTGTCATGTATTTAAGCTTGTAGACATGTAGGGTCAGGATGTAAATTGATACTATACTGTTGAAGATTTGATGAAAGGAAAAGGTGTTATGTACTTAGATTTAGCAGGAATCTTTTTTATTATATTCGTGCTTTTGCATCGGGATCTGTTGATATTTATTAGAAAAGTTGGTATTCATTAGAAAAGTTAATCTGTTGATTTATTAGAAAATGGAACTGGCCCGTTTTGTTCCTATAATATAAATTATATTTAAAGGAGGATTCAAAGGGGTAAATGAAGTACAATTGTGATTTAGATCACACAGGTAGCTTCCGACAGACATCCTGCTGGACAAGAAGGTCACAGGGGATCATGGTAGAAGGATGTCAACAAATTGTGATGGTCTTGCATGCTGAACAGTCAGACCTATGTAAGATGGAGAAAAAAGGATGAAAAAAGCAAAGTCAGTAGCAAGTTGATTGGGCAAATTATTTCCTTTTTTTCTGAAAGGGAAGAGGAAACTATACGTGAGGATGAAAGTGATCACAAGTCTTCTCTTATCACGAGTTTAGTTGAATATAGTTTGTCCATGCTGATTCTGCCTCGTTAGTTCATTTCTTTGACATTGTAGAACGTTCATGAGCTTTACCTGATGGTTTGATTATTTACAATTTTTCACCTAAACCATCAATAAATTTTTGTCATTAAGCATACGATAAAAAGTCTAAACTACTCTTTGCAACTTTCCATTGTTAAACATCCATTTATCTAATACCGACTGGATTGTTAAAAAGAAGTCTGATGTGTACCTGTGCAATGCCACAGAAATTTCAGACAGCTGAAGTCTCCTTTGTAGTGTTGCATATAGCAATTTCAAAATGCTGAAAATCAAGAAGAACAGGAAAAAGGGGTGCCAGTGATAGGCAGGACTGACTGATTTCATTACACGCTGCTAGGGCAGTCTAAACACTTGTGTGTGGAAGCTAGATATACAGTAGTAAACAAATGGGAGTTTTCTTTGGCCCGGAGGCCACCTGGCGTGGCCTGGCATGGCTCAAACCCATGTGGCTTAATTTTCTCCAGCCCCCGGAAGAGTAGCTGCATCCCCTGCTGTTTGTTGGCAGTGGTACCCGGTCTCCACCAACCCCTGAACTGAGCCCAGACCTTGTCAGGGAAAAACGAGACACTTGGCACAGGTCAAAACTGTGCCACGCGCCGAGCCAGCAGTTCCCCGGCATGGGTGATGGCTGGCCGGAGCGCAGGCATCTCTCCTGGTCCTGCTTCGCTTCCCAAAGCAGGCTGCAGTCCTACATGCCCAGCCTCATGTTCAGCTGCACATGCGCACTTTTATTGATTGAAAAACTATAAAAGAATAAATAATTTGCCCTCTTTTATTTGAAGCTGGGACAACTTTATAGGTATTCCTGACATAAGGTAATAGACAGTAGGTGGAATGACTGGGATACTGGCGAGAGCAAGCAAAGTATATAAATGATGCAAGAGATGCTTTGCTTAGGATATATAAATAGAAGGAGAAATGCAATGAGAAACACATAAAAGCAAAAAATCTGGACCTAGTTTCTCTATTCCAAAATTGTCTCTTCCAGGAGAAAATGTTCCCAGGAATGTTAATACTTTTTCTCAGATCTGCTTGAAAATACTTAGCAGGTCTGATTAGAGTTAAGGATAAATTTAGTTATCCCCATAGCTGGTTTGATCTCACTCGCATTTTTTGATTGGTTAATTGTATTTGCCATTTTTATTTTATTGTATCTCTAATTGGTGCAAAGTTTCTTTTAATTTAGTGGCATCTAACTTACCTTGCAGTGTGTTTTGGTTCTAAGCAATTTCAGTCTTAAGCATACTTAATTCCCTTCTGAGATCCTCCATCACTAACAACACAAGATCAAATAACCAACTAATTAAAATTTATGTCCATCTTCTATTGAAGTCATCATTCATATCCCCTTGAGTAGGTGATTTCTGACTGTGTGATCCCACAGGAATATTTTTATGTCTACAGTAATATGTGAGTGTAGAAATGTGGAGTTTATTCTGTTTCATTCTTGTATAAATGGAAAAAGTTTCAATTAAAGGGTTAGTATTATTTTTCTTTTTTTTTGTTTTTTTTCAGTTTTCAGATATACTGCGCAAAGATTTAGCTAGATTTGCTTGCTGCAAGGGAACAGTGTAAAGTTCTAAGTATATAATTTTCTCATTAAAAATGTACATCAGATGAAATAAACTTCATCTTTCAAGAGCCACCTTTTTTCTGTTATTTCCTTGTAGGCACAACTATTTCACTGGAAAGAGGGATGCAGACCCTTTCTGAACAGTCAGTATCCATCTGAACATGTCGTTTGGAATGTTGGGTGACTGGTCATCTCTTCTGTGGGTGAAAACTGGCCTTAGCTTATACTTAATGACAACCTTACCTCCCCAAATATGTCTATGTTTGCAAATGAAGAAGGGCTGGCTCAGACTGGACCGGTGGTTCCCCATCATCCACACTGTTTCATTGCACACTGACACCCCACGAGACATTTCCTAATCCCCATCAGGGGATGGGATGTGCCTGTGGCCATTCCCAAGAGGCAGTATGAGTGAGATTGCAAACTTTCTGGTTCCCTCCACCTTACACAGTACTCCAACGCTATCCCAGCAGGATTTATACCCTTAAATGCATGCTCATATGCCATTGCCCAATCCAAACAATTCTTACTAAAGACTTCATGCTGTGAAAACACCACCCTGATGGGAAGCAACACAGCCCTCACCTGACCTGAAAAACATGGAACTACAGAAGCACACACAAAGGATGATCACTGTGCCATAAGCCTCCATTGGCAGCACCGCACAGTCCAGAAGAAACCCAGGACCAAGTGTTGTGCAACATGGATTTGACCAGGTCATGCCATTTGGCCTTAGGCCTGTTTTATTTAGCATGAATTGCAGTATCTCCTTAGCATTCTAGATACAACCAGACCACCGTTATTAACTCTGCTTTCCACAGAAGGGCAAGGAGGGGCAATGGTCCTTCCTCTCTGCAGCGCACCCGCCAAGTCCTTGCTTCTCCTTTCACCCAGGTGGAGGAAGCTATCTGAGAACAGCTCCACAAATGCACAGACGTCTGAACTGACCTCTACATGGAAAACCACAGCGCTGCAGAGGTGCCTCCTGTCAGTGAGAAATGCTGATTACTGTGGAAAGAAATTAGAAAAGGACTTGGACGAAAGTGAGTGTCTAAGAAAACAGTTGCGTATGCAAAAGTGGTTAAGATACAGCAAAAGAAGTCATTGCTTCCTAATAAACTGGGTCCTCAACAGTTTTTTGGAGCTAAAATTAAAAGTCTGATGATGTTTTCAGCAAGATTATTTATGACACTCTGTGGTTTATTTACTTTTATTTAGATGCTTGCAATGATTTTTGTGCTGCATTTTTACTGAGTCAGGTCCATCCAGTTAGTGTGAAGTCTTTCCAACCAGGACAATTCCCAAGTACACAGTGTCCTCAGTCCCAACAAAATAATAAAAAGTTACTGTAGGACTGTGTAGCTCCTGGAAAAATCTTGCACTGCTGGTTAGTGATGCTCATGATAGCTAGATGGCATCAAGTTCTGATTTGTAGTTCTCATAGATATGTCTCTCACTGATCACCCACTATATGTTGCTGAGATCAGAAATATGGGAGAGGGATGTGTCGTCAAGCTATGCAGTAGATGTGCGAAAAACAAGCACAAGACCCCTCCTCAATCCACAGGGAGAATGATGGCATCCTAAGGTAAGGGTCCAAAATCACAGAATCATAGAATGGTTCAGGCTGGAAGGGACCTCAAAGATCATCTAGTTCCAACCCCCCTGCCATGGGCCGGGACACCTCCCACTAGATCTGGTTGCGGAAAGCCCCATCCAACCTGGTCTTGAACTCCTCCAGGGACAGGGCATCCACAACCTTTCTGGGCAACCTGTTCCAGTGTCTCACCACCCTCACAGTAAAGAGTTTCCTTTAAGTACTGTTATAAGGTTTCCCCAGAGCCTTCTCTTTTCCCGGCTGAACAGCCCCAACTCTCTCAGCCTGTCCTCCTAGAAGAGGTGCTCCAGCCCCCTGGTCATCTTCGTGGTGCTCCTCTGGACTCACCCCAACAGGTCCGTGCCCTTCTCATGTTGGGGGCTCCAGAGCTGGACACAGTACTCCAGGTTGGGGTCTCACAAGAGCAGAGTAGAGGGGCAGAATCACCTCCCTTGACCTGATGGCCATGCTTCTTTTGATGCAGCCCAGGATGCGGTTTGCTTTCTGGGCTGCAAGTGCCTGTTGCTGGCTCATGTTAAGCTTCTCATCAACCAACACCCCCAAGTCCTTCTCCTCAGGGCTGCTCTCAATCCATTCTCTGCCAGCCTGTATTTGTATTTGGGATTGCCCCAATTCACATGCAGGAGCTTGCACTTGGCCCTGTTGAACTTCATGAGGTTCACACAGGCCCACCTCTCAAGCCTGTCCAGGACCCTCTGGATGGCATCCTTTCCCTCCAGTGTGTTGACATCTCTACACAGCTTGGTGTCATTGTCAAACTTGCTGAGGGTGCACTCAATCCCAACATCCATGTCACCAACAAAGAAGTTAAATAGTATCAGTCCTAGTACCAACCCCTGAGGAATGCAACTCATCACTGGTCACCACTTGGACATCAAACCATTGACTGCAATTGTTTGAGTGCAACCATCCAGTGAATTCCTCATCCACCGAGCGGTTCATCCGTCAAATCCATGTCTCTCCAATTTAGAGACAAGGATGTCACGCGGGACAGTCACAAATGCTTTACACAAGTCGAGGTAGATGATGTCAGTTGCTCTTTCCTTATCCGCAAAAGCTGTAACCTTGTCATAGAAGGCCCCCATATTTGTCAGACACGATTTGCCTTTAGTGAAGCTCACAGATCACCTCCTTATTTTCCATGTGCCTTAGCTTAGTTTCCAGGAGGATCTGCTCCAAATAGATTAAATTATTTCCCTCTGGAAATGGGACTACATGGAAAGTCATGTTGACTGCCTTCTAGGCACTGAAGTTAAGTGAGATGAATCCGACCCTTAATACCTTGCCTGCACGTTACACCAAGACATGTTTACCTGGATTGCTGCAGATAAGTGTAAGCTCTGCTGTTGGTGCTCTGCACTGGTTTTCTCCTGATGGTGTGTTTGCATTAGCACAGCTCGGTGCACAGGGCAGATACACCCAACCGCCCTGGGGAGCCCTTCAGAGACAGGACACCACCATAGCAGGGTACCCCTAGAGCTTCCAGATCTCGGGGCCAAGGAGGTCGCGCACCTCCACATCTGCCTGCGGATATGTGATGCAGCCTCTGGTGGTGGGTAGGAAGGAGGGGTGGTGGGCTTGGCTGCTCGGAGAATAGTGCTGCACCCCATGCCCAAATAGCGCTGAACAGCACTACAGTCCTTCCTTCTCAGGTGAATCCACACTTGTGTGCTAAACCTGGCAAAACCCTCAAAGCTGAAACAGAGATAGGAGTGGCTTTGCCTGAGGCCTTGCATCAGAGCAGTGGAGAAATAAAATATGGTGCTCTGGGGTCCCACTGCCACATGCTGTTTTCCTCCTTTGCCTTTGAAATGAGAGGTGAAATGTGCTTCAGCTAATCATGGATCTGCTCCCCCTCACTTCTGCATTTTGTGTCTCATCCTGGGCCACGGCTCAGATTCCCTGGGGCAGCAGCGAAGGCACCTGCGGACATAACTAGAGAAGTGCAAGAACAGACACTAGGATTGGGCTTTTGTCCATCACAGGCAGAGTTGGCCTGTGGTGAAGGAGTTGCACGGAGCTCAAAGCTCCTCTGTCCCCACAGGCTTTAGATGCAGGATTTCCAGCATCAATGGCAGAGAAAAAGGTGTGAGGATCCTTGTCTTTGAGCAGTTCAAAAGAAATAACATACTGGTGTTCACTAGTCATCTCCTTCCCAAGCATGCCAGTTTTGTTCAGAAATTACCATGCGATTGATGGAATTTAGGCAGGAGGATATGATTGAATGCTTCTAACACAAGTAAGAGGACGAGAAATACCACGTAGTGGTCCTAGGGACATATTTTTCCTCTGGCCTCCTGTGTGGGGCCATAATTAGAGATCTGATTTACCATTATTGCATGATTTATTTCCTTTAGTTCTTGCTTCCACTGAGTCTAATAGATTTCTCATGTTATTAGATAACCTTCTCTGTGAGCTGTTGTATAGATAATGGTTTCATGCCCCACACCCAGAGCTTTAATTTTCACAAGTGCACTTAAAAAAACCAATCAGGCAATCAGTTATTAGTCAAGTTATTAGTCTCAATTGTGTCACCATTAAATAGTTTGGTCGCTTTGTTAGCTACAAGAGCTATCGGCTGAGTGTCCTCCTGGTCTCCTGGCTGTGGAACGAGCCTGATGATCCCTTCATTGTCCCATCAGAAGGGCTCACAGCACTCAGGTGCCAGCACTTATTTGGCCTGACATGTCCAAGGCTCAAGTTTAGCATGTTGTTGAGTTTGATGGAATTAAACCAGCTGCTTTGATAAGCTGAAATGTACCTGAATGCTTGGCTCAATTTACAGAAAAGCATGAGTGTTTTGTGGCATTTTGGCCAGCGAGCACGTGGATCCAGTTCTTCAACCACAGCAGGTCCCCAGAAAAGCCACTCCCAGCTATTGGCATGGACTTTTCCATTTTGAAATTGTATATCAAGATACCTGAGCTTTGGGAGTCTGATTGTATCAGAGCCAGAATCCACTGTGAAGTGAAGGGCATTTGATGCGTAATGGAAGTCGTTCAGCAGTGGGGCGAATCAGGCTCTTAAGCTTTTACTGCATCCCACAACGTGAAAGTGGAGAAGTCCGAGTTTTATTTAGCTCCATAAAATATTTAACCTCAACAGTGATAGAGTTGATAAAAACCTGTATTTTGTAAAAAGCTTTTGTTTCAACGCTATCCTTTTTATGATTAGCCTGTACACTCTCAGAAAAAAAGCAATATCTATTATTACCAGAGAATGATCCAATAAGTGTCTTGGGTATTTCTGCCAAACTTCTGTGCAGGTTCCTAATGAGAGAGATATTAAGTTAAAATCAATGTGGGAGTAGTTCTTGTAGACCAGGGGAAAGTGTGTCATTATTTTTGCTGGCCAAATATAGTATCATCATCCATTAACTCCCTCGCTGAAAAATATCCTGTATCTCACTGGGATGCTGATCAAGTCATGTTCTTGTATATGATTTCTCTTAAGACGTGCCTAGCATGTATTTTAGCAGGAAAATTTATGGGAGGAGAATCTCAAAGCACTGAGAAATTTGTCTTGCTAAATTTTACCTGTATCCTACAAATGTCCAAAAAATAAAAAGGAAAAAAGCGATGGTATCAAAAAAACATCTGTTGTAGGTTACAGGTAGTAATTTTACCCAAACAGACCATTCTAAGAATATCAAACCTGAACTAGCAAAGTTATTTGGGAAGGTAGATCCAAAGCCGCAAAAAACATACTAAGTGTGAAAGTGCAAGAAACAAATATTTGTCACGAGGAAATTCAGGATCTGGTGTTCAAGTAAGGTTCAAACTATGAAAAGGCAATATAATCCATGCTGCATGCATGCTTTTAAGGATCTGCTGTTCTAACTAGAGCTAGATAATTTTAGTCTGAATATTTTGTACCCTCAAAATACAGTTTGGGGTTGTCTGAAATTATTGATGAATTTGGGTTAAACAAAGTGAATAATTTTGAGTGAAAAAAATTATTTCAAAAGCGTATTTGAGTTCAGCATTGAATAAAAATTCATTATGGGTACTGCTTATGCTCTGGAGGAAGAATTTTAAATAGTTGCTCAGGAAAAGTATAACAGCAGAGTCCTTCCTCTCTTTTAGATTAAGGTCATGGTCTTTGTTTTTATTCTTCTAGTTTGGCCACGCAACTGAAAACACAGTTATTCATCCAGCTCTGTACTTGTTCACATCGATGTAGAAATGCTATTGAGAAATTCATTTCATTGAGCATCTCTAAAAGAAGATATATCTCAAATCTAAAGCTTCTGCTCGCTTCAGTTATATGATTTCTAACCTTAAGTCAGAGACAGGACATAAAATCTATCTTGTTTGGTATTTTCTGGTATTGTGATCACCCATACTATGTCCTTCTCAGGGAAAACAGTAGAATGTGCCTCAGGGACATTTCGCTTAGCATAAACAAAATGCAGCTCTTTGGAAAGGCCTCAAGCCGTAAGTGACGTGCATTTGAAAGACACGGTGGTTGGGGGTACATGGGAGCAGCTGTGGTCAACAGCAAAGCAGAGGACACGGGGCGCCAGGCTTTGCCAACAGGAGATGCCAAACCCCAGACCCTTCTCTCTGCCCTCACACAAGCCACCTGGGGAAGTGTTTCTGGCAGCAGCCAGAGGGTCTGTCCTGGAGGGACCTCCTCACCTGCCAGGCAGTGGCCATGCCAGCGGGTTTTGCAGCAGTTCCTGAGGGTTGCTGCCGGTGAGGGCTCCCTGACCCACCAGGGAAGGGGGCCTGGGTGTGTACGGGGCAGACCTTTTACTGCAAAGGCAATCCCCACTCTCATTAACCTCCTCGTTTGATAATGAGCCACTAATAGAGCGAATTAAAGTTGGCAGCCTTTGCCTTGCAGCTGTTCTCCGCTCCCTCCTGCTGAAGACGGGCTTTGGGGAGCTGGTTGGCCATCAGGAGATGCTGCTTCCCTTAGGCTCTGCCTTCTCCTTGCATAACACTGTCCTAGCCCCGTGGCTCTCCGCATGGCTGAGGCACCCAAATGGCTGCATTTACCTATTTCAGCGCTGGTAGAAGTCAGGCAGGCTTATTTTGAAGCTTGGATGTCTCAGAGTTTCTGCCAGAAAATGAAGAGTTTGCTATGAACTTTACGTTGCATGCTACCAGAATTACTTAAATTTCTGTTAAATCTTTGTCATTTTTTTTTTTCCTTAGCTGGTTACATGACTTTTGGAAAAGTCCTTTAAGTCATATTATAACATTATAAATCACCTGCCGAACGACTGGGATTGAAGGTGGTTGATTCCTCACAATGACTGCAAGATCAAAGGTATGGCTGTCCTCCAAAAGCTGTGATGCTTCACATCAAAGTTCACAATGAAAACTGTCTCAATTTTTCTCTTCAGCATTTGGATTTGACTTCATGACAATAACACTTCAACTGGCTTATTCAGCCTTCGTTTGTCAGAGGACATGGCTGTGCTCGTTAGCATGGCAAATACAAACCCAAATGGAGCGACCCTGATTTCAAATCTTCTGTTCCTAGAATTTGTGAGTCTGTTTAAAAAGAGCGAACGTCTTTAGCACTGCTATAAATATCCCTTTGGTAAATGCCCTGAGTATCTTTCAATCCATGCTGATCCTTGTAATCACAGCCGCACTGTTCTGGTCATGTCATTGAAAATGCTTTTGACAGAACAAATGATGATCACCTGTGCTAGAGTTTGTAAAAAGCCTAAGATCCAATCTGCTATTTCATCAAGAAAAAACAACATTCAGTTCATTTCTTTCTCTCTTTCATGTGCACTGCTTTTCACTGGGACATGCTGTTTTTTCACTAGCTTTTTTTTATTCTTTTTCTCCATGAGCCTCACAAAACAAATAACTGGTGGGAAGTTCATAAAGGAATTGCTTTTACTTGCTTCAGGTGCTGACGGCCTGGTGTGGCTTGCTATGTTGTTTTTTTTTTTTTCTTAGAACAGGAAAAAAAAGTTTAGGGACTGGACTCTGCTTTGCTTAAGAGTTCTGCAGATGTGCAATGGCTGATATTCCTGTACCTATCCTTGCACAGCAGAACTAGACTTTAAAGTGTCTGAAGTTGGTATATTCAGAGAATATCAGTCATAAATACTTTTATGTCTGACTCATTTAAGCTGGAGTTGTAACTTTCACATTGCCATGTGCCTTTATATTATTGAAGTTTAAAGGAATTCCTTTCGAAGCCTAACGTTTGGCTCATGATGAAAGAAAATCAAACAGCTTATTCGGAGTTACGTTAAATAATTACATGCGTAACCCTTTAAATGCTAGATATGCAAATAAAGTGTTATACGGTCACTTCTATAGCAAAGACTTAAGGCCAAATTCCCCCTGTCTATCCCCCTCCCCAATTCCATTCTTGTTTCTTCTTCTGAAGTTATCTGAAACCGAAATTACCCCTAGCAAAAATGGATTGGTTAGACAAAATCCAGCTTAACTCCTGAAAAAATGTTTGTAGCAACGGACCCAGTTCTGTATCCAGCATTACTGCTGACATAATTGGAAATTCAACTGAATTGAAGACCCACGGGGTTATTCCCCGTTTCTCATGGTACTTGCTGTGACCCCCGATACTGTAGACTTTTCCAGGTGGGAAAAGGTACATCTGAGTCATAAATATACCTACACTGATAAACAGCCACAGACCCTGAAAGGCAATTGCCGCTGTTTGTCTCACTGCAACGGGCACACCAGCGGAGATTTCAGAGAGCATCACGATGCTGAACCTGGGCAGGGAGACCGATACCTGTGCAAAATATGTATGAATTCAGCAACCCCCCTCAACCTGCGTTAGACCTATCTTGTGTTAGCTGACCCACAAAGACTGACGTTATTTCAAACTTTTGCATAGGTGAAGGAGCTAAAAACTTAAATCCTGCGAAAGATCTAGGCCTAGCTGAGTCATCCAAGGTAATTTAGGAACTCCTTGGATTTACGCCCTCTGCTCCGACCACTCTTAAGGTTAATACACAGGATTATCTATTTAGGATCTGTCATTTCACTCAAACCATTAAAAAAGGGAGATTCACACTACAGAGGGACACATTTTCAAAATATTATGAAGTCTCTTTTATAAGATCTTGTTTGTATGATAACTTCTTATTAACTTAATTGCTATCCGCAACTAAAGAGAGACAGAAAAAATTGCCTTTTTTCATGGGATCAAGTACTTCAAGGAGAACACTGGGCTTCATTGTATTAGAGCATTTTTGGCTTCCTCATTGCCCTGAACCAGGACAATTTGTTGTCAAAATATGTGAGCAAATATCATAAAGCCTGGGACAAGGAGCAAAATTTTCTCTAATCTCAGAGAAGATTAAGTTTAAAATCTGGGCTATGATTCAGATCAGGGTTTGTTTGTTTGTTTTTTTGTTTATGTCTTTTTTTCTTTCTTTCTGTTTATTTGATCTAAAATAGTCTCTCCTTACAAAGTCTTTGTTTCTGGCAATACTCCATCTGACTTCAGTTTGTTTGCTGGAGCTTGTGTTTATGTACCACAAGAAATGTCTGCCTTCACCCAAAGCTTTGCCAGAATAAAAATTGCAATATTTGACCTTTATGTCCAAGACCAGGGATGGGCACGAACTAGTTCAGATCAAATGTAGAAAGAAGCTTTGGCCTTAAACAATTTTAAGAACACTTAAATGTACCAGTATGTATTTGTGTATTTTTCCTATTTTTAAAACATTTGGAAAAAGAATACAAAAGGTAGAGAGAACTGTATTTCTGAGCCACAAACAAAACCCTCGCGCTGTGAGAACTGGAAACGAACAAATGTATTTTTAGGTGCTTGTTACCACGATGTTACTCTTTTGTTTAGATCACACAAATATGACCATTGCTTAACTTTGTCATTCACTTTCTAAATATTTTACAAAAGGGAATAAACCATGTTCATTTTTGACAGAGTGCTGTTGCATGCAAGGGCACTCACAGTTTGTTTATAGCATACCAAAAGCATTCTGTTAATGAAACATTTCAAGGCTAATGAACCAAAACTTTGCACCAAACAGACAGTGGCTGCAAACGCTTTCTTGTCTGCGTTTGTCAGAGTTCACGTTTCAGCTGTGATCTCCGCTCCACCCACCCTGCGCCGCTGAAGATAAAACAACATCTCGGATTGACAAGTCAAGTTTGCAAGAGTAGCTTTCTATGAAAAAGCTGCAGCAAGTCATGCCATTAACTCTTTTGAGGCAAATACAGTCAAGCTTTTTGGGCAAATTGGCTACCACTGGGGGGCCGGGCTGCTGTCCTGTTCCCCTGAAGTTTTAACGTCCTAGCAATGAGCCTGGAATAAGGTCCAGGAGGAATAATGAGAAAGTACCATTTGCAAAGAGGGATTTCACCTGTATGGTCTAGTGATTCTGTATAAAATCAACAGTTGGCTTTTGGGAAGATGGTTAGCTTGGCAATGCTGACACAATTTCAAGACCTTTCACTATGTTTTCACTACGGAATGTTTTATGGTGGCCACTTCCAAACTGAATTACGACCAAAGGAATCCAAGGTCTTCATCCTGCAAGTCTATAAGCAGCCAAGCGAACATCCATGGCAAAATCTTGATCCAAGGTGAAGTGGTAAAGGCATCACTCTGGGGATCTAAGTTCACTTCTGCTCTGTCTCTGATTTTCTTTGTGGGCTCGGGTAAAATGCTCTTACAAGACTTTTTCTAGCTGTGCATTTGCACAGTATCTGGCAAAGACCCTACTCTGATTTGGAGCCCCCAAGCGGCACCTTGAGTGAGCAAGCTATGTCATTGATCTGGAACGAACCTCCACTCAGCAGAAGTAAGGTCTCCACCAGCCACCTTGCAAATGCATGGAGTAAGAGAAAGGTGTAAGCAGAGAATGGGTAGGTGTGGAGACGGAGATTAATCTACATCTTTTCTAGTTCGTGGTGAAGATAGCCTCAGATCCATGGTTGCACCTAACTCTATGAACAGCCCAAAGTCCCCTGGCACTGTGAAAGTGCTGTGAACACAGGATTGGGTTGGGGTTGTTGGTGCTGCCCATCTCAGGCCATCATTCCTGCAGTCCACCTCACCTGGGCTCTCACCAGGAATCCAGTCCATCTTGTTTAGAAGGGAAACTCCTTTGTATGTGAATCCAAACCCATGTGTATTAACACAAACAGTTGTTTATTTTGATGAATGTAGCGTCAGTAATGTGATCTAGAGCAAATACTCCAAGCGTTGTTGTTGAAATCTTAGTATTTCATTGCTGTCCCTGTTGTTCACACAAGTCAGTGGCTTGTCTGCTTCAGAAGAAGGTAGAGACTTACATCAGGTACATTCAAAGATGCTTTTTGAACAGGGTCTTCTCTCTTAATGGGCTGTCCTAGCAGCTTGCCACGGGATTGGAGGCAGAGCCAAAAGGCATCAGACAGTTTCTACCACGTAGAACAAAAAGGATTTGGTACAAGGAAATTTGAGAGAAGAGCTAATCAAGAAGAAAGGGTTCTGGTAGATCCCAGTGACAAATAAGAGATTCACAGTCTTTATTGGCATAGTGCCATTACTATCTATATTCAAAAAAGGGTAATTCTGTGAGCACAGTTGCAGGTGAACACTCTGCATACCATCATACAACTGCGATTACAGTTATAACTGATGTAAACCTGTTCCTTGGGCATTATGCTTCATTGTTCCAATAAAGTTACTTAAGTTACTTCTCGCACTAGGAAAAAAAAAAAAATCTTCCCCGAATTAAAAATGTCTTGGAAAACAACTGTGTATAGGCAATAGCTACTATATTTTTAAGAACAGTCATTGTCTTTCAGGCAGCTGGAAAGTTTATTTCTACTGGTTTTGAATCCGAGATAATCATCTTCACCAGCCACAACGAACAGGCCCTGTCTGGAAGTAGAGAGACAATATCTTTAGCCTACTTTTCTCCCAGGAACATGTTTGAGTGTGGTTTTTGGTTTGGTAGTGGAGTTCTCTGATGTGTATCAAATGAAAAACAGGAGTGTTTTTTTATCACCATCATTTGTAGATGTGGCCCAAGTTAGCACTGGGTAAACCTACTACCTGCAAAGCGAAATATGAATAAATTCACCTGCTTACTCTGAACTCCTGTTATTCAGTAGCTCAATTTTTTTCCAAGGTTTTTCACTCCATTAACATATGAGTTACCTTTAGTGCATAGTATGTGCAGATGCAATTAAATAATGAATTTTTTTTTAACTGAAATCAGTGAAATCACACTGTTGTGAAGTGGAATATGTAGCCATCATGTAGCAGGACTGTTATCTTGTTGAATAGCAGGTGAGGATCGCAGTGTCCTCAGTATGCAATAAAAAAACCTCTTTAGATGATGTCCAAAGTGATCTTTTGAGTTGCTACTCCCAGGATATATCCTTCAGGAATAAATAAAAAAAAAAAGAAAGGTAGGAAATCAGTGAATGACTAGGAATTTGTGCTACAAAACACTGTTCACCGGCTGCCCTCCAATTCTTCGTCTTGCAAGAGATGCTCCTGCCTTTTGCTAGAGATGACAGCCACTCCTACTGGGCTACTGCAGCAGAGACAAGCTCAGAGTAAGTCCTCTTAATAACTGCTGTGTTTGGAGAAAAGAGAGAAAGATGATAGTTTTTCCATTTTAGATCTTTGGTGGAACAAGCTCTCTCTGAGTCTGGCAGAGCTCCTGGGTTTTTAGCCTGCTACTTTGCTTTATCCCATTACTGTTATCATTCTTCTGCTCTCCACATTGCACCAGCTGACAAACCCCCAAGCAAATATGAATGCAAATGCCAAGGGCAATACTGAGGAGATGTCATCTTGTCTTGTTTGACACAATCCTCTATATCTTGGATGTATTGGTAAAATCCTCTTCAATACAGTGAAACCTGATAGCTCCCTTAAGGTAGGGATGAAGATCTGAAATAAGTTATTTTATGTTGCTTCAAGAGAAATTTGCAGGGAGTACATAGATAGGACATATCATGCAATGGGATTCATTTTAGCAAATATAAATGCCTGCATTTCGTGAGGCTACAAAGGCAGCTTGAGGTTTTCTTCTATGGGAGCCCAGAAATGGAGACAGCACGATATAGCCAGTTGCTGACTGGTCTTTCACTCTTTGGAGCTGAGCCTGAGACCTCCAATTTCAAAAGTGAGTATTGATTTTGGGTATCCAATTTGAAGCTCCTTAAAAGTAGCACGTTTTAAAAAGTAGTAGTAGATAGAAAGAGGGAGTCCCTCAATTTCTGCAAATCAGGCTTTTTCTAAGTGGCTCGAGCTACTCATCCTGGAGTGCTTATATAGTCCAGCAACAAAAGATTTCCAAATGACTTTACTCATGAGTGAAGGTAGATGGCACAATATAAATGCACTACAAGGAATCTCAAAGCGCCTTTTATGTGTGCTGTATATTTGTGCTTAATCCTGAAATCACAAGTATTTTCAAGCAACGTTAGTAGAGAAGTAGAATATTGGTATAGTTGAGTGTTTTACTGTTAAATCTTTGCTCATTTTGCATGACAAAAGCGAACAAGATTAAGTGTGTTGAATCATTTCCAAACACTTCTCCTCAAGAGACAAACAATGCGTGAAAGCAATATTTACAATATTTTTAACATAAATATTGCAAGAAACCTGAAGAGCGCATATTTTACATTTAAAAGAACTCTGCTTCATTAAATTGGTAAGTCAATTAACTGAGAAAAACGTAGTCGACATTTATTTCAAATGTGAAAGGCATTTTACATATTTTAATTTTTTTATGATATTCTGCTGTGTAATAGGAGTCCATAATTATCTGTCAAAGCCACCGACTTACCTTTTTTCTCCAAAAGCTACTCCATAATAAAGTGCTACTGTCATAATAGCTATTCTACTTTTCTCTCTGAAGTTCTTTCCCACTTGGAAGAATAATAGGTATTGAATATAATTCTACAGAATCAGCTTCTGTAAGGCTAAAACAGGTGTTTAACTGGAAAAGAATAGTGTTTAAAAAGGATTAAAATTGAAACAGGAAGTATTTTGTGCCAAAAATATTGTGCTTAAGGTTGCTCATGATCTGAAAGTTGATATTTCAGACAAAGGTTTACTTTCATTTGGGCGGAATGATTTCTGTATCTTATTATCCTTTCAAATACCTGCAGAGAAATGTTAGAAAGCCCAGCCAAATGGGTGGACACGCCCTGTATTTTGGCAATTTTTTGAAAGTGACACCTGGACAAACATCTGGGCAGCCTAATCTGTCAGCGGTAGTGAAAGTCAACCAGAAAGGTCAAAAATGCTGTAGACAATCGTAATACTTTGATTTAATAATACGTTTAGCTTAAAGCTGTGAGGAAGGCTGGCTCAAAGAAATGCAGTGAAAGTGGGTGGGAATTTGATAAGGCGGTGAAATGAAGAAGGTCCTGTTTTAGCCTGGCATTGGCAGAATTTCAGTGCTGTCCCTCAACTGCCCAGCCACATCAACTCACCTCATAGGTGTCCCGAGGGAAGGAATGCAGGCCCTACTGCAGGAAGGTAGGTGCACAGCGCTGGGGCTGTAGCCTGGCGCCTTCTCCTTGATGGATTTTAATATCTGGGGAGGCTTGTTTCGATAGAGAATGAGACCAGGTTTTGGAAAATCTAACATACTCTGAAAAATATGGGGTCACTTTTCTCTGCCCAGCTCTGGTAGTAGGTCCTGGTCCTTCAACATCTAGATAGTAATGTGCATGAACCATTATGTTTTAAGGTGCAGCAGAGCTAGGGGCAAAGAGCTTGAGATAGTGTTTTTGCTTTATCACCATAAAACTCTACTCGAAGTCCATGATGAAAGGAAAACTTGATGTCCTTAAACTCTTGCTGTCTTTCCTTGACTGGTGTTCCTCCAGAGATGGAGAGAGACTGAGGAGCACAGAACACACCTAAATTGTCCTGTCTTCCCTGCACCATCCTGTAGGCCTCAATACTCTCCAAAATCTCCATCACGGTTTCTCCTGCTACACCGGGATGTTCCTTTTTCACCTGAAGTGCCATTTGACTGAGCCATGACACCACATTTTACAAAGGGATGTCTGTGAAGCAGCCATGTGATTTACTGCTACCTTGAATACTGTTGTCAAGCCTCTTATTCTTTTTTAATTAGCAGAGTGTCCTTTCACATTGTAGGTAATGGGATTAAATGAGTGGTTTTGCACAAGAAATAGATTTGATTTCTTTAATAAGAAATTTTACATTATTTCATCTCTGACAAACCTACTAACCGTGACATTTGGTCTGCGATGAAGAAGACAGCCCAGGCCTGAGATCTGACCATATTATGAATTTTTCATGGAACCTAATCATAAATTAAACCCCAAGGGGAAACGTAGCCGAAGAGGGATGCTCTTTGCAGAGTAAAGTAGTAAAGCGGACAATACATACTTTTTCTGAAAACTGAACTTCTAGGATGTTTTTTACTCTGATCTGGTCTTTTGACCTTAGAGATGAGGTCAGCAACTTGGCCACCATGTTGTCACAGCTGGGCACAGTGTATTGGCAGAGCTACTTATACTGAATTCACTCCTGCTTGTTTCCCACACACACAGCAGGTACTTTCCCCTACTCATGTTGCAAAGCACGGTACCCTACAAGTGGTCAGTCTGGTTCCAGCAAAACTCCGCATGAGTAAGGCAGTAGTAATCTTGCTCTTAATTAGCAGAGAAGTGCTACAATGGAATTGCTCATGGAAGAGGAGGCTTCTGTAATCAGGATGTCTATTTAGATATATGCCCTGTGACAGCTTACTGGCAAGAAGGGAAACCAGTTCATTTTTTGAACAGGTGTGACATTATGAATGTGTCACATGTCCCAAGAGCTTGGCTTCTGCTTCCCAGCATCCCCAATGGTATGTTACTCTTTCCTTTGTAGGGTGACAACCATGTTTCAAATGCTTCCGTCCCAGCTGTTAAATTTATGAAGATTATGACAGTTTCACACCTGCCAAGCAAATGGACATTGCCCTTCTAAATGGACGTCTAATTGGCGCGCAGTTTCATTTGCATGCGTTTTCAGTTTTCAACAGGTGGCACTAAAGAGCCAATAAATGATTCTATTCCCAGATTCCAGCATGCAAACTCCTGGGCAGGCACTTTTATGTGTGTTTATCTATTTAAATATGGTATTATAATTCCAACATAATTAGTCATCTAATTGAATTGCATGACCACATCCATCCAAGACATTTGCATGTACAATTAATTAGGATTTATCTAAAAGCACTCTTTTTGTTCTCTATTTCCTACAAGTTAAATTACTTATGGATGGATTAGATGCTGATTTCATTTTGTAAGTGTTACAATACATATACTTGGAGAAAAATAAGTCTGCAGAACTGGTAAGCAGAAGACAAGCAAAGAATTCTTTTTCCTTTCCTTTCTATTTTGATAATGCTACCAAGGGCCAATGCTCTAGAGCATGGCCAGCGAGGGCCAGACTAGCTGTAGTCCTAGAGAAGTAAAAGTCTGTAGTGTCTTCTTCAGACTCCTTTATTTTAGCAGAAACAGGATTTACAAAAGCAGAACGGCTTTCCACATACTACTAGGTTTCAACCTTCCTCCAGCACAATTTTTACTTAAACTTAACATGTTCCTGATGGTTGCAATGCATTTGTCAATTTGCATTCTTGAAAAATAACGGTCAGAAAAAGAAACCGTTAAAGACTTCCTTAGGAAACTGCCTTGTTTTCATGCAAAACATTTCCATCCATCCCAGTTGTAGGAGCAAATGGAGACTCACCTTGAGATGTGTTGTGCTACACCAAATGGGAACTGAAATACTATGAATGGCCCAGAAATAGAAAATTAGCTTTCAGGAGGAGTCCAAACTGATGGTCAACCAAAATACATCAGAAACAGGTAGGGCAATATGCCTTTAGTTTCTTAATTTTTTGACAGAGTTCTTTTTCTTCACAGTGTATGTGTTTGCCTCAATATTGGCTGCTACAGGACAATGAAGCTCTTCTTACACTCATTCTTTTGTCATCCAGTTGCAACCAGCGCAGGATGTACCTGATCACTTCCAGAAGAATAAGCACAATTGAAGAAAAGCTTTGAACACCCAGCTGAGATATATGTGAAGGATTAGAAATACAACTGTGCAAAAACAACCAACCAACCAGCCATTTCGTTTTGCAGGAGGGTGTGTTACAACTAAAATATGCTGTGTTTCAGTCCTGGAGCTCTGAGGACAGTTTGGTCCTGAAAACTGGGCAGAGAACAAGGAAAACGGTCCCAAGATAGTCCATGTTTAGAAGTAATTTCACCAGTAAGGTAGAGCACACTAACGTGGCGACACCACAGCGTAAAAGGGAGGAGCAGGTCAACATTCCCCATTTTCGTGTAGCCTTTGAAGTGACCTTTGCTTTGCAGCTCTCTCTTTCCATCAAATTATCTCTCGTATCTCCTATATGAGCTCTTTTAGTCCACGCCTTCTCAGAGGCTTTTTGTTCCATGAATGGCTTCTGGTGGGCGAAGTAGTAGGTTTAAAATTGTTCCTCTCTGAGATCTCTCTCCTTTTTTTTCTTTTACTTCCAAATTGCTTTTTTCTTCCTTTTCTTTCCCCATCTTTGTGTATGTGTGTTTGTGGCAGGGGTGGGGTGGGTATATTTTTATCAATATTTTATTCTTTTAGAAAAGCTCACCCTATACTTCCAGAGGAGTAAACAGTGAGTCCCCAAGGGGTATGCTGGCTGCTGAGAGCATCTTTAGCAAGTATTTCTGATCTGGGTGTTTCTCTCACTGTTACTGTTTTTAGCATCCTATTAGAGTTAGGCCAGATGGATTTTCTGCTGGCAGAAGTACCCACTGTCTGACTGAAATAGATTTTTTTTGCATCTCAGAAAGTTAGTGGAAGGAGGTTTCTTCCTACAGTTCATAAGGTATCAGTAAGGACTGTCCGTCTCAACCTTTCATTAAATAACCTATTGCTAATTGCAATGTGCTTAGCCTCAGCCTTATCCTTACTTTTATGTTTAAGTGCTTTGTTGAACAGAATGCAAGCCGGCTCAATTCTTTGCTGAACTGCAGATGAAAGAACCACAGCCAGACACAAATATGTGTGTGCAGTGTGAGCATGCGTGTGTGCATTTAAGCTGTGACAACTGATGGACAGTACTATGTCTGGCAGATACATATTGAAGGATGATTACAGCTAGAGCAGAATTAGAGGAAATAGTTGAGTGGATGGAACAAAATGAAAAGAAAAGGACTAGAAGGAAATTAATCTTCCTTAATGTCTAGGTCATTTAAAATTCAACAGGGGAGAGTTTTGTAATGCGGTGTAAGGCATAATTTTCCAGTGGCCCAGGAGCCAACAACCTGGTCTTTGTCTACTTTGTAAAACCATCCGAGCAATGCACTGTTCTCCCATCTACTGAAACTCCGCTCTTTCCCGTTTCATTTTGTGGGACAAAACCATCCTTTGCAGACACATGCACCTTTTTATTCTTCTGCAAAATAATACTTTTATACACTGTTGTGTATAAAGGTTGCAGGCTTCTTGACCTCAGTGGAAATGCTTGTTTGTGACTTTAGAGAGTGCACTCTGCCAACAGCCCATTCACCTCCCATGGTGACAGATGCAGCAGGGCTGATGATATGTAATATACTGTATGTGGCTTTCAACCATCCATCAACGCATGAGAAGTCCAGAATCACATCCATATTTCAACAACTTGCCAAAGCTTCCGCTGAAACAGTGGACCGTAATTCAAACATCTGATAAATGTTTGTAAGAGTCTAAAAAGCACAAATTCAAGAAACTTTAAAAAAAGATAGAAAAACTGTAATACCAAGCTTAATTTTTTGGAACTAATTGACTCTTACTTTATTACCTAGTAAAAGGATTGGAGTTCTGAAAGTTAATGGCATAACATTTAAATTTGCCTGAAAAAAAAAAATGAAGAGGTTTTACTTTGGCAACAATTTGTTATCTGCAATTTGAAAGGCAAGTAAGGCAATAATTCCCCAGGTGCTGACTGGCAAGAGGTCAGATTGCTGGAAACAGAAGGATACTGAAAACCAGATGAGAAGAAGGGGAAGTCAGTCGTGTCTTTACTAAAATCTAATTAGGAAATAGCATCTTGTCCTCTGGTCTGGAAAGAGCAGAAACTCTCAGTGAAATATCAGCAAACAGTTAGGCATCTTCAAAGATATTAATTAAGTAAAATTTGGAAAGTGCTTTGAAGATGAAAAATGGTAGGGAGTGCTAAGTATCACTATTAGCAGGACCAAAGTGTCAACTGATGTTGTCTGTCTGCATAGTATTGGGTGAACACTTGGGTAATTAAGGTCAAATGAACAGCCTCGCCTGGTCAACTTATTGGGCAAAGCGTGTCTCGTTGCAAGATGTGGTTATCTGTGCGACTAAAAGACCTGGAAAGTGAATGTCTGCGCCAAACATATTTCATTGCTTCAGGAGCCACCAGTAGCAACAGCTGTCTCTCACTTTTTAGGCCTGTCTTATGCTCTCTAGATACCAAGGCAGTGAGCAGTTTTTTAATAGCATTTATCAGTTTCTAAACTTGTGATTGTTAGTTTGACGTCATACCTGCCTTCGTTAAAGGCTTGCATGCCTTCTTGAACTAAGACAATACCTCATTCTCCAGATCTAATTTTTCCAGCTTACCAATATTTTAAGACTGAAACCTTTATGGAATTAATTTGGCAAAGGTTGAGGTAGTGAAGGATTGCTATTGCTGACCAAGAGGTGCTATTCAAACCTCTATTTACAGCCTGCAAGTGCACTTCAGCCCTTGTGTTATTCTTCTGCGAGCTCTTGTCATGGACTGACCCCAGTTTGCTACAACCTCCGGGATATAAAAAAGAGGGTTGCCGTAAGCTTTTGCTGTACTTTTGCTGTATCAAACTGGGAACTGCATAAGTAACTGTTAA
The DNA here is from genome assembly GCF_028500815.1 of Rissa tridactyla. Lineage (NCBI taxonomy): Eukaryota > Metazoa > Chordata > Aves > Charadriiformes > Laridae > Rissa > Rissa tridactyla. Next base: position 158,445,002 of record NC_071467.1, on the reverse strand, counting down.
TTTGCTAAGTTGAAATCCCCAGATACTACGGCCCAATATGCACCAAAGCTGCGCCACGAACATGCAGTCAAACTATGGGTGAGTGCAGCTGGGCAGGGGAGCAGCCCCCAGCACCGTCTCAGCCATGGGCACGGGGTGTGCTGAGACGCGGGCAGGAACAGCAGACCAGGACTCACAGCCCAAGGCCTGAGGAGCACGACCACGCAGACATCCCAGTAAGAAGGCCCAGGTTTCTCAAATGCTCGGTTCTGTTGCAAAATCAAGTTTAGAGGCAGCTTAAGCTGTCCTGCATAACAGTTTCGAAAGCCGGAGGCGCACTCACGCCTGAGCCTTCGGTCTCAGCTGGGAGAGAGCCAGTAACGGTAGATGGAGGCTGCTGCCAGTGCTTGATACCACCTGGCTAAGACTTTAATCAGCTAAGAAATTGTTGCAGATACTGCTTTCCAGCTGCAGTTCTTTGCTTCCATCTGTACCTAGTGCCAGGACAACGTGGACAACCTTAGCACAAGCTCAGTGTAACCACCTGCTTGGCTTGTGAGCAGATGTTTTGCCTTTGGGCTGCAGACTGGGACCTCCATTTCATAAGTGAGCAAGTATAACAAAGCATCCCTTTCTGTTAAACATATTGTCTGTTTTATTTTTAAAATGGCAAAAATCTCCCGACACATTTCACGTAGGAGAACACCAGATGAGCATCACCGAGGTGGATTCAGGCAGAATGGTGTCACTCTCTGGCAACGAACAAAGAGCCAAACCAAGCCAGCTCCCAAATCTTGTTGTTTTTTTTTTACTGAAACACAATGTCATCCAGTTAGTACTGTAAAGGTGAACTGTGCATTCCTATGTTCCGTAAAAATTCAGAAACGGATGCCACAAAGCTCAAGGGAAACCAGGATGGGGCAGGCCTGGCTGTGTTAGTTATAACAGTTCTGCACACAAATAGCACGATAAGAACATCCCCAGTGGCCAATAACGCAAACTAAATTGCCTTGAAATATAACTAGAAGGAGAACAGCTTTCCATTTAGCACATCTTGCTGATTGAATCCAAAGCAATTCTTCAGAGCAAAGCCAACACAGAGCACAAGACCATAAAGCTGCAAGTCCTTTCACAGTCATAGGCTAAGACTTACAGAGAAAACTTGTGCATCCTGAAAGAGGCAGCAAGAAAGACTGCTAAGAGTCTTGTCACCATGTTTCCATGCTTCTTGTCTCTGTTCCACACCTGATACAGACGCTTGTCAGGATATCTTCCTATTAAAACACATGAGCAGACTTTAGATGCATACATTCAAAAAGTCATCGCTGAGCACTGCAAGTTCTGGCTTTCAGTCAACATCTGTGTTTTGGATCTCCGGATGCCTTTGTGAGGGATCTGCTTTCGGAGGAGCAGCTACCTGCAGCCTGACTGTCTGATGGGGACAGCCCTGTCAGGCATGCTCTCAGCACAGAGACGCTCTTGGATGCACAGCAGAGCGCAGTCCTTATCTCTTCAACGCATAAACCTGCCTAGAGTATGGTATACCTCTTCCTTCATAGCCTGGAGGTCGTGGCATGTACAGATGAAGGATTTAAGATCTAAACTTTGAGTCCTGCTCAAAATGACTTTAAGAATCCTGATGACTCTTTAGTTTTTTTAGTTATGAGTGTTGGGCTTTTCTCCTTTCCACCAGAGCTAAAATAATCAGCATCTAGGGTGAAGAGGAGACACCTAGGGAGAATAAATAAGAATAATTAAACTGAATGACAGACAGAGCCTCCCGCTATTAATATCTCCTACTGTCTGTGTCCCAATCTCACAGGGAGCTGTACCCAGCTACCCAAAGGATCAGTAGCTCATTTAGCATTTGTCATACCCCGAGGATGAGTCAGTCTATGATTTAACTAATCTGGCACAGGGCACTTGCCGCAATGCCAAGTTTGATCAGACTCTTTCAGTGGTTCAGCATTACAGAAAAGAGACACTAAAGTCTAAAGGTGATGTTGACTCAGCTATTTGGCTCCTGCCAGTGAACATTAGTGATTTTTTGAACTGCTTAGATTCCACTTCTAATGAAAATCCATTTAGACAAAGTAATTTACATGCATTGCTCATTTCCATATGAAGTTTGAAGCCTTTGCTACATTGCTACAAAGAGATGCAGTTCCGAATGCAGTCATTTCTCTCTGCCCTCATACCATACATGAATGATTTTGTCTCACATAATTGCTTGGTATCAATACTCAGTAGATATATTTTGACACATGACAGAAGATAATGGGATTTCCCGGGGAGAGGAATGAAACAGAATATTCTAGTAGCAAGAAGGGGGGTTTTGCATTGGATTGATTAAAAAGTTTAGCTGGTGCCTCAAGAACATTTCATCTATGCAGCTAAATCAAAAATCGCCCAGTCATAGCTGGTAGCAAGTAGCAGGCTATGTAGCTCCAAGACATTAAGGAAAAATTCCCGCTGTCTTGAAGTCAGTGGTAAAACACACATTGATTTGCATGAGGTGAGAACATCATCCCGCAAAAGGGGTAAGAGCCAAATAAGCACTTCAGCACTTACATGCAGATTTCACGGGCCACGGTGAATAAAAACTTTAGGCGTCTAGAAGTAGCTGAAAGGGAATTGGGGCTGCAGGTTTTCATGCTGTCATCTTAGTGCCTAAAGGTTCACCAGACACCAGCAAGAATGGGTCTTTATAAAAAAGTGAAGCCAAGTCTCCCGGGGAGCTCAGCCAGGACCAGAGTCTCCCTCTGAGGGGATCAAATCCCTCTGACCCCAACGAGCGCGCTGGCTTCGCACCTGCCAGCTGGTTTTACGGAGGCACTCTCTACCTCTCCTTTTGACCTTTTACCAGTGAAAGGAGTACAAAATTCAAGTGTGTGTGTGATGGGGGGGGGGAGATGAGAAAAAAGCTGGACACAGGAACTCTAATGCAGTGATTGGGAACTAAGCAGAGAGAGATCTCAGTTTTGGTTCCTGGCCCCAGAGCTTTTCCTGTATGCAGTATTATCTGCCATATAAACTACAGAATTGTTCTTAGTTTGAGGATAAGAAATTAAGATCCTGAAAATTTACAAAAACTTACCTGAGATCCTACTTTATGGCAGTACCAAGTTAATAGGACCTCCAGACTCAGTATGTCTCACTCACTGGCCTTAAGTAGATTAAGGTTACCTGTGTTTTTCTAGTTGTATATTCAAAAAGATCTTGCGAAACTATTTATTTTAGACTAGATGATAGCTGGGACATTCTGTAGATGTGCTCCTTTTTCTTCCCAGCCTTCCTATATTGTTACGACCTTCCATAGAGCAGACATTCAGCTGCTCTAGCGATGGGCAACGGTGTAAAGCTCTAAGCTAGAGAGATGGATGTTGGAAGAGCAACTTTCACCGCCTCTTACTTGCCTTTTCTTTAAGTAATTAGAGCCCTGTATTTACCCTGGCAGTGCTCACGGAGCCTACATTTACAAAATGAAACTGTCTATGAGGCGGTACATTTTCAGCAAGCCATTTGAAGCTGCAGCTCTGAGACAGCCAAGTGCCTGATTTTGGATGGTGCCGAGCAGACCTAGGGGAGGTGTTGGGGTTTTTACTTTCAGGGCTACAGGGGGTTGTCAAAAGATATATTTGCCCAAATACATAATTTTGTTCACTTGTGGGCATTTGGAAACTGAAAGTAAATACCTTTGGCTTCTGAAAGAGAAAAGAAAGTAAAAATAGTATTACTTCTCTTGTACTTAAAACGTAAAGGGGGTTTGTACTGCCCTCATTGTGTAAGCCATGTCAAACCTGTGCCCAGAGCAGTTTTTGATGACAGCATCCCCCAAAATTTTCTGCCTTTCTGCTACACTACAGGGGAGTTTTGGGTAAGAAGGAGCAGCTGAAACAGCCCTTTCTCTGTGCTCCTCATGCTCAAGGTGTCCACTGGCTGCAGACTTGGGACATCTCCCAAAACAAGGAAGAGAGATGTGTTCTTATGGTCTTTGTCTCAATGACAGAATAGTGCTTTACTGAAAACAGAATAATAAAGGAAAGACTGAGGCCCACTGCACTACATCCAAACACCCTTCAGGTGGAAGTGCTTCCCGAATGGGGCCGTGGCCACCCAGCTACTTCACTGATAATGGTCTGTGAATATTGCTATTAATTTCCTCTGTCTTATACTGAATTAATCATTTTGGATGCAATTCATGATGTAAGAGCAAAAGAAAGCAGAGGAATGAAGGTGGAGAATGGGAAACACTGGATACTTCTAGGTAGTGATCTATCAAAACTGAGGCAAAAATGAATGACCCACGGGCCTCAGTTCTTTGTAATATTTTATATCTATTTTAAAAATCTCAGAAATTCGCTCCAAAGAGATATAGTTCCCAAATGTTTAATTTAAAATACAGCAGGAATATCAGGTCAGGAGTGATCCAATATTACGTTTTTAAAGGAGATGATAGACAGACTGCAAAGGCTGCGGTCTTCATGTGCAAATCGAGGTAGAAAGCTAAAGCAGAGTAACCACTCTGGATACGATTCAGCTCACATATTAGGATGCCTAAGTACGTGTGTATATGTGTGCTTGTTCACATGAGTGAGCTGTCTAAGCTTCCACTGTAGTCAGCGAAAATCTGATGTAAGGTCTAATCAATTCAGTCTAAAGAGCTATTCAGCTCACTCTGAAGTAGGTACCTACCTGGTCCTCCGTATCTTTGATGAGAATTTGGAGCCATAGTGGTGGAAACAGGTTGGTTACAGTTATTCTCAAAAAAAAAATGAAGTTTCTTTTAGGTGCCTGACAAACTGTAATTTTCCAGACTATTAATGTGCACAAAGAAAGTAATAATTCAACCTTTGGTCTCAGTTCAAGGTAGAAAAGCACCTCTGAAATAATCAGAATTACTTCAAGAGCAGCAACACCAAAATACCCAGCTGCTTTGCTTCTGGAGCCATCTGTTAGCTGCATTTGTTTTTTGTGGCAAACTTGTTAGTAGAAATGAGGGATATCAGCTGAGACAACCTTAAAACATCTTCTGTTGATTTGCTGGAGGGAAGAGTGGCAGTTTTGGGAGGTATCTGATAGATCTCTGGCTGAGGAAATATATGTTAAGCTTGACTGTGTCCATATTAACCCACCTTGAATGTCAGCCTAGGCTACATTACTGCAACTCGTACAAGCGTCTGGCTGCTAACTAGGAGAAAACACATTAAAGATAAAGATGAGTTAAGCTCCCGTGTGAAGTTCCTAATGAGAATAAAAGCGTACAGACTATATTCCGTTTCATAGAATTACCAATCATTTGAACTCTCAAGTGCCCAGTCCTCTTTTGACTGCTTCAGTCTAAATTTAGCTTTAAAAACCCACAAAACAACAAAACCCCAAAAAAATCCTTCCTTAATTTGTCCAAAATGTTTGGTCTCGACTATAATTGCTTTTAAATCCTGTCAATTAAAATTTATAATGGAGAAAACCTGTTAATAGTGAAACGAATCCCCTTGCGTTCCCAAAGTGTGCAGTAAGTCTTCTCACCCAATTGAAATAAAATTTGTTGTGGCATAGTTTTGGGGATCAATACAGCAGACCACTGTCAATCAAAGAATTTTCTACTTACTTAAAAGTTAACAGACTTTTAGCGTCTTTGTGTTGGACTGAGGACAGTCTGAGTTACCACAGAAGATTAAATCTTTAATTTTACATTACTTCAGCCATCTCTATAGAACAAAGTGGGCTTTACCTGTTGAATATGAGGCTTATGTGAGCTGAAGTGCTCTTGAGACATTAAGAGGCAGTCTTGAACAGTCTCTGAGATTTAAGCTGAGGGGAATTCTAAAGGGATTACTGCAGCATTTTACATAAAACGAGAAATAAAAACAGACTTGAGCAATGCATGATCATAAACGCATTCCTGCTGTGATCAAGAGTCCTGTTCCCATTGCTGTTCTTAGACTAAAGCAGGAAGAACTGTCAAAGGGCAACCATACTTGTAAGGATTTGTACAAGCCCAATTTATAATGAAATTAAGGGGCTGAGTAGTTTTGAAAGATTTGTTAAAAAAAGGAGATACTTTTCATAGTCTCTCCGGCCCAGAGGTGAGAAATGCAAGCGCTATTGGAATACGGTTTTGTGGAGGAGGCATACTACTTTCCAAGAGCAGACATGGCTAACAAGTCATACACAAATTAGCAATTTTAGTAAAAATTCACAGAGATTTTAACTATTGGTTACCCTTTTCTGAAGAAAATTGGGGCAAATAAGCTATGAAGAAATATCTCAGAAATAAAATAAATAGAGTGACTTTTGTCTACGTTTGCATGCATAGTATATGAGAAAATAAGTAATAAACAATGTGGGTTTGCCAGCTGTGATTCACCTTTACACTACACGGCTCCCTTTATTGCAAGAATGGTATAAAAAGACCCCAGTACGAAATGTGAGATTGATGTCTGTATTGCCTGTACTGAGAGGCCTGTGTGCATTTGTGTGCATGTGTGACATACACACAACACGGTGTGCTTACTGTTTTAATAAAGAGGAATTAGGACACCGCACCAGGCAACTGTCAGCAAATGCAGACATTAGTTTCTTGTCACACGTTCACTACCAAAATAAGGTATTTGCTCTTTGTGCCTGCAAATTCTCAGGAGGTGAAAGCCTGGATGTTGTTCCCTGTACTGAAGACACCTTGGCGGGTACCACAGCTATAGGTCCTCCTGGTCCTCAGGGGCAGCAGAAAACACAACCTGCCAGTCTAGGTTAGGGATGGCCAAATTTCCCAACACTCTGAGCCACAGATCTCAACCATCACACAACCCAAAGCCACAACAACCTATCACCTACATATCTTTAGGTGTGAAGAGAGAGCTTCAGAGCAGTCCCTCAGTCCAAGAGAACATTGCTTTCCTGCAAAATGGATGTGGGTTGAATGTAGCGTGGGTTCCAGGACAACCACAGTCAGACACTGTGTCCACAGCACACGATGTCACTTGTGTGTGACGCCCCCAGCCAAGGATCTACTAGACCACCAACCCCCACCTCAGGACCAGGCCCCTGTCCTTAGGCAGAGCACAGCACAGACCACCATCTGGTCCTCCCTACTTTTCCTAAGTACAATGTTGGGCCAAGTGTTGGGTGCATTGAAAGACAGGCAAGGCCAAGGTCCACTCTTTCTTGGTCCTTTTGGCCACCCCGCATGCCACAGCAGCTATATAGAGCTGTATTTCTCCATTGGGCTGTCCTCTGTGATGTCCATAATTCAGTTCAGGTGTGAAAATAATGACTTATGCCCATTTTTTTTCTCCTGGACAAGGCTTGAGGTGGGTCTTCACTTCAGGTGATGATCCTGTGTTTGCTCAGTGTTACAGGTCCCAAGGAAATGAATTAAACCTTTTCCCATCAGTCAGTGCTAGGGGTCTAGCCCCTGCTATGGGCCACAGCATCCTTGCATTATAATTAATAACAGCTTAATTAATTATTTCACTGCTGGTAAGCAGTAAAGCAGGAAGTCTCTACTGAGAAACAAGTATAAATATCAAATTGTCCATTTGGTTATGTCAGTGTGATGAGTAAAACTTTCCTGTGATCTATTAGAAACTCCATTAAAAACAAAAAATAGCTTAAAATTGTGGAGAGGAGATATATCTATGAAATTCAGCTTACAAAACTGGTCTGAATCGAAGTTAAATTTGTCCATTGCTAGACACTATGACTACTAAGTCTCAGCAAATATTTACTTTAGGAAATAACACGGAGAGATTTCCAGCTTTATTTGTATATCTAAATGGTAGAAAACCCTCTGCCTAGATCTCTTCTGTTCAATTAGAAGCAGCAGGAAAGGAAACAAGTATCACAGAAAAGAAGTATTTGATGATAGTGATACAATAAAATATGGAATATGAACAGAGATCAAGCATACATTGTGAACCATACTCATTATTATCATAAACTTTTATGCTGAGTCTTGCTCTTTATTATGGCCTCACCATATAAAATACAGATCAGCTTCAATTAGAGTAATTCTAAAAACAGATGGCCACCTTTTGACGTAGTTTCCCAACTATGCAGTGTACTATGTGGATAAATATTAAATTTAAAATATTAATGTTATGTGTATATGATTATGCCAAACTACCCCTGAAGTAGAAAAGATAGGTAGTAGTGAAAGCAAGTCAAAGAAGGCCTGTGCTCAAGGTGGAAAGTGGTAAGGTTTGAGGTGATCTTAACACACGAAGGTCCATACTGGTGGAAACCTCTGTGCCCTTCACAGATGGGCATGGCCCACACCTTGTGAAACTCCATTACGCAGGAGGACTCCAGCTGGTGTTCCTGGTCTTCATGAGGTCTTTGATCTCAAGTGGAAGGACAGAGGGACTCCTATGGCACAGGGATATCTTGCAATTTACAGTATGGGCACATTGACAGGGGGCTGAAGGAAAGCAGCATGGCTGCAGCCCACGGTCCCTCTCCAGTGTGGGATCCCCAGCAAGCACCGTCACCTCCCAGTGACACGCTGAGGTTGTGCTCTGTGACATGGTCTTACATCTTCTGCAAGATAAGTTTGTCCCACTTCATGATCGGCCACAGGAATCAGCAAAATCAGAAAATAAATCAGAGAGGCTGATTCATCTGATCTCCACTGTCCTTGAGCTCAAGACAAGCTTCCACAATGGTGGGCGCAGATCAGACCAGATCAGTGACTTCATCGCAGTTCAGACTGTAACATTTAGATCCTGCATTAGAAGTGTGTTGAAGCTAACTAAAATTAGAAGTTAAACATGGCAGATGTTTAACTCTGCCGTGAGTGAACTGTCCCAAAGTACCGAGCTCAGAAAAGAATGATGTCATAGCAAACAAACAAATATTATTCACTGCATTCTCATAGATTTACACCAGTTCATCTTCTTTTCTCTCTTGTTTTCCTAACTCTGCCTTTTCCAGGATTCCTGGTCATCTTAGTTAAATGAAGGGAATGGAAATTCTGAACGGCTGCTCAGGGAGGGTATTGAATTGTTATCTTACCTTTGATCAATGGCTACCAAAAAGTTATTTCCTATTTCTCAGTCACACCACCTTTCAGCAAGTGCAAGCATTTGCCCCAAAGAAATGCAAACATAAACATTCAACATCTGTAAATATTTTAAAAGAACTAGGATATTCCACAGTAGTGAGGAAAACATACCTGAAAGCTCCTGAGAGCAGTAAGCACCTAATGAATTTAGCTGGTGATTCTGACACTCTGCTGTAAAGTCATCCCATTGTGAGCTGAAGATTAGATAGCCCAGTCTGGGTTGTGTTTGTTTTGTTATGTTGGAAAAGATATCTCAGTTGATTAAAATATTTTTTATAGATTAAAGACATTTTTGTCATTTTTAATGACTTACTACTAGTACTTTATAAAAAGTATTTGAGATTATGTTGACATATGCTTTAAAACAAGAAAAGCTTAAGTGGTATTTAATGGATAACTTATTACAAAGAAGGAATTCTCTAGACCTGCTTTACCTTTAATTCACATTGTTTGGATGGAGCACTTTTTCACACGATAAAGCACTATGTGTACAGCTAGAAAGAGGTGATTCGTGTGGCCAGAGAGCAAATCAAAGTCACGTTACTGCAAACAGGGGAAGGCTCCAGTGCTGCTGTACATTCAAGAGAGATCAGAAATGCTGAACTGTATCATGAACATCACATTCCACAGAAACCACCACGGATCCCCGAGGAGCCTGATGGAGACACACAGACATCAGCAATATCACCGTTGTCTTCATGTCCTCACCATTGTCCTCATCAATTAGAGATCAAAAGTGGAATCGCGGTCTCATTTAATGAGGTCCCCTTCCTGGCTCTAGGTGTGTGTAATCTAAATGGATAGGAGAGGGAGAGAGTTTCTCAATGGGTTCCTCCTATATCTGAGCTGTTTCTCTGTGCTAAAAAGCAACCAACAACCAACAACCAACAAAAATGAGCTTGGGAATAAAGTCCGTAATCCATGCCCTCATCAACATTAGTTTGGTTCACTTTTGCTTGTCATGTGGCCCCACCATTCTTATACATCCGACTACACGATGTCCCCAAAATATTCTACATGCTGCAGTTAAGGCTCTATTTTGGAAAGTGGTAGCTCTGAGCTCTAACTCCTCAGTCCAAGAGGTATCCACAGACTATCGCTTAAGATCCTCGGCATGGACATAAATTTTACTATAGAAATTTTCAAGGAGTGATTGTATTTGCACTTTTTATAATGTAAGGGCTACAGCTGTTGGCAATTCTTCATTTTTCATTTATTTTTTTGTAAATATGATGTATATTGATGGCTGGAGTGTCATGATCCCGTGCCTCCTAATATGAGGATATTCAGCAATCCGTTCTATGACCCCATGGACTCCATCTATTAAACCTCTATACTGGCACTCTCTTTAATACAGGTGTCTGGAGCTGTTGATTCCTCTCTTGCAAATCAGCAAAGCCAAATGTGGTTAATTAACAGCAATGCAAACATTGGCAGTGGTGACAACTGCATTTCTTTGGGCTGGGAAAAATCACGTTTGTGCACATTAGCTGTTCTTTAGATGCTGTACTGGGTCCCCAGAGCTTAGAAAAAAATAACTAGCTGCTTAAGTTTCTAAACTGAGTGACTTCCACACTAGCCTGAGGACCTCACTGCAGGAACCCAGGCCCTCTGCATGTAGCTATCAAGTAAATGCAGGGTTCTTATCGGAAGTGGAGGTTTCTGAATCATTTCCTTGGACTAAGGCAGCTAGACTTAGACTCAGCTCAATTTTATGTACCAAAATGAGCTCTCAGGATCTCACACTGAATGTTGTGGACAAGATAACACTGGAAAACCACAGCGGAGTGGGGCATGAACTACAGCTTTATACACCAAGAACACTTAAATACTCAAATCAAGATATTTTTCTAACATTTCTGTTCAAAGTCTGTCTCCAAAATAAAAATGTGCTGTTTGCCAGACTTAGTTTAGATGAAACCTAGCTGGGAGGAATCTCAGCTAGTCTGCCATTTGGGAGTTGAGCCTCGCAACCGAACAGATTATGCTGCAATGCAGCAACTTTAAGTCAAAGCTTTTTCACAGGAACAATGCCCGATTAAACTTAGAAGCAAACAAAGAAAAGGAAACCAATAAAATGTTCATCTTTTAGCACACACTGAACACCCTCAATTCTAAGAGAAACCAAAAAAGTGAAGAGCTACTGTTCACTCTTATACATATTTTCGTTAATGTTTAGAGGTTACTCCAAAGTCATGGAGGTAACAGAAATATGCCTGAAAAGAGTTGCTTATGAGTTTTCACTGCCACTGATCCTAGTACCTAATACCCTGCTCCTAGTATCCCCAGATCCTAGTATCAACCATAATTAAAACTGCATTATAAGTTCAGGTCTTCAGCTTTTTCTCTTGACACTTGTTCTCACTTTTATCAGATGATTGTTCCATGGAGCTGGTGGTCTTAAGGCTTGAGCTTGTCTCTTGGTTCATTTTAAATACCAGAGACTGGAACACAGTGCAGAGAACAATGACTTCAACCATAGCTGGCCAAAATCATGTTCAAAATGGTAAATCTAGGATTCGTAGGTTCTTGTGTATTCTGTTGCCAAGATGCTAAATCCTAAATTATCTAAAAAATCTTAAAGCGTACCTGAACCTCACCCTGTCCTTTCTCAGCCCTAGCCACAGAATATTCCAGAAGTCCAAGCAAGCTGCATTTCTTCCCTTCTGCGGTCTTGGGATGGTGGCAAAATACATAATCTGTGGGATATGATGATCCATAACTCAATGCACATGCAGCCATGTGAAGCCAAAAGCTTTACAGATTTCTGGGATTTCTCCATGTCTTGTGTCCACCGAGGATTTCCCCTCTCTGTTGCCATACTCATGGCAACACTGCCCAGGTAGTCCAACCAGAGAGGTCAGAAGGTGTTTGATCTCTGACGCGTTCCTTCATGGATTGTCACGATGGGGTGTCTGACGTGCCCCTTGACAAATCTTTTCAACAGCTCACACAGACTACATTGATCCTGTCATCCAATGAAGCCAGTTTTTCTTTAAAAATCAGCACCGGGTCCCATCAATTTGCATTATTTCATTGCTCACCACAAAGAAGGCTTCCAGCAAGACGCTTCAACAATCACTAGATAATGGTTGGGAAGCATAAGTAATCATTTAAAAACTTATCGGACTTTAATCAGCACGCCGCTTAGGCAGGATTTTTATGTTGCCTGGTAGGAGAGCATGCATAATGGGGCCTCTTCGCAGGCATTTTTCACAACAGATTACTCAGCATATAGCAAGGGATATAGTCAGTATTAAGGTGTCTGAGCCAAAAGAACTGGGCAGGAATGGGCAAGCTCTACCAATTCATGCAGATAAACTCCGTAAGAATGGCTTTGTTTGCGGGCACCTTGCAGGCATTGCTCTTGTGTCACGACAGCTTTGCTTGCACGGGAGCAACAGCCCAGAGACCGGTCTGCTGAGAATTACCTGGCACGAGATGAGCCCAGCAGAGCCCTGGGGGAGCGCGGGATTTAACAGAAGGTAAGAAAGGAGTTGCATCGTGCTCCCACGTATTAGGAAAAGTCAGGCAGACTATGCCATGTTGCAAACAATACAGCTTGCCTCTGTAAAAAAAAAAAATTAAAAAATTGTTATCCAATGCGTAAAGAAACTGAAGCAGAGACGGTTGAATTGCTGCTGGTTCCTAGCACTGGTTTAGCAAAACAGGATTTAGATCCATCTCCTCAAAACAACTGAAAGGCTCTAGCGAAGACTCAAATATTTATTTAACCTACCCCTTTAACCCATGGGTTAAACAGTCGTAAAATAATAGATTTGAATAGAATTAATTAAATTGCATTAAAAAAAACCATATAAACATCATCCCATAGGGTGGGCAGAACAGAGTCAGAATAAGACAAAGTGCTGCAGGATGGAGATCTGGATTTACCTCTCCAAAGGCCTATCGCAAACCAGAGCAATCCTTGGGTCCTTTTTAGACAACAGAATATAAGCCTAGCAGATCTTTTTTTTGGTACCTGAATAACATCATATATATGACACAGTGCGGTCACTTTTTAAAAGAGGTTTCAGATTCTGTGTCACAGACAGGCTATTGACAACTTTACCTTGAGAAGTTTATTTTTCCCTTGCTTACAGCACATCAGTCTCTTTCCCTGCTCTTTGGTTACTCTGTTCTTCGCACGTCCACAGGAAGGTCTGAGCCTGCCTGTTGGATTCTCTCTGAAGAACGTCCTGAATGGAGCTTGCTGTCAACACAGATTTCAGGACAAAGAAAGGAGATTTTTAAAAATGTAAACTGGAACACGGTGCCTGACTCTGTTGAACTGTTAGTGGGAGCAAGGCACATTACTGCCCTTTGTCCTTTTAAAAATCATCCTGAGAGTTATTTATCAGATTAAGGTTTTAACACAAATAGTTTGACTCTTGCCACAGTCTGTCCATTGGAATCACCAGGAAGGAGGAAGAGCTTGAGTTTTGCACTTGGATTATCCTCAAGAAATGTTCATGGTTAAAAAAAATACTTATGGAGTCTGTGTTTAAGTCTACATCCAGCACTATGCAAATATTTGCATGCTGTAACTTAACTCGACATAAATCAGGGTTCTTGTCAATGAATTGTTTGATTAATCAGTGGCTTAATTTGTGCATCAGAGCAAGAGAGAGAAAAACAACCCAAAACAGCTGTGTGATTGATTTTTTTTTTCCTTCCAGACCAGCCCAAAGTATTGTATAAATAACTAACTTCTATTGTGGTTAGCTTCCGCAAAAGATAAAGAGGGAGGCCAGAAGCTTGCTTTTCCACAATCCTCACTTGAGCACTGGTAGATCCGGGGCTGTGAAAGTCCCAGGACAAGCCTGGAATGGCCCAGGGACGTTGAATGTTAGGCCACTGATTTACACAAGTTAGATCAGGTTGGGTGATTTGGCCCAGAGTACCTAAAAAATATGAGTGTTTTCAACAGTTCTGGAATGCTCTCCAACTTTTGAGCTCTCTGGCAGGGTAAGCTTCGTTGTACAAGTAGGATGACCATTCAGAACATAAAGATCGTAAAATTGACTGTATTTGTTCAAATTAAAGGTACATGTAGTTGAAGACAATGTTCTTGTGTGCAGTGGCAGTTGCTCTAACTGCAAGACAAACGTACAGTGTTTATGCTGATGCGAGTAGTTTATGCTAATCAGTAAATGGACACAGTCTCTGCTGAGGACCCTGACGCTTGCTGACTCCCAGCATATCCAGTGGATGGCTCACTTTGGATTAGCTGTGTCCCTGTTCGGTCCCATCCTGCGAACGCCAGCCCCTACTTACACTATTTAAGGACGTTTTGAGTGGGGCTGTGACTCTTCTACTTGCAAAGCAGGTTGGAAGTGTCTGACCGGGAGGTGCCCTCATGCTCCTTTGCAGGCAGAAGACAGACACAAGACGTGGATGCTCTGCAAGGCTGATACAGCTGAGGTAAACAGGATTATCTATTTCACACTTGGGCTGACTTTACCACCTACGCCACACATGGATGCTTGTCTGCTCTCCATATTTGCCATTACACACATTCAACATGGCAGATAAAGTAACAGCGTTATAGTTACTAAAGCTGTGTGTAACCTCTTGTGCTACAGAGTCAGCTCTCCCTGCAGTTGCAGGTCGAAGCAAGAACAAACTTGCCGTAGCGTTACACATGATTCCCCAGTCACGTCGGGAATCAAACAGTGGGACATGTGTCACAGTCTGTGTAATGGGAATTTGAGTGTAAGCGATATCCTTTTCCTGCTAGACTGAGTGAACTGAAAGGTCTTGGAAATTTGTCAGGTGATAAGAAATTGAGAAATAGAGGCTGGGCTTCTAGAGGCATGTGGTGTGGAGGAGCGAAGGGGTTTGGGTGAAATCACTGAAGGAGGCTCAGCAGGTCCTGTGTCTGCATTTGCCCTGGACGCCTGCATGACAAGGAGAAACACAACACCTCTTGGTTGTGGTGTGAGGTGGGTACAGGAGAGTGGTAGAACACCCTCCTACTCAGGAATACACTCAGGAATGCTTGCCAGGTTTTTCTGGGGGCAGCAGAAATAGGGGCTATGGCAGGAGACCCTTTGGGATGCACACCAAGAAGTCCGAGTCTGGAACTGATACTGTGGTCCTCTCTGTGATCGCACCTTGCACTCATGCAATGAGAGAAGTCAAACCCCTTCAGGGAGAAAGGGGACTTAGCATAGTTAAAAAAAAATACCATTAGAAATACCATTAGCAGCTCAGAGGTTGATTTCATTTTTTTTATATCTTTCCTCTCTGCTGCTTCTTGTCTTTTCTTTCTTCTGCTTTGCCAACAGTGTTTTCCACTGAAAGACTTCCAGTGTTTGGACAGTTTCACTTAAAGGCTGACAAACCCCAGAGACCTGTGGTGTGAAGGAGGCATATATAAAATGCTGTGTAGCAAGTTGACAGCCAGGGTTTTCTCTTGCTTAAAAAGCCCTTCAGAACTGAAGCTTTGACTGTCCTTTGCCAGACACTACTCAGCTTTAAAATAGTAGCTACACGGTAGGAGTTCTGGTAGAAACATCACTGCATTAACATTGAAGCAGACCAGAAGAAAAAAGATGGAAAAACACAAGTTTCATGTCTGATTTAAAAAAAAGATGCAAATTCTTGTTGCTGGAAACTCACTATGACCGATATAAAAGGCAACACTATCGTGGAGGTCCGACATGATTCATTTGGGATAATGCAAGTTTTAATGTTTGATACACATTTAAATGGCAGGCCAGTCAGAGACGAGGGAAAAGACTCATAGGTGTATGAGTATTCCTGGAAATCTTCTGGAAATGTCTAGGATGGTGTTTTAATGGGCCATGAGTACCCAAATCCCTAAGGCAGTGCTGAAAATTTCAGCCCTATATAATGCTGGACAAACTACACAAGGAAGAGCGGCAAGTGTATTCCCCTGCAGCAGGATCAGAGATTCTTTGAGGAGCAGAAACCTTCGTTCAAGCCTTGGAGCTTTCCCCACCCTGGTGAGTTTGTCAAAGCTGTATGTTTAAATTTAAGATTTGGATCAAATGTAGGAGAGGATGTTTCAATAAATTATATGCATCATTTGGCAATGCAAGTCACGGGTTTTGAGGTGTGATATACTAAAGACAACATCAAGAAGACCGAATAGACAGTCCTTTGCATACTGTAAAAAAATATGGATAAATACGTAGGTAGCAAAGTTTGTAGAAAAGCTCAGGCAGCCACTAGTTTCCAGGTGTTGCCCTTGACGACAGTGATGGGGTCCCAAAGGAAGAAGCAATGTTCCTAGACATACTGGAGGACTGTTTCCTTACAAGGTTTGTTTAGCGATCAACAAGAACAGACACTGTTTTCACTGTGTCCTAGGAAGTGAGCCAGGTATAATAAATAAGTAAGGAGTTGGTAAACATCCAGGGTCTCCTGTTCACAGTATCATCAGAAAAACTCCTGGGGATATGTGCAGAAGTCAGCAGCACAGAAATATCGGCAATGTGGGAACAAAGAATGAGGTAAGAAAGCTGACTGATATTGCCAGAAGAAACATCTTGTAAAAGTGGAAGACATAAAAGAGAAAGTTAGAAGTGATTTCATTTCAACAAATAAAAGCAATGTTACTTTTTACATGCAACATAAGGAGCAAATTCTAAACAAATTTGTGAAGAAAAATATCAATTTTATGCATGCAAGTTTTGGCTTGTTTACAAGCATTAGGTAAATATGGCTATAGATCCAGCAATCAAACATAGGCTTGGGGCAAATGAACACTATTTTTTTCTTCCTCTTATAATGACTAATGAGAAGGCCAGCAATTGAATTTGCACTAATCTGTATGTATCGTAACAGAATAGGGTATCCCTTTACCCATTGTGAGGAAATAATTGCATTTTTTTCACTAACTAAAGCAACTGCTCATATCCTCCTTGTCTTCATATACGTGACATCTTTTCCTGAGTCCTTTGAAACTTTTGGGGTCTTTGCTGTGTCATGGATATTGGATGATTGTGCAGTATGGAGGAAAGGAGTCCCCTTTTCCATATTCAGGCTTGTTCTATCCTATTTGATATTCCCTTGATCCTGACTGGGATGGGGTGAGTAGCGGCATTCATTTCGTCTCTTCCATTCTACTAGTGAACAGCCCTATCATGTTATTCTTTACCTGCTTTCCCACCAAATTAATTTCTCATCATATGCAGGTCAAACAGAAGTGTTCCTTGCTCCTACTCATCTTGTTTGTCTTTCTTTGAACTACCTTGTTTCTGCTGTGAATCAGGTGTGAGACAAAGAGATTTATCTCATCTAACTTTAAATATGTAGAAGTTAAACCTAATCTAGTCTGATTTAACCCTGGCAAATTCTCTGACTGGTTTGTGGAGAAAAACAAGCACCTCAAGAGGGTAACATTTTTGTATCTGTTTCAGAAAGATTAGAGACATTTCTCTTTGATTCAGATATAGTGAATACCTAGCACTGCCTGATGTCTTGTTGTAGGTGTCTGAAGGCGAATGTTAGTGCTGTAAATATCTAAAGGCAAAGGTGGCTGTAAGGCTTCTTCCTGATGAGGAAGCCACCCCGGTCTCTCTGTATGGTCAAAGGAGATCTAGCGAACAGCGTCAGTGGAATTTTTGATGCAACTCTTCTTTCTAAAGCAAAATAGACCAGATGAACTGTGCCTGGACTTTCAGCATGCAAACATCTGTTTAGAACCACCCACAACAACTGATGAACCCATTGACACTGGTGGGGACCTCCGACACAACAGTAATGGATTACCCTCAGAAATTAGTGCCCGAAAGAGAGCATTTACCCGGCACACCAGAGCCATCAGGTTTCCAGTGGAGCTTGCCAGAAAATATGGAGGATTCATCATACGCTCCCAACTAGTTTTGTTTTCTTCTGTTATATTCTTGAGCCATTTTCTATCCTTTCTTGCATTTTATTTGCTGTGGTTTTGACCCCACTGTCTACTGAGAAGGTATTTTATGCTGTAGAATTCAGTACGCCAACCAGATCTGTTTCCTGAGCAATTGCCATTAATTCAAAATCCCACAAGATGTGACTTTGGCTGCACACAGTAGCCTGCTAAACAGCCATGCGTGGCCTGGGGCAAATTCGCAGTATATTTGGCATCCTTAGAGAAAAAAAAAATGCAGGACTTTTACCATCTTTAATTGGGGGTAAGTTGTTCTTTGTAGAAGCATGTATTATACAAAGAATGGGGAATACCATGAGTACCAGTAATACCTTGCATAACAGTAAAAAGTTAAAAGGGAGCTTGTTTTTAAGGGCTCCCATAGCAATAGGCTCTGCATCACATGAGCAATCCCCTCAGCTATCTGAAAATAAACCGCGTTTAATTGACTGGATAAGCAGATCACATACGTTAAAGCTAGGAATGCCCCTTCAACTATAACTTTGAACTGTAGCTTGCACACCCTTTGGCAACGCATTTACACAGAAACGTGTACATCCCTTGGCTATAACAGTAATTTTGGCTGCAACAGTAACATGTACACCCTTTGGCAAAGCTCTTGCACAGAGGAGGAGAAAACCTTTTCGAAAAGTGGAGCGTTTCCCAGGTAAGCCCTGGCTGTACCACACACTCACTTTATTATTGCAAGAGTATCTTTGAAAACATCTTTCACCCCACTACAGCGAAAAAGCACTTTGCACCATGCACGCCATCAACAAAGAGAAAAGGGTCAGTTTAGATTCTTTTGGGTTGCAAACCAAGTTCTGTCCTCAGCTGTGCCAGTGGTGATCTACAGCAACTCCACTCAATTAATAGGAGTTACTTAATACTACCACATCATCAAGATCAGAACTGGACCATTTGATCACAAATTTCACTCTAAAAGGGAGCGTTTACTTCAATGACTTACAGAAATTCTTTGCTTGACTCTTCTTTCATCTAAGCAAATTAAAATAATACCAGGCAGGCTTCCATGCAGCAAGTAAGCAAACACTGAAGTAAAATCCTCGGAAGCACAGAAACTTCTGTGCCTGCTGTCACAAGCATAAATAATTCTCTACACACCTTTTGGAAGAAGAGCCATTAAACTTGTGACAAGCCATGGTAAAACCCGTTGGAAATTTGTGTGTGTCTGTGTGTGTGTGTGGATGTACATGGGAGTAAACAATCTTTCATTTGAAACGCGTACATTGGAGCAAAGAGCCAGCCAATGAAATGAGCCAAAGGGCAGACTCCAACTTGGCTCAGCAGTCATGAATGAAGATGAGCCAAGGAGAAGCAAAGGACATTGCAAACGATCTGGCACAGGTTCCTGGCAGTCAGTGATCACTTCAGGTATTTTTCTTTCAAGGTGTGTACGGGCACATCCAGTGACTCACCTGTATTTATATACAGAGAGCCAGGACGGACCCATACCTTGGCCCTGAGCTGTACCAAGTCTCATATTTATAGCCTGTCTTATTCCAGTAAATAGAAAGTAAGGAGAGCTGCCTGTTAAATTGTCATCTTTTAAAAGTGAATATTTTTTCAGCTGATTGAAAGTCTATAGCATTGGATCTGACTGGTGCAGAATAGCTCTGCCTCTTTGATGTGTGGAGAGAGCCACCAGCCAACAGGACGAGGAACCTGTTGTCCAGCTGTTCCTACGACATCCTTGCTCAGTAAAACCTTCAGTGCCTTCAGTCTTCTCTCCTTGTCACTGCTTTATCAGTCAGGGGTGTGTATTCCTGTCACTAGTCATCCATACTGAGAGCTCAGAGACCTCAATGAACTAACAGTGTATTGTCTCTGTGAATAGCCATGAACTTAAGCAACGGTCTTCAAAGAAATTCATTGTCTCTCTTGTGTCTTCTACACCATGTGGCATGACCACTGAAATTACGAAGTTACTGGGATTTCAATGTATTTGATACAGTCCGTTCTTCATATTTCTTTCCCCATCAGGACTTCCCTGTCATTCCCTTTCCTAGACTCCCTTTCAATGTGAACCTATTGATCGCCAAGTATATTGTAGAAAAAAAATAAATTGCTCTCTGCCTAAATTCGCTTTGCCACCTGGAATAATAATGTGCTTAAGGAGAGACACGCTGAACCAGTATTTCGAATTCTTGCTTTGATTTTTTTTTTTTGAGACACATTTGACTGTCATTTTCTTTTGTCATTGCTATAGGAGAACGGAGCTGGCTGAACATGATGACAAGCAGAATCGTAAAAGCTTAAGTAGAAGCATAGATTTGCTATAAACCTTACTCAGCATGCAGTGGAAAACAAAGGTTTTAAGGTTTGGAGTGATAAAGGTTAGGCTACATTGCAGGCCCTGAAGTCAGGATACCTTTGGTTTTTCATTGGGACATCCTGGAAGATCTTCAGTTCCACATGTTGCCTTAAAATAAGTGTATCTGAATGAGCCACACAATCTAGATCCACAGGAATTTTTCAATCACGTAGGGAAATAAACGTAAAATACCAAATAGATTCATAGAGCAAAACCAGGTTAACAGGAATTGAAGACCACTTTTCCCACTGAAATTTAAAAAAAATCAGAGGAACAAAAAGCCTGCCAACCACTTGATAGTCCCCGTGGTCTGGGTGTCGTTCCCTCTAAAAGCCACCAAAATGGAACCCAGTGCTTTCATTCATGAAACCTGAAGGAATCAGGTGCCTTGGAAAGAAATATTTTGTGATCGGTCTGTGCATCTGTCAGTCCTCCAGTTAATTAAGACTTCAAATAGTTTGTCTAGTTTCCATGCAAAGGACCACCAGGCTGGACAGGAGCTACAGCACTATAATCACTTTAGATGGGTGGATCATGTACTGGGAAAAGGCATATTAAGCTCAGAAATGCATCTGCTTGAAGGCAAATTGTTCCTTCTCATGTTGTCTTTTGTAGTCTTATCGTGGACCATCTGACTACCTGACTTACCATCTTCATGCAGCGGACAGCACATACTTTCTTGTACAGAAGATTATAAACAACGCACACAAAAACAAGGAGTCATCACCCGAAGCACCTTACGCTACAGACCCAGCTTGAAAACAGTGCCTGACTAATGGTGCTTGCAAAGAGTCTGAACGAGGATAATGAGGTAGTTCTGCAACACATGTTTACAGGTGCTTCCTCCCTAGCTTGAAAAGCAACTTGAGATAAAACACAAGGATGTCTGCTTGAAAAAGAAACAAATTGGCTTATTAACTTCGCTTTCCTGGCAGTGTTAGCAGGCTGAATGTGTTTCCAAAAAAAAAAAAAAAAAAAAAAAACACAACAAAAAAAAAAAACATAGGAATTAGAAACAATAGGGTTTTTTGGTTTGCATCTAAAGATGGGGTAGTGAAAACTGTGATACACTGCTACATCTACATTGGGAAACATGAATATTTATTTCTGTTTTGTTTTAACTGGATATTCCCTAAAGATAAAAAGGCTTTCGTTTACGGTGAAAATCCAATTATTTGAAGTCTTTAGTCTATTCTTCTTCCATTTTTCTGTGCTTTTGGCCATAAGCTCAGGCTTTGACGAGTTTGTTTTCTAACAGAAAAGTCAAAACTTTTCCACCAAGGTGGAAAGTTATTTGAAACTAAATGTGTTTAGTTTCCATGCGGATCTCCCCACTGGTGGAAATGCACACCACATAACCAAATACCACGTAGCCCTCACGGCTGTTCCTATGGTCATGGCGTGAAATAGACATTTTCAGAGTTATCAGCTCTATTTACAAAGCCGATATGGATACAAAGTGAAACGGACCACACTCTACAAGACCATGTTTCTAACAGTGTAGCTGATTAGCTCAGAGTTATCCCTGTGTCATCTGTGTTTGGGTAGAAGACTTCCACTCTTGATGTTTTATGAAAAAAGAAAAAAAAATCAGCATAAAAAATTTAGTTAAAATCTGCTTTTGATTCCAAAGTAGCGTTGATGCAAAATTTTAATAAGCCTTAGAAAAGAGTCTCTTTGCAGCCGGAGAATGTATCTTCGAATACCCAAACACGATATTGAGCCTACTCTATGCAGAACTTTCACCTTTACAATTGATTGAGAAGTTTTCCTCCATCTACGCATCAGACTGAACCTGGTTTTCATCAGCTTTGCTGGGAATTAGCTCCGCCACGAATTCTCAAGTAACATATTAATTGCACAGTGTCTTTAAAATACAGGGATTTTTCCTAATTCTGTCACATAGTCTGACAGTAAAACAAGGGGCCTCAAAAATGACATCTGAGTGGCTGAGAGAAGACAGATTCAAGAAGCCCTATGTCACATCTTACTTGAACTTTACAGGGATGTGTTTTATTTATTTACTTTATCACAATTGCTTACAGAAAACAACGAGTGTCCATGCACACAACACATCTGAACATAGCGATGTATTTTAGGGGCACAGATTAAAAAATTAAAACTCACAGACAATGCCAGGAAAAAGTTCCTTTTGTCTATTTATGACTCTGCTATGGATATTTCTGTATCTATTGAAGAAGTGATTTTTATTCCCCTCAGTGAAAATGGATCTGTATTTTCTCATAAGCTTTGCAGCTTAACATCCAACATCAGTAATTCCTGGGAGTAGAAACCTACCATAACACCTAAGAATCAGGCACTTAGCTTCAAGTTTAATGCGAGCCTAAGTGAACGTTTGATTTCAAAACTAGATGCATTTGACATTGACTTCTTAGAGCGTGATCTCATTTCTTTTGCCAGGTTGATGACAGTAGCATGGCTGTATATTGGATTTTTGAACATCGCAATGCCAAAATCCTGTCTTCAGTCAGGGCTTCAGTCCTCACCTGTGGAAGAACATAATGGGCAGATATGTAGGCAAAAAGTTCAGACAGGTTTTGAAAGAGAAGGTGAAGAAATATAATTTCTTTCTGTGAATGAAATTACTCTAGAAATGCTATGACACTTACAGGGCTCATTAAAAGATCAGATCTATTTGGTTGTCGTTCTTGCAATGTATGTTATGCCTAAAAAAAATCCTGAATACCCACAAATACTGGAAGAGAGAAATCACCTCTGAACTTAACAGCATTCAACAGATGTCATTTCAGTTCAATGCAATATAAAATATTTTTTTCATATATTATCATAATATTTAAATAGGTGCTACTGCTGCTATAAATCTATCTTAATCATGAAATCAAAGTTCTCTTTGCATATACAAGAGATCTTGAAAAATGCCTGAAAGTTTGCCAGATCTTTTCCTAAATATGTAATCTTTGCAGAGGTTATTCTCAGAGCATACCAGTGACTTGAAAACCCAAATATAGCTTCTAAATCTTAGGGCAACAGACAGAAAAATACCCATCCAAGCATCTCTCACAAACTTGAGATAGCTCTGTGTGTTACAGGTAGGTGTTATATTCCTCACTATGCCATCTGTCAGGTGATAGACATTGACAGAGTTTGTGTCTTTATTCAGCTTTTCTTCTCTCAAGAAGCTAGTTTCAAATTATTCCTAGGTATTTACAGGAGACAAATAAGCTGCTGTGGATTTTTGCTTTGGTTTATACTGTTAGAGCTTTCTCACCTTTCTACTTCAGTCTCGGCCACAGTCAGTGGTGGCCACATCTTGCTGGCTTGGGGATGACGGATCTGCTGGAGTGCAGCACCTCTGGGATACAATTTGGGAAGACATAGCAGTTCAATAGATCATAACGGTATGGTGCTGCGTCAAACCTCATAAGATTTGACTGCAGACAAAGTGTGCAGGTTGAAGGTCTTTCAACGATTGAAAAGAGCAAGAGAAAATTTCAGGATTTGCAATCCTTGGGTTCTTAGTATTGCATTAAAACATTACCACACGCAGACGCGTATAGTTGCTTCTGTCTATTACGTTACGGCTTAATATTTACCATGAAAAACTCCCTTGCGACAGTGCAGAACTTTCACTCATGCAAAATTTCTTCTGCCTGAAAGTTGTGATTTAAGCAGGCTGCCTGGAATGCTCAGGCTCTGTTGGGTACCTGCAGTGGGTTATATTGGTACAGATTCATATCACCAAGATGAGCTAAGTCTTTGTCCCCGACCTCTAGTCACTATCATACGGTAACTGGCTGGATGTCATCACTGTGCGTGCAAGTAAATGAGGGCACAATTAACGGAAGGCAACACTCTGCTTATATTGTAAGACTAAGGTCTCATGTGTTGTGGGGTTCTTCTGCCCATGGTACTTTGTCATAAAAAATGTTGAGCAGCAGTGTACTTCTAGAAATGTTTAGCATATATTTGCAAAAATGATCTGCCAAAAAATTTGATTCTGACAAATATTTATAGGTTGTCACCAATACTGCATGGGGGCATCTCAGAACCAGAGACGCTGCACAATATGGGTAAGACCCGCCTGGTTCCAAGGATGGAAAGAAGGCTGAAAATGTAAGCACACATTTGAATACTTTCCTATTTAGGGATGCTTTTTTCACCTTGACCATTGAAGATGATTATGAAAGCAAGAATCATACAATCTTTGATAAGGAAATGTACTCATCAGAAATATCATCAGTACATTCTTACAACTACCATGATTTAGACTTAAGCCCTTTGATGATGTTTGTTACAATACAGAAGGTGCTTCTTTACATGACACCGGATATTGCAGGGCTTGATTGCTGTGGCTCAGGGCTTAAGGCATTTTATAATGAAAGAGTTATGATTTCAAAAATCCCCCAAATTATAAACAGAGTATACTGGATCTTGTTTTGCCTTTGAAGGGGGTAACATTGTTTTGCTTACAGAAGCCACTAGGAGTAGCTCCCCTGTCAGACGTTGTCTGTGCTCATATTCACCTGTGTCTACGTGGTCTCCTTTTCCCACTCGTCTGTGTTTGTACGGTCTCTTTCCGCACTGTGCCTTTACCTGTGATAGCATCTCCTCTAGCAACAGTAGTGCGCTAGGGAGCACTGTCCTGTTCCCAGACCCTACCCGGCGTCTCCAGGAGAGTTGCTGGACCTACAGCACTTCTGTGCACCTTCAGAGGCCAGGTTTGTACAGCTCCATGGGACCCATGAGCTGCAATTTTAGTCCGTGTCCCTCTCCCTATCAGGTCAATAAAGAAGATAAAAATGGCAGCTTTTCCAGTGTCTTATTTACCCTTTTGCTTCCTTTCCTAGTGATAATTTGTGATTCAAAGGGAAAACTCTGTGGCTTTCATGCGTATGGATGACTTTTGTCCTGATCGGTCAGGAAGTTTCACTGGAGTTGGGAAGTTGCTTGAGTGAGTTGGGAAGTTGGGAATAGCCTGACTTCTTCAGGGAAGCTACAAGGCTGAATCCCTCAAGTAAAAGTGAATGGTGTGAGCCACGGGGACCACATTTGGATCTGAGTTCCCACACTGTCTGTGAGGCTTTGGGCCTCATGGGTCCTTCCATATCTGAAACAAAACATGAGTGGCAAATGCCACCCTCATCTGCGTCCCGGCTACTTTCTCAAATCCCTCTTCTTTAAGAAGTAACACCAAAATAATGCACAGATTGACAGCTACCAAAGAGAGTGATGATGCACCAGCCAAGACACTTTGTCTTTTTATATTCTTATTAGTTTTGTTGACTCCCATGATGTACTTCTAAGACAGCCGTCCTGATTTGGCTGACTCTTTTTCTGGTCACGCAATTAGAAAAATTAGTTTGGTTCTGGGCTCATAACACTGACAGGAGGGAGAGAGGAGCAGGAGAGCATTTCAGGGAAAAGAACACAAATGATTAAGCACTGGGATGATTGATTTATGATGAAAGATGAAAAGAACTGAATATGTATAGCTAAAGGGAGACATGCTGAGGGCCTATGAGTAAGTGGAGGGTGTAAGCACCAGGGAAGAGAGGAGGTAGTTGCAGGGGTTTACGAAAGAAAATCTGGCTCAAAGGATATGCTGGTGTCTATCAGGAAAAATTCAAGAGGGAAACTCTGAGGGATTGACCCCTAAGGCAGGCTGCAAAACTATTGCAGCAGTACATTTTGGGACAGTGACACTCTCAGAGAATATTTCTAATCTTTGGTGTGGATTTGTTTGAAAGCTTGACCAAAGAGTCTTCCTAGTTTTGAAGAAAGGAAGAAGAAAACAAAGCACCTTTCCTATGATTCAAAATAAACTGAAAATTTGCTACTGTGAAAAAGCTGTGGTTGAAAGATGTCACAGGTTAATCCCATCTCCATTGCTCTTGCAGAAGCTTTCATAACTCCGTTTCTATAAAAATGCTTTCTTGTGGATACCTGCGGTAAAGCAGGGCTGAGAAGCCTCAAGCTTAAATTGTCTGAAAATAGCTTTTGGCTAAGAGAGGTGTGCAGCTTTCTTCTGGAAATAAATTCTTCCCATTTACCGTCTTGTTAACATTTGAAAATCAAAGTACAGAGTCCATCCAAAATACATTTTTGTTGTTGAATGTGTGATATATGAGAAAGGATGAAGAGCTGGTACATGTGATGAGCTGCTCACCTGTTGATCTCTGGAGGGCCGCCCCTTTTCCTTTATTAAAACAAAATAATCCAGGAAATGAATAGCTCTGTAAATAGATTTTAGTGCTACACACTTTCATATACCACAAGGTATTGGACTCAGAATTAAGCTTAAAAATGAACTTACCTGTGCCCAGAATGAATAGGCAAAAAGGGTATATTCATTATAAAATATGATAACATGTTGTCTCTGAGCTAATATTTTTTCTGCATCTTTAGGTACACAGGAATAGCAACTTGTGGTTGTTTCCCAGATTAAGGGTGAATAGAGCCAGGGAATGTCCTTTGTACAATAGTTACTTGGTAAAACTCTACTTCAACTACAAACTATGGGTGACGTATGTAACACAGTAGTGAGTGAAACGTTTCTGGGAAAACTATTTACCCAATTGCACAGAGAGAAGAGAACTTATCATGTAAAAACATCTTGCTTTGATACGCTAGAACATGAGGACAATGAAATTAACTCAAATATGGGAGGAGGCAAGGTGGGGCTAACAAGTGATACAGAAGTTAATCTATGGTTCTACAAAAAGAAAAAAAACCCACACAACATCACAATGGAAAAAAAGATTCTGTGCCATGCATGACGGAGGCAAACCTTTGCTTGTCTATTGCTTAACCTTAATGTTCTTTTAAGGTCATTTTTATATTTAATAATAACAGAGGAGATAAGCAGCACCTACAGCTGCAAGCACCGCACTCCTCTGCTGTACTCCGAGCTGGCTGGGCACGAGCTGGCACCAACCTGGGAGCCATGCACATGTACGGGCAGCAGAGCACCCGCTGCACCAGACTGTCAAATCCCAGCCGAGGAGGCACAGACAGATTGCCCAGAGCCGATTTGCACCTTACCTCTGCTTTTGACTTTCTGTAAAGCGACCCTTCAAAGGTATTGAGGGAATAACGCTAGGCATGTGCTACAGAGAACTTTGTGTCTCCAGCCCTCAGTTTCTCCAGTTGTAAAAGGAAAATGTTGCCCCCGTTGCACAAGCATCTTGGGAGATTTTGTAACGGGTATTTTGGAAGCTGTCAGAAGCCCGAGTGGAGGAAACCTTTCCCAGGGCTGCACGATATCTTTAGCTAAACGTTATAATATATGTTCTCCATGCAGTCTGAGTAACAGCATTGCGACCACATCTATTTCTGCTTGGAATAAAAGTTGGCAGGAAAAAATTGAGAAGCTTATTTACAAAAATGCTCATGGTAACTGGGTAAGCTGTTCTTCATTCTCATTTTCTCTACAAAGGCCGAAATTCTATTCTCTAAGAAATGAATTCAGAATGACATCACGTGCTGGCAGGGAAACTTGTCGGCCTCCTTTCCCACTCTGCACTGGCAGTGGAACTGACACATCTGTTGGTGTTTTGGGCGAAACATTTGTCATCCCAGTTATTTGCACAATACAAATGTGTGTTAGCTATGATTTTGGTTTGTGTCTAACAAACAAGCGTACAATTTGGGGTCTGCCGCCAGTATGCAGGATTATGTCAGAGAAAGAAATGGCAAAACCGAATGATTCTCCTTTGCAGCAAGGGCACAGTCACAGGGAGAGAAGTAAAGAGGCGTGACAGGTGCAAAAGCCAGCAGCGATGGGACATGGATGTGTTTAACTACGCTGCAGTCTCTACCTGACAAGGATTACAGTCTGTTCCCAAGAGTTAAAGACAGTCTTTATGTGTCAAGAAGACAACACTGGAAAACGCATGATAGGACACATAAGATATGGACAGCTGCCAGGCCTCTGAACAGCTGTGTGGTGTATAAGAATTACTGCAGCTGTATTTAAACTAGAAATTAAATCTTGCTTTTTTCTTTTCTTTTTTTTTTTTTTTTTTTATTTAATGCGTTCAGGCTTTTTACTTATCCAAAAGGAAACATTAGCAATTATGAAATGTTTATTTCCCCACAAGACGTGCTGTTTTTGTTTCTGCTGTCTGCGAGCTCTGATGTTCAGGAGACACCACTGCTCATCCTTAAGACTGTATATGTAGAGCAGGGGGGATATTTCCTTTACATGTGTTGGTTAGTGGGAGCAAGGCACTCAAACTGAGCTTTACACCACTTCAGGAGCAACTTGAAAAGGAATAAGGAAAGAGGTCTCTCACGATGTTTTGGAAACACTGGGAAAGAATCCGATACCAGTGTGTGTTCGGGATCCTTGTGAGGCCAAGAACTTGGAGGCAGGTTCCCACCACATGACTGATGCTACAAGCTTGGTGGGCGTGCAGGAAGTGGAGCACTTCTTCCCCAGCTTTGGAGATGCTTCCTTCACGCTTGTGAAAATAATTTGCTCAGATGAGATGAACCGATCACAGCAGAGTAGGGCCAGATGTAGTTTTCCCTGTTTTCCAACCTCACCTATTCCTTCTCTATTTTTGTAAAAAAAAATAAGAAGCACCTGAAGTCAGGAGGAAATATCAGCTGTAAATTTCTCTCCCTTTCTCTATAATTCCATGCAGGCGGAACAGAAAAATGGGGGACGTGTATGTGATTTGTTTCTAGAGAAGAAGACAGAACAGCCCCATGAATTACATAAATTACTGGCAATATTAAATTCCTCAAGGGACAACTCGTCTTGTTGTGGCACGTCTGGCTGTTCGCTAAGGCCAGCCAATGAATGGGCTATTAGATGTCTTCCACGGTGTGGACATAGAGTTGCTGGTTCCCGTGCAAGCTGTCAGCTTTATTACTGCTAGAGCTAAACAAGATAGTGGTAGGCACCTGTGGTTTTGGAGTGAAAATTCTTGGGTTCTCCCAACAAAGCCACATCTACCGTGTGTGGTTTGGCTGGCAACCGTGGATTCTGATTTGTATGCAACCCTGTGGACACTTCTAATTTAATGTTTGTATGAAAGACTAACTCTGTGGCCACTTTTAATTAAAGGAGATTTCCGGTAAAGTTAGTCAACAACTTCTGTTACTGGAGGGAGAGTACAGAGCCATGTTAAACATTTTTGGACAACTGTTGTGAAAATAAATGGTGTAACATTTGGTAACAGTTGTGAAAATGTGTGAAATTTCATATGATGTTTTATTATAAGAACTTAATCCAGAAATGTTCATTTGATATGAGTTCTCAAACTTTCTTTTTCTGTCTTGCATTACTCTCCTGGTTATTAGGGTTAGATCCACTGGAAGGGAGAGGAAGGGGGTTAGAGACATTAAAGCCCCGGGCTTGCACGGCAGCACTGTCATTTTCAGGTCTCCCCTTGAATTCACATAAAGTTTTGGTGCCATAACACCCATGGTGAGGAGATCCCAAGTTCACTACTTGCTGCATAGAGAACCCCTTTTGTTTACTTCTTTTGAACACAGGACCCACTAGCCTTCAGGAGAGACGTCATACTTGGTCGCTGATGCGTTTTCCTGCCTGAAATCCTAAACAATTCTTTTGATGAAGGCTGATCAACAGGTGACTAAACGGGAAGTTAGTCTTTGGGTTCACAATTAATCATCTAAAAGTTTTCACAGTCTAAACAAAAAAAAACCCGCTCTCACTTTGGTCAGCTGCAAGTCAGAGACAGAGCAGAAGCAAAACGGAATATTTACTCTGGAGTGGCACTTGGCTTTTTAGATTAAAAACACCGAAAATTTTAATAGTGCCTGTGAATAATGCCTACTGAGTCAGGAAGAATGGCAAAAACTCTTGGATATTTACATGAATAGAAAACCTATAAAAGATTAAATTTCAATAAATAAAATAATTTTCTTTTGAAAATTTCAAAGTTCTTTGTTATGGCTCTAATCGCTTCTCTTTTTTCCTACTGTAATTAGCTGATCTTAAGGACTTGCAAACAAGTTGCCACAAGTGTTAGGCTACTTAGTAATAACTGTGCACCTTCTTACCCATCAGTAAATGTAAGATCATTTACTTCCAAGAGGGGGAATTCAGAAGAGGGATAGGCAACCTCAAATTACCACACATTTATAACCATGTAAAAGCCTCCCCACAGGCAGTTACCACAGATGAGCTAAATTACTGCAAATTCAGACTCTATCTTACATCATATTAACCGCATTAAATGCCTATCTTTACATTTTAAAACAAAACATAATTTCTACCCAGAAGACATCCAGTACTCATATAGTTATGTTAAACTGAATTGTTTAGACAGCTGGAAACAAATAAACCACCAATTTTTGTGAACTTAAGAAATTTGTTGATTCCACTCCTTTTCTGAAGAAAGTTTCAGCTTCAATCACTCTTCAAATTCCTACTGCCAGATTTATTTATTTTTTCCCCAAGTGATTCTTTACCATCTCAAGGTGAAATCTTTTTTTCCTCTTCAAGTCAAGAAGAATATCCCTTGATTTCCGTCAGGAATTCCTGCCTGCTCCTGAATATGTAGAAGCCTTCAATATTTTCTCATTCTTCCTAGAAAAACTCATGCTGCAGATTTTTAAGTGGTTTTTTTTTTTTTTCTGTGGTTCTAAGGTGTGCAAAACTTAGAAACCTTCACTGAAAAGTCTGCAAGGAATCACCTTACTAAAAAATCAGCATAAACTCAGGAATCTGAAGAAAGAGCAGAATTCCGATTATATATGAAAAAGGACTGGCAAGACTTGGACCCCATAAGGCATCTAAGAAGGTTCAGCACTCTTTATACCAAAGAAATCTAAAACTGGACAAAACTCAAGAGTTTCCTGTATCGTTACTGAACCAGATGCTGTTAGAAGATCAGCCACATTCATTTTCTGGTGCTCACCCCTCCAGGATGGGCAAATGAGAAGGTAAAGTGAAGACCAAACCCCACTGCTCAGGAATGTGAGTTCAATTAGGGCTGCACGCTATGCCATTTTTGTTCTGTAAGCCATGTTATCTGCATCTGAATCTTTTAATGTCTTCCTAGCCATGACCATAGCTTCTGACTGTAAATCCATCCCTTGCCTGGGGAGTTCCTGCGGGACACTCTCTGCTGGGAGTCGCAGCTGCTCCACCAGCACAACTAAGGCAGTTCACATCTTAAACTGTTGAGTTTGTGTGTTTCACAGTCCACCTCTAAACTGGGGTTTGCATTGCTCACCTGGAACATGTTAGTCTTTACCAGCAGGTAACCTGTCATCCTTATTCAAAATACTGGAGAGCAGACTGGTCAGGTACTGCTTGGTTGTTTTTGTTGACTTGATGGAAAGTAGGTCTGCACTTCATTCTTCACTGAATGACTCCCCCGTACACCTAGACGACTGTGAGTTGATTACTTTTATCCCCTCAGTTAAATGCATTTTTGGTCAGTATGTTCCAGACTGTTGTATTTGGGAAGTCTTCAATTCTAGTGTCCACATCCATTGTTTATTGTGTGAGCCATCTCCAAAGTTTTTTTTCTACTATGTATTTTTCCACTCCCAGGAGAGACAATGTGTTGAGTTTTTTCAAACAGGAGTCACTAACGGTAGAGTCATTCAGGCTGGGCAGGACCAGGGGAGTTCTCTGCTCCAACGTCCCGCTCCGAGCCGAGTGAGCACAGCCTTCAGACCTCCACAAAGCTGTATGAAATCAGAGGCTTATAGTGAAAGTTATAAAATTCAGGAAACTTTGGGGATTTACTAGCATCTCCGTATAGTTATTTCCTGGCTAATGGCATTTTAAAAATAATACAGGCTCATGAATCACAGATAATCTACCTGTGTACTTGCCAATCCATTTGTTACTTTGATTCACTTTAATAACACCCATTTTTGCTCCAGTTTTTGTATTTTACTATTCACCTGCTGTCTCCCTCACATACAGGGAAAGAAAGAAATGAATTAAGTAGAATCAGTCTGTGCAATCAGAGCCGAAGCCTCCCGAGCTGAAAAATGACTCACATTTATCTGCTGGCATCTCTCCTCACAAATCTCCTGCAGCAACATCTCTCAAAGTCTCTACTAATTGAGCCATTTTCTGAATGCTAGAGCGAATGGGAGTTAGCGAGGTAGAGACCAACCAGCATATGAAATCTGTCATTAGTGGGAATGGCAGTTTTCCTAAAAGATTTTTGACGAAGGTGTATTGAAAGTGCAGTTGAAGAAGTGTAATTTACTGCAAGCCTGCGTTAAGCACTGACCTTCATGCTACTCAGTTGTAAGCCGAGAAGCAAAGATGTTAAAATACAATGGAGGGCTTAAATAGAAGTGACTGTAATTAAAAATATATACTGGATTTGGGAAACGCCTGGGTACGATTTTAATAAAAACATTACTGTGCTGCTGACATTAAGATTTAAATCCCTCAGACAGAAATCACAGACATACGCACGTATGGTCTAGTTCTCTAGACAGCTAAAATGACATGCTCCTGCTCTTCTTCTCCTGCATTATGTATCCAGCTGTGTTGTCTTTGGTATTTCATTTTTGTAAATACCTGAATTCCATAGCCCCATTTTTTTACACTATATTAGTACGGAGCAGCGGGTGCTCATCAAAAAGTCTTTGTGTCACTCAGAGCATCCATGGCACTAAAAACTCATGAAGGATCAATGCATGTATTGTGGCTTGTGGGCAGAGCATCCCTCCCTGCCCCAATAACACCAAACGGCAGTCGGTATCACTTCTGCTAGCAGAAAAGTCGCAGTACTGTAAGGAGTGCGAAAATCAAATAGTACTGAAGAAGAATATAAAAATCATTCTGCTGGGCTAAAGAAAATGTCTGTGTTTTGCCCAGAGCTGTGCTTGGTATCAGTAGCTGGTTGTAGGTGCCTGCAGAAAGCGAGCAAGAAGAGCAGTGCCCTTTCCTGAGCCATACCTTCCTAGCTCTGCTAATCCGCAGTTTAGAGACTTCTTGAGCCAGAGCTTTTATCTGTTTCTTGGTTAATTGCCTTTTTTCTCAGCTGCTTTGTGCATTTTGCATCCAGAAAATCCTGCAGCCGCGTGTTCCACAGTGCAACAATTCACTGAGTGAAAAAATCCTTCATTTTGCTTGTTTTGAATCTTCTGATTACTGACTGCTGCATGTCTCCATTAATTCCTGTTTTACCAGTAAAGAGGAAAAATCATTCTGATTTATGTTTCCCATGCAAGATTTAGAAAGCTGTGTAAACCTTTATTTTGTTTTTCTTCTTAGTGTTGGCAGAAAAGCTCTTAGTCAAGCTTACTGGCATGAGTTTTCTGGACAAATATTTTTATACATATTCTGACAAGAATAATTTTTTTCTTCAGTTATGCCATTATAACTTAGAGGAAGGTAACAAACTTATGGAGGTAAAGTCAGAGGAGAAAGCAGCCAGAGTTTACCTATGCTCTCAGCAGCTTTCCGTGCTTCTCTGATCCATGTCTCCGATCATGCTGCAATTTACCCCACAGAAGCTGCAGGGGATATTTTCCACATCACCTGTAATACTGAAGGAAAAAGTCCTGACTTGGTTTCAGACATACTCCACCTTTCTTTTTATGACTATATGGATATATTCACACAGCTACACCCCCTCTAAACTGAAAAACGGTAGAATTTTTTCCTCTTTCACCCCAGCTTTGACTGTGATGCGTTCATTTCGTGTCCTTGGGTTTCAGTTTTGCAACTGAATCTTGTAGTGGAGGTGATCTTGGATTCTGCAAGTGGGTGGATTTTGGATCAATGTGAATAGGACTGGATCCATGTGTTTGTGCTGGCAGGGTCGGGATCATCTATCTGATACACAGCAGAAACTCTGCCCGGTCTGTGAAAGCCTCCCCAGATGTTGCTCGCTGCAGTTTCCTCATGACTGGAGCCATCCCTTTCCCCATGCAACCTCCTGTGCAGGTGGAGGCTCACCACGCGGCGACGCTGTGTCATGGTACCATGGGGGACAAGAG
The DNA here is from genome assembly GCF_028500815.1 of Rissa tridactyla. NCBI lineage: Eukaryota > Metazoa > Chordata > Aves > Charadriiformes > Laridae > Rissa > Rissa tridactyla. The sequence continues at coordinate 158,410,805 of NC_071467.1, read as the reverse complement.
GAACTCAGCTGCAAGAAGGATGAAGTTAAAGCTCTGAAAAAACTATGGCATTTTTCCAGATAGGTAGCAGTGAGTTTTGCGAGTTCAATGTTTCTTTCTTTCAAATCTGGTGGAAATGATGGGGTTTCTTTCATACGATTGCATTCCTTCATTATGTCTTCCTGTCCCAAGAGATTTAATATTTTATTTAGAGGTAAAGGAAAGAAAATTGTGATGACCTGAGTCCTCAGTTTCATTTGTAGTTTTGGTTTGATCATTTGCATCTCTCACTGATATGTATAGATAACTAACAGTAGGGCTAGAAACCCATTTCTGCATTGGTTCTCCAAACCCGCAGCCCTCAGAGGAGTGTTCAAGCTGTCACCTGTTAGCTACGTACAGAATATTTAGGTTGAATAGAGGTGTGGATCTCAGTTGCTCATCGTTGTCCACACATCTTCCCACCAGCCAGGCACTTTGGGCTTTTTCCCCAGGTGGTTCTTCTCTTGAGGACTGCAAAAATGGACCCCTGTGAATTCCCAATCTCCCACAAGCACTACAGGTGGCCCAGGCTGTGCTGGTGCCTCCAGAACTTTGGACTTGGTAGGGTCCAGGCTGCAGTTGAGTGATAGGTCTGTCTTGGCATGGCGACGGCAACTATCTAGCTCTCTGGGCTTTTTTGAGGAACAGCTTTTCCAACTCATTAAATGTATGCACGGCATGAATACGGATTTGCTGCTTGGCAATTGATTTTACCACAGAAGATATTTACTGTTGGGGCACAGCAGAGAAGCAGGACTTTCTGCTTTCCCATGCGCTGTGCAGAAAGCTTGGTGTTGTAGATTGAATTTTCTCTGACGTTCTGTGTCATACATTACGGAATGGTCCATGCTCTACCCTCATTCTTATTTCACTTAGGCAAAGACGTTATCAGCTGCACTGATGGCTGGATGCTTTCTCTAGAGATCAAAACCAAGACCAACATGGGTTTTGTTATCCAGACTACATCTATAACATGATTTTAAAGGGCTTGGAACATTTAAAAGAGGATAAATGAATTAAGGACTGTATTATTAGCCCACATTCAGTGGACTATACTTGTCAAAATCGGTTGAATATCCAAATTAAGTTGAAGCTAATCCCTGCACGAGCCTATAAAAACCTGTTCCCAACAAGCCTTCATAATAAATTCTTTGTGCCAGGAAATATGAATTAAATTGTTTTAAAGCAATAATGTTTAGGTAAGTAAAAAAAAGTTTCCTACTGAGAGATATTTTATGAACAAAATTAAATATTATAAAACCATATTATTAAATTCTGTCAAAAAGGTATTAATCTTGTTACTCTGGCATTGGTACCTTAGTTCTCCATAATTATGGATTAAGACTTAAAACAAAAATATAGTGTGGAAGGTGTTTTTCAAAGTTCTTGAAAAAGAAAATAAAACTTGAAAGTATAAACCTTTAGGCTCGCAATATGTCATTCTATTATTATTATTAACGTATTACGTGCTGACTTTATGATCAGCATTGTATAAAGCTCAGTATGAATACAGTCCCTGCACAAATGAGTTTTCAAACTGTGGAATCAGCCCCAAAGAAGACACATTTGGTAATTTAAGGGACAGGGATATCTGTATCTGCTAAGGTTAAAGAAAAGTCCTCCATTAATTTCTGTAACCTGTATGTTGCTGCTCTATTGCTCTTGATCCCATTGTGGGGAAAAAAAAATCACTCTTTTTAAGTAGCGAGGGTGTGGGGAAGGAAAGTTCATTTATCCCAGAAAAAGGTGCAAGGAAGAGACACAGTTTTTGACAATCACAACATGGGTCTCAGAATATGCCAAGGACACATACAAAAACTGTGAGTAGTCTCGTGTTTATCTGCCCACGAGTTAGGTAGGCAGGTCTAAGATAGACACGTCCTCTAGTCAACAAAGATAGACAGCTTGTTCCACCCTTGAAAATGTTTCCAGGGTAGGTGAATTGCCCTTTCATTGACTGTGTAATGAGCTTAGAGTTGCCCTTGGGAGGCTTTCCTCCCTTAAGGAACTAAAAGTATATTACACATAAGCAAAGGAGTGAGAGAATGGATGGGGCCACAGAAGATGAAGGTCCCAGTCTTCCAGGTTCCCCCTGGCAGTGGGTCACTCAGAGACCCAAAGTGGTGGTACCAATTTAAGCTGTTCCAGTTCCTTACGTCAACACACGGCTGGGCATCTAAGAACCACAGGGTTACAGCCACGTCTTTGACAGTCCGCAGTCTCCAATGCACACAAGAACTGCTGTAGCGTGATGGAGAAAAAATTCCATGATTTCCATTAACTCGGATTTTATGAGAGGGAAGGAGAGTTAAATTACACCAAGAGACGCTCTAGATAGAACCTAAGGTTTTAAGATATCTGCAGAGGATCTTTTTGCCAAGGTGAATTGTCCCTTGTGATCGTTCTTAATCCCTCCACTACAACTAGTAAAAGCATTCTGTAGATTCACTACTTTCCCTAATTGGATTATCTCTGAATGAGTGCAATAGGTAGATGTTCCTGTACTAGTACATGTACATCATAACTCTTTCACTTTTCCCTGTAAGTCATTGTTATTGGATCATAACCCTGGTATTCAGTCAGCAATTTTTGCTATAATCCAGGTCATTTATTCATATTATTTGTTAGTAATATGGCAAGCTTGGGGTTTTATTACACTTTCTTTATACTCTGAAGCATTTGCAGGCAACTGTTAAGCATGGGGCAATGCTCAGACACATTTTATTATGTCAGATATTTACTTTATGCTGGTAATCCACTAAAACATAAGCAAAATAAACTTAGCAAATGTGTAATGAACCGTATTTTTCAGGTTTTTTCCCTCCAGCTTTATAGAAGACTAACTTGGTTATAGAAACTGTCACCTCCAACTAATAGCTCTGTAATCAATTCAAAATGGCAGCTCTCTAGCCGTAGCTGATTAGTCCAGGTAGAATGAGTTGGTTTTAGTCTATTTCAGAGTATATCATAGAATTGTAGAACAGTTTGGGTTGGCAGGGACCTTTAACGGTCATCTTGTCCACCCCCTTTCCCATGAGCAGGGACATCTCCCACTAGATGAGGTTGCTCAGAGTCCCATCCAACCTGACCTTGAATGTTTCCAGGGATGGGGCATCTACCACCTCTCTGGGCAACCTGGGCCAGTGTTTCACCCACCCTCAGTGTAAAAACTTTCTTCCTTATATCTAATCTAAATCTACCCTCTTTTATTTTAAAACCATTACCCCTTCTCCTATCACAACAGACCCTGTGAAAAAAATTTGTCCCCATCTTTTTACAAGCCCCCTTTTTAAAAATGGGAGCAACGTCTCCCTTTTTCCAGTCACTGGGGACTTCACCTGACTGCCATGACTTTTCAAATATCATGGAGAGTGGCTTGGCAACTACATCAGCCAGTTCCCTCAGGGCTCTGGGGTGCATCTTGTCAGGTCCCATAGAATTCTGTATGTTCAGGTTTCTCAGGCGGTCACGAACCCAATCTTCTCTTACAGTGGGAGGGAATTTTCTCCCCCAGTCCCTGCCTTGCAGTCCATCCACTTGAGAGGTGTGGGGAGAGATGTTGCAAGTGAAGACTGAGGCAAAAAATCATTACGTACCTCAGCTTTCTCCTCGTCCATTTGCCAGTTTTGCTCATCAGGGGGGTACGCTTTCTTTGACCTTCCTTTTCTGGATGGCATACTTGTAGAAGCCCTTCCTATTATTCTTGGCATCCCTTGCCAAGTTCAGGTCCAGCTGCACCTTGGCCTTCCTGACCCCATCCCTCCACAACCGGGCAGTGTCCCTGTACTCTTCCCAGGATACCTGTCCTTGCTTCTACTGCCTGTGCTTCTCTTTCTTGCCCCTTAGTTTGACCAGGAGGTCTTGACTCAGCCATGCCGGTCTCTTGCCTTCCTTTCCTGGTTTCTTACAGCTGAGGATCGAGAGCTCTTGCACTCTGCGGAAAACATCCTTAAATATCTGCCAGCTCTGTTCTGCCTCCGTGTCCCTGAGGGCAGTTTCCCAGGGGAATATATGTCCACAGTACACTTTTTACAGATAGGATTGACTGGAGCACATGCTTTTAACCTCAGTAAATGTGGCAAGAATTACCTTTTCACCCCACCTGATCCCTCTTGAACTCTCCTGATCCTATGTTAGAGGACATCTTACACTGCAGCTAATATTGCATTTATTGTTTGTACAGCTAGAGAAATATGGACGATTGTGTTCACTGAGATGGGAACACCAGCAATTATATAAATTCTGCAGTGATTCACAAAGCTTTAAAATGCACTTTGAGATTACATTAATACCTGACAGTTCTGAAGCCTTTGGAAACTTCTGCTTGATAACACACAGCTGGAGAAATCTGCATAGATATGTGTATGTACGATTTTATTTTTTTTTTTTTTCCCAAAACCAAGTTCCAGTTACCATTCCCTTCCAAAATTGTTCTGCATAAGCACATAAATGTTGGATGAATCTATATTGTAATTTGAGTAAAAGAAATTATTTTCTTTAACATCCTTTTTGTATCTGAGAATATTCTAGAGCAGTGAAGATTCTCCAGAGAACATAAAATCTGGGGATGTAAATGCTCAACACAAAAATTTAAGAACCTGTTCTATTTTCACAGTGATCTTGGACAAGTTTAGTGTAGGGTCTTTGCTCTAATATAAAGATCTGCCAGCCTAAGGCTTGGGGTCAACTGTAGCCTTTCCATTCAAGGGTGACCAGTTTTAATGTACTATTTATTATTTCTTCCTTTTTCTTTACATCAAATGCCACGCACCTCTCTACCCAACCTCATCATTTAGATTACAGGATAATAAACCATTTGTACTTGTAATTAATGGGGTGAGTTTCAGAGAGGACAAGTGGAAACGAATGATTCAAGTGTCAGTGAATCAGTGAAGTTCTTTGACCCTTGATGTAGCTACCAAAATCTTTGACACCATCTAGAACAATTTTTGATTTTTATTATTGGTAGAAGCGCAGAAAAAAAAATAGACCTGTGTCTAAAGCAGAAGCATTGGCTCTTTCATAAAAAATGTGTCTCTGGATGTTGTATACAGAGAGAGGACTGGGTGGGTAACCGTTTAAAATTTATCTACATTGCCCCAGCTTGAGTACACAGCTTGATATTATTCAGATCAAGCCACAGTTTAGCTTTTCTTTTTATTTCTTGTAAATGCAGCTAAAGGGTGTTTGGCTTTATTCACATTTGTTTAATTTTTCTTCCTTGGGAAAAAATTGGTATTGAAACAATTAAAAGAAATGGTCTTTTCTGAAAATCTTTACATCACCTTGTATTTTAGCAGTTGTTCATAGCTGTTAGAGATCTGTCAGTGACTCAAGGGAAAAAAGGGAGTTGACTCCGTCCAGTTTTTTTCACTCATATCTTTTGGCAAAATTAGTTCAGTGGGAATGGCTGAATGTGACAGCATCTTAAAAAAAACCTTTAAAATAGATCCAAAAGTCAGCAAGTGATGAAAGCCAAGGAGATTCCAGAAGAAAGGGACACTCTATAAAACGGCATGTACAATTCTCTCATGTCTAGAATACCAAAGGGAGTAATGTAGCTGGGATATGGTCAAAATAGTCACCAGGCTAAGGCTTTGCCAGCTTTGTGCCTTCTTCTAAAGTGCCAAATACCTGACAGTGGGATCTGGGTGGGGAAGACAGAAGAGGAAAATATCCCTTCGAATATTAAAATCTTACTGTTAGGACATTTTGTTGAAATCTTACTCTTGAGCCACTGGGCACCAATTCAGTATAAAGTATGTTTCTTCACTACGACCTTCTTTAAAAATGCTCCAGTATTTAGCGATGGAAACCGAGTGTCTGGCGCCTTGCAGTTACCTCCCTGCCCCATTAAGGCATTCACTTACACTGACGAGAAACAGAGATAAGGGAGCTGGGGTGGGGGGACTATGGACATGCATGTTTTTAAAAGACCTAACATTTGAAAACAGCTGATTAAAAAGTTTTGTCAGACAGAATATATATATATATATAGCTATGGCTAGAATTTAGGAAAAGATGTATTGTTTAAATGCTTGGAAACAAATTTAGTGTGTGTTATTTTTGCATGACTCCTTTTTAATTTTGCATTGAAAATTTGAGAAAAGAGAATCTTCTGCACTAGAAAACAACTCAAAAATTGTTCAGGGCAAAGCTATTTTCTGAATTCCCGAGAAGCACAAGAAGTGTTTGTATTTTTATTTACAACCAGTGCTCACCAGCTTACATTCAAGTATCAAAAGACCTTATTTGAGTTTTCCTTCTCCACACGTCATCCTTGACTTCCTTTCCATAACTTCATCTCCCAATCTCTGTCTCTCAAGTTGCAATTACATCTGTCTGGCCTCGCTCTTTAGTGACTCCAATTCATTTAGTGTTTTCTTGTTCTTGGATTTTGCGTTGTCAGGAATTGTCCCTCTTTACCGGCCTTTCATTTTTCCAGACCACTGAAACAGAAAATGAACAAAAGTTGATTGCCGTGCTCATCCACATGGTGCTGTGGCTCCAGGCTGGGGTGGGCCCAGTGTTCTCCAATGCAGAAGAGCTTGGAGAGCCACCAGCCTCTGACTTTCCCTAGGAGGGACTCTATGGACACATCTACACTACTGGACCAAGTAGTGCCAAGGAACAGCTCAAGGACGAACAAATCACAAAAAAATTAAGGTTGTGAGGGACCCCTGTGGTCACCTTACCCAACCTCCGGGTGGTATTTTATCCTGAGCTAATGAACATTTTCCAAACAGTTCCCAGGTATGACTTGTGGACCAGAAGCTGCTTCCAATAAGGGGTTTGCACATAATGACCCCGCTCTGGCAGCTAAGGGAAGTTAACAGTGTGAATATGGGCTCTTCCACGGCAGCTGAGCTCCGTGTTGGGGGTTTGTGTCAGGCGCACTTAATTCATTAGTATGGAAGTAATCTCTGTTAACTCTCTTGACACTGAGCATTTGCTATCTACAAAAATATATTGCTTAATGTCTGCGCTGGCTTTGCATTACACCACCACCAGTCATCTCCTTCCATCTTCTACATTGTTTGAAGGAGGAATTTGCTCATGGTCATGGAGGAACTTCTATGAGTCATGGTCATCCCTGAGTTAAAAATAAAAACTTCTGATACACATTGGTTCAAGCTATCCAACACATTGTCCTCCTCACAGGAGAAAAGAAAGCAGACCGAATCACATTTCAGGACCACATGAGCGCCTCTTGCTCCTGTGCTTGTGTTAAACCGATTGCCAGATTTGAGATGGGGAGAGAATTTTTCTGTTTGCCAGGTAGAGCTGGCAAGGACTGTCAGGGGTTTTCATGGTGACCTCTCCAGTCACCCAGATCACCAGGCTGATTTATACCCTGAGCTAGTTTTTTTTCTGATCCATCTTAACAGCATCAATCTTTGTGGCATGGATTATCTTTAAACTAGCTTTAGGTGGTTAAGAAGTGATTGTATCTAGGCATGCAAAGCCGACAGACAAACCACATCGTGGCCTGGATTTGGCATGCGGGTTGCTTGACTGTGCAATTCCTGGTCTTTATATTCCTCTTTTTCTGTTCCCCAGGCACCCTAACTCTCTGTCAGTACCAGCAGAAACTAAAGTATAAACTCTTAAGGGCAGCTGCTACATCTTTCCTTACTCTGAGAAGTTCTGTATTTATATATAACCCTCTGTATGATTTTTTAATAGCAAAGAGCCTAACTCTGACTCATTGCAAAGACACACAATTTCTTGTGGTAATTTTTTGAATATGTTTTTCCTTTATTTTTTTCCAGGGAAAATCTTTCCTTTTCAGCAGTGGTAGGGTTTCTGTTAATGCATTTTTCCTTGAGAATGTTTTTAGGGACAAAATGGTGTTATACATGACAAATATCTTCAACTACAAAAAGTCTGAATAGCTGTAATTGATAAAAAAAATTAGACACAATTGAGAACAGCAACGAAGAGTGACATTTCAGTAGAAACCTGCAACTCCTCAGTCTGCTGTGCCAAAATTCAAGACCTGAACAAGTTCAAACTTTGGGAAAAGAAATTCAGCAATTCATTTCATGCAGCAAACTTATACACTTCTCCCAGGAGCAATGCTTTTTTGATATTGCTGGCACTGAAAATTGCCACTATGAAAAGCAAGAGTATCAGCATTTTTCTGTATTTTTTATCATGATAATTTCTAGAAACAGTTCTAGGTAGCAAAATATACCAGGATAATGCCAGGTTAATTACAGTATTGCTCAGTGTAGTGCCATGTAGAAATGCCCAGCTGGCTTTCAATAAGCCCGTAAAAGAGTAAAACAGCTAAGGCAGAACGATGTGCTAGCACGGCCTGACTGCCTTCAGTAGAGAGAATCATTTAGTCTGAATTTGGGTATCCCTGCGTGAAATTGCATAATACGGTGTGCAGACATACCCTAGGAGTTTTGGTGGCCTAGTTAGGGTGGTACCAGCAGAGTTATGCAACCAAACCGGCAACGCAGGCAGCTCCCGTGGCACCACTTCTCCCGAAACACGGAGATGCTCCTTCTTATGCATAACCTGCCCCCTTGGAAGCATGTTAAGCAAAACACGTTGTCCGTGCAGGATGGCAGTTGAAGCGATGATGCGTTTATCTCGGAGGGAAGCCTGTTTTTTGAGCTTTCCATCTTGAGATGGTGAGGCAGATCTGAAATGCCTGGTGGCTCACGTCCTTTTCATCAGCACAAGCACCTGCATTCCCCTGCCAGGCAATGTCCTTTTCTGAAAATATATACATTTTTGGTAAAATGGCAGCTTTTTTGTACCTGCAACCTTTACCCTCACGATGTTCACAGTATTCCCTTCAACAAAGCATTTAACATACCAGCCATAATGAATTTATCCCATCTACTCTGATGAAAGTAATGGATGGCTGAATATGTCAATGTATTTTTTCCTGGAGTCAAGCCATTATTATGAGATTGACAATGGTTACCGATTTCTAAAAATCTTGTCCTGGAAATTACTTCAAGAATCCATTTCTCTGATATGAATTTTTCCTAAGTAACCTGGAAACTGTCAACAAAAGTGATCAAATCTTTTACTTACAGTGTTTTTTTCCTTCTGTTAAAAGTTAATTAATGAATGTTTGTCCTTTGTAATGCTGAGTATTTTCAGGTTGCCATTTGCTAATGACTGTTCAAATTTATTTAAAATCTTTACATTATTTCTCCTGTCTGCATTGCTACCCTTATTTTTGGCATTTTAAGCTTCTGATTACATGTGTGGTAGAAACTTCTGTAGTTATGATTTTATAAAATAATTTTGTTCCACAGGTGTTACCGAGCTCTGAATTCAAGTGCAGGGAAGCAGGAATCTCGTGGGTACTGAGAGGTGTTTTCCACAATGGGTGACTCAAGGTCCAATGTGTTCAGAGTTCTTTGGGTCATAAACGTGGCTCAATGCTACACATGTTCATATTTGTTCATAAGTACTACTGGGAGAAATCCTTATCCCACTAAAATGAATGGGAATTCTGAGAGAAATGTTCATTAATCCTTTTCAGGGCTTTTGAAAAATCAAGGCTAACCTGCAAAAGAGAGAGTGACGTAGACTCATGCTGATCTGTTTTATACAATATATAGTGTTATTGTACTAAGTCACAGCATAGAATTTATAGAATATATAGAGCACATAAAGCGTTTATACAGCAAACGTACAGCTGTGGAGAATGCCTCAACTTTTAGAAACTTATCTTCTTGTATACAAACTACACTCTACACTAGGAGAGGCTGTTCTTGGAGCTGGGCCACCCTGCGGTGAACAATGAAAGACATTATTGAATGGTCAGTTTATATTAAAAATACCTACAAACAAACAAACAAACAAAACCAAAAAAAAAAAGAAAAACCACAAATCTCCTCCTCCAGACACACAGTATCATACCAGGTTGGCTATAAAATGTCCTGGGCTTTACTGCACGTGCTGGTACACTTTTGCTTGGACTTTCCCTCATGATAACTAATATCCTGGACTCCTGTCAGTCATCTGGAGAGACGCGTCTATCCAGACATGCCTAGGATGATAAGGGCATGAAAAAGCTTTGGGATCTGATCCAAATCTCATATATGTCTCCAATGTAGTCCAATAGAGAGGTAATTCAAGGCTGACTTGAACATCCTTTTCTTGATCTAAGAGCATCATAGGCATCTTACTCTAATTAGAAGGCATTAATTACTTCATTGGGTTCTGCCTCAACTGTTTAACACATTACACGTCTTACAAGGGGCCACATCATAAGGTGTCATTCAATGAGAGGGTTTCGGTTATTTCTTTTGTCCTTTTTCTGCTGAGCATTTTCATCTATCAAATCAAAGTCTTTTGTTTACTTTGAGTTGCCCCTGAGTCCAGCTGATTCCAATATGTGAGTAGAGAAAAAAGATAGATTTATTGCCCAATGCAGGTCTCTTATTCCTAAAACTGATGTAGGAAAAATTAAACTGTTCTGTTGGGTGGTTGAAGACAGATACAAGTTACTATGCCTACAGCGTGTGCTTGCCCAGCTGGGCTCAGGCAGCCTGGGGCACACCTAAGCACTTTATCTCCCAAACAAAAGCCTGGCCAAGCCTGATCCTTTTAGTCCATGCACTGGCTTTCTTTCCATGGAAAACACGTCAGAGAGGATGCAGTGGGGTGTGCCGTGGTATTAGTCCAACAGGCAGTCCAGAGGCAACCAGAGCGCACATCCATGATAAAAGCCAGTTGGGACAGCTCTAGAAAGTCAGAACTAGTGCTTATCCTCTTATCCTTCCTACCAGGACCCTTGCATCCCTCTTGGCACAATTACTTGATAAGACACCACGTTCTGTAATCACATCTTTATCTTTTATGTAGGTTATATGATTCGAATACTAGATCTTTAGGACAAAGGATTAACGGTTTGCAAACCGTTGTAGCAGTAGTTCTGCCCTTCTGAGGGATGTATGTAAATTCCTCCAATTCTGCTATGAGAAGATCAAGAATAAGCCTTCTGCCTATGTGGTATGAAACAGCAGAAGTTGTAATGTTAAACGTTCAAGGCACCCAAGTGACTGGGTTTAGAAAGACTTGCTGAGAAAATGTATATACATACTATGAATTTTTACCCATGTGTACGGATTAATAGGTACACTCCGTTCCACAGCTCTATTCTTCATAGAGTTCACCTGAGATATGTTGCTAGCTGCAATTATTTTGTAAGTTATACTTAAAATTAAGCATAAGAGAGAAACCGTGAGAGATGGGGAAAAAATGAGGGTGGATTTCTATGTTCATTCAGCCAACCAGCTTTTTAAGAAAATATCTTTAATACGTGAGAAACATACAGTTTGTTAGTTTTCCCCACAGATTACTCAGAGCACATGGGCTTTAATCTGATTTGACAGCCTTGTGATATTTTCTGCCATTCTTGTTCTTAGCAAAGTGCTCTAAAAATGCATCCATAATTTATTTATGGGACCTTCTTTAACCCTTCAGTAACTAGAATATACCCCATACCTTTCATCCTTGAACTGTCAGTGCCGATTGTGGAAAGTGCCATCAGACACCTCTGAGGTTAAATGGCTGAGCATTACTCTTTCTTTCTAAAATGATAAATAGTGAAGAAGACATTGTTTTCTTGTCAGAATGCTGAAGAAGAAATATCAGAACCCTCTACCACATTACATCTCCATAGAAAAATTCACTAGCACGATGAAGACACACAGCTATTAATAATTTTGTGAGATACTTTAATTTCTAACAAAGGAAAATCCCAGGCCAATTTATTTTTATCTGTACCAAGAGCTATTTTTTCCACTAAAAACATACTGAACTCCTTTTAACATGAATACACCATTACAAATTCTATACAAAATGCTCTTAAAAATGGGCACGCTTCATATCTCTTGTAAAGTTCCCTTGTACTATATGCCTCTCACTATATTTGGATTTGTTGCAATTATTTAATATCACATAAATCTTCCGTTTCTGTGATGCCAGAAGTAACGAATTGGTGGAAGCAGTTTAATTACTAAACCAGCTGAACCATTGTTACGGGAGTATAAGGAATAGCCGTAACTTCTATGCATTTATTCGGGATTTGGCCTGACCATCTTTTGTGAAATGATAGGGTATAATTTCCCTTCCCTTCAGGCTGGGAAATATTAGCAGATTAGCACCGTGTCCTACATTCCTGGTTGAACTGCATTCCTACCCCAAGGCTGGGTGGAGTCCTAATGCAAACTTGGATTTCATAGACTCACAGAACAGTTGAGGTTTGAAGGGATCTTTGTAAGTTATCTATTCCAGTCTCCGCCTTAGGTTGCTCAGGACCTTGTCCAGTCGAGCTGTGAATGTCTCCAAAGCTGGAGATCCCACAACTTCCCTGGACCCTCTTCTAGTATTTGACTGACCTCACTATGAGTATTTTTTTCCTGCTATCTAGTCAGAATTTCCCTTGTTGCAACATGTGTTCATTGCCTTCCGTCCCCTTGCTGTTCACCCCCAAGAGGAATCTCCCTCTCTCCTTTTTTTGAATTCTTGGAAATGTGTACTTATAGCCATACAGAAATGTCTGGGGTTATTCACAGCTCTGGACAGTCTCATGCATGGTTGATAATCACTGACCAACCCTGCATGTGAGGAGATGGTTGTGTCACCTTGGCTATACGGTCTGGTTTTGCAGTATCTTTCACATTAAGTGAGCATTTCCATCCTGTGCCAAATGATGATGGTTCCCATCAGAAGGCAAAGAGCCCAGTTAAGATCCAGCCTGCTCAAAACATCTCATTTGCTCTGCGAGTGTAGGTGCTGGGATACTGACTCTGCGTGATTTGGTAAATCTCCCTCCTCTCCACAGGAGAGACGTTCCCAGCAGACATTCTCAGCAGTAGGGTCAAGTAAGGACTGTGCAGACTATGAAGTTTTAAATTTATATATGGCAGCAAAGAGCGTGAACCCAAGAGATTTATCTACTTACTTTCATTCAAGCAAAACATTTGTCTTCTTTTTTTGCCATCGTTGGTACGTTTTGAACTCATGGCTCTTGGGCAATAAGAATATCCAACTCATTAAAATAAGTGCCCCTGGTAACCATAATTCTGGAAACCATAATGTGGGGAGTGGTCAGCATGGATTTGTGAGGGGGAAATCACACCTGACCAACCTGACGGCCCTTTATGCTGAAAAGAAAAGTGCAGTGGATTGAAAACTGACTGTCTGACTTGCTGGGTTCAAAGGGATATGATCAGTGGCACAAAGTTCATCTGGAAGCCAGCTGCTGGTTGTGTGCCCCAGGAGTTGCTTCTGGGGACAATATGGTTTCACATCTCCATTAATGACCTGGACCATGGGCCGGAGTACAGACTCAGCAAGTTTGCAGAGGAATGGCTGATGCACCAGACAGTTGTGCTGCCATTCAGAGAGACCTGGGTGGGCTGGAGAAATGGGCTGACAGGAACCCCTGGGGAGGAAAAACCCCATGCACCAGCACAGGCTGGGGGCCAATCAGCTGGAAAGCAGCTTTGCAGAAAAGGACCTGAGGGTCCTGTTGGACAAATTGGCCAGCAACGTGCCCTTGCCTCAAAGAAGGACAACACCACCCTGGGCTGCACTAGGAAAAGCATTGCCAGCCAGTCAAGGGAGGTGATCCTTTCCTTCTGCATAACAGTGCTGGGTCCGGTGGTGGGCTCCCAAGCGCAACAGAGACACAGACACATTGGAGTGTTTCCAGTGTAGGACCACAAAGACGAAGTTTTTGGAGTATCTGTCATACAATGAGAGGCTGCTAGAACTGGGGTTGTTTAGCCTGTGGAGGAGAAGGCTCAGGGGGATCTTATCAGTGTGTATAAACAGTTAACAGGGGGAGTAAAGAAGGTGGAGCCAGGCTTTTCTTAGTGCTGCTTGGGAACAGGAGAAGAGGCAGTGGGCACAAACTGAACTACTGGAAATTTAATTTGAACATAAGGTGTTTTTTTTTTTACTGTGAGGGTGGTCAAACATTGGAATGGGCTGCCCAGAGAGGTTGTGGAGTCTCCATCCTCAGAGATACTCAAAACCTGACTGGACATGACTCTGAGCAACCTGCACTAGATGACCCTGCTCTGAGCAGGGGAGTTGAACTAGATGAGCTCCAGGAATGCCTTCCAGCCTCACCCATTCTGTCATTCTCTGCTAATTTCCCTCAGTTTTGGGAGAATACTTTGGGTTTACTGCCTTCTTTAATTTAGATATTCTTTCCATGTTTTGGAGAGTTAGAATCTCTCTAACACAGTATCTTAGCATACCTCTGTTCAAAAATACTTCTCACAATCTTGCAGAAGTGAAAGATTCTCCTTATTCACTTTTTCACTTTATTTTATTCTACAGCATATTTTTGTGCAGCTGTGGTGATGATAACCAGCACTGTAATCCATTGCAGACAAGAATATACTTTTAAAACTACAATTACTTTCAATAAGCTTAATTTGACTAATTCATACTTGCTATCTAGTAGTATTGCCTGGTTTGCTAGATTACCTGGAGCCAAAATAGGAAGATGGTTCCTTTGATATTAAGTTGTTGTTATCCTGATTTTATAATAGATCTTGAGCAACCCTGTCCCTAAGCAGTAGAGGAAATTACCATCTCGGTCCTTTATCAGATACAGAACCACCTGGGCAAGAAAAAATTAAGAGCTTTGGTTATTTCCTCAGCATGTTATCTGTACCCGTAACGATTTGTTTGTCACCTCTCAGTTCACTCCTCATATGGGGCTTTGTCAATCAAAGATTTAAAGGGCTATATTCAGCTCTCCCCACCTCTGTCTTTGTCTCTCTACCTTCTGACTATGAAGCAGGATCAGGGTTTCGTTATCTACTGTAAAGGCAGCATCTTTGGGAGAATCCCATGTGAGGGATGGGTACAGGGATTTGCACCAGGCAGATGCAAGCTCAGGGCCAGGCTGGCCAGACATGAGTCAGCTCCTTCCCAGAAGCTCTGTTAGAGAGGGGAGGACAAGAGAGTGTTCAAGTTCACAAAGCCTAACAATCTCTGAAGCTGACACGACAAGGCAAGTCTATAGGTGGCACTTCAACCTGCCCACATCTGATGGGCTAGGTGCACCCCGGAGTCAGTGCTCCTGCCCAGCTGATCAGTCCAATGTCTATAGTTGAGGCAGTCTCAAGTCTGCAGCAGCAGCCACAGATGTTTTGGAGATTTGAAAGGAGAAGCCAGGAATTCCCCATCACAGCCCTGATGCCAACTCCTGCATAGCCCTGGGCAAGTCATTTAACTTCTCTGACTCAATTTCCCCATCTGCTAAACAGGGATAATAGCAGAGGAGTATTGTAAGGATTAATTAATTAGCTAATGTTTGTAAAGTGCTTTGAAGATCAAAAGCACAAAGTACTATTGTTGTTATCAAGGGTGTTGAATTAACTTTCCTCATTTTGGCGCATAAAACTCCAGCACTTGGACCATTGCCCCAGGGCATGTGCTGGCATTAAGAAAATTATGATGATCATCTATTCATAAGCAGAGTTACCAAAGCACTCCTGAAGGAGCTGGTAGTCACTAAAGCCCAAGCTCCCCAGGCAGGTATGCCATTTTCTCCCCATGGGGAGGCAGTGCAGCAGTTGGAGACTCACCTCTCCAGGTCTTCAGTGGGTCAGGGTAAGCATCAGCGAGTGCTTCTCCCTGCTCCTTCTGCTTGTGCAAACGTGTCCATGATGAGTTAGGACTTATCCCATGGCCCATCAGGTTTTCTGGGGTCTCCGGTCCTTCCACACCTCTCTGACCCTGCTTTAAGTCTATACCGAAGTATCCGGTTTGTGGGTCCGATTCTCTCTTTCAGCTCTAGTTCCTTTGAGATGGTTGGCATCAGTAGAAGTGGGAACACATCCTACTTTCCTGGCATTAGTGCGAGAGATCTGTAGTTACTGTAATATAGGTTGTGTCACACACACACATACTCTCCAACTGCCAAAATAGCAGGTGTGTCACCAGGTTTATTGACCGTGGTGGCTCACAAGCTGCCCTGTACGAGGCTCAGGCTGAGGACGATATGTAGCCTCTTCCATTGCTGGACTCAGGCACCCGATTGCACAGGATCTGGCCCCTGGTGCTTGGGATCAGGCACCCGAGGTGCGGGTGTTAAAACACTCCCAAGGAAAGCATACTGCCAGAACTAGCTGAACTGCCAGCGCTGCTGCTCCTGAAGAGGAAAACAAATACTATTTCTTAGTCCTTGAGAAGCTTGGCCTTCTGCTATCGTCTTTGCAGAGCCCCCAGAATAGATTAAGAAAATATAAAGATTGTGATAATTACACAAAATGAACAGAAGGCAAATGTTGGTTGATAATGGAGAGTTATTGTCAAAATGCCATTTTAACTTGTTCTTGAACAGAACAAGCTCAGTTATTATTAACAGCTAGGGACTGTGAACTGCAAAAATCATTCATTTCCTAGAAAACAGTCATTTAAATGACTGCAGTGACATTTTAATACCACCTTTTATTACTGCTGAAGAAATCATTCACACCAAAACACAACGCTTGCCCTCCCCCAGCCACTATAAAGACAGCAATTATTAAGTGCAACACGTAAGATTTCTCTTAGGTGCTGCTAGGGAAAAAATTCACTATTACTGATAATGCAATGGTGTGAAAAACACCTACATACGGCCTTGCCTGCATTTGCTTTTTAATGGACTGTGTTTTGGTCCTTTTCCATAAACTTTATTGAGGGGCTATTTTTAAAAGCGAGGTCTTTGAAACAAAATGCTGTGCTGGTTCTCAGTACAGATGAAGAATAAGGGAGTTCGGGAAGAGATAAAGGCGCTGAGTTCATCAAAGCATTAATTCAGTTCGTAATGTTCTTTATACTAACTATGCCCACTCAGTCTGGCATGAAATATATGGTTTTGAAGTTTCCTGAACACACTTGAAGTACTGGAATCAGTCCTATAAAATTGTGATACTAAAACAAACACCTGCATTGATAGTTTTGCATCCTTTAACGTTTGTAAAGAGGTATATAAAAATAAGAAGTTGGAAGACTACAATTAGATTGAATTGCAACCGGGTTATATGTTGCTAGAGGTACTGTAAAAAATGTTCTACCTTTAATTTTTGTTTCTACTAACTAATGACAAGGGATAAAATTTTGCTCAATCTACCTACTAAACACATGCTGAAATAGCTTCAAAAAAGTAATTTCTCCATTTCACAAATGCTGTGAAATGTCTCTGTTTAGAGATGGAGTAATTTTTGAGCACAGCTTTGGTGCTTACCTTCGGGAGACTCTTACGTACAAGTGCAGAGCACTTGAGACGAAACTTACCTTAACTCGGGAACCTGCTAGGTTTTTTCTCCAGGCTCATAAGGGTGGTTGTGTACTTTGTCCTCTATGTTCTCTAAATAAGTGGTCCTGAAACAAAATACCTGGCTCCTAGGAAT
This sequence comes from Rissa tridactyla, assembly GCF_028500815.1. Classification (NCBI taxonomy): domain Eukaryota; kingdom Metazoa; phylum Chordata; class Aves; order Charadriiformes; family Laridae; genus Rissa; species Rissa tridactyla. Next base: position 158,393,382 of record NC_071467.1, on the reverse strand, counting down.
GTCCATATGCATTTCTTACAGGAACAGTGAGATACGGGGCTGGAAATTGTAGTAGGAAATACTACTCTACAGGGTCTGTCGCAAAAGAGTGGGCGGCACCACAGCAGTTCCATCAAACTCTGGACCTGTATCTTCTGGTGTAATTGTGGAGTCCTGGGCAAAAGGACCCAGCTCCTTACATTTAAGCAATTTAATAATTCATTACTACAGAAACATGGGACATCGACTGGAACATACACAGCTCTACAGCCACATGTTAATTGATTACCTATGATTTCAGTGATGTGCAGGGTTTTATGGGAACCATCTGCACAGGGGCAATATTCATCCTATAGGAAATAACAAAAGCTAAATCCAGGCAGGCAGCAAGAGTTAGGGTTTTTTCCCCTTTTCCTTGCAGAAGAGTTAGCATGATTCATCTTCCCATGTAGTTTGTAAGCTCACAGCAGGTCATGTGTCTAAATACACCTGTTAAAGCATCCCTACATCGCTCAGGCGCACAGAAAGGTACGTGCAGTCTGTGCCCCAAAGACTTAAGGGTGACACAGAGTCATAAAAAAGTCAAGGTAAGGACTTCTGTCAAAATAAAGACAAACGGTGGGAGGACGTAACTTTAGTCTGAATAAGGGAAATGAGCAGAGACTGCGGACATGTAGCAGATGTGCACCTAGAAGCAGGATGGGTGTGTTGTATTAGCATCCCTTCTTTGTTCGCACTGTGGTAGGACCAGAAAGCCTGTATTTGGTTAGCAGCCCCTTGTGCTGAGTTCTGTGTGAGCACATAAGCAGGCAGAGTCCCTGTCCCAAAGATTATACCATCTAATTATAGTCAATATTTCTGTCGTCCCCAAGGGCTCACAATTACAGAGTTCAGGCCCCCAAAACCTTGAGATTGGCACAAAAATAATGAAATTGAAAAAAAATAATAATACTGCAACTGGGGTTATTTTTATTTGCCTTCTGGTATCTAAGCCTTTTCAATACACTTGAGTCGTGTTTTCTCCACAGCCCTAAGGACTAAAAATGTAGGTCTTGCCTACATGGGATTACTTTTTGGCATAACCTAACATGTGAATTTAAAAAGATATTGTTAGATCAGTATAACCTTTTCTTCCAGCTGGCCACTCACACTGGGACCTAGCTGATGTAGCTTAGGCAAAGTTATAATTTAACTCACCTCCAAAACGCAGCCGAAACACTGCCCTGTGATGGAGTCACTATCCCAGGATAGTTATATCAGTACAATTTTGTAAATGCCTATTGGCATGAAATACAGCTGTGAGGATCGTTTGGCAGAACAAGGTGCTACTTAAATACCCCCCAAAAAACCCATATATCATGAGAAACACATGACTCCAGGAGCTGAGTGCTAAATGTTGAAGGAAAAGGTTAGATGCAAGCCTCAGGAGAGAAATCTCAGATGTTGGCAGTGCTGCTGCTGAAGGCAGAAAATGAGTAGGAAGGAGGACAACGTGAACTGCGATTAAATCCAGCTAGGACAGAAGCCAAACTGTTCTGGGTCACTCACACTTAGCCTATTTATAATTTTAGTACAATACAGATCATGAACAATATTAAAATAAATAGCATGTGCCTTAATAACCTCCTCTTCTTGTCCCTGTCACGCAAATAATTCTCTAATTCTCTGCCTACTGACAACCTCACGTTTAATTGCTTTTACACCCTTCCATGTGTCTTGCCCTTAAGTACAACTCTGTCTAGCACAGTGGTATCCAACATTTAATTTTTTTCACTTTCTGCCCAAGTCCATATCACTACATTTAATTCTAGCAATACATGGAATTTAAATTATCCTCAACTGGCAAAATGAAATATTGATTTGAGCTGACAAAGACTTTACAGCTGTACATTTCTTGTTGGGCTCTAAATCAAAAGAATTTCTAATTCATCAGATTTATACTTTGCATTTGGCTTTAAGACCATGAACGTTCGTTCCCTTCGTGACGCTCCATTCTTCACATGCAACAGTGTTGTTTTTCTGATCCGTCCCTCTAATCCTGTGCCAGTATAACCCAATTAATTGCAGTGGGATGAACCTGGCGGTAGAGCATGGAAAAGCAAGCGCAGTGTATTGCAGAGAGAAATTCTAAGGTACTGAACGTGACCAAGAGATCGCTGAAGATTTGCTGCTATTAACCTAACACAAATAACTCACCTTTTTTGGTGGGTTGTCACCTTGTACCATCATTTACCTCCACATTTGGATACCATGATCCCTTTTTCTTGTCATTCTCTGTTAAGCTGTTGTAGATAGATAATTTTTTTTTTTCCTGAATGAGTTTGCTGACATGCTGCGTTCTTCTATTGTCAGTGTAGCCGTATTGCTTATCTGGAATTTAGCCTCCAATAACAGTGATTCTAACCCTGTGAAAGTAATATACTCCATAAGACTGGTTAGAAAACAGCAATGGTTTGCAACAGTCCCCAGGGTCATTATTGAATAAACCAGATATTATTAGATAGATGGATAAACAATAGATATTTATAGTTACGGTTTCTTTCAGGTTGCTTATCTAAAACTCATTCAAACCTTCTGGCACTAACTGAATCAGACCAGAAATCTTGCAAAAAATCTCTTTAATATTTCTTTTGATGGCAAATACAGCCAACGGAAGCCTGCGTTTTTTTGGGTATTACATTCAGGCATGGGTCTTACAGCAACAGAACATCAGGAGAAGATAGAGTGGGGGCCAAAATCCTCAGGTGTCCTCACCTTGTAAGAAAAGTATGTTCTACATATTGCTGCATATGAGGATTTCTCCCTTCAGAATGTCTTATTTCTCCTTTCTGTTTTTCTGTGGGGTTTTGGTTTTTGTTCTTATTTGATTTGATTTGAGTTATTTAGATTCCTCTGTTTTCTGATGGGTAAATGTGTTTCTTATGAATGCTGTAAAATAAGGTGATGTTTACATGAAAAGAATATTTTAAATAACGTATAAAGAATTGTTGCTTATATTAAGAAGCATGTTAAGAAATGCTGAAGCTGCCTATGTCGAAGTTTAGTACCTATTTCTTAGCTGCCATCCAGAGATGACAGGTGAGCACATGGATCCCAGCCAGCCCTTGTAAGTGACCTAGAACTCTCTATCAATGCCTACCCTGCAATATCACTCCCACATAGTGAGGATTTATTAAGACTTTATTAACACTTGTACCGATGTGCCTCTCACATAGTTTACTGCTCAGAACGAATCAGGGCTGCACTTGGAAGCACTGTCAGCCTTTAATAATGTTGGATACAAACTTGATAAGAAAGGTAAAAAGCTAGAGCTTAGTTACGCGCCTTCTGAGTTCTTCCTATTTTTTTATGGGAGTTAAGCTGCAGGATGGCTTAACTTTGCTCATAATTTGCCTGGGCATGTGAAGATGCAAAAAGCAAAAGCATTCATTGTGAAATTGTAAGAAATTTCCTTTAATTTAGTATTTTGGTTCTACAAGAGATCAACGGATATGACCGAATTTCCCTGTAATGGAAGATGTAAATGTTGTAACCTCTGGAAAAAAAAAATGGCAAAACCCAGGAAAATTAATAGAAATATTCAATGAGGTTTGAATTTTTCACAGCGTCTCAATAGAAAATTAAAAGGTTTTAAAAGAATAAAAGGAATTTGAAAATGAACCCCTGTCAAAAGTCATCAGCCTGCATTGCACAAGAAGCGAGACTGGGTGCTCCTTGTGGGCTGCCACCTGAGAATTCAAAGGATTTAATCATTTAATTTCTACAATAAGAGGTCTTCAGTGACTGATTAGCTAGATCTAAAATTGGTTGTAGTGATTCCTTTGGCCCTGGAGCAGGCCTAAAGCTCTTTTTGCAAAGAATAATAATAATTTCGTCCTGCTTGGTTAGGAACCTCAACATTAGGAACCAAAGCAACCGGTTCCATATTCTCCATGTTTTTTAACTCGCTCAGGCTTCTTTGGAGCTCTTCATCTCTCTCACAGAAGTTGCACAGAGGATGCATCTAAATTTGAGTAAGCACTGAGACTCTCAAATTTGGCCTTTAAATTTTGGTGCTCTTTTTTTTCCCCGTTATTTTCCTAGGCTCTCTGTAGACATACGAAAGGGAGTTTCAGCTCATTTGCTTAAGACTAGGTGAGCCTTCTGGCTAGCAGCATTAAACCCCACAAGTTTCTGCAAGAAAATGCGATGAGGGAGGGATGTGGATAGCATCCTACGTGACCACCTGTGAATCTCAGGTGAGTCCATTTACCTGCATTTACCTGCAGGAGGAACAGCTGCCACTGCAAGACACAGCAAAGCTGGAAGGCACACGCTGAGAGTGGCAGCAGGACATCTCAGGGTCTGCGCGGGACCCTGCCTTCAAGGCTTGTACATCTTCTTCACTGTTTTATAAAGATTCTTCCCTGTTTAGTACTGCAGAGATAAAGGAAATTAAGTCAGTGCATATGTTATTACCAAACAAACAAAAAAGCCAGATTAAGTCTCTTCGCGTATCAGAATATGATTTCAGCATCAGAACCTCTTATCTCATCCTTTATCTGAATTATTCTTTCAGGAAGACAGAGTCATCATTAACTCAAATAGTCATCATTATGTGCTTCAAATATTCTCATGCCTGCCTGCTTTGTGTACCTGAAGAGAACACTCTAACGCTAGACTGGTATCAAGATTTCCCGTAAGATCTGCAAACTTCTCTGGAAAAACAGGGCAGCGGCTATGGGACTTAATGAGAGACACTAAACTCATTCTGCGCTCCGAGAAGGGGAGTCTGAGAGGATGTGCACGTTGCCAAATAATTCCACTTGCTATTCAAACGCACAAAGAAAAAACGGGCTTAGTGTTTGGAGAAAGGGGCTGAAAAATACGAAAGCAAAATTGAGCACAGAAAGAACAAAACACGGGCTAGTTTACCCATGACAATGATGTAAATCAGCTTTTAGAATAACGCTGGGGGAAAAAAAAACATCACAAAAAAACCTAGTGCAAAAGGGTCTGCGCTATAGAACAGAAAGAAGCAGTTGAATGCTACACGGAGCTCTCTTAATATCTGGGGGAGAGTTTCTTATACATTTATATAATTTATTGTGCTGTACGTGACCAGACACAAGTGAAAAGAAAGACTCGACAAAGGACATTGCACAGGGGCTGATGGGCAGGAAGAAAGTCCAGCCGGGCTGCAGGGTGGCACGGCATCAGCTCTCTCTGCGCACTGAAATGCAAATGTGCGGCGTTGTTGTTGGCTGCAGTGGCAAGACTGAAATTGGAGGAAGCAGATGCTGTAATCTGATGATGATGTTGTTCTTGCTGAGTCTGAAGAATCACTTCAAGAGCTAGTAATGAGAGTCGCTGAAGCTAGTGTTGATTACAGACTACATCAGAATGTAAAAAGATAAAGGTGATGACACTTCTGAAATGGCGTATTGCAGCCACAATATAAAGAAAGAGGTTGAGCAATGAAGGAAATTCTGTTTCTAACAGACAGTCGATAAAAATGGAGAGTCTCAGTTCTTGGAAGAAGACATCTCGTTCTATATTCATGCAGGCGAACGTTTGACTATTCAGGATCCCCAAAAGGGGACTGTGAACACAAGACTGGGTGAATCTCTGCACCCATTTGCTCTGGTCTAGGAAGGGAGAATACGAATGCAATAGAAAAAAAGCACATGGGTTAGAAAAGCTGAGAGGATTTGTAGTCTCAGGCTCTCTCCAAATGCCATCAGAGTTGACTTTGGGATAAAGAATACTTTTAAATGCTTTTAAAGTATTTAATACTTTAAAATACTACAAAATGCTTTTAAAAGAATGTCTTCACAAGGCAGCAGAAAGAAGCAATGCAAGAAGGAAGCGAAGGGAAGGTCAGTCAGTGGTTTGAAACGGCTACACATTAGCTGATTTAAGCTGAACAGGCGTCACAGATGGAGCCTGAAGCTGTTTTTAAAAAGGTCATTGGGCAGGTTTACAACCGGAAAACCCCTCGCCTCAGGGACACACGAATTTGTCAAACAGATCCAGCTTTAACACAAACATACTCCCAAGGATCAAATGGACAATTCTCCTAACAAATCCTCTCTTTTTCCAGGGACCTAAGACTCTGCTGATGCCCCTGATGTCTCCAGTCTTTTTCCTGTGGCAGATATGCACAATTTTTGTCCTTTGCCACAGGTTAAAAAGGAGGATGCTGTAGGCACAAAAGTGCGGTGGCCTAAAATAGTAAAAGCTAAGCAAAGGATTATGGGGAGCATCTGCTTGAAAAGGACTCTTGAAGAAGCGGTCAAAGGACACCAGAAGACCACACTGCCTCAAGCAGCTACTGGAGTAGCTGAACATTTTGGCGTTAGTACTGGTGCTGCAGCCCAGCCTCAATGAGCTCTGCCCCGACCCTTTTTATTTTGATCACTGGGATTATTGTTCTCAGCTAGGGCTGTACCTGGGTGCTATTTCCAGCAAGACTCAGTTCTCAGCCTCTTTAGCCGTGAAAAATTAAGTCTCCACACTGTGATATTTTATCACATTGCACATTGGCCAATAGCCACATGATTTCCAGTTCGTAAATGCACCACCATCAATCAGATGCGAGTGCTGAGGAGGTGAAAGAGCTTTTGCAAAATTAAAGGGAATCCTAAGTCCTTGCACTACAGGTGACTCCTGTTTCTACCTGACCACTCACGAAACCATGGTCCTCTACCCCAAGACAATTGCAAATGGTCACAAATGATCTAATTTGTATATTGCAACCAACTGAAACCGGGAAAGCACTAGAGCATGCGTCCTACAAAAGCTGGAGGCCCAGCTCGTGTCCCTTTAAATGTCACTGCTGTGTCACACTACTTCTGACACATTATGTCATGTGTGGTGTGATTTCAGAGAGCAGGCAGTGTCTGAGCCAAGCATGCAGCAGATGTTGAAGAGACCAGGTGGCCATAAGAAATGGGTAATTTTAGATCTCTCCAAATAGTTCAGCAGCCAGGCTTCTTCATTGCTTGTGCATCTCCAGTCCAAATCTCTGACAGCAAAGACAGCAACTTTGATTTCCCGATGAGCATCATGAAACACATTTAATTGTCTCTTGATCCTTAGGATTTATCCACTTGGGTTTATAGCAGGACGGGTGAGGGACTAGCAGGGATGGTAATAACAGCACAAGTACCTCTCAGCTAGCTACTTGTCAGGCTAAATGCAGTCACAATTGCCAACCTGCGTCTGCTGTTCCAGCGAAGCTGATTTAGTTAACTCTGCCAACTTCCCACTCCCCATCCTCTCCAATACAAGTAATTTCGATATTGCCTCGACTCCCACCTTCCTGCAGCTCAGTCATTTCTTACTCTCGATTCTGGTAGAGCTCAGGGCAAGCTACTGCTGTTAAAGTTGAAGATCTGACCACTACTCTCCCATCACGTTGTTACAACAGCAATGGTTATCCGTACTAGATTTGCTGCATAACACCTTTAGTATGAATGGGGTTCAGCTCATGTAACTGCAGCCACAGGGGTTTGCCCTAAGCAAGCCGTCAAAGCCCCCTCTGCAGTCCACAGAGGGACAGAGATGCTCTTCTAAACTTTCACCCCATCTATCCCAAATGCCTATTTTAGGAGAGGAAAAATATATACCTCTCCCCCCACACTCCTCATTGACTATAGAGGGAACCTAGATGATAAGCATAGATTCAAAGCCTAATTTTCAGAAGCCCAATAGGATAAATCCCATGGCATCCTATCCTTCATGATATTAGCTACCATGTTACACTCCCTTATTGGTTAAGAATGTAAAGCATGTGCAGAAATTACCTCATATGTAACTTCTACAGGTGAGGCATTCGTTAATAGTCAGAGCCAATAAAAAAACACCAATTTTGCATTTTAGGTAATGGTCTTTGGATGCCTGCACCAATTTCCACACCAGATTTTCAGCAAGCAAGGAAGCAACTGCTCCTAGAGAATGTTTCCCTCCTTTCCTACTCAATGACTCTATGTCATGGCAGAAGTAAAGACTTCGGGAAGTTGGGCAAGTTGCTGGTTCTGCAACGCTCAATAAATCTGAGCTGTACATTATGATGATTTAAGTATCTTCCAGCAGTCAAAGCTCCCTGGATTTTCAAGAAATAGATTGTGCTGCACTAAGGTCTAGCTGCACGTGCGCTACCAAGAGCAGAAGTCCTTTTCACCTATAAATTTCAGCCCAACTCTATAGTTACAGAAGTATCACTTTACTTTTTCTTGTATCCTGGAGCCAAAGAGTTCATTTTAGGCAATAAATCCCGCATAACGGTAGCATAATCCAAGGAAGCAGTAACTGCAGTGATATAGAAAAGGTACTATTTTTCTCAGTCATGATTTAGGTCACAGCTTCATCAGATTGGTTATTGCTATAGCAACCACAGCTTTTGCTTTTGTACAGAGACTTCTAACAGTATTCCACAAGGTAAAAGAAACATTCTGAAACACAGGAGATAAACCAAAGATATAAAGGCATACAACCCATCAAGGTAAAAAAAAAAACAAAACCAATCTACTCCTTCCTCAAAGTTTGAACTAACGCTTCGTTGCAAAAGAGAAAGAATGGAAGTAATGAAAATAAATATAACAAGTGTTTCATGGGCCCGGGTAGGAATGAAACTGTGGTAAGGCTATTAGAGCTCAGAACACAAAAGACTCTTTCCTCTGGTACAGAAGGTCACAGATTTAGCTCCTGTGAAGGGAAAATCCAAGCATACTTCATTTACTGAGCTACTACACTAGAATAAGCACCTTTAATTATTTTAGTCTCCCTCTCTCTCTCTCCCTCTCTCTCTCTCTCTCTCTCTCTCTCTGCTTTCCAGACAATGACAAAGCCTTGTGAAGGCAGGGTTTTTATTTATTACCTAGCTCGTGTAGGACGCTTTATTTAACCAGCCTTGCCAACACAATGATTTCCTTAGGAAACTTTGTCCCTCACCGCAAATTACATCCTATTAATTTAAAGAAGCAGAGACAAAAATTAACTTTCTGCCCCTTTTGCCACAAACCTGCTATGGGCCGTTAAAAATATACCAGTCCTACTTGTTAAATGTACTTTGAATTGGCTGGTTTAAATTGGCACACGCCTGCCCATAACGAACAAGTTTTTGAGTTGCCTTTTAGATGGGCTAACGTATGAAAACCAAGAAAGGACCTAATAATGGCTAATAGTCAGCACTTACACAGCCAAGCACTTTTCATCTCCAAAGTGCTTTTCAATATTAACTAATTAAATTTAACCCTTTCCTGGAAGGGGGACATTATGAATGTTTTATTGATCAGATAAATGAGACTGAAAGTTTGAATGGTTTAACCCCCAAAGTCAGGTAAAACCAGTGAAAGCCAAAGCTCTGCACCTCCTTGCTAGATGTTCTCAGGATCTCAGGTCCACCCCTTCCTAAGATGGCAACTAGTGATAGACCCCAGTGGCTCCCCTGGGCACTTAAAGAACAGGACGGTACAAGTTTGTTAAAAATTGCTACTGAGAAGTTTTGGTTTGCAGACAATGAGGCCCCAATCCAGCTAAGAAATCTGAGTACTGTAATTGCTTAATATTTATCCTGAAAAGCCTGTGCTGAAGACTTAGAGCTTGGTGTACGTAGCCCTGTCTGTGGCATACAACCCTAACAAAGGACACAAAGCATATTGCTTAGCAAAGACTATCAATGGATGCATCTTACTCTAGTCCTTTTATGTAAAAATATATTTCTGCAAACACAGACTGAGGTTTGGGCTGAAATAATTGTTCCTCAGTATGCCATCGTGCATAGCCATACTTTCATTTTTTTGGCCAGCTGACATTTGTTCAGATTTCAAAATATTTACTTATTCATGTTTCCTTTTTTTGGCTGTATTTGCTGAACTATATAACTTTCTTTTTATCTGTAGATGTAACTGTATGCATTGCTGCAAATTGGTAGATAATCTAAATGTACCCACAGCTCTAAAATCTTCCAGCTGTTACCTCAACTATATCAAAATTAAAATAATTATATTAAAATGTTTAAGTATTTTTCTAGTACAATAATTCTGAAGAAGTCCCCCAGGACTGTCCCAATTTTTTTTTTTAGAAACTATCGCAAGCTCGAGTTTGCATTACACTCAGAAACTAGACTGTTTGCTTTATTTAATACAATGTTGTCCGTCAGCCCACTTGTACTGCATCCAGTGTAATTACCTGCCTTCCTGACACAGATGCATCAACGTATATTTTCATTCTACATACCAGTCTCTGACTCCAGTGGTCAGACATCACCCTGATCCCACAGATTTAGACTGTTGTGAGAACTGCCATGAAACACAATTTCCATTTAATTAAAGGCAGTACAAACATTCCAGTCTCTATGGCTACATCTGTCCTAGTACATAAAATGGGCCAGGGCCTGTTCTTTGCCCTGATGGCAAGTGGCAAGGCAAGGCTTGTAACCATGTGGCTACATCCTCCTTTTCCCATCCTGCCTACTGGGAACAGTCCCTGGCTAGTGCTGTTCCCTGCACTGTGTCTGGGCATCATGTGCCAGGAAAGTTACCAATAATTAAACGGCATGGACCACAGCAGGAGAGTGCTTGAATCCCTGCCCTGCTCCTCGTTTGTGTAAGAATATAGATATTGGCTACAGCTACATCTTTGTAAATAAAACAAACTGGAGTTCGGAGAGTAACTCTGATCCACAGAGCAAAACCCTCCAGGTCCACCAGGAAGGGCTTCTAAACCAGGCTAATCCCCGGTCATGTCCAGACATCAAATAACAGTGTGGGTGGTCAGTGCCTGGCTTCATTGGCCGTGTCCAGTTTGCCCCCACAGATGCAGCCTATGTGTCCTTTTTAGCTCACGAGGCATCACAGCTGATTTCAAAATAATGAAAATTTCATCATGAGTTTAAGCCAGAATGAATGCACTTCAAGCTATAAGCACGTGTGTTGCCAAAGTTGCATTTAGGCCCCTTGGAGAATGGTCTAAGAGAAGAGAGACGACAGACAGGACCCCACATTTTGGCTCGAGGAGCCTATATCATCCTCTGCTAGACAACAGCTGTCCAAAATTCAGTCACTCCTGGACAAGGATGCTAGGATAGCTTGGCTCAGCAAAAGAAAATTATATGGGAAGTTTGCAAAACTGCATTGAAGTTTCCATCAGGGTGGAAATGAGGCCACAACCATTGGTAAGTAAAGTGTCGTTGGGGCAGTGCTATAAATGCTGTTGGACTCAGCCTGCCCCAGGTGTACTCGTACATCAGTTGTCCTTGTCCTCCCGAGGCAAACATCCACGGCAGTGACGACATCCATCAGTATAAAGCCTTCATTGCTACCCAGCGCCACTCTCTTACACCTTGCACTTAGGCTAGAGCTAATGGTCTCAGCTTGGGATTTACCCCTGCTCAGACGGTAGGTGGGTAGGAGGGTGCAGGATAAGATCCCCCAGCGCAGATGCTCAGCTGCCAGAGTGTAAGAGCTCCTTTGCTTTCAGCCGAAATGGTTTGCCAGTCCCGTGCTCTGCATTTGTGTCTGGTCTTTTGGCTATTAACCTTTTTTCTGTGCAAGTATCTGATTGCTGGTTATACCTGTGTGGTGTTAGGTAGGTTAGGGCTATTATGAACGCTGAACAATCGAAGGAGGAAAGGGAAATTGAGAAATTACAGGCTCAGCAGCAGAGGTTTTTCCCTCTGTCTTTTAAAAAAGAACTTCAAAGCTAAGTTTAACAACTGAAATCACAGACGGCTATCATTCGAAACTATTCCGGGCTTGTTAAACTATTTTTAAAAATGCAAAAGCTTTTATTAGCTTAACATACTATTCCAATCCACACGAGTAAAATGAAGCGTGTCTTCGTTATTCTGTCAAGATTATGCACATTTCCCTCCTGACTCACGACCACACTGATCATAATGGCTTTAATTGATATTCATGTGCATGCCATATTTACTTCTGCAGAGTTCCCGTGTAATTGAGCAATAGTTAATGGGCACTTAGGACTCTATTCACAAGAGATTACAAATGTGTGTGTATTGGGGAGCTTTTCCCTGTGGAGTTTCCATGTGTCTGGATAGGTGCATAATCAGCGCGCCAGTCATCAGACAGAGCAGCTGACACTCGTGGCCCTGGCGAGGGCTCGGGCGAGACAAATTCTCAGCCCCTTCTCAATTTGGACTAGGGGGGGGACTGCAGCGGGGGGGAGATGATTACGAGTCGGGGCTGCTCGGCAGAGCCGGAGAAGGCATCCGTGAAGATTCAGGATTTAGGTGAATCGTGGCTCCAGCCTTCAATAAACCAGAGCTGTCTGCTTTCTCCCTCTGGGCAAACAAAACTCTCCTTAATTTTCTCCCTTAGGTGACCCTGTGGCCTGCGTGGACCTTCCACACGTTGCCATCAGTGGGGCACGTGGCATCCCTCTCACCAGCCAAACGACCCCTTTCCCCCCATTTTCAGTCTTTAGACATAGCCAGGCGTTCACAGATGTCCTTCCCCGAGAAGCGTCAGAAAAATCAGAAGCACTGGGACCCAGCAGTGCTCCGCTGTGTAACCTTTAAGATGTAGCAATAACACATTTAGATAGCAGACTTCACCGAGTGGAACCCCAAAGCACTTTACAAATTACAGAGAGAGGAATCACGTTAACTCCCTCCTGATGAGCTGTCATTCCCGGTCTGCAATGCAGCAGCTGGTTCAGAGCCCACAGCAGCGCTCTACAGCGGTTCTGGACAGGCCGCGGGACCCGGTGCAGCATCCAGTGGCACGGCAGGAGACAATAAACCGGGCATGGTGTGACTGCTTGGATTGGTCAGTGCTGTTTACACGTGCATTCCTTGAAGGTTTCAAAGGAGTGTGATGGGGTGGTGACTTCCCTGGGATTTGTGAGTTAATGGAGTGAGGGAGAGGAATGAATAAAGATGAGTTCGCTAACAACGCTGCCACATCAGTGTGTTAAGTGGAAAATAATATCGTTTCTCTTTTTCATTTTTATTTTCATTTTTTATTTTCTTCTCCTAACCGGTACTGTGTAGAGCTCATTCTGGTCTGGATACCGGGATTGATAATATAAAACTCTTGAGGTGGTAAGAGGACAATTGTTATTTTATATTTTATATTCGCTTACAGTTTTGGGCACCCATGACTACTGATCTTACTGTGTGCTTCCAGCCTGGTTCTCTCTTGCACTGTTGCTTCTTAAGATTAACACCATCACCCTTGTGAAAGTTGAAAAATTTAAAACCAAAGGACAGAGGAAAAATAAAAATAAAAACAAGTTTGCAAAGTGAAGGAAGGTGGGCTGGAAACTCCGTGTTACTGGCTTGTGAAACGGACTCTGACAAGAGCTGTGCGGAAGACCCGTCGATGGCAGTTCTGGAGGAACCACACGATAGTCTCTCAGGTCATAGTCCCCATCATGTTTTCATGAGGTTTGAAAGCTGCCACCCTCATGTATTTTAGTTCTCTTTCAAAACACCTGCGTCATTCCTACTCAAACACAAAAGAAAGGTAATATTTTCTGACGATATGTTCTGTGACATCTGTACCTTGTCACAGAAACATGTTTTCGACAGGGTGCCTAGAAGCCGTGTCTGGAGACAACAGCTGTGCCAGCGTGCAGCTGGGCTGCCCGCGGTATAACTGCCTCAGCAAAGGTGTCCCACCTGGAGAGGGGGCGCAGAGTTTCTGGGGACAGTACAAATTTCTGCATATTTCAGCAAACTCACCTTTCCCATTGGTCAGGTGCCAGGGAAGCTGCCTTCCTCCCTAGAAAAAAGGCAGAAAAAAATTATCCTTGGGTTTCAGAATTGCATGGGATTGGTATGAAAGAAAGATCTAGTGTGCTGCGCGGGGAGAAGTGTAAAAATACTTGCTGTCAGAGTTAAAATACAAGATGGCTTACATTAGGTGCTTCTTACACATGGATTTTCCTGATGCTTGTAGGTATGCAGATGATCATCTTCAGGTGGAAGAGCTCCAACGAGCACGAATGAATATGGGAACCCTTTCTTATGCTTGTCATGTTAGAAATTAGTCTCTATTGTTGAAAAGAACATTAACATCATTTCTTCATAGTCCAGGTAGCATTGCCTTTGTCACATCCTTCATGACGCTAAATGCAATACCAATGTTTCATAGAATTCTTCCAGTCCAAGATCTGATTGAAGATTAAACGACTGACTTTGCATGTCAAAATCTTGGCTGGATGAGATATTTTTACAGCACGGAAACATTTAGAATTGATCCAGCAAAGACCGTCAATGTTGTTTGCTTCACCCTGAGACTGGCAATCTTGGTTTCAGTGTAGGCTGTGGTGATACCAGTTCTGATACGCACCCTGCGTTTCTCCTTGAACTATAAAGGCTGCTCTCCTTGCCGACTCTAGTGGTTACCTAGATTAATTTTTCAGTGATGGCAATCCCCAGATGGGAGATGATTCACACCTGTTAACTCTGAATTTTGTGGAAATGCAAAACTGTATGAGGTGAAAGAGTTCAAAGGGTCTCGGCAAGCTCCGAGAGAACCTTGGCATGTTGGTTTGATGTCTGTGACTGTGCTCTGAACCTTGCTTTTCATATGAGATCTGGGATAAAATCCAGAGAAACTCTGTGCTGCTGCTGCTTGATCTTACATGAATTCTCAATTCTTAACCAGTTCCATGGGTTTTCTCATAACAAATCAAAGATCAGACACACATAAAATCTAAAAGTCTGGTGATTACACTGCGCTGAATTATACAGTTACTTCATTACTATCTGCAGTAGAGGACTCGTTTCCATTATAGAATTATTTCCCGAAACAATAAATGCCAGTTTCTGACCTTATCAAGAGTTCTCAGAGTGAAATACACATCTGTTCCAGATCCGGCCCGAACGGGCCATACGTCATGCTGTCCAATGTTGGGAATGATTAGTACAGAAAGGGCATTCGTGGGTTAGATGATGACCTTTAGTAGTGTCAAAATTGAGGTGTTCGCGGCACATCTTAGCAATATAAACTAGCCACATCACTTGGCAGAGTTGCTCCTGCATGTGTAGGAATGGCTTCTTTTTTCTTAAAGGACCAGACGTTTTGGAGGCTCTCATGGGGATGCAGTGTTCCTCTCAGCATGACAAGCAGCAGTAGGTAACAGCATCCAGCTCATCCCTACCGAAACAAACCAAAGTCTTTCCATTGGCATGGAGAGAAGAGGGAGCAAGGCCTGAGAGCTCTGCCTTTCAGCAGGACAAACTGAGCATCGCCCCGACAGCGCTGAGCCCAGGCTTCCAGGAGGACCACAGCACCGGGGAGCAGGGACAGGCCAATAGCATCCACCCACTTCTCGGTTTGCTTCCAGGCTGCTTCCAGGGTTTGCAGTCAGCAGCACTTGCTTGAATGTCAGCTCTTCCATCATCAAAACATAACTTTTCTCTTCCTGGGCCAGACACACAGTTTGGGCAATAATTCTAAAATTAAATATTTCACAATGAAAAATTTGGCTTTTTTGTTTGACGAGAGAAAAAATTGTCTTGATTCTTATTTTGCTTTAGTATTACAGTGAAATACTGTTCAGCATAATGTGTATACAATTTTCTTTGTTAAATGTGCTCATCTCTTTGACATGGTCAAAAATCATTTCTCTCCTCCAAATGAAGCAAGCCTTGGGAATTATTTTCTATTAAATATTTCAAATTTGTATGTGGGGCTCCAGAATCAAACCAATTTTTAAAATCTTTTAACCAAAGCAAAATTGAAAATCATTAAATTTCCCAGAAAGCTAGAATTTTATTTTTGGTAAACTTTCTGTTTACCAGGAGTTTTCCGTGCTTCTGTACAGAACCCAAACTCAGTCACTTGCTACAATGAGAGTTGTGAGGTTTTCCATACCAAAAGCCTGCCTCAGTTGAAATCCTTTCTAAAGTTTGAACAACAACAACAACAAAAATTAATTGCTTTTTAAGGTTGAGAGAAGCAAAATTCATAAATTATCCTTTCCACTTTGCAAAGAAAATACCCATAGACTTTATGCTGAGCTCTCACATTTCCATGCCCCAGTTGAGGCTTTTAAAACTGTCAGAAGAGACTGATTTATGGGAAAGCCCTGTACATCTGTGAAAATGCTCCAAGCAATGAAGGTGAAAGACTCTGGGGAAGGAAAAATTAAAGTCTGGATGTGTTCAGTGGACACTCATTAAACTTTGGCAGTTGAATTTGCCACAGCTCCTGCCTGCCTTACTGAGCAGTGACTAGATGCCGAGCCAAATCAAAACCTCTCTCACAAACCAGCAATAAATGTCAGTATATGGCCAACATTTGCTATTTTCAGTGGAAATGCTAACAGGTCATCCCATATCCCAACTTGTCTCGGTCACCCTGTGGTCACAGTATCCCTCTGTGCTGCATGACACCCCTGCCATCCCTCTGCAGCCAGGAGTAACAATGCCATGACAAAGATGGGTCTCACTAGAGCTGTCCCATAGTGTTCCTGGTCACGTGGGAAACAGAAACAAAATTCAGCCTCTAGTCCCCCTCCACCTCACACACATACAAGTCTTCAGAAAGGATTAGCCCCAGGTTAGGTGGTGAATTCAACTATCCCTTTTTCTCCCTTTTACTGCCACTCACCAAAGCAAAATTCTTGGGTTTAATTCAGAACACTTCTGCAGAAGTTCCTTATAGAGTGTCACATTCATAATCTTAAAGTTTAATGTCAGAAGTCATGATTCAACAGCATCCCAAAGCTTTTGTGCAATGCTGCATGCAGGGTTTAATGGAGCTCTTCCACAGAAGCCGCCGATTGAACTACTCAGCTGCAGGGAGCTTCCAGTACGTTAGAGAGGCACTGGAGAACATTACAGCATCATCCCAAAACACAGGGAAAAAAGGCATATGACCCATTAACTGTACAGCCAGCTAGGTGTGTTTGGCTCTCTGCTCCCCAGAAAGGGGGTTAATATCAGCTTGTTGCATTCTTAAAAGGAATATGAGAAGGCATCCTGGTTTGAAAGCACTTGTGTGCCCTGAACATTGACTACACCACGAAAAGATGCTGAACCATCCCTAAGGGAAGTTGTGAAAATTGTGAACTGGGAGCTTATGACTCGTACGACCGCAGGGTGTTGTGACTTAGCACCATGTAAAGTCACGGAGGGTGAATGGTGTTCATGGGTAACCACAACCTGTTCAGAAGATAATTCAAAGCTTAAGGAGTCGAATGAGTCGCACAAGTTAGCATAAAGATAGCATCTACAGCACTTTTCATACAGTGCTACCTACCCAACTATAAACATTTATAGGTATATATATAATGCAGCTAACAATAAAAATTGCATCTAATGCTCTTTCTTCGTGTAAGTCTATATAAACATGCACAAAGAAAGAGTGAATATATGTATTTATGTGGTATTTTTTAATTTTGTTTTAAAACAACTTTTTGTTAATGTGTTTGCACAGTCCCTGGGAGTCTTTCTTTAGGCTGGAGACAAGCGGATTGTGTGACAATAACAAACATTAAACTACTGTTGTTTAACAAAGTTGGTTAAAAGCAATTCCAGAGGCATCATATTTCTAATTAAGTTTGAAAGTGATGCATAACAAAAGGACTCGGAGAAACTTTAATTTCATATTCCAAACTAGTTAGTCCTATTTGTTTGCTTTGAATCACTCATTTCAATAAGGTGAAAACTTGTGTTAATCCTCCATTCATCAGTTGCCTGGGTGCGTGTGAAATGAGTCATGTGGACAAAATAAACCACTGCTAGCCGCAATATTCTATTGTCCTTTAAGCTTCTTCAAGGGGCCTCTTCACAGGTACCAAAAAGCCACTCTAGACACTTCACATATTTTTGAAGATCCTCCCTTTTTTCACATCGCACATTACTCACTCATTGAAGAATAGCAGAAAACAGGCATAAAATGAAGGAAAAGCTGAAGTAGGCCAAACTCATTTTCTACACAGAGAGAGATAATTGGCACTGCAGTAATTTTGGAGAACTGAATTAAATGAATAAATTGTGACATGGGAAAAACTGAAAAGGACAACAGTTTCCTGGCTTGCACATAATAGTTACTTTGGACAGCATTTTTCTTGGAGACCAATTGATAAAACAGGACAAAAATGTTTTTCCCATTAATTGCTTTCAAACATTGTCCTGCTAAATGCCCAATTAAGAGGTAGAAGTGTGAGCTCCTTTTTCGCTTATAATGACCACATATTGGGGGGAAAAAATCAGTAGCAACGTCCTAGCATTTTCTTTTGTGGATGTGGAATAAAAAGATCAAATGAAAAAGGTTCTTAGCTTACCTTCAACTAAAACAGCAGCCTCAAAGCCTGCAGACCAGCGTGGGGGTGAGGATGGGGTGGTGGGACACATACGGTATCACTGAACTTTGCTGAAACTATCATTTACACCAAAAAAAACTTAATTTCATAAGTTGGTAAAATACATAAGTTCATAAATGGAAACCTGATACTTTGAATGGGGTTGTTTCATGTCCAAGAAAGAAACAGTTACGTATAAAAACCTCATACCAAAGCTTTCCCTCATTTGATTTTTAAAAAACACTTGCTCTAAAGACATGGTTCTCTGATAGTTAAAAACGATTCTAAAGGGTCAAACGAACACAAGAACTAGAGTCAAAGTTATCTTTGAGATAACTCCACTGAATTAAAAGGGGGTTAATTCATCACCTTCTTATTAATTATATTACTTGAACTCCTTAAGAGCTGTCACTGCCAGTCAATACTATAAACAGTATTTTTGCAATGCTATTTTTAACAGCAGATTAACTGTCAGGAGGAAATTATTCTTTTCTAGATGGGACTAACCTAAATCTAGAAAAATCATTTTAAAAGGAACATCTTGATAACGAAGTAGCTTTTATCTTTCCATCCATCTCACCTGTACATCAGCAGTGCCCACATGTTGCACAGGGCTTTACAATTTCTTGCAGACCATCATGCACACTTATCACCAGCCTTAAACTGAAAACACTGTAAAGATGAAATGGTTGTACGGATTAGTTACAAAACACCTAACAGGGCCTTGCACCAGTAGTAATATACAGGGAAGCGGTAATGTGTGTGGGTCTGTTTGGCTGAATTTAGTGATGAATCTTGCCTCACATGAAAACAATCTCCCATTTTCAGGTTGCTGGGAACTCTCTAGAACAGAAGATACAACAAGTGGTGCTCCAAAATGGAGCATCGCTTCTAGGCAGGGACCTCGTGCTCCCAGCTGTGTACAGGCTCTACCCAGAGCTGTCTCTGGACTACACCACAGATAAGCCATTGATGATATGCATCAAATCCACTTATGCTCTTGCAGGGAAGGTTAGAAGATAGGTAAAGTGGAAGGTCAGTCCCTTCCTGACAAAGGGGAGTAAAGGATGAGAAGTCAAACGATGAGCTCCACATTTTATAAAACTGATGAAGAGCTTAAAACCTCAAAGTCCAACTGAAGGGAAGGACGCTGGGAAATACATGTTCTCCTGGATATTGCATGAGGCTGTGGTTTTCCCACCACAGGCGTCCTGCACACATGCTGCGTCTGGATGGACTAGTCCTGTGGCCCTAACACTAGCATGTCCAAGATGCATCTGTAGCCCTTTTATAGCCATTTCTAGGCCAAAAGAGATAAAGTTTCTGAAGATATCCTGATTACAGCGATCCTTACATGTGTTTTTTTCTCAGCCGTCTACGGAAATTTTCTGCCTTTGTCACAGAAAAGAGACTGGTCCCTCTGGGGCAGTAGATTTCTCTTCATCCTCGTTGCCCTAGGCACTGATTAAGTGAAGTGCTAAAGCACCTGAGTGACTATAAGCACATGAGCCATTGCACTGAGTCAGTCAACGTTAGTCAAGTGCAGAAAAAGACCTTGCTAAGGGAAAGTTGCTGTACAGAGCTATCTATTAATAGGAACAAAAGACAAAAAATACATCAGGGCTCTTCTACACTTTTTTGCACTATATACAGGGATTTAAACAGTTCTTTGAAACAGACCCTGATCAAAAATTTTAAACTGTTAGTTGAGCTTTACATAATTATTCTCTTTTGCTTTAAAACATCACAATTTATAATAATTAATGTAAAAGTTTTGCCTCCATAAAGCTCTGTGTTTTAATTTCAAAAGTCAGACATCACTCTCATGCACATGAGGGAACACAAATATGACTGTTAAATGTTGTAAAAAGCAGACCAAAAGAAAGCTGGGCAAAGAGTTTTTAAAATTTACGTACAATTTATATTTTACCTTGCAGTACAGCATACCTTGTTTGGAATAGAGAGTGAGGAAAGTGTCACAACAAAATGCCACAGCAGTCCCATCCTGCACTAACCGTCCTCACCTGCGAATGAAACGGTTATTTCATTAAAGCAAAGCATTTTCTTTAAAAAGATCCCATTTAAGCACATGCTACCTGAATCTTCAAGGGCTACTTGGGGCACTGTCTGTGCTGGAGGTGAAACTTTCTTTCCCTTCCCTCCTTACTGCTCTGAATGAATGGCAAAGCCTCTGTTGCCACAAGAGAAGGGTTTCGCACCGAAGTTGTTGTCCTAAATGATTCGAGCAGGGACAAACTGGAGCCCTGACAGTGGGCCAGTGCTGTGCCTCTGTGTAGACTCTTGCCCCACAACCCTCTACCTGCAGAACAAGTTTGGGCAGCGTGACCACCTTAGGGCAAAGACCATCTCTTTCCATGATTTTGGAAAGTGTTTGCCAAATCAGAGGGACTGATCTAGGCCAGATCTGTGGTTAGTAAGAAAAGAAATGGAAGGCGGTTTTCCACTGGGGTTGCACTACTTTGCCATAATCTCCAAAACCCTGTTCCTCCATGCACTGCTTATCACAAGCCTGGTACACCTCTGGGTCTGAGTCTCTGCAGCTGCACTCTAGTCCAGTGGGATACTACCAGTTCAGAAGTGAATATGCAATAGCAGCTCTGGGATTACCTGGTTTCCCAAGGTGTCCCAATCCCAAAGGGAAGCAGCTGTGCTCCAGCCTAACTGAAATGGACGGTGAACAGCCTTGTGGCAATAAGATATCGAGGACTTCACTGAAGAACACCTTAAAGTAAACTTATTTGCCTTATAAAGCTTTTACATGCTCTGTGTTGCATGTTCTGATTTGCCTTCCCATTTGCCCCCTACCCCTCAGTGACCAGAGAACTCAGAATAGTTTTGGGTGACTTCTTGAAGAGACAAGGAAAATCCAACAGCTGTCTCCTGGAGCAGCTGCCAGGGTGGCCTGAGGGGCACTCACATCGTGAATCCCTCCGAGATGACACTAAAAGAGGACAAGGAGAGCCCTGAGCATGACACTTCAAGCAGCCGGTCCCTGGGAGTGGTGGCTGGAAGGGACTTCAAGAAAGGTGCTGGGAAAGGAGACCTTCCTGCCTGGCGTGTCTCACAGCACCTCTGTATAGCTCCCTTTCCCAAAAGTCATTTTTTTCTCCATCATAGCTTGAGATCACTGTTTGTATCAGGTTTGATGATTATTTACCACCTGATTTAAGAGTTAGATGGTGCCTGACCTTTTGATCAACAAGTAAGAATTCATACAGTTTGTCAGCCCCTATAGATTCATCTAAACATTACAAGGTCGTGTTACTTTACTACAAGATTGTGTGTTATGTTACACCCTACAGAGAGCTAAAGATTCCTCTGTACTCTAACCTGAGCTTCCCCTACTTCTTTGTCCAAGACTGCACCATGCTCTTCTTCCAGCATCTGTGTGTCTAGCATTTCCTGTCAAATGTCAACTCTTCACTGCCTGGTACCACTCATATTCTTCTAACACCTTAAGATAATGACTTTCTTTTTTCCCCTAGAGTTTCACTCTTCCAAGAAAGGTCCTAAGCTCAAATATGCAGTCAAGCCATTGTTTTCTTCATGTCAAGCCTGTATAAAATGACATAGTGCTACAGACATCAGCGGAGCTACTCTGAGAGGTACCTGCTAGAGATTTGGTTGTAATATTCTTACTGGTAATATTGGTGTTTCTACCAAAAAATCCAGGTCATTTTTACTGCTTGTGTCTTGTATGGGATGTTCTGCATTAAAAAATAACGTGCTTTTTCTATTTTTGAAACACTATAATGATACTAATTTTGAATTTTTTAATATAGGGTTTCCAACAACTGCACTTTGCATGCTTTGCCCTCAACCATACGTGAACACCTTTTGAAGGCAGTAGATGAGTGGATATCTCTTTTAAGTAAAAATCTATTAAGCATAAAATGAGTAAAAGTCCAGTAACAACTTATCATTAGGGTCTTCTGTGTCATCAGATCCATTACACGTTAATGATTCCTCTGGATAGAACTGAAGAAGGCTGAATTTACATGTACATTGTATATCAATAATAATCATAGTAGATACTGAAATTATTGCATGTCCTTAACAGTATCCTGCTGGATATTATAGCTTCTATGGGAATATAAAACAGATAATTTGTGTCCCCCAAGCAATTTATACAATGCGATTTTTTTATGTTTCTGCTACTTTAAATGGAATTAGTGAAGGTAGTATGTTATCCTCAGTCACTATCCATCAGAAGTTACGTTAAAATTGATTAAAGTATTACTTATCTTAAGTACTGTTGACCTATTTTCTTTCAAACCTGTCACACATACATATAAGATTAAATATACAGTAGGAGCCATGCAAGGATACAGGATCAAAATTTGGACCTCAGAACACAGCTTAGAAGCTGGTTGTTCCCGGAAGAGCAACGTTCTGAACGTTCAGGAACTATTCATAGGATGCAATTTTAACACGTGCCTGGAGAGTGGACGTTTTCTTAGGGATTCATATTTTTATTTCCATCCTCCATATTCTTCTTTTCCTCCTTCTCCTCTTTTCTATGCTCTTCTATTTCCTGCCGTCTCTCTCCCTTTTTGACCACAAGTCATAACCGTACCTTTGCTCTTTAATGGATGCATGAAGAAACCCTGCTTCTCACGTCTCTTTCAGAAAGGGCATTGGCTGACCAGGGTTCATAATCACAGTAGCCTGCCAAAACGAAGGAACAACACAACTGATTCTGACTGTAAATATTTTATCATCTGTGCCTTGATCCACCCGTTGCTTGTCCACACCCGCTCTCAGGCACCAGGTAATTCCTGCACGGACAGAAAGCATGACCTGCCATTCGCTTATTTTAAGGCAGTGTCCTGAACGTGCTCCAAAAGCACACACCTTTATGAAAATCTTGCTGGGGGTAACTAACACTTTGAAAGGGGGCACTCACAACATTTAAAAAAAAAAAGAAAAACATTTTTATTCCAAATAAAAAGAAATGGAAGGGAAGGTGGGAAATTTTAATTTCTAGTGTAGTCTATCCTTACAATCCTGAAGTTAAGTTTTTTAGTATTTCTTAGGCTGTTAATAAGCCGAATTTCTGTCAGAATGAGACATAACATTGAGGCTCGAGTGCTGGGCCAGGATTTCTGGCAGGGATCATCCTTCACACACAGTGATTCATGGAGCTTGCAAGTTAGCACAGCACCTGCGTAGATTCATGGCATCATGATGGAAGGACTGTGTGGCTTCCAACCGCTTGAGCTTTCAGAGGAGCTCCAAGTACAATGTGGGATAAATTCAGAAAATCTGAGAAATTTTCCCCAAGGAATGCTTTAAAAAATAGTGGTTTGTCATATCTCTTGTGATCCTTGGATCATCTCTGTGGTGATTCACAGGGCCCTTCTTATAAAGAATCTGATGTCCTGCGCAGATTAGCTGTCAGAACTGAGGTCTAATTTTGGTATGCGAAGTACACAAAAGTAAAAGGCGATTATTCCCCCGGGTTTTGTGCTGATGAGGCTGCACCTGGGAAGCTGTGTCCAGTTTGAGACCCCTCAGTACAAGTGGGATGTTGGCAAACTGGAGTGAGGGTCACCAAAATGGGTGGGAGGCTGAGGCACGTTGTGGACAAGAGAGACTGAAGCTTGTTTAGCCTGGAAAAGAGAAAGCTAAGAGGGAAACTAATTGTTAGCTTCAATTACCTAATGAGGGGTTAGGGAGAAGATGGAGCCAAACTCTTTTCAGAGCTACACAGCAAAAGGAGAATGTGTAACAACTGCAAGGTTCAGCAAGAGAAACGTTGCATGAACATGGGGAACAGGCTGCCCAGAAAGGTCCTTGGATCTCCATCTTTGAACATCAAACTTGTTCAGAGATGTTCCTGAGCAACCTGCTCTGATCGTAGCCTTGCTGCGAGAGGGACATTAGACAAGATGACCTCCAGGGTCCTTTTCAGCCTAGATTATTCCACCCTATTTCTGCTGGATTTCATGTGGGCTTCTGTAGGCTTTTGTAACAAAACCTGGAGAATGATATTTAGATTGTACCCGTTGCTCTCAAACATTCAGCACAACCTTGTCCTTACTATATAGACTACCTTTTCTGGGTTTGATGCACACTTGCATTCAGAAATTCACTTCTTGGGTGCCCAAGTTCAGGCCAGTTCTCAGGGTCTGTTAAAGTCCTGACAACTTTGTGGGCTGCAGATGGAGATGTGTATTTTCCCCATTTCTGAAAAGTCGAGACTCTTCAGCAAGGCATCTCCTGTAAGAAGCAATTAAGTGGCTACAACAGAAAATTGTGGTTATATCTTTGTCTCACAAATTGTTTAGGAGGTCTGAGAACATGCCCCCATGTATGTGTAAAATACTAGGGACCCTCGGAGAAGGGCTTGAGTGAATTTCAGTGCTGCCATTTTTCTTTTATTTCCCATTCTCCTACATGTGCTAAAGGACAATGTCTTCTCAGCTTCTCTGTCCCCTATCAGCATAACGTAGTTCACTAGATTTCATAAATTACATCCTCTGCCTTTTTAGACATAATCTGTCAAAACACAAAATAAAATTACCCGGACAATGAACACCTTTTGATGAGACTGAAAATGTTGTTCATGGGGTTAAGGAGTCCAGCATGCGAAAACAGAGATCCCAGACCTGTCCCACCACATCCAGAGACTGCCACAGGCTCTCTTACACATTCAACCTGTCGCCCAGGTCAGAATTAAAACCTGGTTTACTTGCCAGAAGAAAAGTAAGTTAGAAAAAAACCCTTAAAATAAACCATTAACTGCATGGTCTTTTTGACAGTAACTGCTGGCAACAGGAAAATTATTGTCTGCCTCTTCTGTCAGCAGGTAAGAGGGTTTTTAAAGCAAAAAACTGGGAAGTTTATGCCTTGACAATGCATCAATGAAAGAAGTGGAACAGAACAACATCTGATCCTGGCGAATGTGAAAACAGGCTTAGACTTAATATTCTGTAGGCGGAATCCTTGTGAATGCTATGGCTAGCAATCCTGAAAAAATATCCTACGGCATTGTACCAGGCACCTTAGAATGAAATTACTTTTCATTATTAATTGGCCTTAGTTCTATTTATAGAAATTAAGCAAGATCAAAACTTAGAAATTAATCAAAACATTTAAACCGAATTTTTAGAATCCATTGAAACTTTTCATTCTGCTTTAGAACTGATCGGTATTTTTCCCTGACCTTCTCAAATTTTCCCAGCACACAGATTAGTCTGCGTACAGTCGAGCTCTTATACCAGCTCAGTGAGTCCTGCCTAGCGGCTGTACGAACCAGCCTAACACCATCAAAGGGCAACAGTCACAGTGCTGTGTGCTAAGTATCTTACACATTTTTGGTGAAACGCTTTGGAAAGGTATATTGATCTGTATCTTGGAAGGGAGTTTAGGTAACATACGTTTTGGTGAAATATGGTGCATTTCTCTCTCAACTGCATAAAGACAAATCTTAAAAAATATGGATGTAGATATTGGCAATGTCTTCCAAATCGGGCTCAAAATTTCTAATACTGTCCACAAAATTCTTCCATATATATGTATACTTCAGCTTCTGTATTTACTTGCCATAGCCCAGTTTCGGTGGCCTGCAGATCACACGATGTATGCTGTACCTAAACAGTGCATGAAAAAGAATCCAAATGACTAGAATTGATTCTTTCCTGGTGAAACACTAATGTAAAATCAAATACAATTTCTCTTGTACTGCAAGGATATACGTATATTTTTCTTTTTCTCTCTTACTTTCTTCAACTGTCAATTCATGAGACTTTGTTGGTTTGACAAGCTACCCAGGCATTGCCAAACATGCAAGAAAGTCTGCTTGGGTACCTGGCAGACATGATCATGTGTAGGTTTTTTAGAGCAGGTTGGACAAACATCTGTCAGGAATGACGCAGGTAGACGCGATCCCGCCTTAGGGCAGGGAGCTGGACTAAATTACCTCCTGCGGTCCTCCCTTTCAGCCTCTTATTTAATGATTTCACTGCCTTGAGGTAAGGTGACACATTGGGTCTGATCTTTTTGCCTGGAATGTCCAAAAAATTTTACATCAGTTACATGTGGCTACATAACATCATGCATTCCTGGCCACCACTTCTTTATTCCTCTGTCTTTCTTTTATCTAGGGGCTATACACAAGCTCACACACTTCCTCAGACTTTTTATTAAACTATTATTAAACCATGCAAACCGAAAGCATAATGAAACAATATGAATATCAGGGCCTGAAAATAACCTTTGGCATTGTCCCCATTTTGCAGTCTGTACTTTTCCTACTGGAGTTCGCTGTCAGGAAGACTATTTGCATTTAGGATTTTGACACATTTTGCAATCTGCAGTGTCGCGTAGGTGTCGCAGCATTTGTGAAGTTCCCTGGCTGGTTCTTACAGTTTGTTTTGCAGAGCCAGAGGTTTGTATTCTGAAATACTGGGAGACAGAAGACTGCAAGTGGGTGAAGGTAACATATTTGTCAAGGGGACTCTGTGAATGCTGCTTCTGCCCTCTTTTGGAAGAATTCATGAATCTCCAATGTCTGGAGTGCTTTAGGTGCTCAGTGCTGGGAGAAGAACCTCAGGTTGGACGTTGCGGGAACACCTCTCCCCCATCCCTTTATGGTCCCCAGCAGGGTTATTACTGACTTCAGGGACCACAGTAGGTTTTACTTACACTGGTTTTCTTATTGAGTTCAGCTACTGCTCGTACAGAATCAACACGAAATGTCACGACTTCACATAGGGCCACGCTGCAAGCGGGTGAAAGAAAAAATAATCCATTTAAAAAAGAGCAAAGTTAGTACAAGAGCTAAAGTATATCCTGTTTATTTCAGTTTGTGAAGTACCTGTTCGTGGTCCTGTCAGCAAGAAGGAACCTGCATCACACCACTTTCTGATGCGTGTTTTCTCTCTAACTGGTCTGCAGTCTGTTCGCCTTCAAGCACATGGTTATGAATATTCAGTTCTCACATACAGTGCCTGGTATCTGGGCACTTATTCTGGGACCGGATTATTCTGTCATCTCCCTTTTCCGTTAAAATACCTACTGTCCTAAAAGAAAAAAGAAATTAAAGAAATTTACCATTCAGACTCATATGAACATCGCACTACGATCAACTGCTTCAGATTAAAGTCATAAAAGCCCACATTTACATCCTGTCCTGAAGGGAAATATATGTTTCCTTTTTAAGAAACAAATAAATGTAGATTCATTTGCACAAGAAAGCAGTTTTATTCTGTTCTTTAAGTCTTGATCCAACTCCTGATTTAGTATGTAATTGTCATTGAGTTCAACTATCCTTTGCTTCAGAGTATGGCCATTTTTTTAATGTATGTATTTATTTCTATACTTGAGTCTCGAAATATGTCCAGTTCATGTCTGGTAAATGCTGAAACAGAAATATAGCGGGACGAGAGGCCAGACTCTAAATGCAACATAGCTGCCGGCAGCAATAGTTCAATTACTGTCTGTGCAGAACAGCTATTGTATGTTTATCCCTCTCCGTTTCCCTTTATTTTGTTTCTTGACCACTGGAGAACTCACGTCGGTTTCTGGTTTGATATTTGTAAGTGCTTGCAAAGTACTTTTTAAGAACAATTTAAAGCCTACAAGTTCACTCTCCTTTGCTCCCTGTCAGTATTCAGCAGGCGCTCTGCTCTGCAGGCTGAATTGGATGGGTAATCTAAGACATGTGGAATTATTTCTGCTCCCTGGCAAGACAATTTCCATTATTTAAAAAGAGGTAATAAAAAATGATTACCAAGTGACACGCTTTGCCTACCACTTGTAAATATTCATTCCTGGCTCGTGTCCATGAATCCTACAGAATACACAGTGATTTCATGATCATGTGAGCAACCATCTGAAGATTCTCTAATACCCTGGATCTCAAGGAGCAGAGGAGTGAAGTGATTATATTTATGGGCTTTTTTTTTTTCCATTTGTCAACAAGCTCTGCTTTTTAAAGTGTAATAAAAAGATACACAGATGCTCTGTATGCTTATTTTTTGTATTCCCTCACATTCTAAAGAGCTCACTGGAAAGGCACCTGCATAAAACAATAACACAAAGAATGGTCAATAACGACTGAAAATAGTGTTAGTACAGGTGTTGTATGAATATCTTTGATCTTGAAAGCTCTGCTTCTTTTAAAAGCTTTAGGAAGAATGAATGTGTTTAAGTCAAAGAAAGAGCCTATGAGTATTGTTTTCTAAAGCAGACAGGAAGAAAAATCACTGACTTTACTCAAATACCTGCTACACTGCAGCAAGAATAAAGGTTGAAAAGAAGCGAAGGCTTTTTATATATATAAAGAAATATGAGTGGATTAATTCAGCTAGCACTGCCTCACCAATGGCAAAAAGTGTCATACATTATTCATAACCCTCTGATGAGCTACTTCTAGGCAGCCTCAGAAATGTAATTTCTAGCATAAACCTGATATAGATACCCTTCTCTAGGTTCACATCTGTTAATTTTCTAGCAGTTTGCATAGTAGGATAGCAAAGATGATCGCACCCCGAAATGCTGGCTCTGTTCCTGAGGCTGTAGTGAGGTCCACAGAGGATCTGTACATTTGCAAAGATCCCTGGGATCACTGGAGTCCTCGTGGAGGCTGTGTCATAGCCAGGAGCTATGTGTGCTCATTTCCTGGAAGCAGCAAGACAATACAGGTGTGAAAACACCTGCCCAGCTTGTAACAAAAGTCAAAGGATGAATTAAGAGCACATAGCCTCAAACGTTAGAAGGCTACCGGATGATCCACGCTGTAGGTGTCTGTTCAGGAGGAGTCCTGTTTTCTAAAAGTTGAGCCCTTGGTAGGTGCCTGAAGTCAAGCATCCAAACATGCAGGGAAGTTCTGCTGCCCGTTTCCCCATTTTGAGGTGTTTAGTGCAGTATTTTTGCTGGTAACTCAGCCATGAGGACATGGTGCAGCCACTCACGGCACAAGTACGGCAGTGCAGCACAGGGGGGCTATTTGCTTGTATCCTTTTCATTTTTAGACCCACGTTACTGCCTTTCTTCAATTAGTTCACCCTCACGAGCAGAGTAAAATGTCAGAAGTTAAAAGAGACAAATAGTGTAGCCAGTTGAAGGTTAGACCCTAGGGGCTCAGGAATAACCTGTAGCTCCACAACATGTCATATCGGAAGGTTCATTTGAAGACGGAAGTTACTATCTGCCCTGAAGAATGAACTCAGCTTAATTCTTACATCTCTTGACAGCAGCCTTGGCCAGAGAATAAAGGCAGAGGCCTTCTCCTGAGCTATTTGATCCTTGATTTTAGTAGCTGAGATCAGGGACCGAACCCAAACCTCAGACCAGTGAGCTGAGAAGGTTTTTTATTCAATTCAGTCAGACAAGAGCACTATCTAATTCCCAAAATGCAGAGGAGTACAAAATAAAAGGCAGGACTAATGTCTAGCTTTCCTGAGTCTTTCCTGTAGCCAAACGCTAGATAAGGACCTCATACATACGTTGTTGTTAAATATTTGGATATGGGTACTTCTTAAGAAGGCATAATAAAAAATAAAGAAGTAAATTTCATTGGTTGAAGTCCAGCTCAAGTCAAGAATGATGGTCAGGGCTTCAGAAGAAAGGCAACATTATCAACCAGGAATAATGTTTATTAGAAAAAGAAAAAAAAATAGATTGATTTGGTTCACTGCCGTAGCAGAGCAGTGAGGTGTGCAGGACACCCCTGTGCTGAGACCTGTCAGGGAATTACAGAGTGATGTTGGGGGGAAATGCGACCAACCTGGGATCCAGCTTTTCAGCTGAATACAGCCACTACTGAAGCTCTGGAGGGAAAGAGAGGAGGTGGGTGTTCAAACACACCAGCAGTGAGTCAGCAGCCCGCAGAGCTGGCTACTAAAGATCCCATTTAACAAGCCAACTAGACAGTGACAATTTCATTTAAATTAATTTATTGTTATGGTTTTGTTAGTATTACTGCTAAAGGGTGAAGTTACAGCTATAAGAAAGCTTTGAATAAAGTTCTACGTTTTTAACAGAGACAACAACACAAAAGAAGAAAAGGAAGCACTTCGAATCGCTGACATTTGTTTCAGAAGGAGAGGCAGGTTGGAAAACAAGAAATCAATTAGTTAAGATTTAACATTAACTAGAACTTTCATCTAATTGTTTTTGTTGCCTTCAGAGCCAACATTTAAAACCTGCATTCCCCTCTATAGTTCAAGCAACTCTGCTGTAAGTTTCCCTTAGAAGAGACACTGCTTTTTAGGATCCCAATAGTAACCCTGCTCCATTGTCACACTAATCCCCAACAATGAGATCCTCAGCCTCAATAGCAGGAGAAACGTTTTACAATACCAAATTTTCACAAAACTGAAGTGGCTAAAAGCTACTGTAGCTCCACATTCCCTGAGGTGTCTTGTGAAAACATTCAGAAGCTTAGCACCGTACTTAGCTGGGTTTTTTTTAAGTTTTGTCTACTCAGCCCATGTCTGCATTAAAAAAAACATTCAGCATCTCGGGATTACAAGAGCAACAATTAAAGTAAAGCCTAAAAGCTGACCTCTCTTCAAAACCTTGAGCTATTGCTGTGCAGGAAACTATTTTATACTTAGGTGCCAATCTTTGCATAAGCCTTAAGCTTTCCATAAGCAAACAAAGACTAAAGAAACCTTCGTCTCCACCAAACACCAGTGGCAAACATAAACATAGGGGGTTTTTGTGTATCTGGTGAAAAGATGGTTTGGGAACGGAACCATAATTCACTCTAATTGCCAGATCTGACTTCTGCTCTTTCAGAACAAAAAGATAAATTTGAAGCTTCACAATCTCTTTGGTCAACTCACCTACACCAGACATCAGACACTCTCATTTTCACATAGTCTTGTGATAAGTTTAACTTGAAAGTGCCCTTTAATGTCCTGGAAGAGAAAAGTAAAGCAAAGAAATATCTCTGACACCCTTATGATTGGCCTCTTAAAGCAAATTGTATGACAACTGAAGTTGAAAATAAATCCTGGCCATCAGCATTTCAAATCCCATCTTCGGACGGTATAAACTAATTTTTATTTAAAAGTTCACTATAAAACTGTTGACAAGTGCTTTAGTAAAATCACCTTTTACTAATGAGATGGAAAGCTCATAGAAAAATATTTTCATCGAGATATAAGGATCAGGGATAGAGTGTGCTGAGTTGCAGATGTCGGCGCTGGACAGCTGTGAATTGGCCGGGTGACTGGGGTACCCGTGTCCCACACAGCGTGATGATGCTGGGAAGGGAGGAGTAAACTGCAACACACTTTTTAGGCGAATACGGTAGTGATCACCCATGCAAATTAAAGTGATCTGAAACTAACGGTAACGTCAGATTGAATTTGAAAGTTAAATCCAGATTCCTCATTCTTCTGCCAACAACAAAGTCAGTCAGAACATTGCATTTCAACATTTTAAAATAAGTCATTTTGCTTATTCATCTTGAAACATTTTCTGATCTTGATAGCTGAAGAATCAGTCATTCACAGAGGCTGAATTGGCCAGTGTTAACCCGGAGGAGGAAGCCCCCATCATGGGGCATGTTCTGTCCAGGAGGTGGATCCACAGCTGTTCTCGTGCCCCACGGAAGAAGCCCCGTGGGGCCAACTCCCTGAAACCA
This sequence comes from Rissa tridactyla, assembly GCF_028500815.1. Classification (NCBI taxonomy): domain Eukaryota; kingdom Metazoa; phylum Chordata; class Aves; order Charadriiformes; family Laridae; genus Rissa; species Rissa tridactyla. The sequence goes on along the minus strand of NC_071467.1, from coordinate 158,361,515 downwards.
CCGATCGCTGTGTGTTGAGAGTCTGTATGATGCCATACACTGACCTAAGCCCTGAAACAAAGAAGCTGTGAAAACCACAGACAAAAATTGGGATAAAATCCACTGCATCCCAGCCTAGTTCTAACTTAACCCGACGGGAGAAAGAAGTGGCAGAGACCAGAGAAGACGGGTGGCCCAGCAATTATATTTATCCTTCAGCAACTTCATAGAAAAAAATATTGAATGAAGTAGACTTAGACATGATGCCATTTTTTGTACGGTGAGTAGCCCAGGATTATAGGCAAGGTGCGTTTACAGACAATAAGCTCTCACTGATGTGCTGTTTGAGGGAAGGTTGCTTTCCCAAGCCACGGAGGAACAATAACTAGCATTTACATAGCACTTTAAGTTGGCAAAGCGCTTGTAGGAATAGTACACCAATAGTGGGTGAAAGAGGCAAAATATTTTAAAGGTACACTTTGTACTGGAAAGTACTGTTCAAAATCAAAGACATTCCTATAGGAAAACTAGGAAATCATTCAAACCGAAATAGACTATCTGGCAAAATATCTCATTTTGATTCAGTTTTCTGATGCTTGCCTCCTGTATTTTTGTTGCATGCAGTTTTAGGTCATACCAATCAAGCTGTCACCAAAGGAAAGATATTAAAAGTAACCGCTTAGAGATATGAAGCCACACTGGCCAGCGTAGGGAAACACTCCTCCTACATGTTGTGTGTATTTAGGACATTTAGTCTGTACACACAGTGGTGATTCTTCTGTGTATCACTCATTTCAAATACCTCGGCTGGAGGATGAACAAGCAAGCAAAGCCGCCCACAGGAATTTCCCCCCAAGGCTACAGGTTGCCGAGGACACTCCAGGCTGCCTCTAGACATGGGCAAAATACGACATGACCTCACTCAGGTGTAGGAGAGACAGGGCTACGCTGCCTCCTCAGCTTCACCGGAGATGATGGTGATCCCTTAGGCAGGTGCCCAGCCTAAGGCTAATGCCCAATGTGCTCTCCGGGGGACGGAGTGACACAGGCATGGGTGACTGCCCATTGTAGCAGAGGTGGGTGAGACACAGGGTGATGGACGTCTTCCTCCACTCTGCTGAGGGAACCAAGGGGAATAGCTCAACTTAAGGCCTATTCTGAGGAATAGGAACATGCTGCCTTTAGGCTACAAGGAGGCTTTGGAAATATTATCACAAAAAATACGTTTTTTTCTTCTTTTTTTTTTTTAAACTCATCTCCTATTAGGGGAAATACAGTTCTTTAATGATGAGAAGCTCTCACAGTTCTCATGAAAAATTACTTAAATTTTAAATATATTTTGTTTTCCATATTTTGTTCTGTCTAGCTCATTCATAATAATTAATTGTCTGTATCAGACCATCTTTGTCACTAACTAAATCAATGCACAGCTTTCCTGACATTTCTACTTTAAACTGTCTCATACTACTGTTACAACATGGCTTGATGTGACCATCTGCTGCATTCAAATTGATGGACTACAAAAGAAGGGGCAAGGATGTTCCCAGTGTCTGTCCTCACTCCAGAAGAATGACCAGTTAGAGACTTCTTGTTTCTCCCCAAGGAGTTTGCTGGGACCCCTCTACTCTTGCACAAAAAAAAAAGAAGGTAGAGCAGAAGGTAGAGCAGAAATAGCCACCAGCTTCCTGGGGTTTCAGAGCAAAGGTAACGTTTGCTATTTTTTAATTTAATTACTTACACTATGTCCATTGTAAAAGCTTCAGAATGACAAATGTGATACAAGCATTTAAAAAAATTTTAAAAAAGGCTATCTTTCCCAAATGTGCTAAAGCATATTGAAGTAGTCTGGCAAATCAAGCAAACAGATAGCTAACAGGCCAACAGGATATCAACATCTTCCTCTGACAAGTGAACAAGTGTAAAGGTAGGCAGTAAATGTGAGAAAAGCAAGAGGAATGAAGAGAAAATACTTATGAAAGAAACAACAAAGGATGCAAATAAGGACATTTCTTCCCTCCCACTCTCCCTTTCAGAAAAGCAGCCTCTCATTAGGAAGTTACAAGAATAAGAAGCCATCCTTTGAAAACGAAATAGAATATTTTTGTGCTGCTCTACTGCCCTTCACATATCTAAACTGATAAAGGCTGGAGCACCAAAAATGTGGGGATTGGCATTTTATAGACAGACAGCTGGAGGTTTTTAATGAACTCATGTGTAAGTAGACTGCAATTCCAGACATGCTAAATTTAATCCCAGGGACAGGGTCTCCGGACAAATTTGAAAATCACTCAAAATTGGGTAATCACAAACCATGCGTTTGGTATTTTCACACAATCTGCAAAGCAAAATGAAATAGCTCAACAGGGTGGGATCCACTCACACATTAACTCTGTGTTTTACCATCTAAACATATGCCCATGCTGTTCATAATGATGGGGTCTCCCAAGATGGCAGTGGCCAAGTGGTTGCATTGAGATTGCACAACACCTCCGCTCTGTAGCTTTGCAGAGGGACGTGGTCTGTTTACCTGAGCATAATACCGAGCAAATATCTCTAGACAGAGGTGACAAGTGTCATATCGCAGTCCTTGTGATGCTAGTCTGAGGGTCCCTGCAGGGTGTCCATTGTAAAGTGTAAGTATAACATATGGATTGAGTCTGGATACCACTCTTTAGCTAGCTAGCACGACCTGAACATGCTTGTCATCATATCTGCTCGCATGTGTGGAGTCAGACACTGTTTGCCCTGAGATTTGTGAGATGAAAACATACCTTCCCATACCGAAGAAGAAAGGCAAGGCCTTCCATCTCACCTCACCAGATAAAGCCACCAGACTGCATGTTGTGTAAACCCAACAGTGGCACTAAAGTGAAAGAACACCAACCTCAGAAGAAATGCTTAGCTATATAATAGTACAAGGTCTGTCCCACTAGTCCCATCTGACCAAAGGACATTTCGGCTGAACATCCACAGCCGAACATGTCTGGATGTGTGAGAGAATCTAAGGTGTTCCTGAAACTGCCAGACTTCAATCCTTAAAGCTTCAATCTGATGCCTTGGATGTACTCAGAAATCCAAAAGTAAGTACACTGCTATCAAAAGCCACATTTAAAGCATAGCTTATAATATTTTTGGCTCAATTCCCTACATCTACTCCATTTGCACCCAAGTTTTAGAAACTTAAAATGACATCATCAATGACCTTTTAAGCTGTTTCTCCCCTGTTGTATTAAGGACTCATTTTGGAGTATGAGACCACAAATAGGATGTAATTTGGAAAACGAATGCCCGTCTGCATATTTACATATATACAGCTGTTGACAAACATTCTTTGTTTTAGGACAGGAGAGAATCCATATTTTCTGGCTGACATAGCACCTTCGTGAATAAGGTCAGAAACCTTCCTACTCTTCTGCTTCACTCTCCTATTCTGCTTAACGCTCACGACGGCCACACCCGTCAATGGGTCCATCTCCAAGTGGAGGCCAGTGACAAGTGGAGTCCCTCAAGGATCAGTACTGGGACTGGTCTTGTTTAACATCTTCGTCAGCAACATGGGCAGTGGCATAGAGTGCACCCTCAGCAAGTTTGCCAGTGACACCAAGCTGTGTGGGGTGGCTGACACACTGGAGGGAAGGGATGCCATCCAGAGGGACCTTGACAGGCTGGAGAGGTGGGCCCATGCCAACCTCATGAAGTTCAACAAGACCAAGTGCAAGGTCCTCCATCTGGGTCAGGGCAATCCCAAGCACCGATATAGGCTGGGCAGTGACTGGCTTGAGAGCAGCCCTGAAGAAAAGGACTTGGTGGTGCTGGTGGACAAGAGGCTCAACATGAGCCATCAGTGTGCACTAGTAGCCCAGAAAGCCAATCGTATCCTGGGCTGCATCAGGAGAAGCGTGGACAGCAGGTCAAGGGAGGTGATTCTCCCCCTGTACTCCACTCTTGTGAGACCCCACCTGGAGTACTGCATCGAGTTCCAGAGCCCCTACTACAAGAAAGATACGGATGTGCTGGAATGTGTCCAGAGAAGGGCCACAAGGATGATCAGAGGGCTGGAGCACCTCTTCTATGAGGACAGACTGAGAGAGTTGGGGTTGTTCAGTCTGGAGAAAAGAAGGCTCTGAGGAGACCTTACAGTGGCCTACCAGTATCTTAAGGGGGCCTACAAGAAAGCTGGGGAGGAACTTTTTAGGATGTTGGGTAATGGTAGGACTAGAGGGAATGGATTAAAACTAGAGATGGGACGATTCAGACTGGACGTAGGAAGTTCTTCACCATGAGGATGATGAGACACTGGAACAGGTTGCCCAGAGAGGTGGTGGCAGCCCCATCCCTGGAATGTTTTAAGGCCAGGCTGGATGGGGCTTTGAGCAACCTGATCTAGTGGGAGGTGTCCCTACCCATGGCAGGGGGCTTGGAACTAGATGATCTTTAAGGTCCCTTCCAACCCGAACCATTCTATGATTCTATGATTCTATTGCTAAATTGCAGAACATATTAACTCAAAAAGTGCCACATATAGTACAGATTGCAGAACTGCCTCAAGTCTGGTCAGCTTGGAGTGGAGACATAACAACTGGTATCTGTCTGCAGCCAGCTTTTCTCCTTATGGTGGCATTCATCTCACATAACTTGAGTTATTTAAAAATTAAGCATCTAGTTCAACTAGGATTGACAACTAGGCATTAGGATTAATGTAACTAGGATTAACAAACCAACTTCTTGACGTTCCGAATTCCAGCTGTGACTCATTCACTGACCATCAACTTAAAATTAAGGAATATTTTCATCCTGTCATCTTTTTTGTGATATCCAGATAGGTTTGTAATTATTTATTCTGAATGATCATGAACTTGTTATACAAAATAGCATCTTGAACCCGTATAGTCTTTAGGTACTGCAAAATTATAAATAATGGATGTCATTGCTAAAGGAGGGAATCAGCAAAAGAAGATGATGTAGTCAACTTACTAGCATTGGCTCTTAACTCACTTGTTGCAGAGTTTGTTCAATTCTCCACAATTATTTTTTTTTACCAAATTAGTCTATAAGTTGGAAACAAAACAAAAACCAAACAAAACAAAAAACAGTAAGAAGAAAGACCACCAGCTCCAGCTGTGTTTTCTTGAGAATAAGATATATATTGCTTGTGTAATCCCTTTGGGTGAGCAGATAGCGAAATATCAGACATCTCCATGTAATTAACATCAAAGACATTCAATACGAAGTGGTCACAAAACGCAGTGACAGAGTTGCACAAACGTCTCCGGTCTGTGGGAATTCCAGAGACTGGAGGTTGGGAGCAGGGGACGAGGGTAATGTGGGGGTACGTTCAGAAAATAGGGGCCTACAATGGAAAACATTGCAGCTCTACGGTATGTGGAAGATTTCTTGCACAATGGCTACGGTATTATTTTTTAATAAACAGTTGAAAGAGAATGAGTGTCTGTATAGAACAGGTAAGTAATTAAAATTCTTAACTGTGCAGTCAAACACATATAGCAGCACATTGCCAACTACAGACAAAAGTAGGGCTGTACAAGTCTGAACATGCACCTATTTATTAAATCTTATTTAAAACACTGAAGTAAGTGCGGTGTCTGATGAAATATTTAGGGTGTTTAAACGTGCCACAGCTGACAGAAAGCTTATTTTTTTTTTGCTGGCACAAGATTATTTTGTTTTACTTTTTTCCTTCTGTTCTTTCAAAAAAAGACAAGGTAAATGATTTGAACAGCATCTAAGTACAAGGTAGGCTTTTCCTGCCTCTGGTTTCAGCATGGGGTTTTCTAAAAGAAGTGCTGCTGATTAATTGAACAACTTTTTGTTTTGCTGGATATTAATCCACAGAATTTCCTTTGTATTTCTAAAGGCACCAGCATTTGCCTATAATATGACATTGTGCTACTTAATATCACTGCATGGCTGTGGAATTGGCCTCAAGTACAATTTAAACCTAGACAAACTATTCTTTTGAAGTGGATGTCCTGGTAGCGTTTCTGGCAAAGCTCTAAAAAGGACATTGTATTATAAATTCTTTGAAATACAGAGGTCTTACCATCCCCCATTCTTCCTTCAAGCAATAGTAACCGTTAATATTGCTGCTAACGGACCTGAACCTTCATCTCACCATGCCACAGCGTAACAGCCCTACCGATACCGTTTTGGTGAGTCTTCCACAACCTTCTTTGCAAAGCGCATTATTCCCTTGGCATGGCACAAACTCCCAACACAGCAGCATGCTTCCACATAGCTGTCTGTTCATTACTGACCTATTATGCATAACCAAAAAGTGAGCTGACCACTGTAGAAATTGCTTTTTACTACCTTCACCTCTCGGCAAGCTCCTGTTCCTTGACTGGCCTGGGCTTTGTGAGTTCCAGCCAGCACGTCACCACCTTTTTGACTTTGTGTAAAGCTCCAGGAACCCAGAGGTCATTATCATACAATGGATAGCAGTCTTTTCTGCTTTGATAAGTGTTGTTTCTTTAACACTGATCACTAGCTATTTCATGCCTCTGTGCTTACACCGAGCTTCCTGTCAATGGTAATGGTTGTCTTGGTGCGTATCGGTGCAAAATATACACCCCTGACAGCAGTGAGAATTATTTGCATGCACACACACAACAAAAGTCACTTCCACCTTCTGCTTGCTCTTTCGTGCTAGCTTACAAATCTATTACAAATTATTCTTGATGAGGTTATTAACACATCGCATTTGAATGTGATGGCTTCAGTCGCTCCGTAATAATCACTCAAGTCCCCTCTTCAGTCTTCCAGTTACAACGCTCATTTTGCAGGCTATTAAGCATGGGTGTAGTGCAAATTACATTACATTACACATTACACCCATGCGTCTCTAAGGTCATATTGAGTCCATTCCCACTTACTGAAATGCGAGCGGTCAGCTTTCTCACCCAAGCGCATCCTGAGCAGCAGTCCCCACCAACAGGAAAGGCAAGGAGGGGAACAAACCTCAGGGAGCTCTGCCAGGTCATGCCACAGCCACTGCTGCTGGGACCTGGCCTTATTTTGAGGTGACAAATATGAAGATGGGGAGAGGGCAAGCCAAGGTTGGAGCAGCAGGGTGGGGCTCAAGAAGGGCACAGGGATCTAAGGGATAGTAGAAAGTAAGCCAAGATAGAAAAAGTGGGAAAATTAGAAATGAGAAAAGAGAGAGGAGAAGGCGGTAATGGCCTTTCAAACAGCACTGCAAAGCACGGCTCTAGAGCTCTTCCTCCCACGACTGGCTGGACGCAAAGGTAGGCATCACGCCACACAGGGTGTGGTGTGTAGAAGAAGCTATGGCTGACCTCAGTGACCATTTCAAACCCTTTAACAGACTGAAAGTCTGAGGGAACAATTTCCACAGCTAAGAAGGGCTTGTTTCTACTCTGAGTGCTGTCCATGCGAGTTGTGGCCTTCAACACAAAACACCTGAAAGATGCTGTGTTGAAGGCCCCAAGGGAAACCATGTACTTCAGCAGCAGCACCAGCACCTTGGCAGATCAGCCATTGAAATGGCATCTACAAGCGGTGGCCCTATTTCATGGAATCATCAGTGGGCATTGCTGGTCCACTGAGTCTGATCCATAAAATTTATCTCCACCTTCCCTGTTAAGTCAATGCTTTTGAAGTCTGAATGAGCTTCTTAGTAGCTTTGATCCTATACCTGCTGGATTGAATGGAAGGATTTGCTTTCACTGCAGCACGTATTGGAGCAGATCTCAACAAAACACTCCAAAGACTTCCCCGATTTATAACGAGCAGCCTAAAAGACCTCAGAAGATGAGTTTTTCTTTTTTTCTTTGGACACTTTTTGAATGTATCATCAATCTTCTAGATGCAACCCTAATATGAGTAAGTAATTTATATCTTATAAAGTTAATGACTTCAGCCTGGTGTACTAAAATTTTGCAGTTTTCTCAAGATTGTTCATCCTTCAGATTAAAAAATATCTGTTTATTCTTTGATTGTTCTGATGGCTTGCTGATATGAAATTTGGGTTATTTTGTTCTGTTGTGACTAGTCATGAAAGTCACACGATCTGTGTAGTTTCGAATTCCAGATTGGATAAGTGCAAAAGCACCCACATCTTCAATTTTAAAACAGCTTTTACAGTTGGCTTTTCACAAACATTTCTACAAGAAAATTGTCCACCTTAAACTGAAAATGAACTTCCTTTCCAAATTGCTTGATTATAACTAGTTGTCATAACAGCTGTTACCCAAAAAGTGTCAAAGATATATCATATTTTGCGTATTAATATCCTAATAAAAATTTCAGGTTTTACAAAGAAAATATTGAAGTGAGAAAACAAAAATGATATTTCGCTCTTCTAGTATTTTCAAGCACAAGAGTACATTTAGATTGCCATATGAAATAGGCTGAAGATAACCCAGTTTTAACAAACATCATAATAACGTGCTCCTTCTTGTGTTTGCTGGCTCCCCTCAGAAGTGGCAGTTTCAATCTCTCCTCTGCAAAGAGGCGGACTAGAAACTTCTTTTGTGAAAAAAAAAAAAAACAGAAAGCTGAGAGCCTCACATAATAATATAACTCCATGACTTAGAAATTTCAAAAAACAAGTCCACACCGAAATGGTGACAATTGTAAAATAAATATCCACTCCGCAGAAAGGCAGAAATTATTATCTAACGTAGGTTGACAAGACCTGAAGAGGAATGAAGTCTGCAGGTTGGACCTTGACAGAAGAAGGAATACCAAGCCACGTCTACTCCAGGGCACGAAGTGCCAAATGTGAATAAAACAATGTACACAACATGCACCTTGATGCTGCTTGAAACGGAATTTGCTGCGGGCCTTTTGGCAAAGATACCAAGCTTTGTGTTGGAGAAGCTGCTTCTGCGCCACTTGTCCGTACGCTGGGGAAGGGAAAGGCTTGCCGCGGCCGGCACTTCGGGGCTGCCAAGCCTCCTGCCTTGCAGCCAGGGAGGAATCAGCCGGAGAGCCGGGGGCAGAGGGAGGGAGGCTCGGGCTGGGCGCAAGGAGAGGGGAGCGGAGAAGGGATTGAGAAGGTGCTACCGATCGCAGGTTTATAACAATTATCACTGTACCTCTCCATATAGAAAGAGAACAGCCTGCTTCCCCCCACAAAGGCTGATATTTTCTGCCTTCTTGGCTGCTTTGCAATAGGCAGAGCAGATACTGATGCAAACTTAGCAGGGTATTTGGAAGGAATATGGGATGTTTCCTTTGTAAAAGAATATAAAAATGCTCAGACAGTATGTCTGTAATTATTCCTATTGTGGTAGTAAGGAGAGACCCTACTTAGAGAACCATGTCATGTTAGGTGACACATGTGTGTTTTTAAAAAATCCCAACAGCTTCTCCTCTAAAGATCTCCCCATTTTAGCATGGGATGAAAACAACAGGTGGATACAACGTAGAAGGAAATAAAGGAGTCAGGGTAACAGCGTATTTATCATCTGCAGTAGAATAAGTAGCAGCGCACCAGCTGCTCGGCTATTGTCAGATGTTTTCCAGCCACCACAGAAGAAGTGAGTTTTAAGGAGGGGTTTGAAGGAGAATAGATTAGCAGCCTTATGGCATTATTATGAGGAGATATGCATATGCATAAGGAGTAGCTCTGAGAAAGTAAGAAGGCTCTTGGACTAACAAGCGATGAAGAGAGGCATCATGGGGACTCCACAATGTAGCGCATATTGAACCTGCTTTCATCGCTGCAGTCTCGCAAGCTCGCTGCTGCCTTTTATTCAGCATCCCGATACTGCACATAGTGGCGGCTGCTATGTCAGTGATACATTCACTACATTCAGTTAAATACATATTATTAAAAATGTCTCAGCACTGGAATACAGAACATAGTGGTAGCGTGATGATGAAAAAGGAAGAAAACAGTAACAATGACGTTCCAGGGCCACTGGAAATAACGGCCAATTTGCTATTAATGTCACTGGAAGCAAGATTTCACACTAAGCGTTTAGAAGGGATATAAACCTTTAAGCTTCAGGGCATAGGCAAGCCTGCAGTTGGACTTAGGGAAGGCTTTCCTTGTTGACAGGTTATTGTACAGGTACCTTTTGCAGGATTTCCACCTTCCTCTTGCGCAGGAATGTACAAACCACAGCGCTGACTCCTGCAGCGAGCCTCGTGCTTCCAAGCAATTTATTGACATAGCCGCCTCTTAGCGTAGAAACTTAGGAAAACATTTTGGAATAAGCTCCACGGGAATTAGGTGAAAATTTCTCCATTTTCCAGATAAAGCTGATTTATTTTTTCTGTCAGTCCTTTGCATCAATAATATTAGGAAAATGAGGTGGGTTTTTGATGACAACATTTACTTTAGGACAGCGAATGTGCTTCCACATGAAACACATGGGCCATGTCAGTACATGTCCATGTACTGCACGTAACCTTTTCGTTTGAATCGTACATGTGTTATGAGCGTATTCGCTGGGGCTACAGTAGATGCTGAACACTAATATTTGCACAGGAGGTTCTGTTCCTGCGTTTATTCCTCAGTGGGCAGGCTCCTGCCCTCCTTTGAAGGCATTTACAGGAGTGTGGTTCAAACAAAATGCACGGCAGACTGAAATCACCGAGCGCAAAATAATATATGAAGGCTATTTGCTATACTGCGTGAGCCTGAGACTGGATCCTATCGCGGCAGGAAGCCGTGGGGACTATGTTGTATTTTCATTAGGTACTCAGATTTTAAATGATTTGAAAACTGCATTTCAAGTAGAGGGAAAATTTGCTGAATGGCTTCTCCACCTGCCTTGGGAAATCTGTGAGCTTTCCAGTATTTCAGATATTTCCACAAGCAAATAGGCACTTCTAGAGTATCTCTTATGATTTATCATCAGCAGTGCTCTGTAAAGAAGGCCACTGGAGTGCCTCGGCATTCTGCAAACACCCTGAACAATTTAGAAATGTTATTTTGCCTCCTTATCAATAGATGGAATACATTACAAAGCCCAGCCCTGATAGAGAGCTCCTGCTCACACAAATAGTGGACCTAGCATCAAAAAGAGAAAGATTTTTAACTCTTTCCACTCCCCTGTCACATACCACACCGAGTTCTTACTTCAGGGCTGCTACAGCATAAAAATAGGTGAAGAACCATAAAAAGAGACTTCTGACATGGTGACAGCATCCAGTGACCCCAAGAAACACGTCATGCTGGGCAGCCCGCTCTTGGGCTGGCACCACCGGCGCGGGGACATGAGGCCAGAACTACAAACCCAACAGGGATTAAACCGCATCGTTATCAGGATATTTTCTGGGCTGCTTTATCATTCCAGCTGATCGGAGCCCTGCTGTGTTTTCTAGCAGTTAAAGCGCCTTTTCAAGCAGTTTGATTTAGTTTTGTGTGCATCTTTGGTTTACCTTTACTTCCAAAACAGTGTAGGCTGCATTTACCCCTTCGATACAACTTCCAGAGCAGCTGACGTATTGAACAACAGGGCGAGCTATGAAAGACCAGGGGATTAGGCATCTCCCTTTATGTTTAGGAATGTTATTTAATTTCCCTCCAACAGACTCAGAGACAGAGTCTTATAGACAGCTTGAGAAGGAAAACTGAATTTCAGCATGGACAAAACCAGTTCATCTCAGTGTCTTGCATTACTTTGTGTTTTTTTCTTTTTAAGCAGTGCCATGGGCAATATCAGTGGTGTAGCCTTATCAGTTTCTATCTGTTAAAATACAGGGTGGATTTTCAAAGGATGGGTAGGAATCCAGCTCCAGTTGGCTTTCAGTGGGCATCTTACCTCCCCAAATAGCCTTATAAAATATCCCCCCACAGGTGGAAAACCTGTCAGGGAGCCATGCACATTCTGCAGTCTCCTACACTCAGTTTTATGCCCCATTTTTAGCTGATTCCTGCTTTTCCAGGGCAGCCCAGTGTGAAAGCTGCGGGGTGGCTGTGGTCACAGGCACGGGCTCCACTTCCAGCAGGCAAGTGAAGGGCAAAGTGGGATAGGGGAGAAACCACCTCCTTAACCCCCCTTCGTGAAATCCATACCAGCCACAGCGTATCTCAGTTTGCACAGAAAAGTCCTTTTGTTGCTCCTCTGCCGTGACCTCTGTCTGTTTGTCTGTCTGTCCGCCCAGAGACTGAAAGCACCAGCTCTTCCTGAAAGCCTAGAAAGTGCCTATAACGCTGTGGGTACTACCGCAAACAAACATTAGCAAAGACAAAGTCCTATAAGATGTTAATAGGAATGCGAAGGCAAATAGTCTTGCAAAATGCAGGAGATCAGCCTCAATTATTCCAAGAGTCTTTCCTGGACCTCGTTGTTTATCGTTCCATGATAAGGGATATATTTATCTTTTAAATTCTTGCTGGTTAAACAGAAGAGCTTTGCTTTCCCAGAGGAACGATTTTCCTCCATCCCACCGCGGACGCCACTGCCTCCCTGCCCTCCCCTCTTCCCGATACACACAGCTCCTGGTACGTGGAAACAGCAGTGGGACATGTCAAGTACATTTTTTCTCCTTAGAGCACGTGTACCTGGGAGGTCACAATCTTTACAAAGTCAAAGTTTTGTGTGTTTGAGAGCTTTGCCCTACTACCATGTAATTGAAATCAAGCTTTTAAAAGCTCACGGCAATGTGTTTGTTCTTTAACCTCACCCAGCGAAGAGAGAGGGCTTTGCTGAGAGAACCCATTGTTAAGCTCCTGCACTTAACTGATAAGGCACTGATACAACCAGTAGCAAAGAAAGAAACTAATAATAAAATAAAAAAAAGATTCACATGCCTTCCTTCCCCAGCACACTAATGCCCTGCCCAGATTAATTTCCCGAGTTCTTAGCAAATGAGGCGCATCATCTTTAATCATATTAAAATATTGTTACGAGACTTACTTAATAACAGGCAGAGGTAATGAGTTCTCACATCAGAAATCGGAGGGTTTCATGCCATTTGAAGGTCTGCTCATTATCCATTCTTACATTTTAATGATAGATGTGTCTATTACTCGAAAAAGTAGAGGATCTATTTGGGAGTGTTGTGAGACTAAATGACTGAAACAATACTTAAACCATCTTATGTCACCTACCACAGGTACGGGACACTTATGCTATTACGTGAAAACCTCTGAGCACACGGGGTTGCAACACTAAGATCTGAACGGGACAGGGCTGAGGTTGTTTCTCTGATTTTGAGGACATGGTGTGCAGGTTGTGAGAGCATATACGGCAATCAAAGCGATTACATCCTTTCCCGTCCGGGAACTGGGAGTTCATGAGTGAACTTTGCTAGTGTTTGGATTCTGATTTTCTTTTTTATATTCATGCTGAAGACTATTCACAAAAGCATTTGTTTCCCCAGTCGAAGGTTTATAGAAGCATGACCCAACTTTACCAAGTTGCACCTATGGTGTGCCACGCAATTTATAAACTCAGAGATTTCCACTGGCATGAAAATGCCTTGCAAGGATTCAACCATTCCCACCCCGGCTAGCTTGCTGATCCACAAGTTTTCCTCTCCTTGCATCATGATGTCTCTGTGAAAAAGGAACAGGATTTCAATATATGGTTTCTATTGGCCTCAACCTTCGATATCACAAAAAGATGCCTGAGATCCAGCAGTGAAAATCCTAGAATGATGGTATCTTTAAAGATGAGAAGTTTCCAAGGACACTAATTGAATTCAACCGGCAAACATTTTTAAATGGAAAATTGCTAGTAGCCAAAAGGTTTTTCCTGGGAAACCACCCAAAGATAGAACTTTGAGCTGACTTCATCAAAGGAGATTCTCAACTGTGAAAAATGATAACACCCCCATGGCAAGAAGTGCCTCAAAATCAAATAAGCCTTGGAACAGTAGTAACTGGAAGGGGAGTTTGTTGTGATACAGCAAATATCCATGTGCTGCATCTGCAAAGAAACAATGTGAGATAGTCTTTGAAAGGGGAAATTTCCAAAGTAGACTAAAGTCCTTCCAAAAAATAGAGAGGGCTAAAGACCAAGATGCATTTACTGAATGGTAAGCCAAGCCACTTGGAATAATGATAAAAGCCTGTTCCAAAATATATTCCTCTTATTAGAAGTAATTAATGAAAAAGAAGGATAAAACCTAGACGCAAACCCATTCCCAGTAGCTTGACCAATCTTTACAACTGAAAGCTGCCTACGTCCCTGTTCAATGGCTAGTCGTACTATTGAAGTGTTATATTTTCACCTTCTCAGCCAGCGGGTAAGGAAGCATCCTCAGAGCTAGATCGCTTGCTCTCAGGAAGCCGCAATGGAGCGATGCTGGTTTATACAACCAGGGAGATCACTGCGCCCGTGGTGCACCCTATGCAGGGAGGCCTTTTTAATTCATGACTTTATTTGCTGCTTTATCACGGTGGCAGTAGAAACGCAGCACAGAACGGTCTGGTTCCCACGAGGCTGCCATCTAACTCCCCAGCAGAGAAAACAGGTGGATGCAACCGGCGTCGACGCCGCTTTGAGCAGCGTATTAGGCAGCAATGACTTCACACCACCTGTCTAAGAGTTATCAGGGGCTTTAGTTGCATCATGGACTAATGGTAAATAATTCATCAGAAACTGAGAATGACATACAAACATAGACAAAGCCAGAAACGTAAAATAAAAAAGATCAGAAGAAAGATCCATGGCTAGATTTGAAAGGTCATCAGTAAAACCCTATTTATAGACTTTTCTGACCAGCTGAAGCTCTGTCCCTGGAGGTAAAAGCTCTCTGAAATGTCCCCATGTGGGCAGTGCAAACAGAGCCATTCTAACTAGTGAGGAAAGGTTAGGCTCAGGGATGAGTATGAGTGAAAAATATTTGGCTAGACTCCTGGTACAAACTCCCACGCAACGCTTTGAAAATCTACCCCTCTATGTCCTTAGCATTGGTTTTCAAAGTACAGCAGCCTAGAGACAGATGTGCCATTATTGTTTATGGTTCAAAGGCAGAGAACTCGTTTGGTGGGGAAATAAAATCCATACTAATAGAGCAAGTACCAAAAAATGTTCTAAGAGGGAATAAGCATGTTCTAAGGTGTTTTAACAATCTTCTGGCTCCTAGCCCAGAACTCAGTTGGAACAGTTGTATTCATCTCCAGGCCACCACTCTTTGAACTTATGGAAACCTATGGTTATATTTAGCTAGTTAAAAGATATATGGCCAGCACATTGTAACCCTTTTGTCAATGACTCCCCATTACAACTTTTAATTTTATTGCTTTTTAACCACAGTTGCTTAATTCATGGGTTCAGCTAAGAGGGACGGAAGGCAGTTGATGGATGGCGTGACAATGGCACTCCTGGCTGCTGTTAAGGCACTCATCATCTTAGGAAGAAAAGCCAGCTTGCACCGCTCTCCTCAATGGCTGATCACAAAGTTACAGGTGCTCTGAAGCAGCCCTCTCTGGGCGTATGGGACTATTAATAGATCTGCTGTCAATAAGACAATTTGCAGGCAGAACATCCCCTTAGAGAGGCAGCATACACAGGGCATTGATGCTTGCAGATTTCACAGCTTAAGGATAAAATTTATCTCTATTACTGTACAGGTGCTCATTTGTAAGGGGATAAATAGAAAATCACTAAAGAAACAACAAAACAAAAAAAAAGAACTCATTTGGCAAGCCCACACCCAAAACCTTTCAGTTATAATGAGCTTCATGTTCTTTTGGCTATATGGGGGTTAATCAGGAGTAGGTGAAATCTTAATGACGAGAGAATAAAGCAGAGTAATTTCAGAATATTCATAGAGCTGGCATTCCCTTCCTGTGAGATCGGAAAGATAGCTCTGCAGATAACGTGCCAAAAGGTCAAGCAATTAAAACCACTGAATCTCCAGTCTACTAATAGGTCTGGTAAAAGAAAAGTTCAAGTAAGTGACAAGCCGTATCATAGCTGCTCTGCTGGGTAGACCAGGTTTCCAGCAACCCCAAAATAACAGTGAGAGCTTACAGGGTAAGGGACAACTCTTCTCGATTTAGCATCCTGGTTTCCAGTGCCAGTCCTGAACAGGTGATTTCATCCAGACCATTTGTCTTCTGTAGCCACCAATCAGGAGACTGGAACAGCATCACAAAGGATGAATATGCCGTGGAACTGAATGGCCTGGTTATTTCCATCCTCCCTATTTTAAGTGCAACATATTGGCTGTGCGGTACCAGACACAGAGTCAGCAAGTGCATGGGATCAGAGAGTCATGGAGGATCCGATGTCAAGTCCACGGAGGGCAACAGAATAGCTTATCCAAGCCCTGCAACCCAGAGGATTTCCCTGTAGCTCCTTAACACTGCGTGTAAAAGCAAGCTGAGAAGTGTAACATCAAAACACACATGTGTAAAATCAGAGCACGGTTTGTGTTCAAATGTGTAGCCTGTAGGCTTTTATTGCAACATTTTATTGTTATAAAAACAATTTGGAAAGTCCGAAGGAAGTTAGCAGAACCAGAGGAGAAAGATATATTTTAGTTAGGGTGCATCACGTGTGGAGAAAACAGGGCAAAGCAGCTGCAGCTGGAGAGTTGAGGTTGTTTCAAGCAGATATGATTGGAGGCTGTTGCCAGAAGTTGATTCCTTCCCTCCTCTCACTCCCCTCTTGCTGAGTCCTCCCACAGTGCCAGGACCAGCGTCCAGGCAGGCAAGTGATGAGACAGATGAGTTCCCTAAAATCAACTGGGGGAGCAGGGTCATTTTCAACCCTCAGTGGGGTCTGCAAGAGTACGGGTACAATGGAGGCAGCAGGAACTCATGTTTGAAGGAAGAAAAAGACAAAACTGCACCTTTCAGCAACAGCCTGCACCGAGTTTTGCTTAAAGCAGTCAAGGAGGACAAGCAATCTCGCAGGCTCCATACACTGCCTGCCTTGAGAGCTGAGCCCAGCAAAGCGCCCAGGGAAATGGTTATAAATAGGAGTTGGAGGCAGTCCTTCAATTCAGTGCCTGAAGTAACAAAGCAGTTAGACATATGTCTGCTGTGAAGACTGTGTCTGAGAGGCACCATGTTAAACTTCACATTCCCTCTTTCACTCAAAACCAAGGGGGTCATGAGTTGTGGGCCCAGCAACCACCACTGAAGCTGTCCACAAGGGCTCCTGAGCTCTTGCTTCCTTGAGGAAGCTTGAAGGCATCTGGATCTCGTTTTCCTTAGGCTCTGGAGAAACCTAGCGAGATGGGCGGACAACCTCTGCAATAAAATCAGAGGGGAAGGTATGTGAAAGAATACAGCAATATATAAACATTTTGAAAGGGCATCAACACGTTTACTGCTTTCTCTTTTCGTTTGTTTAACAAGCTAACCCAAAGCATTCCTAAACTGCTTGCAAATATTTTCAACAACATATTAGGTGCTCGCTCACTAGCGGCTGTCTGCTGCTCTTTCTGAAGCCTCTCGGCAGCAAGTATTAACACCTATGATAGGGATTCCACTTGCAACAACCTTGAGATTTAACCCCGTGCGCAACCCACAGCTCAGACCGTGCTCATCCGAAAGGCAAATTGAGGTGCAGGGGGAAGTGGAGTGTGAGGGCGTTGTGCGTATTTCGGCTCCCTCATACCCCTTGACTGTTGTACATGCTTACTAAAAATTAGACTCCACAAACTCACGTGTGTTCATTAGATTTTTCCTGCAATGAAGCACAGCATATGGCAAATGTATCCATCTCTCCACGCCTGTCACTAGTAGGCAGCTGAGACTGTCCTTCGAACCTTAACTGTTTTTCTCTAATTTTTCTTCCATCCCTGTTCCTTTCTTGCTTCTCCAGTCCCACCTCACCTTCCTGACCTTCCTTCTCAATGCTGAGACAAGGACCAAGCGTGGTATAACAGCCAACACCATGTCATGACTCATACCCCCATTCAGCTTCTCTTTAAGTTGTCATTAAAGAAGGTGCCCCAGCAAGAGTTAAAAAAAATCAGTAGTATCACTCTCTATCTGTCTACATATATATTCATGTATCAGGCTAGGAAAACAAGTAAATACTTTAGTCCTGTCTCACCCCCAAAACCTGTATGATTCTCAGGAGCTGTCAGCAGTGTGCAATGACATTGGAGAAGAGCCAGAACCTCCACCTTCAGAGGTATGGGGTGAAAATAAGCCCTTCCTGGAAAACTTTCATTTTCTGGTGGATTCTTTATAACCTTTCCATAAGAATGTACCACATGATCCAAACGGGAGCAACGTTTCCCCCATCACAACATCAGGCTAACACATACTAGTAACTCGGTTCCTCCCCCGCGTGGTGTATGCATCAGACAAACTTCTTCCTCGCCAAACGGCCCAGCAAATTGAATAGGGATATAAAGAGCTGTGGAGTTTGACGAAAAATGAGAATTTTCCTACAAGCTCTTAGCTTCTGTTTAACTACCTGAAAGAACAGTTGCATCAGGGGTATCTACGTTCTCCAATATCATTTAGAGCAAATCTGGCTATTTGACAACAGGCCCCTAATGGGGAGCAGTGACAGAATAGGTATTCAAAGGAGACGGGATTTGGAGTAATCACATCAACATCTTGTGGTGAGGAAAAACCTTTGGTCTCACCTGGATTATGCGCGCAGCCTATGAAAGCAGAAACTGCTTCATGATTTTATAGCCTAAAACCAATTTTAAAAATACATAACAAAGGACTGTAACAACTCTATCCAAGTTAAACCAATGAAATCTGCCGCTACCGCACACCACTGAGCCCTAGGGAAAGCACCTCAAGAACCTGGGATTTGAGTCCGAGACAATTAAAAAGAGGTTTATTCATCACAAGTCTGGAAGCACAGGGTGGGATTCAGCTGCCTAAACATACGTGTCTAGTGCCATTTTCGATGCCTTAGGGTATCGCATCTGGCCCCCAGCTGCTGCTCCAGAAGGGAGTAGGTCTTTCACAGATCATGTGTCATATCTGCCACTCCTGTGTGGACGTCTCGGGTGGCCTCAGGCATCGAAAATGACACTACGTGCTTATGTTTTGGCACCTGAATCGCTCCTGTACTGTCTATAGGTAATTTCCGGTTCTCTTTATTAAGGGTTTATCCTTTTTTTTTAGTTGTTTTTGTTTTCCCCAGTCTTCATTAAATCATGGCAGTTAATCGCCTCCCCCAGAGCACCCTTTCTCCTGCAGGGGCTGTGTCGGTGAGGAGGGCTGGAAGGAGCAATGCTTGGCCCATTCCCGCACAGCTGAGCCCGGGAGGAGCCGAGTCTCTGCGCTCCCAGGGATTTGGTGGGAGCTGTGGCAGCTCGGGGCATCACCGCAGCCCTCTGCCTCTTCCCAGACAGATGTGGAGGAATAATTCCCACATGAATCACGCCCGGGCAGCACAGGACAACACAGCCTTCGATGCCATGGGGCTTTCTCAAGGGACAAATTTTTATTTCTCTCTGTGCCAACTGCAGTTTGGGCATCTGCTGGTGACAGGTCTGACTGTCTGTTTGTAAAAGATGTCCCTTTCTCACCTTAATTATCAGTCCCTCACCTTTTTGAAAGAAAAGTGAGGATAACTAACCCTCTGTAGACTTTTGAGCCATCATCTCATTCTCCTAAAAACTTCACTTATAGTTGCAGATACACACTCGGGTGACACCGGTTGCTGTTGCAGCATGGGCACAGGGATTTCCCTTCTGCTCCCAGAAAGGTAAATTACACCTTTTGCTACAGATAATTTAGGGAGGCTGTTGACATGCAGGACAGTAAAGGGGAGAATCACAGAATCAGAATCACTCTAGAATCACAGAACCAGAGAATGGTTTGGGTCAGAAGGGACCTTAAAGATCATCTATTTCCAACCCCCTGCCGTGGGCAGGGACACCTCCCACTAGACCAGGCTGCTCCAAGCCCCATCCAGCCTGGCCTTGAACACCTCCAGGGATGGGGCATTGACAACTTCCCTGGGCAACCTGTGCCAGTGTCTCACCACCCTCATAGTGAAAAATTTTTTCCTAATATCCAATCTAAATCTACCCGCTTCCAGTTTGAAGCCATTACCCCTCATCCTATCACTACATGCTCTTGTACAAAGTCCCTCTGCAGCTTTCTTGTATGCCCCCTTCAGATACTGGAAAGCTGCTATAAAGTCTCCCCAGAGTCTTCTCTTCTCCAGGCTGAACAACCATATAGGCAAGATCTTCAGCACTTCGTTCAATCTATTTCTGTAGAGGGATTTGTTTTACAACAGAGACCTTATTACATTAAAATAAGGTAAATTATTATGTGTGTGAAGCACACATAGGAACGGTGAAGATATTTATTGATCCAGAGTAGCTTTTCATAGAATATTTCCACTACAGATAGCTAAAGGATGGTGAATGCCTACACTGACCTGTTAGTTAATCACAGAAAAAACCACGTCATGTTCTGCTACAAACAGCATATGTCCAAGAGCAAACCCTAACACACCAGTGAATAAACCTCCGTAAGCTTTTTCAGTATCGTGGCGTGAGAGCAGCTTTGTCACACAACCTACAAGGGCCAGCGGAGGATCCTCATGCATTGATTTGCCAAGACTGAAACAAAGCAGCAACCACAGGTGCTTATTTTGCCTTTTTGTAGTTCCTCAGTGTTGTGCAACTGTCGGCTCAGTCAGCAAATGTGTCAGCTCTTGGAATAACAGCTGCGTGTGTAGGTTAGGTACACTGCCAAAAGGTAAGTGTTTTAAAGAGTAAAACCGTAAAGTATTATGGACATAAAGCCTGTGATAGTAAAGGTGACTCCTTAGCACTAGCAACACATTTTACCAAGGGCAGGAAAAGTCAGCTTTATTTTCACCACTGTCACCAGTCTTAAATATTGCATCTTGTGCAGTTTCCTTTTGGATTTAGACAGATGCTTTTCCTAGGTCTAATTTTGGCTCTTTTAATCCCAGGGTTCACAATCAACAATTATGAGTTGCTCTCACGTGGCACAGACCTGTGCAAAAAAACCATGCAATACTGCACGACCGTGCTCCAGGCAGCACTGTGTGCACATTGGCGTAGAAATATGAGCTTAGGGACAGTTCAGGAAAGAGGTGGGAAGCCCGGAGAAAGCCTTACAACATGGTCAAGGGCCAAGAGTACATGACTCAGAAGGAGAGGCTAAAGGAGCTGGGTTTGTTTAGTCTGGCAAAGAGGACAAGGGGCAATACAACAGCAGCCGACATCTACTTGACAGAGAGTTACAAAAATGACAGAGCCAAACTCCTCTCAATGGCGCTAGACAGGGTAACAAGGAGCAATGGCCACAGACCGCAGCTTGGCATGTTCAGGTCGGACATCAGGAAAAAAGCACGCTTGAAGGGGGGTGCAGCACTGGAACAGGTGCCCAGAGAGATTGTGGAAACTGTCCTCTATTGAAGTCATGGCTGAACTCATCCCCAGCTGGCAACAGTCCCACTTCTCATGGGAGTTTCAATGAGAGACCTCCAGAGTTTCCTCCCAACCACCATTTCTGTTTCCTGTTTCAACTCTTCACCTTTACAAACCTGCAGGGACTTCTGCCTTAAAAGAGTAATTTGCCCCTCACATTTTTTCACACTCTGAGTGAACCTCTCAGCCCTTGAGATTTAGAGTAAGAAGGTCAGTGCTACTTCTTCCTTTAGTTGTGGTGTGCCTGCCTTTAGGTAGGGTGACGAATCTCCATGAAGTGGGCTTGTTCAGAGGATGTCTTCCAGCAGTGAGCTTTGCTGTGAGGGTGGACTTATGCTCATGTATAAATAAGCTGTCTTGCTGGATGTCATTATTAGGACCAGGATGCTCCTGATATGCCCAGAAGCAGAACTTTAGGTGGCTGCTCTTTTCAGTTACTTTAATCTTTAGGTAGTAGCAGTGCAATTATCTTGGGGTCCAGTTTTTGGATTTAGGCAACTGATGAGCTTGTTCAGCTATGTGTGATTTAGAAATAATTTAATATGAACTCTGAGGAATGAATCAGTATACGGTAGCAGTTAGGGCTGTGTCCCTCTGTCTGTGCCATACTTGTGCTCTGGGAATTTTGCCTTGAAGGAGGTGTAGCCTGATCCTCTGCTCTGAACTCCACCGTGCAGGCGTTTGAAGCCGTCTGAAAGATCAGTCATTGGTTTGGATCTTTATGTCCTCATTGAGGGTTGGAGGTGCATGTCGGAGGCACGTGTTGGAGCTTCCAGGTTCATCTTTGAAAGGAATGTAGGTGGCACACAACAAAACTACTCTGTCAGCTCCAACAGCCATGAGTACATCGCAGCAATCAGCATTTGTCTCAAACCACACCAGATTTCAGTTCCAAAGCCAATCTCCAGACAGTCCCCATTTACTATATTGAGGGCAAGAGTGTTCTCAGAGCTGAGGGACAGAAGTACAACGTACCCCTGAAGCATAGCGTTTAGGTAATGCACAGTGTTATGTAAAATACCAAGCATTATACCATGATGTGGTATTTTATTATTACTAGTAAGCACAGAAAGACACGCTTCGTTAGTCATAATAACAAATCTTTATGAGTCTTCTGTGGTATCAAATGGGACATAAGAGTAGCCATACATTATCAAACCAGTCTAGCCCAGTATCCTGTCTCTGATGGTGGCCAGTAGGGAAAGATGGTATGGATAGATAAATTACGGACTTCTTCCCCAGCATAATTCATCCTCCTTGTCATTCTGCGTTATGTTCTTCTTGAAATGGTGATTGTGTCAAGGCCATCGTGGTTAATAGTCATCAGAGAATCTACTCATTAATTTATTAAATTCTCTTATAATTTATACTTTTGGCTTCCACAAATTTCAGTGTCAAGGTGTACCAAAATTTAATCATGCTTCCTGCAAAAAAAACCAACCTTCTTTTTTGATGTCTTATGCTTGCTGCTTCATAGTTTCACTGCATATCCTCTAATTCTTGCATTATGACAAACTGTGAAGTAGTCACAGAGGAGCGCTGTGATGACTACACTGAAGTACTCGAGATGAGCAATTTTGAGTAATCTGTCCTTTGACTACATGATATTAAAGCAGAAGGAAAACCAGATCCTGCAAATAATTTATATCAAATTTCTGGTAGCTTTGATTTTCTGAAGAACATATTCTACAACTAGATTCAGGCGAACAGCGAAGTTTCTCTGTTATCTCACAAAGCACGTCTATGTAACACACGCCCAGCAGTCGGTTAACCATTTCAGAGTGTTACCTTGGCTTTATAAGATAAAAAGAGCAGAGCAAGGAGGAATGATGAGGATGGTGGTGCCTTACAAACAAATCTCCAGAACAGCTTCATTTCATTTCAGAGTTGACCCTGTGAAATCGTGCTGTAAAATCCTCCGGTGTCCTTTATTGTGCAGTTTTGTAAATACCACAAATCTTATCGACTCTCATCCCATCCTTGTAAGGTGTATATATATATAAGCTACTACTCTTTGTGGTTTTCTTCTTCATGAAAAGCAATGCAAGTTTTAAAGGATCCCTTTCACTTCCCCACCAGAATCCGACCCAAGAGAAGGCATGGCGCTCTTGAAGCAATATTAATAAGTACCAAGGGTCATGGTGAAACCTCTCTGCTGAGGTATCACTGTTTTTTTGCAATTTGTTTCCAGCACAAGCTGAAAGCAAAGCGCATCCACATGACAATTAAAGGCTAGAATGATTCATGTCTGCTCTTTAACAATAAATTACCTATGGATTTCTGAAGACCCCAATTCAATTCTCATTATAATCTCACAATAAGCGCTGCCATCTATGCCCTTCAATGTTTGACATAAATTATTTGAGGCAGTATGTATTTCATCTTCGTCGATACAAGAAATTACAAGTGGCCTAATGGTTAGTGACAGAAGTTGACATATCAAAGGATTCAGAGGAACATAAACAAAAAATAAATCACCATCCCACTGCCCCTCCCCAATACTAAATTCCTCATTTTACAAAGACCATATAATCCTTTCATTTTCAAACAAATACCACTGTATCACTGTTATTCTAGCATAAGCTAGCATAAAGCTTACAATAAGGACATGTTTAATGTGCTTTTTAATAGCCCTGTTTGAAGGACTTCTTACTGACATCATATCGCTGGGCGATCCGAAGGGGATTACATGTGTCAGCCCAGTCAATTGGTGGTAATTGTAACACAAAAGACCTATCTGAGAGCTCACACAGGCACAGTAAACTGTGCCTCTATGTTCACCCACCTTGTTAAAAAAAAAAGAAAAAAAGAAAAAAACAGCTATTAAATTAATTGGCACTAAAAGCATGTAATAGTTATCTAATGTATTAATTTTTAGTTTAATATTAACTAGGGTGTCTCCTATGACAAGTATTTGACCTGTAGAGAAAGAATGGGGTAAGATCACCCATGCGGTCTTTCAAGTTAACAAAATAGTTGCTTGAAGGAAAGAGGTGAAGGCATTCTTTAGCCTCTGCTTCGTACTCTAAGATTTTATTTGTTTTCATATGAGTATTGACTTTATGTGGGGCCAGCCCCGTTGTGCCTGACGCAGCATGTTTCTCTGCAAACTTCAGAGCATTCAGCCCAGCCGGGGGGGACGGCAGAGGCCACCTCCCCGCGTTGCAGAGCGTAGAGGGTGCCCTCAAAGCTCACGTCGGCCGCTTAGCGTGAAGAGAGGCACAAAGAGGCGACCATCAAGAAGCACTGGGTACCATTGGCTTGAGGACATGGTTTAGTGGTGGTTTTGGCAGTGTTTAGTTGATGGTTGGATTCGATGATCTTAAAGGTCTCTTCCAACCTGGATGATTCTATGATTCAGTGATTCTACGAGGAGAGGACTCAGGAGCCCTCATCACCTCCAGGATGCCGGTCTGTGCACAGGTGCTAAAGAACCAGCCTGGGCATCAGCATCCTCTTCCCATCTCCATCACTTTGCTTCGCTTCTCTAAGCCCAGGGTTTAGGATAGGAAATCACCAGCCTGCCCACAGGGCCCGATCCTCCAAGATGCTGAGAGCTCACGCTCCGTTGCAGTCATGACGAGCTGTAGGTGTTTAACTCCTTCCAGCATCAGCTCACTACGGCTTAACGCTGTTCCAAGCTCAGCCTGCGGCACACCCATCATACGGGTTAAAGTCAGCTCTCAAAACCAGCACAGTTATTCTGATTTATATTGGAGTCGCCGAGGTCAGGCTCAGTCCCGCTAATTCTGAGCAGTGCAGGATTAGACCTGACACAAGTCCAAAACCCCTTTAGCAGTCAATTAGTTCTAATTATGGCAAAAATCATTTGCCACCTCTACTCCCCTTCAAGGAGAGGTTTGGGGAAAGCATCGGGAAAAGCAAGATAAATATCCAGAGCACAAATCATGACTTCACCCTTTTGAAAAACTGCATTTAGGAGGTTGACATGATTTATTGATCCCGGTAAAAGCAGTGTTTCTGGCTGGAGTGCTGCGGCTCCGGAGGAGTGGCTGCCACCAGCAGCGCGTGCACCTGCGGCGTTACCCAGCGCGTCCCCGTCACCGCTGCCATAATGCACCCTGGGCAGCTCCCGTGGTGCCATGAAGTTGGCAGAGTCGCAGGTTAAATGCAGTAACCCATAACCAAAGAGTTTCAAAGAGATATAAATTCATTCTCTAAGAATTCTCAGTCACCAACTACTCTCTTTTATTCCAAAAAGTTTTAAAACAAGGACATGTTTTATTTACATGCAGCCTACCTGCCAAAGTTTTCTAAATACCTCACAAAACAAATAAAAAGCATTAAAAGGAACCAAAGTGATCGCACAGGGCAAAACTTTCCAAAGAACCAACACTGCCCTAGCAATAAAACTAACACCCATTTTTGCTCTGCCATTCTTGGGCAGAGAAAGTCAACAAAGAGGGCTAGAAGTTATATCGTCTTTATAGGCCAAGTTAAATGACCCTCTTTAAAATCATACACTTCTATCTGTGCAAAAACACGCACTCCTTTGCACTGACATTGACTAGAACTGAGCAGTCACTTGTGGTGAGTGCAACAACTGCTGATCTCTTCCACCGGTGAGGCACAAGCACAGCTATCGGAAACTTGTCTGTAGTGATGAGAAATGACAATGGAAGCTAGGTGTACAAATATGTCTTCTGAAAACACATCCTCCAATGCTGCCCCAGTAAGGTGAGGAGCAAAAATAATATTGTAATTTTCAAAAGACTAGGTTGATGCATGTTTCTGAATGCCCTCAAACCTTCCGGTGGCAGGGCAACCTTAGATCATTAACCTAACAAAAAAAAATAATTGTTTTTTTGGTGACCCCATCACCTGCAAAGGTACAATCTGATGACATTTTTTCAATGGAGAATGGAATTTAAAGTTGAATCCACATATGGATGCAAATGTGCCGACATATCAGGTGTACTAAAGAAACATTGAGTGCTGCTGGGATTGGGGGATACCAGGTCCTTATGAATGGAGCGCAAAAATCAGAGCCACTGAAAAGCATCATGCCTGAAAAGTGTGAATATTGAATAAACCAGATAAACTTATCAGGTGAAAGGAAAACACAGAATACAGAGTTGGTTTTGTTCATTCCATTTACTTAGATGATAAGTTATTATATTTCTTCCTACAGGTTAACTCATAGTGAGGAGTATGAGTGAATGGTTACTCTGTTCAGCGTTCAGGATTTGAAGGTGATGACTCTATCGGTTGCCCTTTTTCCAGGAAGGAAACTGGAGGTATGGTGCAACCATCAAAATTATTTTTACGTTTGCCCCCTCTCCATTTAATCGTTTCATAGAAATTGCGCTTTGTAAAGCTTGGCTGCTTTCCCGTTTTGTCAGATGTTCTTTTCTTACCTTCACCTCATGCAGTGTTTTCCATGGACACCACCATTCATCCTTCCAGAACTCAAATAACTAAAGAAGGAAAAATCACTGCATTTTAAGAAGACCAAGAGGAAAGTTTCAAACTCTTTGTTCGCCAGCTGCGCAACACCTACGCAGCTCAGCTGGGCAGAGCACAGGGCCGTGAAAGAGTGTGGAGGGAGCAGCCCTCTCACAGCCAAGAACGAAGACTCCTGCTCTGCCTGGCAACTCCCTTCTCTCTTCTCTCTGCACATCTGCAGGGTGGACAGATTACGGTGTGGACCGTGGAGCTTGAGAATAGGTCCAGACTTGACTGAAGTTTTAGGGGCCACTGCAGTGTATAAATTAAAAATATGCAGGGGGAAAAAAAAAAAAAAAAGCTGTGGTCAGATTTTAGACCATCTAAAACGGAATTACAAACCCTTGTGGCATTTCAGCCAAAGCTGTCAAGGAGCACATTGCAAGACCCGCTATTCGCAGTCGCTAGGCTTTGGTTCACCTGCAGGTATTAAAGACGCAAGAACTATATTCACACTGTTGGTTGCCCACACATAGGCTAAAAGCCATGCTCCTTTTCTCCGTTGACTCCCCAGGAACTGGGTCCACAGCCCTGGAGACAGCAGCTCATCTGGATCGTACATTCTTTGCCGGAGGTTTGGTGCTGTGCTAAGCACCATGCCGCTCTCAGCCACCACATTAAGCAATTCAGCGAAGACCGTGGACGGACCATTTCAGCATTGTGTTTGCAGGTCAGGTGTCCTTTCCTCATATCTCGTGGAGAAGACTTCAGTATTTCTTCCCCCTGTTGTTTTCGTGCCTGTAATTTATTTGCCAGCTGCAGCACAGTGTGTTTTATTACAGATGGATATACTAGAGAGAGTCAAGATAAAGATTTAATAATGTAAAATTTGTACCATTTCCCACTAGTAATGTAGCACCAACGGTCACAACAATTCGGTGCGGAGACAGGGATTAGTGTTATATCTCAAAAATCAATCAAAATCGGCCTGTTCTTTTGATCTAAATGACAAACAAAGTATTTTTTCTTTACGAGCATACAAGGACTGTTAAGCATCTCTGGTCTGCTTAGAATAGTTTCATTTTAACTTCCTATGAACAACGGGGCCAGGATCTCAGCAGTAGAATTTTCTTACATTCTTCTCCGTTGATTTGTTAGTGCTCTTGAGTGATAAAATCATGATTTTCATAATAAGTGGAGTTAGTGAAGTATGTTTGGAATTTGAAAGAAGTGTTGAGCTCATGGTGTGCATCTCGTTGCAGTTAGGCAGCCTTTTGCAAGTGAGTGAAAGGCTCAAATGCAAAGTACAAGTTATTCCTTGTCCTTCACAAGTGCCTGACAGCATTGATCCCTTTGGGACCGCAGCACATCATTGGTTTCTTTGCAATACCAGTCCTGGCTGTGCAGTTGGCACCAAGGTACCTCGGTACATTGACATTGGCAGTGACATTAACTAAAGTCACTAAAATTTCAAAAATGTAGAAAATAAGTTACCGTTTTAATCTTGGCAGGCTAAAAGGCCATAAGGGCTTTGTTCTTGCTGTTCTTTAGACGTCTGAACATTTCTTTTCTGCATGGCAGAATTTCCCCAGAACATGATGGGTCGGTGTGCTGTCTGGGTGGTCGGCAGCTGAGCATTATTTTACACAGCAAAACGTCAGCAGGGGAGGACGGGGAATATTGTGGTTCGTACACCACAGTGCCATTCAGGAGGTGTTTGTACAACTCCTGGTTCTACCGTAGATCTACCGTGATCCTGACCCATTCCTTTCTCTTTTCAAAGCCTGGCTTCGCACCGTCGTGCTAGTGCTTTCTGCTCCTTTCTCCCAGTCTTTGCATGTCTGGCTGAGCCAAATTGTAGCTGAATCTGAAAATGAGCTTCAGATAAGTATATTTTTTCTATGTACCTTGTACATAGAAAGGCATCCCTTCCTCTAGGCGCTGCTGTAGTACAAATTATCATTAATAATAATATGTGCTTTGCAAAGAGTCTTAATTCCATAATTATATGGTTAATTATATCAGGAAAGTGAGTAGTCTGAATAGGTCTCATTGTATCCTGGATAGAAAAGTATTTCTCAGACTGCAGAGCTTGCTTCTTCTGGCACGGGAGATGCTCAGGTCGGAACCGTCCTTAACCCACAGCACTGTCCCTACACAAGAGCTGGATGCAGCCAAAGGGGAGCAAATAGCTCCTAAGGTAAAGGGCAAGTAAGAGGATGTTACTGTCCTTATCATGGCAATCCAGCCAGCTGACACCCCTGAGAAATGGGCCGTGGGCTGGATGCTTGCCCTTTGTCTCATAGCTGGAAATTGGGCACCCCCGTTATAGA
This sequence comes from Rissa tridactyla, assembly GCF_028500815.1. Lineage (NCBI taxonomy): Eukaryota > Metazoa > Chordata > Aves > Charadriiformes > Laridae > Rissa > Rissa tridactyla. The sequence continues at coordinate 158,332,503 of NC_071467.1, read as the reverse complement.
GCATAAAAACATACTTCGACTAGTTTCCCCTTCCCTACCAGGCTCGCATAGAGTCAACTGGCACCAGACTGTTTGGACACCAAGAGGCTGACACTGACAAAGCTGGGAGATGGCAGTCCTTGAACTTTTTGTTTCCAAGGCTGCAGCTCCACCTCTCTCACCAGCATTCAGAATGGTTAGAGGAGAGTTTGATTTGATGTTTCCTACCATAGTTCAAGTGTGCTGGCCAAGGTTTCACACCTCTTCCTCACACACAGTGGCTGAAATGGATAAGGTGGAAGAGAGGTAGATGGCAACAATCGTTAGTGAAGAACATGGGTCCTTAGCTGGTTCCCCCAAAACCATATCCTTCTTATTGAATATTAAGGGAGAAAGGACCGAAGGATCAGCTCATGCGAGAGGGCTGGAGATGGAAGAACTGACAAGGACTTGGTCTGAATCAGTTAGGATATTTCCATTCACTCCTCTGCATCTTAGACATAAACTGAAAGATCAACAGCACCAAGAACCATGATGAGGTTCAGCAAATTGAGCAGGGAAGTGATTTTCACTCAGCAGTTAAGAAGCAAAAAAACGCAGACCAAAAAAGGTCACCAGCATCTATATCGTGTTGTGTTTTCAGCCACAGTCTCCAGTGTGAACAGAGGGAATATTAACTGAGAATCTTGAAGTGAAACATCATTCTGGAAACAAGTAGCCTTATGATAGGACAAACCAGAACAAAATACAATAAAAAAGACTTCTCTCAGACTTTTTACTATCGGAAATAAACTTTTACTATCCATTGTGATATCTATGGTCACAAGAAGACAGATGGTGTTGACACAGTAGGTGATTATTGAGATAGATTCTCTTGGCCAAGACAAATATTTTAATTGAAGAGAAAATAAATATATTTTTTATTTCTTTTTGGAGCTGCAATTTTTTGAAATTCAGTGGGGAAAAACGATTATCTCATTACTTTTTTTTTCCTGCTTCTTTTCAAAAGGAACAGTGGCCAAAATGTGTTCAAAATCTGGAAAATCCAACCAGCTCTAATGTTTCCTCATGTTTCCTGTATTCCTGGATTGCAGCAGTGATGATAGTCAGATACGGCATGAGAAGGGTGTGGGAAATGGAGACAGAACATACCCAACCCTGCCTTTGAACATAAGGAGCTTCACCTGTGCTCGAAGGGAAGATCTAGGAAACCTGGCAGAGGAGGGAACACATCTGGAGTGTTTTGGCTGTCATGTAAAAGTTGAAAAATGTATAACCCTGTTGCAAAACTTGTGCATTGTAACAACCCCCTTTCTTAAATTCTATTGGTGTCTGAAAGTGTCTACAGACTTCTGTTAAACATGTATCGGTTCCTTCTTGCTTCTTTTTTTTATTGAATCCCCTAGGATTTTCTAACTAAAGGAACGTATAGCTCTCAAAAACAGGTGAACCTGCAGCTCATATCCCTTTGTCTGCCCTGCTCCGACGCTCCGAGAAAGCCTATCAGAGCATGCTGGAAAAGAGACACGAGGATGGTTTCTTCATCCTCCGCCACAGACTCCCTTTGATGCCCTTAGTCAAGTCACATAATCGTATGCATCAGTTTATAGATTGGAAAGATTTCTAGTGCCATTAATGAGGCTAATGAGGCTGCAAATGCAGACTTATGCTCCTGCCGGTGTCTGAGGCTGTGCTAGGGAGCCGTACGTTCAGGTTGTCCCCGCTGCGGGGATTCCTTCTGCTGCAGCATCCCGCCACGTCCCGTCTAGCAGCACCTGACAGGATTCCAGTTGGAGCTTGCACTTTCAGTCAAAGGCTTTCAAGTTTGATCCCTTCAAATCTCTGAAGTTCACCCGTACAATTACCTCTGCTGTTCAAAGCAACCCGGGGCTTAGATGGAAATAAAGAACACGAAAGGATTTCCCAGGGTGCTCTTGGAAACTTGAAAAAAAAGAAATGGGGCGAAAAAAAAAAAAAAAGGAAAAGGAAAAGAAGCAGCATTACACCTTGAAGTTCTTGCAGTTGATTCGACATTAAAAGGCCAAATTCTGCTCTCGGGTAGTTGCGGCCAGCCTGAGCTCTGCTAGTCGGCCATAGTCGCTGGTGCACGAGCCGTGAGCCCTGACCGTTCCACACGCACAGCAAGGACAGCCTCCGGCATCCCTCAGGATCTGGAAACTGAATTTGCCCTACAAAGCCCTGAGGACCTTTGTTGGCAAGAGACACGCCTCGCCCAAAGCGTGTGTCACATTTTCAGCTGGAGACAGCCCCTCCGCAGAGTTCGGGCTCTGTCAGACTGGGGCTCCAACTCAGTGTTTGTATCAGAAATGGATTCACGTAAAAATAGCTATTTATATCACATATTAAACTGTACGATGGATAATAAACAGCACCTTTTCCTTTAAAATTATTACAAACAAACAATGAATTTTAAATATTGGCTACAGCTTATTCCCTTCCTAGTTTCATCTGCCCTGTTTCCAGCTTTGACCTTACTTCCTGCATTTCTCTTTCTTCTCTTGCTAATTAGGGATATTCGTATTTCTTAGAAGGTCACCTGATCTTGCTCCTTATTTCCCACTCGGATCAAAACTCTTTAAAAAAAGTTTCAGCTTTTAAAACACATTTTACGAGATGCCTATATATATAACTAGCCTCTTAGGATCAGTTTTGACCTACATCTTTTTATTCCATCATAATAGGCTTATCTTTACCTGATGCTTAAAATATTCTTTTCACCTGAGTGATTCTGTCATTTACACTTTCTTTCTCTTTCAGTCTGTTAAAAAAACATTACAAGGAAAAGAAAAATCGTCTATTGGATACAGCCTGTTTGCACTGGGCACACATGTTTATGAATCAGATAAGACCTTTGTGTGTCAGGTAGGTGGTGGCACTAAAAGCTTTATATATCACGACATCAAAGCAGCGAGGAGATGAAAGAGCATATTTTTGCATCATAAACAATATTTACATATTGTGATATTCCAAGAATCTTTCATTTAAACAGGTGGAAAAACAGGGAAGCAAGCACACATGTAAAGCGAAGTCTTACTTGTGGTTGATGATTAAATTTTATATGGCTTTGATATAACCACTGCAATTAAGTGGAGTGATGAGCAAGGACTTGTTTTGCTCTTTATAGGGTACACATTGTTTACTAATCCCTGGTTCATATGATAAATCCATCATCATCTGGGCACAGCTGCAAATAAAATTTTAAAAGGACGATTTTCACCCTATGGAACAAATTTCAGACTTTTTATCTCTCCTGTGCACTCACTCTGTGCACTCTTGAAATGTGTTATTCTTAAAAATGTATGTTTTTTATATATTCAGACTTTCTGGACAGCAGTATCTATTTTATATGACAAATTCTACCGTTTGTCAAGCTCCAGATAACACATATGTGATGTAAACAGAGGCTGGAGATTCATTTACCATTTCAGTCGAAGGTGGCTGTTAAAAACTGGAACATGCTCAATCACTGCAAATCAACACACTGCAATTTTCACTTTTCCTGATTTTGAGCATTCATCACCACTTGCTCTTCACCCTTGAAAAGAAGGGCAAAAAGACAAATTACTTTAATTAGGAATTAGTTATGAGAGAATGAGGTGTTCTAATTATATCTAGAACCTCTTAAATAGTTTCACTCAGGCTTATTTGATTTCTTAATTACTGAAAGAGAAAAGCCGCACACAAATTGCACCAGTTTTTGAAAACAGAAATGCTGTCATTCATTTGATATTATGGATTAGTCTACAATGAACAGTGGTAAGGCAATAACACCTCCAAGACAGCACATGCATTAGCACAGGATAAATTTTTTTTTTGTTGAAACATTAGATAATCACCTTCTTCCATATCTCAAAATACATAATTTTATACACTATGGTGTGAAACCATAGATGTGACAGGCTGTAATGATTTATTTATGAGACATTATTCTTTGATGCAAGAATACATTAGGTTATAGATCCCGTTTCCACAAATATAATATGTCATGCACTGCATCTGAGCTCCAGTAAGATACAGTAGGCTGTGAGGTTCATTTTGTACATATAAAACTGTGTATAAATATATATTTTATGACTATATCAACAGCCAAAGTTGCACAACAGTTTCCCTTTCAACAGATCCTTCAAAACATATTTTTCCCAGATTCATATGAAAATATACATCAAACTGATGATAGGGTCTAGTAGAATGTGGCAGGGACCGCATCTGGTTACGAATGGTTTGAATATTGTTCTTTTTTATGGCTGTTGAATGTATCTATTTTATCTGTTTCAGGACTGTTTTGACCATTTTGAAAATAACTATTCTGGTTATCAGCAGCATATTTTTCAAGTATACCTTCCCTTGTCTTAATAACGTGCCCAACTGCATCTGCAGCAGAGAGTGTAGATCAAATTCTGGATCAGAAAGCGCAGCTCAAATTTTAAACCTCTCTAAAAACTACTTTCATTATTTCTTATTTTGTTTTTCTTCCTCTTCTGAGAAGTCTCACCATTGCTTGAGCTCTTCTCCCGGCGAAGCCAGCGGGCAGCATCTACAAGCCCACTCAGGCAGGATTGGGACTCGATGCCCAATGTCTCTGAGATAGAGGGTGAGGAGGGACTGTGAGGTCCATTCTCATGCAATATTCCTGTTTGAGCAGATGGAAAAGCTCACAGCAAAGTGATTTGTGTGAGGGGAGGAGAAGGGGCTAGGGAAAGGTCAGACACACGCCATGCATCTTGCAGAAATACTTTAAGGTCTTCCGAAAACTCCTTTTATGGAGCATGTGATAAATTCAGGATTCAGGATCAGGCCCACATTTACTCAAAAGATCTCTAATCAATTAGTTTTCTTTTCCTGTGTGTAGAGTGCTTCTGGGGCTTGTGATGGAGCAGCCTGATTCAAGGGCTGTCAAGATCGACTCCTTCCTTTCTTTATCACCCGTTGTCGTGATGAGCAACGCGTGCAAATGGAGGCATGTTGTCTTCCAAGCCTAACATAAAATACTATTTATTCTTTCAATATGTCTAAGGTCTAATCATTGCAGTCATTGATTCCCAATGGGCTAAGTATGTGCAACGAATACTTAGGCTTTAGAAAAACAGATATGCGTAATAATAGTGGGGTAAAGGGTCAGGCTGCCTAGTTCATTGGAGCTGCTTATGCAGTACAAAATCCTGGTGAAACTCGAATGTCCAATTGCACAGGAGAAGGCACTGCAAGGGGACACGGTCAGGAGAGCATGGCGGGTTTGAAGCAGCAGTCCTGATATGGGGACTGTCCCGTAATTAACAATCTGGAGCTGAGTATTAACAAGAGCGAGAGTGGCTGAACGAGGTGACCGTGTCTCGTGTGTGTGGTACATGTGTCTGTGCTGGGTCTGCAGCTGGGTATGAGAGGTGATTATGAATTGCTCTATTTCACTCTTTCGTTCAGAAAAAAATGTATTTTTAAAAACGATTTTTTTGTAATAGAATTCTGATTTTTTTTTGCTTTTGTATTTTCTTAACATGATTTTTTCTTTTGTCTTCAGAACAGCTTGATTATTAAATGTAAGTTATTATTTTCATCAGAAAAATATCAGTAATAAAAACTGCACTGAAATATGCCATAGTTGTCAAATCAAAACTTTGTATTTATTCATTATTGACTCACAAACTTATTGCAATTTCTGTTTTTATTGCAGTTCAGACAGGAACATTTTCAAAATGCAAAATCTTTCCCAGATACGGGAAAATTAATTCATCTCACAACTTTAAAAGCCTAGAGGTGAACCAAAACCAATTTCTTGTCTGTATTAAAAACTTCCTCTGACGATCTATCTGACAGTTCTGTTGGGTCGATTCAGACTGGACGTTAGGAAGAAGTTCTTCACCATGAGGGTGGTGAGACACTGGCACAGGTTGCCCAGAGAGGTGGTGGCAGCCCCATCCCTGGGAGTTTTTAAGGCCAGGCTGGATGGGGCTCTGAGCAACCTGGTCTAGTGGGAGGTGTCCCTGCCCACGGCAGGGGGGTTGGAACTAGATGATCTTGAAGGTCCCTTCCAACCCGAACCATTCTATGATTCTATGACCTATCCATCTCCTAGAAATGTGTACTCTGACTCCAAGCCCCTTGGAGTTTATGCTATCCGGTAACTTACTTTGGGAGTCACAGTCTGTTACTGTTTACCTAAAGACCTCGTGCCTAAAGCTTGTCTGCTTTCCCAAGACATCAATCAGGCTAATAAAATCTATATATTTCCTCCTATATATATCTTGCCCTGCTCATATCTTTAAACCCTCATGACTTCATTAATACCATTCTACTAAACATTATGAACTTCCATGGTGCAGTTTAAATTAAAAATAATAGTAATAATTCATTGGAAACTTTTTGCTAGGCAACATTTAGGGCTCCTGAGGAAACTTCTAAGTTTTCTCTTGAAGTCCTTTGGTTGTTTCAAGGGCTATCTCTTATTCCTTAGGAGGCCTAACTGTACACATAAACATAAAATGTTCCCCTATACTTTGGAAAGTATACATTGGAAAGTAAAAACCACAAGCATGGGGTACAGAAAATAAACCCCAAAACCAACAGAGACATCTGCATGCCACCATGCACCATCTGACACTCCAGGACGCTCATGCTTTGGAGGGAATGGAGAGGGGCTTTGGGGAAAGGAGGCCAGAAGGGACCGCCTAAGCATCTGAGGTTGAGTTGGAGGGTGGGGAGAGCAGGCTCAGAGGTGGAAGCTGGGTTTTAGGAAGAGGGCAAGGTGAATGTGGGGGCTGTAAGAGAGCGGTTTGAGGAGCCTCTGAGAGGGAAGGGCTGGGAACAGGCAATGGGGCATAGGGATGTTTCGTACCTCTGGAGCAGACATGGGTGGGTTCTCCATCTGACCCTTCAGCACATTCCCAACCAGGTCCCCCACCTCCTTCAGTCCTTTGGGTGTCAGGGCACCTTACTCTATCCCTAAACTACTCCTGGGCACAGTTAACTCCTTCTCCCACAGTCCACTCTGCTATCTACCTCAACAGCCCCTAATTTCACATTTGCATCTCCCATAAGGATGGAAAGAGGAGGGAGAAAGAAAAGGATGCAGGGAGGAGGGTCAGTCCCTGGTCCCGTCATGGGCAGCAGTTATGAGCTGTAAAAGACCTGCTGCTCCTGCTCCATGGAGAAGGATAAGGATGGTGATAAGGATGGTGAACAAGAGGTTGCGGCTGCTGTAACTGGTTCTCGTGCATCCCTGTGCAAGGATTCCTCCTGTGAACAAAGGCGCTTCTTCCACCTCGTGGAAAGAGGGATGCTGCACTGCTTGCTTCAGTTTGCTATACTTTTGCAGATATTGCGTACGTCACCTACGTTCAAAGCCAGCTCTGTAACGGGGAGTGGGTGGTTCTCATCTAATTAAACAGAGGTACATAAATGTGTGTATAGTGTGCGTTTAAGCTAGTCACCCCAGGCTGTCGGCATAGTCAGTGAGGACCTAGGCAGGCTATGCATAGGAACCTTGGGTGTGATTCATGTCATCCTAAAGTAAATGTCTATAATAGGTCAGGCAAATTGCACCCTAAAAGCACTTATTTCTCTTCCTTGACTATAAAGGGAGCCTAGAGTGATTAGCACAGCTGTAGACATGTACTTTGTAGATGTTGAAAGATAAATGACATGAATCCCACCCTCACGTCTGTACAAACATCTGAAGAATTCGCCATAATGACGGTGGTTTAGCTGTGGCCTGCAAAGCACACGACAGCAACATGTGGAGATGCTTCTAGCTGCTCTCCGACTGCTGCTCAGCATCAGCAGTTTGCAGAGGTGTCTCAGGGCACCGGTTGCTGTCATCACAAACAGCCTGTTGGTAGGAAGGGCCCCGAATGCCAAAAGATTTAGAGATTCCTTGAAGGGATTCAGTTCTTGGACTATGCAGGACCAAATTAGGACATTCTATTTCCAGGTAGAGATGTCAATATGTTGATCAGAAAAGATGCATTTTTCTTCTTGAGAAATCCAAGGTAATTTCTCAGGTGGAGGAACAATTTGCTAATTCTTCCAGGAACTCCAGAGGCTGACAAGAGTAGTCTCAATCTTAGTCTTAGGACCTGACCAGGGATGCATCCTGTAGTTGTATCATCCCCTCTCTGAGAAGCTGGGGCCTGTGCAGACACCGTGAGTCAATCCCACCAAATAAACAGCAGAAAAGAAAACCCTTCTCACCAAGTTCCCAGCTACTGCCTTTCAAGCCTTATTAGGCATTTTACAATGATCTTTTCCTTTTAAGCCTACTGTCATGAGAGGCTCCGAGATCTCTCTACCAACCGCTGTTTTTCATCCCTTTATTTGTCGTTTCTCCAACAGCTTGCACCTTGGCAATCCTCCCCCCAAACCAGAGCCCTGCCTGGGGCTCCCGACGGAGCCCTCGCAATGACGACCCTTCATTTAGGTGGAGGCAGTCGATAAAGAGGGACGTAAGGCTCTCCCTTCTCCCCAGGAACTGCGTGTATCGACTCTGGAGCACATCCCAGCTCTTGCCAGCACAGTAAGTGAGAGATTTCATCGTAATCATTTTAATATCTTTCAAATGGCTGGCTGGATGGATAGCAGTCCTGGAAGAATATACACTAGAGGGTAGTCAGGGAGCATGATTAGTATTGGGAACAAGTATTTTTCTTGGCAGAGGAGGAGCGTGCCATTTGATAGATAGTGAAACACGGCAAGAATGCTGCTCAGTAGCAGATGCCAAACATTCTCTTGTGCGCGTTGAAGAAAATTAGTTTTGTTTTGTTTTTTAAAGGATAGGGGAAGGGAGGGGGCTTCCCACTGCCTGCAATAGCACACATGGCACTACCTGCCTCCGCGCTGTGATCGCAGCATCAGGGAGCATTTTCCACGTGTGATACTGCTTCTCCCAGCCTTGTTTTTCTGGGTTAATAAACCATTTGAAAACAGTGACCTGGCTTTGATTTTGTTCTACAGCCCTTTGGAGGAGTGCAAACCTCCACCATCCTCATCTTTCACACGTATATATGCACAGCATCTCATTTTCCAATTTGGCATCTTTTAGATGTAAAAATTTGCAAAGAAAAAGGGAAGGTATTTCTGAGCAGTTCATGTACTCCTTTAAATTAAAACAAAGCACTATATTGACAAGGTTTTAATTTTGGTATGTTTTAATCCACCACCACGTACTTTGGAATAAAGTCTGTGGAAAAAAAAACAACAGTTATTTAATTTTCAAATAGTGTCTGGTGGGTATCCAGAGCAGTGAGCTTTTGATAAATATTCATAAGGATTTTTAGTGAATGTGTAGCATCTGCTTTACACTACAGACCCAGACAATTTCTTGTTCATGGTGTCGATGACTTTTAACCTAAGGCATCTCCGAGCACAACGTGATGTGATAGCCTGCAACTGATCCTTTGCAGTAATTGCAGTTTATGTCAAGAAGTTACTGGGTTAGCTTTAGCATTATAAAATATAATAGATCTGCAATAATGCCCATATTAGAGGTCCCAAGTATGTATTTACCAGTAGTGTCTAATAGACTTCAATTAAACTAGCACAGGCCATGGAGGATGGCTCCCTGAGATCACCAGGGAAAAACACTAACCACCGTATTTCCAAAGCCATCACTGGGACTTTGCCATTATATTAACTTGCTGACAGCATTTTATGTCTTATGAAATGAAGTGCCAGGATGAAAAAACCAGCCCTTGGCCCAGGAGAGGGACTGCATACTCCAGTGCCATGCAGCTGCTCTGAATCATTCGGGCGAAGCCTTTCACGGCTGTCCTGAGCTGGCTTTCTCAACTTAGGCCTTTTCCGTGTGAGGGGACAGCTAAAGATGCTTTCCTCTGAAACACAGGTTAGCAGACAAATCCGGAAGGCTAAACAAATCCTTCTTTCTTTTGAACTAAGCCCAAGAGAAACATCTGGGTGAAAGAAGGGCCATCATAAAGCTTTTCCCCCAATTCAGACTCTTCCAAACTTTGGATACAACACTTCATTCTTTTCTTCAGGCTTGTGAAAGTAGAAGTGTTTTCTCCTCCTCTCGATTTTACACGTTCAATCATGCTACCTGCTATACTTGGAACAGTCTTCCACATCCTTTTGTGAAATCTCCTCCCACCTCTCTGTACAAAGCAATCCCACAGCCATGCTTCCCCTCCTTTTCTTTTCCTCCAAGGTCATTGCTCTCCCGAGAATTTGCATTACTGCCACCCGCTATGGCATTATTCTTTTTCTCCATATTAGCCTGTGTGTTCCTCAAGAATACCTACCTTGCCACATAGTTCATTATCAGAGAAGTAAACCAAAGCCCAACTGAAGCTAATGGCAAAATTCCCATCAACTCCAACACAGCCAGGATTTTGCTCAAAGTATTCAAATGAGGCCTCAGTTGGATGTCTGTGATGCAGATATTTCTGTGTGCAAGGGCAAATCACGTCTGCTGTCTGCACTTAAAGCACATTGAACAGCTGATATTTTCAGTGCTGTATTTCTTTCTAAAATAACCAATTCCATCTGACAACAAAGTAGAATTTTATATAGCATGAAAAAAACCAAGTACGAAACAACCTAATTTATAGAAAGTTTTTGGTTTTTCTCTTCATCTGGCAAATACATATATTTGCAGATATCTTATCTACATGTTCCTGTTTCCTTGAGCACCTCAAACAATAAATCGAAACATGCCTCATGGTAACATTGTTGGGTATTTTTCTCGCACCCACGTACATACCTACAAAGGTTTAAAATACAACTTTTGAAAAGATTCAAGACTGAAGGGGGAAAATAATCTTATTATGCAACAATTTATTGTCCTGCCAAATGTGGGTGCCTTGGAAGCTTGAACAACCCGCCAACACACCTGTGTACATTGGCATTAAGTTAAATCAATAACAAAAAACGGGCCTGCAGCCAATTACCTGTCACATGGAGATTCATTTTAAGTGGAGATTTTACAAGCATAACTTGAATCATATCTAAGTTATAAGATAGTCCACATAAGATACTTATAAAGATGTTTGAATTCAGAATAACATTTACCAAAAAGCCATGTGTAAGAATGTTATCAAAAAGCACTCAACAGCCACAATAACAATTGATTTCCCTTCACAGCAGAGTAATTTACAGCAACAGCGATATGAGGGGAAGAAAATAAATGTATTTTCTTTAAATTACAATTTCTTGTGATCATCTTCTTATATTAGATACGTCAGAAAAATGTCATTCTCTGGTTCCGGTGTTTCATTGCCTTGATGTATAGACATCACATACAAAAACATTTATCGCTTTGTAATGATTTTTCAATTAGTTCTTTGGCTGCTTAAAAACAATTGAGATCCCTATCTTTTGTATTTTTTTTCCCAGTACATGAAGAAGTCATTTGATCGGCTTTCCCTCATGTACAATAGTTGAAATCCGGACCAGGTTTGTGAGATGTATGACACTCCCGTGCAGTGCTGGCTGCCCTGGCAGGGCAGGGCAAAAAGGAGTCAGAGCAACAATTCTGCCCCTTCCAGCTCTGCACGGAGAGCACACATCCAGGCACACCGGGGCAATCTCCTCCGCTGCCAAAGACAATATCACAGGTATCTGTAGCATGTCCTTCCGCGAGCCACGCAAGAAATAAATACAGCTGGTATGTTAGTTCACCCCCAAGACAAAGCGATCCTGCTATACTCTGGTTTGCACTTGTAAGGGACTCCGTGTATAGGACATTTAGCAAAATTCGGATGGGATGCAGAGCTGAGTTTTATCACATATGAGTTTAAGGCTGATTTTGTAGGTACTTAGTTTGCATAATGGGAAAGAGGCCAAATAACAATTGGTGACACAACCTTGATCTGTGAGATGCTACACGTCTTCAGTTCCCATCAATTTCAACAGATGCCAAAGGTGCAGAGTAAATCGAGTAATTCATCTACTTGCCTTTCTACTTACTTTTTCACCACTGAGCAACTCAGAGAGTTGCTGTACGTTTTGAGCTGTTCTCTGCAACTCTGTATGCAAAATAATAATTACTTAAGGTATATTCATTTATTAGTATGAATCACGGTGGATTTAAAAAGCAATAGCTTCCATGTTAGAGATGTTACTCATAAAAACTATAATCGATATTTCACTTAGCATCCATTTTCCTGGAATCCTGAAGGCTGTTTTTAAACCTGGTGAATCAACACTTCCTTTTGAAAAACCACTCTTTCTCCACCAAGGTCACTGCGTGTCGTCAGAGCAGAACCGGTTTGTGGATTTCAGGACGTGCTGTGACTTGAGTTGCTTGGAAGGGAGGACATCATACTCTGCCCCCTTCAACACTCTCCCACTGTCTCAAAGTTAGTTAATTTGATTAAAATGCCATTTATGTCTTATTGAAATTTATCTTATAATGAAATACATTTTTCCACTCATATACAGGAGTTTGGGGACAATACAGTGCTCATTAGATGCTGGTATAACTGTAGGATGCAGAGAGATGTGAAATCTTGTTCTGCAATTGTTTTAGGCGTCGTATTACTTTTGTGAGCTGGGAAAATTTTACTTTGCTTCACTAGGAATTTGATCAAGTTAAACTTCACTAAGAAAAATAACAATAATGTAACGTTGAATATATATTAAACAAGATCCCCACTGCAGTAAGTGCTGTACCTACTGAACTAAAAGATTGTTGTACCTTCTTCTATACACAATTTATCATTTCCATAGAAGTAAGGATGAAAGTACATAAAGAAAATTAAAATGTCAATCAGAAAATCTCTATATACCAGTGGCCTAACTTCTATTTCGCAAGTATCACAGAAAAGGAGATCTTAAACAGTAGGGATGCTAAAAATAACAATTGATCTTTATTTTTTTTTGTAGGAGGTGATAAGAATTTTCTCCCAAGAATTAAAATTATCATAGGAAAATTGATTTTATGCTTGTGAATTTGAAGAAGGATGCTCAAGACTGATGTCTGGGAACAACTGCAGGTGTATACCCACTGGGATGAGGGGTAGTAGGTAGGCAGTAACTGGTTATGAAGGACTCCTGAAGTGAACCAGTCCAGTTTTGGGCTCCCCAGTTCAAGAGGGACAGGGAACTGCTGGAGCAAGTCCAGCAAAGCGCAACAAAGATGATTGAGGGACTGGAGCATCTCCCTTAGGAGGAAAGGCTGAGAGAGCTGGGACTCTTTAGCCTGGAGAAGAGAAGGCTGAGGGGAGACCTTATTATGGCATACAAGTAGCTAAAGGGTGGGTTGAAGGAGGATGGAGCCAGACTCTTTTCAATGGTTCCCAGTGACAGGACGAGGGGCAATGGGCACAAGCTAGAACATAGCAAGTTCCGTTCAAATACACGGAAAAACTTCTTTACGGTGAGGGTGACAGAGCACTGGAACAGGCTGCCCAGGGAGGGTGTGGAGTCCCCTTCTCTGGAGACTTTCAAGACTCGCCTGGATGCAATCCTGAGTAATGTTCTCTGGGCAATCCTGCTTTAGCAGGGGAGTTGGACTAGATGATCTCTAGAGGTCCCTTACAACTCTGAAGATTCTGTGATTCTGTGATTGTGTGAACATAGATTACATTTGGGGTAATTCAAAAGAGGCAGAAGTAGAAGGATGCAAAGGAAAAGTTACATGGCTTAAAGCTGAGTTTAAGGAGATTTTGCCACAATATTTCTGGTGGGTATAATAAAGAAGTGTTTGCATTTATGGATGCCAAAAAGAAAAAAAGAGGCAAAAGAAAAAAGAGGAGAAAAAAAAAGGGGGCAGAGGAGGGAAAAAAAAGAAAAAGGAAAACTGATCAGGCACAATCATGACAAGAAACAAGGATGTTATAGTGCAGGCGCGGTGAAATGTCATGAGGGAATCAGATCAGAGATGAAGGTGAACAACAAATGAGAAAGATGTTGTGGGGCTGAACAGAAAGTTAAAGAGTCTAAGTGTTGTGTGTATGGGAGAAATTGAGTAGAAATCAGCAGGAATTAAGTAGATATTGATGACATCAATGACAAAGTGGAAAGAGCTGGGAGGAAAGTAGTGGAAGTAACAGGAAAAAGAAATGCCCAGCCAGGTGCCGTGTCGTCAGGGAACATGAGACAGCAAGGGGCTGCACAAAGAAAGAGAAGTCCTGGAAGCAAGGCAAGGTAAATAAATCCAAGCCTTTGGGATATGTAGGAGCTGGAAGAAGAGAGTATGAACAAATTCCACATAGTGTTATTTGGTAACACATAGTGTTACCATTTTTACACCAGGAATGTTGCTCCTGTGTTGCTCTTGTGATCAGCGGCACAGAGTCCAGTTGGAGGCCTGTAACGAGTGGTGTCCCTCAGGGGTCAATACTTGGACCAATTTTGTTCAATATATTCATTAATGACCTAGATGAGGGGACAGAGTGTCTCCTCAGCAAGTTTGCTGATGATACCAAGCTGGGAGGGGTGGCCGACACTCCAGAGGGCCATGCTGCCATCCAGCGTGACCTGGACAGGCTGGAGAGCTGGGCAGAGAAGAACCTAATGAGGTTCAACAAAAGCAAGTGTAGGGTCCTCCACCTGGGAAGGAAGAATGCCAAACACCAGTATAGGTTAGGGGCGGACATGCTGGGTAGCAGCTCTGAGGAGAAGGACCTGGGGGTCCTGGTAGACAGCAAATTATCCATGAGCCAGCAGTGTGCCCTTGTCGCCAAGAAGGCCAATGGCATCCTGGGCTGCATAGGGAAGACTGTGGCCAGTAGGTCGAGGGAGGTCATTCTTCCCCTCTACTCTGCACTGGTGAGGCCACAACTGGAGTACTGTGTCCAGTTTTGGGCTCCCCAGTTCAAGAGGGACAGGGAACTACTGGAGCGAGTCCAGCGAAGGGCAACCAAGATGATTGTGGGACTGGAGCACCTCCCTTATGAGGAAAGGCTGAGAGAGCTGGGACTCTTTAGCCTGGAGAAGAGAAGGTTGAGGGGGGACCTGATTAATGTTTACAAGTATCTAAAGGGTGGGTTTAAGGAGGACGGAGCCAGGCTCTTTTCAATGGTTCCCAGCGACAGGACAAGGGGCAATGGGCACAAGCTAGAACATAGGAAGTTCCGTTCAAATACACGGAAAAACTTCTTTACAGTGAGGGTGACAGAGCACTGGAACAGGCTGCCCAGGGAGGGTGTGGAGTCCCCTTCTCTGGAGACTTTCAAGACCCGCCTGGATGCAGCCCTGAGGGATGTGCTTTAGGCAACCCTGCTCTAGCAGGGGAGTTGGACTAGATGATCTCTAGAGGTCCCTTCCAACTCTGAAGATTCCGTGATTCCGTGATTCCTGAGTTAAGTAAAGTGGCCATGGACGAAGAGCAATCCATGGCTGGGGTGAACAGGAGGAGGCAGAAGGCTGCATGGATGTGTGAGGAGGGTGAAGATTAGGATGAAGATTAGGGAAAAAGAATGAGAAGAGATGGCGGAGACTGCAGAGGAATGAAAGCAGGCAAAATAAGGAAAGACGGCAACTGAAACATGAGGTGCCAGCACAGAGGAGAGGAAGATGATGACAAATGCTCTATTATAAAGTTTCATTTTTGTTCCAGTAAGCACACCACTAATTATTAAGAGGATTTTTTTTACTTTATTATTTATTTTACTTTATTTTCCTTATTTTCTTGTAAATGTAGATATCCTCAGTAACTGCGGATTATCATAAAAAGTGACACTCAGGAGGACATTTCCAACTGTTTGCAAACAACTGCTTTCCCTGCCATACCTGACCTTCTACACACTCAGATTTTTTTTCCATAAACTCTGTGTTTTATAAGATTGTCTGTGTATTAGGATATTCTCTCCTGAAAATTTTGTTATTCTTTAAATACTAAGATGAAGAAAACCAAACACGTTCAGATCCTCCTTCTCAAGTTGACTGATTCTTCAATAAATGTTTAGAATAGTGTGAATATTTTGTAAATATATATGATTTGCAGCTTGAACTCACCGCTAATGAGTAAATACATGAATTAATTTTCCTGTGTTAATATACTCAAACCTTAACCATAATAGAGCAGCTACCTCAGTCACTTTTTCCTTTTTATGATTTCAGATCTCAATTGGTGTAGATCATTATTTCCTAACCATTATCTGAATAACAACACAATTTGCTCCGGGATCAAGTGTGTGTCCATTCGTAGTTGGTCTTTCACTGGACTTTACAGCACCTGTGTCCTGTTTCTGAACTAGGACTACACTCCTGAAGACCTTAGTTTCCAAACCAGTGCTAAATGGTTTCATCAAGGGACCCTGAAGTGCAGCGTATCATTGGAGTTCTAATTTGTATAGCATTGCCTGTAAGTCCTTTCGTCTCAAAACTAACTGTATGACTTCTTGTTTGCCTGCTGAATACACCCCTCTAGCTAAGAGGTGGCTTCACTTTGCTGCCAGGCAAAATGCCCGGCTGCTATTAGCCGAAGCATAAACCTAGGAGAACGCATGAGAAAACTTTTTTCCAACACTTAAAAATGAAATAAAGACAAATATTTTAAAGTTCATCATTTTCCAAAAGAAAAAAAAAAATTATAACAAAATGCTCACAGTTTCCTTTCACTGCGTTAACACTGGAAAAAATTCAAAAGCCTACACCTCACTACCAGGTAGCTTCTTTGAAGCCTCTATTTATTGAATGCAATAAATACTTAGGAGTTATCCGTATCAGTTGTAACCCGGCAGTATTCTCTGACAGAGGATTACTAATTAATTAATGGGGAACTACTGAGTCAGAACTACTTCAGAGCCTGTCCCAGTTAGAGCATTAATAATGGTGCGAGCCAAGCAGAGGGCAGGAATTTATCCTTGAGATCCAGCTCAAAGATGGCACTGAAATGCCAACGGCTCCTTCTGCCGCTCTTCAAGTTGAAAGGGTTGAGAGCTTCCGCCTTTGGAAAAAAAGCCAACAGATAAAGATGCTTTCGTTCAAATATGCCAAGTGTATGTGTAACCTCCCCCAAGCTAGAAAGATTTCCTCATTGTTAAACCAGACCTTGACCTGAGATCTACTATAATACACACCAGTCAGGCACAACATGGGCTTCAGCTCTTAAACGAGTGGTGTCTGATAGACAATTCCGCACAATATTATGGTCAAAAAAATGCTTATGGACTGGTCCAGAACTTTATTTGAAATCAAAATTTTCTAGTTGTTTTCTTGAAAACTGTGATTGAAATGACCTTCCTGTCTTTTCATTTGATGCTCAAGAAGGAGGTAGGATTTGAAGCACAACTAAGGAGTTTTTAAATAATAAATGCTAATGCTTCATGTGTGATTTCTCTTTAAGAAGCAGGATTTGAATTTTGGTAGCAGGTGGCACGGTAACATTTTTGAGTGCAATAACTGTATGTTGACAAACACGACTGTGCGCTGTTACAGAGGCAAAACCAGGCAGAATATTTACAATGACATCCAAAAACTTGGAGCTGTTTTCCATGTTTTGCCTTCCTCAGAACGGTATATATAATGATAATGCATATTTACGTCTTTATATTTGTCCTTATATTTGTGTATGCATATTGCACTGCAGTGGAAAAAATCTGGGTTTTTTAAGTGAAACTGATATTTCATGATTCTTACACAGCTATGCTGGGGCACACTTTTCAGTGTGAAATAAATATTACCGAGGCATTTAACATTAAGCAGTCGACACTGAAACTACAGACACTTTCATATAAAATGCCACGGAGCGAAGTTATTGCATTCTTCAATATTCTTGTTTGAGCCCACTTCTGACTTTTATGATCACCCTAATTCAAACTTAAGTAACAGAGAATGTGTCAATACAACTTTCCCTTTAAGTATTGCTAAGGAGCATGCAGGAGCCCACATGTTTGCTTAACTGGCCCTGCAACCAACACTGCTAACAATAAAACCAGAAGTTCAAACTCAGTTCCTTGCTTTCAAGTATGCCCTTCAAACAGCAAATACCAGTTTATCATCCCCCTAAAACAGGGGGCCTGTTAACCAGGAATAAATCCAACGTATCTACACCAAGGTGCTTAGCACATGAGATACCCGATCATTTTATCGACGTTTTTTAACACATACTTTCTTACCAACAGTAACTCACGGCATATATGTGTGTGCACGTGTGAGTGTGTGTCTGGGAGACATAGAGCTTCCCCCACCCTATATTTTCAAGGACCATAATATACTGCCTGCTTCCTAGTCCTGCAAATACCCTTGAAGTGGAATAATGTTTAACAGAGGGCAATGCTGCGGGAAAACTGCCAAAGAAATGAAGGGTGGGGGAAGCCAGTCAAAGCATTCTGATGAATATTTTTGTACCTCCAAAGACACAACTATTATACAAACATTGACCTATTTGTCAAGCAATCACAGTTTACTATTGCTTAAAGGTCACAGAAGTTTCCAAGATTATTAAATAATGCACGGAGCCAAAGACCAAGGATATTATTTAAACAGTGGAGGTACCTTTTGTTAGTGAAGGACAATACGATGACAATGCCCCTTTATTTTCCTTGAATTTCTGTAGAGTTTGCAGTGTAATATAGTAATGGCCCATTTCAGCTGAAAGAGGGAACTCTGCTGCGGAAATGGGGCTCAACGCTACAATCAAATATTACCTGGGTTTTTCTCCCGCTTTGTGTACATTTGTCAGTACATGATTTATATTTTTTTACAGGCATTTCAACGGTGCTAGGGAGTAGCAGTCTATCTACATACATAAATGAATGCAATGATCTGTCCCTGTTTGTATTGCCAATGTGGGTCATGAGTCAGTGCAAAAAGCGCTTCGCAACAATTGAGAGCATGTGCTGTGCATAGAGGGACAGGACTCAGCAGAGGTTTGTAAAACTCAGTATCGACTTAGGCTCCCATTACGGCAGCCTCATTCCAATGAATCCTGCGCCTGCTGCTTCCCAGCAGCTGCAGTTCCTCCAGTTCTCAGTAGGTCCTCCAGGTCACCTCTTCATGGACCTTCAGGGGTGCCAGCTATTCCCTAGGCCCAGGGATTCAAGGAGAATTAAGGCTGTCCACATAAAGTCCAGCCTGTTTTCTACTCCTCTGACTCACAGTAAGTTTCTGCTAAGTGACAGTCATTGTCCTGCTATCATTGTCCTGGAACAGAGCCATGGCTCAGGGAGGAACAACTTAGGCAAAACCATATCCCAAATAGCTCATCATCATATTATTCTTGTCCCCAGCCCAGAAATACCTCTCAGTGTGTTGCCCTCCAGACGCGCCGTGCTGACGGGCTGTCCTACTGTGACGCACTCCCAGCACTGCAGAATGGAAGATGGCAAGGCTCCCTCTGCCTCACAAAATCCACCTCCTCGTTATTTTGCCAGTTACAACACAGGAATAAATGTGGTCCTCAAAAGGTAGGCCGTTCTGAGAACAACACCATTACTAAATAGTTCTCTGTCTTTCCCCATTACTGATCTCCACACCGCAGGAAACCGGTTAATCAGGGCCACCATCAGGAGGAAGACTAAGTATCAACTAGAGCACTCATATGAGCAGTCCCATCTGCTGCAGAGGTTTGTGCTCCATGAGTATCAAGTTCCAGGTAGCCAACTTTTTGACAAAGAGATCGAGAAGGGCATGTTTCCCCCATCTCACTAAGCAGCCACAAAGTTGTTCTGAGATCTCCAGTGGGATGGACCTGAGAACTTCACCAGAAACCACAAGCAAGATAACATAAAAGGTTTTGTTCCATCGCTGAAATAATCAATAGTTCTCTTCAGATCTAAAAAGGGCAGCCGTGTATAAACTGGAAAATTATGGAAGTGAATAACTACCGACAGAATTTCTGATTTAAACAGAATTCCAAGAAGAGCAGAGACATGAATTTGGATGGATTCTAGCACCCAGCACAATATTTCTGCTTGATGGTTTTTTTATTTCTGCTTGGCTATGGTTAGTTCATTTTTATGAGCATTTATTTTTGGAAGAGTCGCCATTAATGGTCTGCTTGATCGTCAAAGTGAAAGGGTCTTCAGTGAGAGATTCAAGAACGGAAAGAAAAAGAGGAGCCTTCAGAGGTCTAGTAAGAACTAAAATTTCAATCTCACTCCTCTGCAAATTATGGCACCCATCAAAATGTCTATAGGTCACTTGAAATAAGATGAATAAAAATATTATCTTACTTACATGAAAGACAGCTAGCTGCCAAGAAACTTTTGGTCGTATCACAGGGCAATTGAGGTTATCATCAAGAACAAAAAATAATCTAAAAAAAAAATCACCAATAAAAAGACACTATATTTGGACAATAATTTCACATTACACATGTAACTACCTCATAGAATGGCTCTGTCACTCCAAGAAGCACCATTTCTCCTGGAAATCCGGTCCTTAGCTCAAGTGATTTGTGGAGCGGGCAGGTACCTAATGAAGTTAGTGGAAGTTTTGCCAGAACCAGAACCTCACCTCTGACCTTACGACCGAAGCAAAATGCCTTCAGAGGCAGGAAAAGAAAAAAATCATTATTAATGGGGCTGACAGATACAGAATTATGCCTGGTAAACCAAAAACACAGTCTTGAGAGTCACTTTCCTGCTGAAAACTTAAGGGCATTTGAAATGGCGTGCAGTACCTTTATTCCTTATCCCAGTATAACACTGAGCATTCATTTGTATACCCTGCAGACTCCTCAAATAAACCATTGCTCAGGGCACTGTCTGCCAGACCCACCCTTGCCTTCCCTATGATCTAGGGGAGAAAAGCATGGAATGAAAGCCAGAAAGTTCACCTATCTGGATGCAACCTGATGGGACTGCAGTGGGCATGTCTATTCTGGCAGCAGTGATCCCCATACCAGCTCCCGGCTCCGTGCAGTGCCAGGAGGAGATACCACATGGGGTCATGAAGGCAGGAGATCCATATTCATAGGCTATTGCACCCAAATAACAAATCCTCTCTCTCAGCATCCAGTACTAACATGTGGCATAGATCCGATGCAGCACTACGCTCCGATGGATCGTACAACTGTGTGTGGTACCTAATCCTCAGCGCCGCCAACACTCCACAGCGACTCATCCCAGCAAAGACAGGGAAGCATCTAGGAAGGCAAAATGATGCAAGGGAATTTAATAAACCTTCAACCTACATGAAAATAAGACCAGGGTTCCCTTATTCTGTCTTATCCTCAATGTTCAATAAAAAAAAAATTAAAAAAAGCAAAAAACAAAAAACCCCAAGCAATCTGTAGAGTATAAATCACGACTTGATAAATGTAGGTCCTTAGAAGCCAGTTGTGTAAATACGGATACACCTGCAGGCCCTGATAACCAGATTAGCAGCAACAGCTGCCAGACCACGCAGCAACAACCAAGAGATATTGTTGTGTCCTGGCCAAAGAAGTTTCCAGATTGATTCTCAGGTGCTTCCCGTACATCACTGCTAGTGAGAACAATGCATCATGAAAGTAGATGATCTTCATTGATCTTGACAATTTAACGTTTTTCTCCTCGGATGTATACAATGAGGTTTGACACTACCATTAGTTCACAGTACCTCCGCTGTACAAAGGGATTGGACTTTGTCTGTTGGCAGCTGGGAAGGATTTCTGAACAGAGAAAAAGAAAAAGGTGTCTGGGTTTGGTATGACCTCATATTAAAAAGCATATCCTTATTGGATAAGAACCCAGATCAACTGATTCATAGGTGTCCTGACACACCTGTTCTTATTGATGATTAGAAACTGAAATTAACGTTTCTTCTTGGCAAAACTCCACTTGAATCACACACTAAAAAAAAACAACCTAATGATCCTCAGACCTAGACCTAAAAGTACACAAAGGAGGGCCAGACTTGGGGACAGTTGGAGCTGTCTGTGTTTGTGAGAGAAGCTTTATGGCCCTACAAAGTTTGGAAAAGAAGTCTAATGTCACTGACTGCACTTCAGCACTGCGATTGCTATTCTTTCTAGAAGTAGGGAAAGATAGTTCAGAGGAAATACTATAAAATCTGGCTGCTTCAGCACTGTAGAGGCTGGGGAGCTCAGCTGGACCCAGCACAGTCCCAGCCCTCCTCAGTGGCGCAGTCCCATCAGGGCTGATGCGGTGGGAAGAGTTGGCAATGGGGTCCTTTGGCAGCCCCCAACACACCAAGCTATGGACAAGGGCCAGGAGTCATCCAAGCTGTCCAGCCAGGAGCAGAAGGAGACAGGGCCAGAGAAAGAGCTGGCGACCCACACTCCTCTGGCATTGCTGGGACATGGTCTGAGAGACCCATGCTGGGATGAAATGGACTCCTGGCCCATGGGCAGGCGTGGGTGGGGACTGGGCAGTGTCTTCAGGGTCCAAACAGCTTCCTTTATAGGAAAATATTTGAAGACCTGATACATATGAGAATTCTCCCCCAAAAGACCCAGGCATAAACTAATCACCCATGGACTTATCTTCCATGATGGATCTGAGGACTTAGACAAAAAAAATGTGTCTCTAATCATCTCTAGTGATTCAGATTACTCCCTTCTTGGCAAAAACATCCACTGCAACTTACAACAATGCAAAAATGATACAAGTTAAAATGCTGATGGGGTAGTAAAAGCAGACTGGACAACTGGTCAAAGCAAAATAACTGAAAGAATGGCAGGATTATTGGATGCCGGATGTCTGTTGTCTTTGTCTGAGAGCTCTGGAATGGAGATCCATAAAAACGGGCTCTCCTCCACTGGTGAGCTGGTGTGAGGCCGGTTCAGCCCTCACATTTCCAGCCAAGTGTCACAGCACTGCAGACATACTGCTGGAGAACAATAATTAATATGCAGCGAAGAAATTGCTTTATAATAAGATGTATTATAACATGTTGTAAAGACATGTAAAAAAATAATTTTAAAATACTTAAAAGATGATGCTAGCTTGTTGTGGCCTGTTGCGAAGCATTTATAAATTGGAGTACTTACAATAGTTCATGCATGTCTCTGCATGTTAGAACAGCACATCAGAGAATTTATTTATCAGAAAAAAACCAAACTCTGCTAAGTCATTTTAGTTCTTATAAAGGCTACTGTCATTTACAATTTTGTCAGACTTTATAAGGCACAATACCAGATTGTCACATGGGAAGGGCTGGCAGATTCAAGTCCTTATTCTTCCCTCTAGCGAGTGCTGGAACCAGCACATTTGGGACACAGGGGTTACGTCAAAGCCTTCCAACTCTTTGAAGGATAATTACCATACCTGCATAATCACATGGTCTACCTTCTATGCATTCATGTTAAGGAGAGGACATTAATCTAACAAAAGCCCAGCGGCTGACATTTTTTTTATATATATCTAATAGTTCTCTATAAGATATAGCACTCCACCTAACAGCTGCAGAAAGCTCCTTGCCGCATTCCCAGTGCCTCCGTGGAAAGGGCTGCATAATGCTTTTCAGACCTGCCACACGAGGTAGGAGTGTTCTGCTGCAGGATATGATGATGTTGATTGTCACTTTCTATTGTTTCAGTAGACAATCTAGACCACTCGTTTATTACAGGTTATATAATTACAATAGGTAGCCAGTAAACAATACCCTACCAGAATGATTTATACTCCAAAATGTTTGAAAGTACTTGTAAATATGTCTAGAGGTCATCTAAAACAGCTGTCTGGTTCAGGGGGATGGCATGTCCTGACATTTATGGTCTATGCAAGACTCTTCTTAGCAAACAAACCACAGAGACAATAGTGGATATAGGAATTCCTGCAGCTTTTAGTGTAATAGGCTTAGAGGAGCTAGTTCTCTCTTCAGAATCTGGCTCAGTATCCAGAGACACTCTAGTGCCATGGATCAGCAATGTTCCCCTCTTCGGTGTCAGTATAAAGATTTGTTGATGGGCAGGGAAACAATCAAATCAAATGGCACAAACCACCTGGCCCTTTCCTGGCAGTTGTCCCTCTTTTATCAATACGAATTTACAAAGCTGGAATAATACAGAAAGCTCAGCAATGTCTGGATGTCCAAACAAGCATGTTGAGCCTTGCGCTCTCTTTCTATCCCATACACTAATGGCCAAGAAGCTGTGACGTCTCACATGAGTTGCAGACCCTTACCACTGCCATTTGTGCCTTCCATCTGGATTACCAAGGTCTACTCTGCTTTGGCCCTTAGGAACCTGCACCTGCTTTCAGTCTCTTTCTGTGTGTAATTCCAAACACAAGCTTATATCTTTAAACTCTTCACCTGCCTTGTGTATTAGACCTTTTATAGTGCTGAGCTGCCAGGCTATTGAGCTTTGGGCACTAGAAGCAGGAGTCCACGGGAAGAGCGTGTCCACGTACCCCAGAAAGTGGTGGGACAAGAGAAGTGCTTTGATGGAAGGAGTAGGAAAATTACAGCGTATAAACACATAAATACAAGACACAATTCTTGGTCTGCAACCAAAATCAATAGTCATATATAGCTGGACTGAGATCAATTTATGTTCCCATGTTTCAGAGACCTATTGACAAAGCCTGTGTTATTGTAATACTGTGTTTTATTAACCTATGTCCAGAGAATATTATACTTCATTAAAAAGCCATTGCCAAACAGATTCTATAAATGGATAATACCCCTAATAAATTTTATTACTTACTGTAAAATCAGTAACGTAAACAAAGCACATTAAGCAAGTCATTTTACCTACAGAAAACATATCACAACTATTTTTCCTCCAAGATCTAATTAGATTAAGATTTCATTTTCAAAACAGAAGAAAATAAGCCTTTTACCTGGGGGAGATCTGGCTATAAGTCAGCAACATACTTGTTGTGTTTTTTGTTTGGTATTTTTGTTTATTTGTTTTTTGTTTTATCAAATGGCAAATTTGCCCAGGTAATAAACAAAAGGAGCACACTAGTGATAGTACCTACTTAAAAGTAAAAACTCAGCTATGCATGAAAACATCAAAAGATCAATTGTTTGCATTTTTTAAAACAATTATATGGTTTTCTTTAATGTTTCATACTGCACAAATATTTTTACAAACATGCTTGCTAACCCATGCATATATGCATGCAAATGTTAAGGAACCATAGATCCTACTGTCAGCCTCTTCATTTCACATACTCATATCTATGACACCTAAATAAGTTTCTAAACTCAAATCCAGCCTATGCAATCCTTGAAATGGCATTTTGATTTGGGGAAATACTGCCTTGGATTAGTGCTGCAGTGGAGGCATGAAGTCACATAAGCTCTTTGAGATTCAATTTGTTATGTGTAAAATGGGAGAATAATTATCTCCGACTGCTGAGCATATTGCTGATGTAAGAAATCACAAGTCCATCAAAACCAAGGAGAGTCCCCACTGTGTTTAGCAGGGCTTGGGCCGTCACTGTTTAAGCAGGACAAGAAATGGAATTTTCCTGACCATTAATATGCTGCCACTGAAGCCACACACTGACACGATGGGGTGAAGGATCTTGGTATGAGTCTGATCCAACGATGACATCTGGCTCCACACTCTGGGCTACATGGTGAAAGCAGTGATTGACTCCGATCATGTTGTTTCTGTGAGTCTATCATCCGCGGCCCTCATTAATGGACTCTTGGAAACCTGTGCACGCTACCAATGGGGCAGGCTCTGCCTGTGCCTGTATTTCTCCATGAAGGGGGCTATAAGGCTAAACTCACGGGTTGCTCATTTTTATGAATGGGCCAATTGCAACACACATCATTTGAGCACATTGGAGTGGCTGCTTTAACCTTTTCTGTGAAAAGGAAGACACTCAACCAGCCTTAACTTGAGAAGGAGGTGATAAGGAACCACTTATCTTCTGGTGGGAGCCATCTTTCATGTCTGCATGTCCAGGCATCAGCCTAACCTAGGAGCTTTGTAGCTCATAACTGGGTCTGCACTTGTACAACTTGATGAGGGCCTTTATTAGCCAGAGTGGAGCTCCTCCCTGCAGCTTCAGTCTCAAGTTACCTTGGGACACATCCCACCAACCCACATCATGGGAAGAGCCAGGGTGGAGTGGTCAGCATTATCTGTCTAAATATGCTTGTAACACTCTCAGATGTGTCAAATTCACATCCAGTGTGTACCCAACTCATTTTTACTGAGGTCCCCTAAGTGGTTTCACTGCATTTTCTTATTTTTACTGAGATAAGAGAAGAAATATTTATTGAAGTCTGCCTAAAAGAAAGCAGTCCTTGTGCTCTGTGAGGACAAAAGTGTTGTCTTCATAGCTGGGAACTGCTTCAATGCAGTTCCTCCCATGCAGTATCTCTTCCCTTAGGAGACCAGAAGCAGTGTGGTGAGTGCAGAATCCCCTGCAATGCCACGGGAGGGACTATTGCCTGGGACAGCAGTGAAGTACAGGCTGAGTTTACTCACAGTCCAGATTTCCCCACTACTCCCGTGTTATCATTAATATTCCAGATCTCCTCAAAGTCAAAACACCAGAACATCTTTGTTCTCGTGAGAAATACAACAGCTCGGGGGGGACAAATACCAGCTGGGGAGAAATCCAAACTCAAGGTGTTTAGCTGGAAATAAGCTCCCCTTTCATTTTAATTTACTCATCACGTAATTGGGGGGAAAGGGATGTGGGAAATATTCGTGAGCAGTGAAAAAGGAAGAAAGGCGAATTCTGTACCCTGATAACTGAAGGAAAGGATGATATAATGGGGCAGAACTTCCCTGCACTACAGCTGGTAGGGAAAAAAAGTATTCCTCTCTACAGCATATTTAGGGGGAAAAAATCCTTTTTAAACTTTCAGAAGGAGGTAATGTTTTGAAGTGCTTTTAAATAAAAATAATTGATTTTTGATCTCCAGGTTTTAGACAAAGACTGAGACGAGGAGAAAGTGATGGAATGATTGAGATGGAAGAAGCCCCTGTTAATGCTCCAGACTTCCTAAGAGTAAAAGTGACAGAACAACCTTGTTCTTATGATAAACCTAACGGGTGACAGTAGAGGATTTCAGCGGAAAACAAATCAACCATCTGCAAGATAATGTTGTATGGGGATGGATTCTCCCCTCAGGACACTACACAGCAAAGAACTCAACATCATGTTTTATTCTTGATGGAGATGTGATGGAGCAGCAGTCCAAACCATACCAAAAGGGAAAAAGGAAGAATGGTTCTGGAGCAGTTCTCTGCTACTTCCATTTTTCTCTTTACCTGACCCAAACCAGAATCCAGGCTTTGCAAAATCACTATCTATACCAAGTTCTGGATTTCAGAGTTCCAGACCAACTCCTCCATCCAGTCCTAGTTTTCATCAGGCTTAGGCATTTCTCTAAAACCATGTATTACACAGGGACCCTGCAATCTCGGCTTTCCCTCTGTCCTGTACTGCTGTAAATCACACCCACTACCACAGTCTGACTGAAGAGAGGTTTCAACCCGCAATGTGAATTGGTCTTTTGCTTTACTTAAAACCAAGCACAAAGTTAACATTTGAAAATTGACTATAGCATATTTGCAGCGTTGCAAGAGTGCCGCTTCTGCTTTTGCTATTGCTTTGTATCAGCGCTCTTCCACAGGCCCACACTGCGTATGACCTCCCTCACATGTAGCTTTCTGGAGGAGAGGAGCCGGCATCACACGGCGGGGCTGGAAGGAGCCCTATGACATCACCTGCGCTATCTTTCTTCCCCAAGGTATCAAAAGAAGTAATTTAAGGGCATTCTGATAGATCAGAGATAGCCACCCAATTTGTTTGGAGAAAGTATATGAAAGCTTTCCTGCTTCAGAAGACCAAAGAACCAGGCTAAACCTCTCAGAGCGATAGTCTTATTTCCTGGCACTTCCTTTTCTTATTCAAACTCTAAAATACAAGACGACCTTTTTTCACGCGACTTTTTGGTCTCAGCTTTATCAGGGAATCGTGTAAGAAAGAGAGGCACTGAAATATTTCAAACTTACAGAAACTATCTGTGCAAGACTGAACTTAAGCGAAGATGAAAAATCAAAAGTGGGCAGTTGTGTTCTTGTTTATCCCAATCTCACCCCACCCACATGGTAGCAAAATAGGCAGCATGCCGAAACTTTGTGGCAAGAGGCTATTGTGTGGGCTTAGAATAATTTAAGAATTGATTGTCAGCCTGTTTCTTGGCTTCCAGCTATGAAGTAATGCTCTAACTAGAGTGTGGTACGCTGAAGGACTCATTACAGACTTAAAAGCCGTCTCATTTTCAAGTATGAATATTAAAAAGAAATGCTCTGAGTGACTCCAGCGTTATAATTAATACTCCAGGTTTTGGTTTGGTTTGTTGGTTTTTCAAGGTCTATTTTTAAAGATACTTTCATAACTTATTCCTGAGTTAGTTCCCAAAAACCAAACACTGTTCCTGTTTATATCAGTGGGGAAATTCCCAGAGAAAAAACTAATCAGACCCAAGTTAATGAAAACAACACCCCCATTTAAAACAAAGCCCTAGCCTTAAACAATCTTCTACCATTGCCTACTTGCGTACATCCAAGACAAAATTTTATAGCCTGCAAGTTCCAACCTTAAAAAAAAAAATCCTGATTATTTATTTATGCCCTTTTTGTTTAAGAAGTTAAATCCC
Organism: Rissa tridactyla; assembly: GCF_028500815.1. Classification (NCBI taxonomy): domain Eukaryota; kingdom Metazoa; phylum Chordata; class Aves; order Charadriiformes; family Laridae; genus Rissa; species Rissa tridactyla. The sequence goes on along the minus strand of NC_071467.1, from coordinate 158,304,081 downwards.
CAGAGCATCTCAATTTAGATCAAAAGCAAGCTACCAAACTTCACCTGGCACACCTGTGCCGTGTGATTTCTTAATTACCCGCCTAGCATTCCCAGAGCTAAGAGGCAGAGATGCAGCACTCGTTTAGCTCATATTCAGATCTCTGAAAGGCACCTCATGCAGCAGAGCCTTTCCAAACGCCCGAGGTGGTAACCAGCACTAAACGATCCCGCATCTCCACAGACACTTGCCTTTCAGCAAATTGCTTTCTCACAGGTTTCAGAAGGCAGGCAGCTATCATGGGGTGAGAAATCTGGGGAAAGGGATGGATTTATTTATGAGTTTCTTGATGAAGGTTTTCCCTTGTCTAGCAGAAATAAGGAGTAGCCATATGCCAGTAGACTAAGACCAAAGCCATACTGCAGTTCCACTAAGACCAAAGAGTAGGACTAAGCCTGTTAAGTGTGCTAGCTACAGGTTGTCATTACTTATGCTTGCTACGCAATTGCCTACGGACCAGGGGAGATGTGGCCATCTGTGTTAGACACCAGACAAGCCTTCAGTTCGCAGTCCTTGGGATGGAGAGCATCTAACCTAAAGAGACATACCCAAAGCAGGAGAATGCGGTACGACAAGGACAAGGCTGATCTGAGGGAGCATGCGTCAATCTTTTGCTGAGACAACTCTTCTTCTTGGCTACAGGATGCTTCTAGACAGTGATAAGAAACCTAGTTCACGTGTTAAATGTCACTGCCTTTTTGCTTAAACACTGGACTGGCCACTGACATTCCCCCTGTCTAGCTGAGGAACGTGTGCACTTGGTCGCAGATGGGCTCAAACTCAACTATAAAGTTCATTCTGCTCATGCACTGACAACTATGTACATGCGGGAGATCAGTCATGTCTTCGACCTCCCTAACACTGAGCACTTGTAGTGGTGTGTCCTCGTGCATGCACAGTTTTATATTTTAATAGGGGATAATATAATTTCTCATGTACAGTGGTTCGGATAGCAATTAGGCATTAAACATTACCGCTTCTTTGGCCATTTGTCAATAGCATAATTTTATTAATTGGCCAAAGCACTGACTCCGTTACCCTGAATGTAATTTAAACTGCCAAGAGCTGATGGCATCTTTGTTGGTACAGCGAAAATATACAGCTCTGGCAGGAAGCTAAAGGTAAGCATTAGTATTAATAGTTTACATGTCTCTGTAACACACAGAAGCCCCAGTACCATCAGGATTCTTTACATGTAAGAGATGAGACAGATGACTTGAACAACACACCAACTAAACAGATGCAATAAATGGGACAGCAGCCTTTTACTTACAGGCAGGTCATTCATTGTGACCCACCATTAATGGAGACAGGAAACATTAAATTTTATAACAAAAACATGTGTCTTTTATGAAAGATTTCAGGAGAAAACATTTTTAGTTATTTACTTAAAAATTCAATTTTTGGTTAAGGAACATTTTCATTGCCAAGAAAATTGCCGAAAATTGCCAAAAATTGCCAAGTCCCGGCTGGGATGAGAGACACACTGAGAAGACTCTGTGCAGGACCTGTTTCAAGCAAAAGAAGCCTCCAGTGGCAAAACCCTCCTGATATGACTACAGGAGCACATGAGCCAGTAAATTTTAATTTGTAAAGTCCTCGGTACATGAAAATTTCAAATAATTTTGCAAGGGAAATTGCAGGGCCTCTTACAGTTAATAAAACCAAGGAGAGGTTCAGGCACAAGAAGATTTGGTTAATCAAGAAACTACTTAATGTTCTACATTTAATTTTAGAACATCAATAGACTCTTGAAGACTCAACCAACAAGACATACCACTATGCTTTGAAATCAACATATTTTTTAGAAATTCTACAAAAAAACTGGGATATGGAGATGTGTTTTAAAAGCTGTGCTTCACAGCAAGGCACTTCCCAGCTTCCTCCATGAAAAAAAAAAAAAAAACAACCCCAAGTTATCAACAAGAAATCTATCTGCTAAAAGTTAATGAGGAACATCTGTTGGTCTACTGGGAGAGACGGTAAAAAATGGGTGGGAATTTCCAGCTTTAACTATGCTGCCACTCCCACAATATTCAAGTCAACAGAAAAACCTGTCAGCATAAGGTCAAAGTCATTAGCAGATTTTTTTTCATCTACAGAGAGATAGATCAGATGATACTCATAATTTCAGAGACATCATTTAGGACTTTCCAAAGTTCTCACGTTAAGCTAATTTCTCATATAGACCCCATCTTTTGGAGCTGCATTTTAAAGGCTTGTAGGACCACAATCTACCCAGGACTATAAGTGAGCAAGGGCTCAGATTCACAAAGTAATTTAGTTTTAAAAGCCTCTTAAAATCAGCCAAGCCAAAACGATTGGCAATGTCGCATAGGTTCATGATCCCAAGCCTGTTGCAAGGCACATTATCTCAGGTAACACTCTTTCAGAGTGGGAAAAGTCATCACATTTGCCACTGGCTAAGGCCATACACATGAGCCCTTATTCCTGCTTAACTGGTGCATGATTTTTTGTTAGATTACCGTAATTCCATTGTGACTCTGAGTCCTAAGAAGTCATGATCTAAAGCAATTAAGTTTCTAGATGAACAGTAATGCAAAAAGCTTCCAGCATACAAAGGCAATCAACAGGTGGTTTAATGTGAAGTTCTGCAAATACCTTCAGAAAGTCTGACCTGAAAGACACTGTAGAGAAAGTGTTTTAATGAGTGAAGATGAGAAATGCTGATATGCTGTTTTTCATGATCTTAATAATTTTGACCAGTTTAAAAGCTTTTTTTATCTACAGTGTATACAAAATTTAGCTCTTCCAACCTGTAAACAAAGTTTTCATCTCAATTTTAAGTAGTATTGACCATAGTGTCATTAAGACTAAAACAGGGAAAAATCCATTACTAGCTTTACAGTTTTATTTCTTACCAAACTACTTACTCAGGAAATAAATAGCATCAGCAGATACTATTTACAGGCATGACAATAGATTTTCCTAGCTCTGGGATGACTGCTGAAGTTTACATCTGTAAAGACTAGTCTAGGTTTAAAAGCCCGCTTGAAAATGTTTATGGGATTTGAACAAACAACTGTAAGGATTTTTTAAGCACATACCATTCTTATTCATGAACATGTTTGCATAAATATCATCTGTCATCATTGGCTGATATCCCTGCCTATCAGTTATCATGGATATTCCACAGTTTCCTCATCCTGTATTTCTGTGGATTTAGATCATTGTAAAACTGGACAAATGTGAAGGTGAATTAGGCACAATGCATGAGAATTTCATAGACATTGCTGGGAGCAACAATTATTGAGATTACTTGATTCTTCCCATTTTAGGCGCCCAGTGTCCCAAAACTTCAGATGACTAGGCTGAACTCTGACACGTCAGACACCTGTCTGAACTTGAAAAATCTTCTTTGGAAAACTTCAGCCAAAACAGTTAAGCTATTTCCAAGAACAAGACCACGGAAAAATACCTGCCTTGTCTAAGTTAAAACCCTGTGGTAACCTCCCTTTTTCAGAACTTTAATGCCTGTATGCTTTGGAAAAGATACTTGAATTCTGTCATTAAGATGTGGCTTGTCCCCGAAACACAACCTTTATAATTTCTGTACAAATCTACGCCAAGGAACTATTAGAAAACCATAGATCACACATGAACAGTAGACCCTTCTGACACCTCAGTCATTCCCTGAAGGTACATCCACAACACCAATATTTCAGGTTGGAGCTAAGGAGATCTGACACTGTGTTGCTGCTACAAGTAACTACAGGTTATTTCCAGTCATTTTGGGGTACCCAAGATGCAAGAGGACAGAGTTACCCATGCTTTCAACCTCCTTGGTGGAGATTATGGAAATAGGTCTCTGAGTTGAAATGGGGGAGGAACAGGGAGTAGATAGGGGCCAGTGAAAAAAATCAAACTGAGGAACTGACTGGACATTTGTTTGGGGAGATGGAGAACGTGGAGAGGCTAAAGCCTGTAGGGGGAGATGCAGAGTGTGGGAAGCTAGCGAGAAAGGAGACCTTAAATTATGACTGGGAAAGACTATTATGAAGATTGGAGGGAGTACTAAAGATGACAGAGCAAGAAAGCTGGGAGTTCCTCAGCAACAGAGAAATCTTAAGCAAACTGGATGTGGCAAAGGCTTTATGGACACTTAAATGTTCCTGTCCCAGTCTTCTTTGGACAGTAAAAGTGGTTGCATCTAGAAAAATAGGACAAGAACAAACTCCCCTCCTGAACGTGGAGTGGAAAACACAGTTTTGGTGCTTTGCCCATCCCCTGCTGCCCTGAAATACCTGCAAGATCCACTAACAACTTGTCCAGCCTGCCTCATAGGAAACAAGCCTCTTAGTGTTTTCAGCAGGACACTGGTAACTAGTGATTATTAATGTTGCTACTCTATTAACTGAAGTAACAGAGCTTTGAGTGGCCAACACAGACTCCAGCCCCGCTGGCTCTCCTGGGAGTCACTGTGATGCTGCACAATGAAATGCCTATTTTGGCACTCTACTTTTTTTTTTTTTTTAAATATGGCAAATTACATACCTCAAACTGTGTTAAAAGAATCTTGCAGTTGCAATCAGATGTGAGGAAGTGCCAGAATCAAATTGCCTCTCCAGCCTTGATTCAATCCCTTTTTGCATAGGCATTATCTTTAATAGCATGATCATATACTCCTCCCTCCTGCCGGGCACAAAATGGACGGCACTGATGATAGATCGGAGGATATAACAAAAGGAGACTGCTGCCCGTAGGATATGGACTTCAAAAGCTAGAAGTCTTATAATAGCAATAAATAAATAAATAGGATTCAGGCATGGTAATGAGAGATGCACTGCGGCATGGCCATTCCCCAGGTATGACCTGGACTGCAGGTATCACATCAGGGACGGTAATAGAAGGTGGTTACAGCTCACAGCTTCTCTCACTAAATCTGCTCCTAGGGCTTACCAGAAAAGGGAGGATGGTTTCACCATTGTCTTTGAGAGCTGGTTGTATTTCTGCTGTTCAGCTCCTATGCAAAGCTAGGCAAGCAATTTAAACCAGCTCCTTCTCTCACAGTTATAAATTGCACAGCTTAATTTTCTGGGTCCCTGACTAGATACTGTGGGGTCTCTGAGCTGCAGAAGTGCTGAGCACTCACAGTCAACTATCACATAAAATACGGCTCCATGCTGTGCAAAGTCAAACTCTAACTAGCGGAAACTGGGCACTCAAATTCAGCAAACATTTCTGGCCTGCCACCATGCCCCACCTGTGGAGTCAGGCTAATGCCATATCTCATCTGTTGGGCTGCTGTGAAAATAAATCCATTATTTTTTGTGAAAGCAGAGAGCCGAAAGCTGTAGGAAAGCCTAGAGAAAAATAATAACGCCGAATTCAGAACAGGAACTGGCAGGAGGGAGCAAGAGAAGACTCAAGGTTACACAGTGAATAGCAAAAAGAAAATTAAATACTACTTACCCATTAAAGGAACATGGGCCAGTCTGTGTACTGAAATACTGAAAGAGGGAAGGGAAGCAGCTGGGGGACCAACATGTAGGTCTATACTTAAGAATTACAGCCCACTCATTACACCCAAAGTAACCAAATTAAGATTGCAAAGGTAACCTTAATTCTACTATTCCTTGATTTTCGTGGCTTGACTTCACAGATTAGCTAATACACTTTTGATGAAGGCTGGTGTTTGGGTTTTCATTAGTCTGTGTGTATTACCTACAACCATAATTTAGAGAACGTAATGTTCAAAAGTCACTGAAATTTATCATTACAATGATCAGCATGAATTATGATACAAAAAATAGAAATTCTTTGAATCTAGCCCTCAACTAGAAATTGTAGTAAAAACTTTCCCTTTATTATTCTTCCTAATAGTGGAGCTTGCATTGTCACATGGGACACTTGAGGAATGGGATTTAAATTAAATAGAAGTAAGCTTTTGATAAGTTAACATCATCTGTACTTAGGAAGAACGTGTACAACTCCAAAAAGGAAGTTTTGATTTGATTAAGAAAATCAGTAGCTATAATAATTAGACAGAATTATAACTTCACATACAAAACTAAGTTTAAAAAGTTGAGTAGATTAACTGATTTATTGCTTTTCCTGTTTTCTATTTTTGCAGCAAATATCTATATTATTATGTTCCTCGCAGCTAGTTTTGGCATCTAGCTTGTTAGTACATGACTTTAACAGTAGCTCCCATTGAAAGCACTATTTTTTCAGGACTTTTTGTCACATCATTAATATCTTCATTCAAAGATCATACATCTTTGTTTCAAACAAAGCATTCAACCATACAGTAAACATCTTGTTGACCTCACTTACAAACAACCATTGACAGCTAGTAAAAGATTGAATAATTGCATAGCACCTGCCCTAACCTTCAAGAATATTTAGTTATATTTCATGTGCTATCAATTTAAACTCCTTTCCTATATGTGGAGCATTAATGCCTGAGCCTAGCAGTAGTGGTTTTTTGCAGACCTGTTAGATGTCATCACCCTTCAGTACTCAGATTTGTTTTGGCTTTTAAGCATTTCTCTAACTCTCTTTACAAGGAAACAAAATCTGATCCTTCATAAAACTTCAGCTGTTAGGATGAAACTGCACCAGCAATAAGAGGAAATTAATAGCAAATGTTTATCCAGGCCACTGGTGAGCGTGTGGTGGTTTCCCCGCCTGCAGCCAGTCCTTAAAGGATTTCAGTTTTTATGGCTTGTGGCTGTTAAATCTTGGTTCTCCAGATAATATATACATATTAAGTATGTATATTCCCTTAGGCCACTTCAGTTATTAGGTTATAAGGTGTACCTTAACCCTCTTTGACTGTGGCCAGACCTTTGCTGAAGAAATGGTGGTGACAGCTTAAGTTGTTACTAACTCTTCAGTTGCTTATTCCTACTTTGCTCAACATTACCACACCCTGAACAACTCCTGCAAGACAGAATGGATGATCAGTTTGAAATGAATGACGGGGAGGCACCTTCCATAACTTTAGAGAGTTGAAAACTGCACATCGGGAGCACTTTAGGTTCCTCCAAAACTCTTCAAAGCAAGAGTTAGGGTTGATGAAGTCCATTCCTGATGTCTCATTCCAGCCTTGGAGAAACCTCACTTTGAGGTCCTGGATCCTTTGAGACAAATCTATCACTAAAAAAGCAAGGCACACAAAACCACCCATTACTTTTTAAACTGCAGATGTGGGTTCATCAGCCTGAATTAGGGTTTCAGCTTCTCTTAGTGAAGTTAGCACTAGTTTGGGGTTACAACAAAAACAGTTTGCTAAAAAGGAGGTATCTGTTAGAGAGTGGGATTATATCATCCTGTACATTTTAAAAGCACAAAGCTTAATTTAGGACCCTAGTCTGGACACACTTAATGGTAATGAGAGGCGGTGAACTCAACAGAGAAATTAAATTTTAATCCGTTTTGTGTATGATATAAATACTGTTGCCTTCACCACTTCTTCCCAATAGGTTACTTCTTTTAAAGTAGAGTTACTTGAATCATTAGCTAACACTCCCTTCTGCCACAATTTTTCACATCCATGAAAACGTCTAGCAACAAAGTACCTTAAAATCATGAGCAGTAGAGCACTGACACAACCAGCAGGATATTTGTATCCTTTGAATAAGGCAATCAAACTTCCACCCTCCTTTATCCTCTCTTACCTCTGCTCGGTTGGCATGGTTGAAATATTAGAGTCAATCTCATCAAAACAATCTCAATGGAAAGTCAGGATCCTTTCAAAGCACAGAAATATTACTGGAAGAACCGAAAGCTCATCTTTACGAAAATTATTAGATCTCAAGTTTGCTTCCTGCAAAAAGGTTAAAGGGCCTACATCCAATTAATAGTACGTATCTACTTCAGTCCAAGACATAATTTAGTTGTGACTATACTTTATTGTACCCCAGTCACTTCTAGATTATAACTACTGTGGCACTGTTTTTATTTTACCCGAAGTATGTCTTTGGTCTAAGTGTGATTATCTTCAGGTTTATTTTGGAGCTTCTTAAATAAACTCTGCAAAAGCAGTCTTGAACTGCCATGCATATGAATCTTTGTGGGTTTTATTGTTATGTAAGACATTTATTTAGAAACGGGAACAAACTTAGAATTTTTTTTTTATTATTGATTTAAGAACAAATTTGAAAGGACAGCTGCTTTAGTTAGAAAATTTATCTCCCCTTTTTTAAATTATTTCTCTCTTTATAGCCAACGATGTCATGGTTGTAATTAAAGCTTCCATCAGTCCTCGGCTGCTTCTACATGCGGGACAGGCTTCTCTTAGTGGGAGTTTTACCTTTAGCTTCATTAGGAGTAAGGACAGACCTGTAAAATGAGCTGGGGCATAAAAGCTCACCTTGAAAAAGAAAAGAGGAGCAGATGCAGAGAAATCACAAGGCAGCTTGCTCTTTAGCACTGACAATCAACCTTCAGGACTGCAAAACACCCTCTGAGTCAGTATTTCCCATTTCCGTGTCGCTCCATGCCGGAAGGGTTGAGCAGTGCAGTGGCCCACACCAGCAGCAGAGGACAACCCCTCTAAACCCTATCTGAGGGACCAAACATTGACTACTGCGACCAGGGTCCAGGGAGTTCAGCTGTTCCTGGACTTCACTCAGGTGGGAAGGAGTAAGTGGTGCTAACCTAGACCCAGAGTCGGGATAGTTTGTGTGAAGGGACCGAGAGTGTCTTGGCTTCGATTACCTTCTCATCCAAAGGGACTTGTACAAAGGGGATTTAGGCCCCTGAGCTTCAGGTCCCATCCTAAACAAGTCCCAGACCTTTGTCCTGAACTCTTTGTTTTCCAGAGGAGCATTTGGAGGCTGGAAACCCCAGGACTGGCTCCTGGAACATCCAGCTTCAATGGACCTTCAATTCCAGCAACAAACCCGGTGACATTCGGCAAATCCTCAGAAAACAGTAGTGAAAGTCCAAATTCCCATCTGTTGCCACTGGCAGCCAGATTTCCAGACAGGCTATTGCTTACTCTGTGTCATCCCTGTACAGAGGGGCGGCCAGACACAGCCTTGTTCCCACCTGTAACCTTCAGGGCAGGTTTGCAAGCTGCCAGGCTGTGCGGAGAGAGGTCAGGTCATGACATTTAGATGAATGCAAAAAGCTGAGGTATTTTTCCCTTCCTACAGCACAGGAATCGCTTGTTATCTAAATTCCTGTGCCCTCCTCCCAGATTGTCATCCTGCCAGACTAGGGGAGAGGAAAAACAACGATCCCGTGAGCAAGCCCTTGTCCACAGAGATACGTTTCACTCTTCCCATACAGCTTCACAGGCCACCATGAAGTTCGATGCAATGGCACAGCCCCAATGACACATACCAATATTCTGGATCTTTTTATACATTCCCTGTGATGTCTCAAATAAGATAACAGGGTTTTCAAAACCTACATGCACTGAAAAAAATACAATATATACACTTCATTCCTTTGACAGTTCCTCAGCTCCAACACTAAAAGGTGAGACACGAAAAGCAGGTGTACATGAACTGCAGCATTGAAAATACCATGTGGAAAGGATACATGTTAATCTCTAAATAAGGTGCCAAAGGGAGGAATAGTTTTATAACCCAAGAAAATGTTAAAGTAAGTTTAAATTTTACCACAAAGTCCACCTTGCCTATTTACTGTGCGAGGCTATATATCACCCCTATGAGAGCAATAAAGATAAATTGTGTTTTAACGCAGGTCTATGAAAATTACAATGTGGATACAACAGTCCCTTCCCCTTGAAGCATTCCATTTCTTCTTATCATTTCACATATAAACTAGAAATGGGAATATTGGCAGCAATGCAGGCTTGTAAGAGACCGAGGCTAAAAAAAGTGGAGTTCTTTTCTCGCCCATGTTACAACTGTACTGCTTGTATGTGAGCAAATTGTTTAACAGCTCCCATTCCTCCCCAGAGACAATATGTAAATAATTATAAATCTTATTAATACCTCTGTGAAAGTGCATTTTGATTATCCTAAATGAACTATGTAAGTCCTGGGGTTTATTATTAGATTCATGTATTATGTATACCGTGTAGTTATGGTCAAGAAAAGAGCAAGCCAAAATGCAATTTATGGCATGGTACTTCTCAGTCTCCATGACCAGAAATGGTGGCTGACGGTGCCTTGGTGGGTTTTGAAGACCTTCTCTCATTTGAACGAAGGGAGATGAGCCAAGTTCTTCTTCTAAAAAAAAAAAAAAAAAAAAAATCTTAAAAATCTGTGTAATATAGTATAACACATTTTTATATTTTTCCAGATTGTTTTACGTAATTCTTGTGTGGATAGAAAAGAATAGTTATCAGTTGTGCCTATTATACAAATTAAAAGGCAGTTGCCGTCTGTGCAGTCATTGAACCTGCAACGCAGTGCCATCTGGTGCACACGCAGAGAATAGGCTGCCACAGGGAAGGACGTTCGAGTTCTAAAAAATACGTTTCATTTCTACAAAGAAGGAGTTGCATTAGGCACTTCACTCCCTTTAATGAGATAAATCATCCCACAATACCCTTGTCAGTTAGACAAGTATCATTATCTCCTTTTGCAAGCAGCTATACGGAGGCAAACAGGTAATCTGAGTCACTGAGATGACAGAGGGAATCAGTGCGGAAGTCGGGATCGGATTCAGGATCCTTGATTTATAATGCTGCCCAGCAGCCACCCAGCAAGAGGGAGCGCGGGCAGGAGCGTGGGTCTCGTGGTTCGGCGTGACGGCGTGAGCTGGGAAAATTTGTTCACCCTGCCACAAACCCTAAGGACCAGGGAGTGTTCAGTGAAATTAAGAGATGGCAAATTCAGAACTGATAAGAGGGAAAGACTTTTTCACCTATTCTGCCTCTGGAACTCACTGTCAAAGGACATCCCCAACACTGAGAACTCAGTAAAATTCATTCAATTTTCAGATGGTTTTGGAGTCAGAACTTTTCAGAACAACTGTTTTAACTGATAAATTAGGAAAGGACTAATAATCCCATGCTTTCAAGTTAAAATGTTCTCTGATTTATAGAAAGCAGGATGAGTTGAGATGCTGGACGAAGCATCCTATACCTGTGGGGAACCATCACTGTCCTTTAAACCACCTAATTCTGGCTGGACTAGTAGAAGCAAGATCCTGAGATTTTGGGGGTACAGTAATTTTCTTGCTCTTACAAGAAAGGAGAGCAGCTTTCTATTCTGGCACAGATTTCCCATGTGGTCTTGGACAAGAAACTTAGGGTGTAATTAGTTGTGCTTGCTGATGTGGTGTAATGCGTTGCCACCTAAGGGGACCTCCTCCTCCTTTCCACTTCAATGCAAGGTGTCAGGAGCTCTTCTCACCTTCTGGTGAGCCATTTCATCTCACCAAACTAGAAGAAATCTGCCAGGAGTCCAGAGAGGAGAAGGAATCAGAAGTGACCTTTTCAGCAGAAATGAACTTGTATATTCAAGCTACAATTTAATGACACGGGATGAGCCAGCCCGACAGCTCATTGCCACCAAAATAGAGAAGTTCCTTCTCTTCCTCAGTCAATTCCTTGTTCTCCCTCACTGCTGTTATTAATTTGGCTCCACTTCGGGTGTCACCTTTGAGCCAGTTCAACTCACTAACCCAGCATAAAATAAACTCCACAAGAAAACGAAAAAGACTTCTGCTGGGTTAATGAATTCTAACTGGCTTATAGCAGAATCCAACTATACCAACGCTGGTGTCAAAGGAGTGGGACTTTGAACCTGGGAAAGGGAAGGAGGGAGGAAAAAGTGATGAAGGGAGTAACAGGAAGGTGGTGGGAAATCACCTCTCCTTTTGGTCAGGTATCAGCTCAGCTCAGTTGCTCATGAAACCAAGCCCAAGCTGTCATCTCACACTTAACGATCACCAGATGGCCCTGTACTATGAAAACAGGAGCATAAAAATCACTTATATAGGGTTCCTGATTCCTTCTCTTCTCTGCTTTTGACTTGTCTCATTTGCTTTCTAATTGTACTATATAAGATTTATACATATCAGAAAAGTGTTCTGGAAAATACAGTATTTTCCTCTCAATAGGATTTGTATGGGGATTAATAAAGTATTTGTGTGCAAATCACTTATAAATGAAGAACTAAGCCTTATTACCACAATGACACATAACCAAATTCAGGTCTATTCTAATAATCTGTTGATGGAGCCTACACCTCCACCCTGATCAGACAAACAGACGGCTGAGATGATGCTATGAAGTATATTGCAATAAACTGTTAAAAATCAACATAAGCGAATAAATGCTTCCTCACCCTTCACATTAGTAGAACTGAATAGCTAGTTTGTAAAAGGAAGAGACAGAGACAAGGGTATAAGAAGGTGTAAGGAAAAAAAGTCTCTATGGCAACTTTGCTATATTATGTAAGCTATCTAATATATATTCATCAACACCTCTTAACCCCAAACATAATTTATGTCTCTATTTGTACTGTACTGTGACTGCATTTGTCCTACAGTTTCACCAGGATTATTGCTTGCTCCAACAAGGGCGTGGGGTAAACTCTAAGGAGGAGTTGCCAGTGGCAAAACTCCTGCTGACTTCAGTAAAAGCAGGATGTCATCCCAGGCGCTCAGATGCCCAAGCTTCTGTAGCTTCTCTGGGGGTAAGGGAGACACACAGGTTTCTACTAGCTAAATAATTGGCCATGAACAGGGGAGAAAGGTCTTCTGGCTTTATACAAATCACACAAATTCTCAGGTCTGAAAACTGAACTTCCCCTAGTCTGGCCTAACCTTTGATACCCCTTTTAAAGGCTCTCTGTATTTTTCAGGAAGGAATGATAATGTCTATAATTATAAAATCTGGCTATAATGATAAAAAACCCCACAGCTCCAAAGTAAAGACATGGGTGTAACATTATGAGTTACCTGCTGTTGTAGCCGGTATGTCCTACATATGGGCTGCCCCATAGCAATGCGAAGTACAGCCATGGGCAAAGTCAGACATCACCACAGGTTGTGACAGCTCTCATGGTAGGCAAGAAGGATGGATTGGAGAAGACTTGCAGCTTGCGGGGTGCTTCTCTGGAGCTGGACTTTGGGGTCTGTGAAATAACAAAGAAGACTTTTTGGTGTTTTTTATCTACTTCCTCTTCCAATTTGAACCAGCATCAGCAGCTGAAGACCAAAGCTAAGAGTTTTGGGGAAAAACGTTAGGTTAGTTTTTATTATGAGTAATAATATTTACAGTACAATAAAGCCTGGAGGCCAACAAGATTGGGATCCATTGTAGTAAATGAAAACCACTTGTCTCCAAGTAATTAAATAATTAAATTATTAAATCATTTTTAGATCTTCTTAAAAAGTCCTTATTTTTATCTACACATGAAACAACCAAAACTCCTCCAGTACTGGGGTAAACAAGAGGGAAATATCTTCTGCAGACAGCTCGGTGGCTGCCCCCGGGACCTTCACCACCGTCATGCGGCTCTCTTATGGTAACCTGCTCATCCTCCCAGTCCCTTAGAAAAACACTTTCCTGGTCAAGCCAGTCACACTGATACAAAAACACGGGGTGTAGACCAGACCAGAGATAGGGAAACGTCGCTAAACAGGTGTGGCTCATTATTAGACACTTCATGTTTTCTATTTTTACCTTAATCTCTTTGCTCTTCCCTCAGGGCTTGTGTAGTCTAGAAAAGATTTATTTTAAAACTTATTAGCTCAAGCATTTGAGCTAATATATTTGAAATCCCTGGTTTCTGATCCTCACTCAAACTGTGGCTACTTTAATCTCCTCAGGGAGGGTGCAGGAGTCACTTTTGTCACTGCTACATCCTTTTAAACCTTTTAGGTCCTGATGTTTCCCTTGACTCCTTCACCTAACGTGGCCACTCTTCCATCGGTTCATATACCAGCAAATACTTTGCACTGCTTTTTCCAGGGCTTTAACAGGTGTTAATTAAAACATTTTAGCTCGCACATTTTAAAAATACACCTTTTATCCTAGGGCTCAGATATGGGAGCAAGTTCCTGCAAGGCAGCTGAGCCCCTGTAGCTGCACAGGCGCTGTCAGCCGGCTGCCCGAGACCTCCGCTTGCCTCCCTGGCCCTAATCTCGGCAATCTCTACACACGCTTCACCCACAAGCCAACTGCCAGACTATATTTTCTAAGGAAAGCAATTATTTAAACGTTCCCCAATATGTTCTCAATCCCGTTTCAATTAACAAATGTAAAACTGGCTCCAACGTTAACCGCTTAGCCCCTGTATCACTTTAAAACTGCGTAGCCACAGCTTGAAGAATTAGTTATTTGCCATTAAAAGAATAACGGCACATCTGCCACCTTGATCACTGCGTTTGTATTATTATCAACTTCTGTCTGAGTGCCAAGTAATTTAATCAAACTTGAGAGAAGAAATAACAACGTTTCAGTTGAACAATGGCGTGGCCCTTTGAAAAGGCAGAGATTTGCTCTAGGGTACACTAAAAGGAGAGAAGGTCTATAAACAAAGGGTAACACTGTGAAAAATTTATCTGTCAAATCTAGCTGTTTTTTTTTTTTCTTTTCTACTTGCAAGTAATTCTCCAACAGATTGAAACTACTATAAATGTACCACCCTTCAACAGATATGCTGTGTAACACATTGCTTGTTTAGAGATTGTTGGCAGTTCGTTCAGTTGAGTATTTACAGCTTCCTTTTTATGCTCTGTGACAGGTTCACAGCACATTACTTTGTTTCTCTGCTCCAACTGGACAGCCCAAAGGAAAATGCAGAGTTGTCTTGGATTAAGAAAAAAATTTTAAAAAATTAACAACAAGAAAGAAACAGAGGGTAAGAAAAGAAGGCAGCAAAGCTGAGGAAATGTTAAAATGTGTGAAAACTTTCCTTGTCTTTTACTGTGTCGGGAAGATCATTGTATCTGGTTTCGCTCCCACGTTGTTTAAACTATTGATGGAGGAAGAGAAGGCATAAGTCATATTTACTGACTGCCTGGAAAACTGTTCAGCCGATGTAAATTCTTTGCATGTGAGTGCATGTCCATGTGCCGTGTTGTTTGCAAAGGGTGCAGTCCCTTATCCTTGGCCCTTTTGTTTGAGCAAATGCTTAAGTGCCAAGCCTTTGGCCAGAGACATCTGGAAAGTGCTGTCTATCCTCCTTACAGCACATACAGCACACACTTCTGTAGCTAAAGTCAGTCGTTTGCCTTTTATCTGATGCTATCAGTGGACAAGCATGGCTAAAACAGAGTGGCTTCTTTTTTTTTCCCTCCGAGGCCTTCTCTGTTTCTGTAATTCTCCCTTGCCAGCCACATAATACAGAACTTGAGCTCCCGGAAAATGTTACCCCAGGTTGTAGATCTGCACAAGCAGGGGATGACAATGTATTGATAACAATGGAGAGAGCACAGGCTGCTGATCATTGAAGGGTAGGCACCAACCGACAAACATCCAGGCTAGAGTCTGTCTGCCTACAGAAGAGCTTCCTCTGGAAGAGAATGGAAACCCCAATAGCTCTGAACAACAAAAGTAATGATTGCAAGAAATTTCTGCCTTTGCAGAATGGTTTGGCTGCAAGTCACCCAGCAGCAATCGACTTTTGCATCCCTATTTTCACCCCCTGCTCCTTTGATGGCGTGGGTTATTAGGGTGGGATATGCTTTATGGGGGTAAGAACACCAAATCCCAATGTAAAAATGCTTTCAGATGATCTGAAGAGAGCAATATGAAGGTTAGAGTTTATATGACTGTTTACAAGAATGTTGTTATTACCGTGCTATAAAACAGAAAGGAATGTGACCAGACTAGTACAGAACATCAAAAGAATTGTAGAGTCATTTTAATGAGTTACTAGAAACTAAGTCAGGTTCTGCTGTTTTGAGGCTATATGGTTCAATTCTGTGCAATGGATTTAAGTCACTTAGCAACCTTTGTACAAGTTGTAGCATGTTAGGGCATGCTCCCAGCTGGTGTTTAATGCTCCCAGCATCCCCAGGTGGACAGCCTGTCCTATCCATATTTTACAATGCAGGAAAAGACAATCAGAGCCAAGACATCTACTTCTCTGCTGCCTCTGACCTTGTGTGGACAGGGACGTCTAAGTAGGAAAAGTGAAAAGTGGGGTTTATGGGTGCCTGCTCAGACCAACAGCTTTTCAAATTCATTGCATACATGGGAAAATAGTGGCACAATCAAGCCCATGTGGATTTTGTACAGATCACAGGGAATGGGAGGCTTAAGCAGGCATACTGGGAAGTTATCAAAACACCCATGATACCATATATAACCTATATTTAGCAAGAAACCTAAAGAAATTTTCAAAGTTAAAAAGAGTTAATCTAACAGTTATTTTTTCCTTAGAAAAATCTGTCATGTTTGCAGAAAGTTATTTGCCAGAATTTTCTGAATCCTTTTGTTTCTGAGGAGTAATTCTTTTTTATGATACAGAAATGTCACCTACATACCAGGCAGACAATGTACCTCAGAAGCTCCAGAGATCTTCCATTTAACCTAAAATAATCATGATGACATTTAAATCAATATGCACCATTCAGTACTGCTCTGGGTTCTTAAGCTGATCCTATAACCACATTTTCAGAGCAGTCTTGAACCAGACCCTGAGACGGGCTGTAGAGTTTTTTTAAGTACAAATCTTGATGTATATATGAATGAACTAAAGGATACCAAAATGTGATGTCAGTGAGATAATGGCACTTGGCATTAAATAGAATGTTTTGTTTCACTGAAGACAATGCTCCGTTACATTAATGACGTTTCTGTGAGTCTAAGATTGCAAAATGACTCTTTGGACATTTAAGACTGGTCTATTCTTTAATAGTTATTATGTAAGTTTTAACTTCCAGGCAGCATCCAGATTTGTATCAATCATGTGCTGTTAAATTATCAGGAGGTTGTAGTACCTGTGTGGATGTTGTAGTTGACAGGCTTCAGAAGGAGGTTACTACCTTCCCTGGGATACAGAACTTCTCAAGCCTGTGAGGGGTCTCCTCTGGAAGCTGGAGAAGGATTGGCGTGATTTGTCAAGTACATGCATGAGCTATCACAAGCTCACCCGCTGGATCTTCTATAGGGGGCATGGAAAGCTCCTACGCCAAAGGAACCTGAGAGCCTACAAACACAATCCACCAACTCCTTCCACTAGTCTGTCAGGCCCTGAAGAAAATTTGTGGCAATTCAACTTATCCAAGTTGCTCCACTGTAAGTAAAAAATCATTAAAGAAGGAAACTGGCAGTGAAAGAGGAGGTGGTTGCATTACCAGTGCAGGCTTTTGCTACCTACGTCTGTCAACATTTTAATTCCCCAGTAAAATACCAAGAGAGTCACATTCCTTCCTTTAGTCATTTTTAACAGGAAACAATGAGTGCTAGACATTTAAAAATAGGCCATATTTGTGAATGTGCTTTTTCTCCACCCCTTACTTCTTGCTGAGATAGGCCCTTACCCACCCTTCCCTTTGAAGGTGGCTGACTATGTTATTGCTCAGATAAGCACACATCTGCACTCCTGAGGTTCTCCAACAGGTCAGCAGAGAAAACACCAGTCAAGGTGTCTCTAAAACAAAATATGGAAATAAAAAACATCCCCGGTGCTACCTTAAGCCTTCTATTCTGTATTGTGTCACCAGCTAGTATCTAGTTGCTAATGTTGCAGACCTTTGTTGGGTGGGATGGGCCATGACGGGGAGCAGGGGTATCCAGAGAGATCACAGGAGTGGAGACTTGCTGGCACTGAAACATCTCGCTACAGTTCTCGTTTATAATTCTGTTAGGTCTCTTGAGATTTCAAGTTATGACCCACGTTTGGTGGAGACGATCACTGTTTTTTCATTTAAAAACATCCGAACCATTCAGAAGTCTCTAGTGAAGTGTCTGGCGTAGACTGTCCATGAACATCTCAAGGATACATAATAAATACAGCACATCAGCTCTTTAAGCAGTTTATCACATAGATACAAAGTTGTGTGTGGTGTGCTGTGGAATCCACGTGCCATGTTATTATGTTCCTGAGTTATTACAGCAAATTGAATTTGACATCGTCATAGACAAATATTTATGTTATTAATAGTCATATTTAGGACCATGGCATTTTCACAAATGCCACACAGACATTTCAAATTTCCAGTCTCCTACTTTTAAATAAGTATGTGTTTGATCAGTGCCTGCTTTGGGTGTTCTTTTCATTCACACACCAAATATAACTGAAATGAACGTTTTCCTTGCAGTCCCTTGCTTATACGCCTCTGTTCTTCATCCCAAAAAACACCTCAAACTGATACCCAGTTCTCTTTTATCATGTTTTCCAACAGTACACAATAAATAAATGGTTCTGACTGTGAAAATCTGTCCTGGGAAGCTGCTGGAAATGCAATTCTCCCTGACATTTACAGCTGCCACCACTGGGAAAAGTTCCCGCACTAATTTTGACCTTCTGAAGTCCAGAAGCAAAAATCTCACCTCTCTGTCAGCTTGATATTGTACCATCCAAGTGTAACAGTACAGTTTACTGCTCCACAGTCCTACCCCTGCCTTGTTGTATGAGAAATATCAACTGCTGGGTTTAAAAATATCATCATTTAAATAAATAAATTCTGTACATGTCAAGTATATAATTGAAAAAATATATTAAGGTTCATACATACATCCATAAAAGCAAGGATTTAAGTAGTTTTAGCAAATGTGGCATGCCTTAGTGCATATATGAGTCTATACAGGATGGTCTCGACACAAATTGTCACCTTATTCCAGATTCAAGACCCAGTATCAAGGAAAATGTTCTTAGACTTGTCAAATCTCAGGCACTGAGCATCCAGCTCACCAGGTGGGCTCCTGCCTTGAGCTCCTCCACAGCTAGGTCTGGATTTAATACTGACCTATGCTATTGTATAGTTTTTCCTGCTGCTGTTTGATGTCCTGGTTTGCGGTCCAGTACCCAAAGGTATAGGGAGCAAAGTGGTGGTGATGTTCCATGGAGAGCAGGGCAGAGGTGGCTGGAGGGCTCCGTGCTGTATTGACTGGTGGGTCTGGTGTCCCATCACACAACCTTATATAAAACTTGTCATATGATTTGAAGAAAGCCTCCGAGTCCCACCTAGGAATGAGGATAACAAACTAGGACAGAAGAAATGTTGCCAGATCAACCTGCTGGATGCAACACCAGTGGACACAAGTGGTTGAGGAAGAGGCTGTGCTGTGATAGGGATTAATGAGATGCCCCTGGACCAAGCAGGATTTTCAGAGTTGCATTGCCTTCTCTTCACTACTTTTGACCAAGGAAGGCAGGCAAACTGTGCATGGGCCTCTGGCTCAAGGCAGAGATCCACATTAAGCTCACCAAAGACACGTGTCTTCAAGCAGGATCCATGATTTCAGATCTCCAGAAATCAGCCTTGCTGTAATGTGTACAGACAGCACACCAGCAGTTATTCTGGGTGGGATGTCATGGCAGTCACAGAAGGTGCTAGCGTGAAGCTCCAGAGACAACTGAAAGTCCATAAAGTGCAAATTTCAAACCTTACAAACTCTCTGGGATGAAGATCCTAATGCCTGAGTCCTGGAGTTTACCATTAACAAGTGGACGAAATGTTTCCTGAGAAATTTGCTTTGGTATATGACTTAAATTCCTAGTGTCCTTTAGGTTGCAACATCAAATCTGAAACATTATCTAATTTGAAAGTATTACACCTGGTCTGTTCCCCAGCTAGCTGTGAGCAATATCCAACAGAGTATCTAGACAGAATCTGTTTTTTACAGCTGACAAACGTCCAGGATCCACCTCTGTGCCTGCTCAACATGCTCGTTGTGCAAGGAGCCACAATACTGACGCTTCAGGTCACACAGACTTATGCCGCATCTCGCATTTGAACACAAGTCCCAAAGAGCTAGTCTTGACCTGTTCCATGCATGAGTCTTGGGAGGGGTGGGAGAAAATGGTGCCTGGAGCCCAAAAGGAGAGAGGAGTGGGACCCTTGGGTGATGCAGGAGGCAGCTGGAATTCCAAGACCTGCTGGCCTGCGATGCACAACAAAAACCCAAACCAGCTCCAAGTCGCCGGAAGCTGCAAAGATTGGCAAGGGGCCTCTCCATCCCTGAAACCAGCTCTTCTTCTGGGTCCCTGGGGTTTGCAGTAGAGGTTCCAGGTGTATAAAGAAATCTCGGGGAAAGAGGCTTCCCCTTCTTTTTTTTTTTATTTACTACAGACATTTTGCACAGCTCTGCGTGAAACCACCTGCCCCACACAACCACAAATATTGGAGCAGCAGAGTAATTTTTCTACCACCCACATAAGATAAGGAATCAGGAGACACAAAGCCTCATTATATCCAAACAAAAAACTTACAAGCAAAAACACAAGTGTTAAGAGGAAGCTGAAAAAGTAGCTGAAGAAATTAGCTATTGTGCAATCAAATACAAATTGAATTCCAGGGTACATTTTGTTATTTAACACATCTGCTAAGTGAAATCCATGTTCAAGTTATATTTTGAAACTCATAAAATCACCATCATCATCATAATAATAATCTCAGCTAGATTTTGCCATAGCTACTTTAAAACAGCTTCACAGCCTTCAGTGTATTAGCCCCAGTTTGCAGTCAGCATAAAGAGAGCAGAACTGGCCCTTCTTTTAAGTTCCTGCATACCAGAGGATGTGAATTTGGACTGGAGCTGAGCTAGACGACAGCTTTTTTAACCCAGATAAGCATGTGCCTCATCTCAAGAGCAAGCCTGAAGACAAGTCAGCTCAACGCCATCAGCTTTCCCATTGCAGATTTCCTCCTGGTCCTGAGAGGATAGAAAGAGATTTGCAAAACGAGAGGTGGGGGTGGCTTTACCCAGTTTTCAAGTATAAATGAATTTTGTCTTTGTTTCCACAGCAGTCTGCCTTGAAAGCGAGTCTCAGGGATGGATGTCCCAGTATGAAGGTAGAGACAGCAGAGATTTTCACAACCTGCAGGGCTGCAAGCCATACTGCTTTCTTGGAGGTTTTGCAACCTTATTCTTAAAGTAGACAATAAACTAAGTACCGCACTAACAGGGGGACAGCATACAGTGCTCATACCTTGGTTGACAACTAGTATCTTCAGACTGGCATTCGCATCGAGGCCAGGTGCTATGGGACCACTTCTCCACGGCCCAGGGAAGCAGGTTTCTGGGAAAAGAGGGCTTGGCACTAGGGAAGGGTTGAGTGTGGCAGCCTTTTGACAGTTCATACTTTTCCTGTACTTGTCCTGTAACCATCAAAACCTCTGAGATTGCTCTGAAATGCTTTTTGTCTTGGGGTAGTCAGAAGGTCAAGCAACTATTTCCCTAATTGCAAAACTTTTCCAAAATATCCCAATGCCCAGAGCCTCTTTCTTGTGGAGAATAAATGTGTACCTGGATGCCTATTCATTGCCTAGACCCCAGTGTCATAGCTCAAGTATGTTGACAATCAAGTCTCTTGCTCATCAAGAATGAAACTCGATCCAACCTTCAAATCAAAAACACTTCTCTTTTTCATTTACTTTTATGCAGAATCATAGAAAACAAGCCTAGCCATGACTTTTAAAACTATCTAATGCACACACCTCACCTGCTTTCCGAGGTAAAGCTAGAATCAAATACACCTAGCTCACTCCTGACAGCAGCAGCAGTCGGTAAAGCCAGCAGTGTGCTCTGAAAAGCATGCCCCAGAGAAACACAAGTTGTTACTCTTGCCCTTTTTAATTTGTAGTTCACTCCCCCGTTGTTGTAAATTATGACCTTAAAGGGCTGAATCATACAAAATGACATCTTAAGGCACCACTTATGTTGAGCATGATCTCCGTAACAGTTTGATAAGGAAGCACCACAGTACCATTCCCAGGATTAATAATGTGCCATGCTGAAATACGGAGGCCATCAAAGAGGGACTTCAGTTCAGGAGCTCTTGCTTCTAAATAATCCTCCCCAGGGAATCCTGAAAGTCAACAGAGAGCTCTGCATCATGCTGTGGGCTTGGGCCCATGATGAAAGGTGCTCTAAAAGAGTCAACTGCAAGGTCAATGTGCTTTACACCCACATGTTGAAAAAAAAGTAAGCATCAGTGTCCAATTTAGTTGTCATCACAGAGTGGGACTCCAAGGCAAAGGAATGCTATAAGCTTGTAAGGACCACGCTTCTCTCCTTCCCTTTGATGTGAGCCAAGATAATGGAGATTCTGCCAAGGTGTGACTAATTCCTTGTTACTATATTGCATAATTTTCATATAGTTTTGAAAAAAAAGGCCTTTAAGAATTGGAGGGAAAGAGAAACTCACCCCTGACACATTCCACAGAACACAACCAGCAGTACAAAGCAGGTTTTATTAACAGACGGTGAAAGCTCAATTTAAAAAGTACTGTGGGCATTAAAGGAGATTGTTTTATGTCTTTGACATGAATACTCAGGCTAGATGAACTATCAGGAGTTTGGTTTAAGTGAGATTAATGCTTAGTACTTGGAATCCATCCAAACTGATTAAATCTGATTGAGTAAGAGAGCACAACTTTCTATATCACTTTCAAAGTGATATGATTAGGCTGTATATGTACTATCTGAAAATGTAAATATAAACAGAAGGGAAGGGAAAAATACCCTTCCCAAGTTTTAAATGCAAAAAAATAATAATGAACCAACTGTATAAAACACTTAAAATTTAGTTGACTATTAGAAGAGTCAGATAAGAAGAAGGGTATTAATGACATATAGAATGTGTTGCAGGAATAACAAGCCTGTATTCTGCCCTGCTGAGCGACTCATTCATCTCCTTTGAAGTCAGTTGAAGGGTATAAGTTTGGGTGAGGAGAACTTGACTCCAGATCATTTCATCAAGGAAGGTCAAGAAAACACCGCACTTTCAGGCCGTTCATAGGCATGGCACAGATTTGCAGCCAGTAGTCTTAACTAGGAACAGTTTGTAATTATTTAAAAGTACTTTTTTGCCATAAAAAACTTACTAATTTTATGTATATTTATACACATATTCAACAGTTTTGCCATGCATACCTTTACATACCACCCAGAGAGAGACTCAGCTGCAAATTCAGGTACCTGTATGTTGGTGCCTACCTGTAAACTTTGGTTCTCAGCTTAGTCAATGGAGATCTGATCAGTGCAGTCAACAAAGCCTACAGACCCCCCATCAGCCACGCACTTCTAGGTGCTAGTTGGTCAGCCAAATTCACATGTTAACACCTCCATCTAATTGCCTCCGTGTATAACTTGGACAATCTCTTGGCCCTCCTTTTTCATGCTGTAGGTAAGGGGGCTTGGAAACATTACAGGAAAATATGTCTTTGAACGTGGCATTGAGAAAGAGCACTGCTGAA
The DNA here is from genome assembly GCF_028500815.1 of Rissa tridactyla. Taxonomy (NCBI): domain Eukaryota; kingdom Metazoa; phylum Chordata; class Aves; order Charadriiformes; family Laridae; genus Rissa; species Rissa tridactyla. The sequence goes on along the minus strand of NC_071467.1, from coordinate 158,280,768 downwards.
ATGTTGAATCCACTTCTACAGTCCGCACCGAGACAATTGGAGAAGGTTCAGAGCAGGCCTATAAAAATAATTAAAGGATCAGAAATCTGACTTACAAAAAAAGACTTAGGAAGCCCAAAGGGTTTCACTTGGCAAAGCAAAAGTTAAGAGATGAATCAGGGTCTATAAACCTATAGCCTTTAGGAGGAGAAGACTGTTTCAGGAGACAATAGCATAACATGAACATGTGCCAATGTCTAATATAAAAAGCAAAGTAATTCCAAGTCTGGCCTTACTATCTAGGTCTTAAGTTTACGAAGTTGGCAAGAAGCAGTTCTGAAGTTAGCACAGAGAGAAGCTCTACCCTAGTGACCATGTCTAGAAGCAACCTATGTGACCGAGTAGCAGCCTGGTGGTCAGAATCTCCGTGGCTGCTTAGACAAGAGGGACTTCTGCCTTCCTCCTGAGATGTTGCATCTGCCCCCAAACTGGTGTCTGCACACCGCTAAGACACAAGGGGCAAATGGTAAAGCCAGACAATGCCTCTAGCATCATCACCAGCAGAGTTAACACACTGTCCTTTTTTGCACTTAGATCTTCACTGATTTCCATTTTACTCCCTGTTGAAAAAAATGTTCTCCCTTTTAAGCATATGTGTGGGCACCATGCACAGTCCTGCCCTTACCGCTAGAATGAACAGAAAGTCACAACTGGCTTACTGAAGTTTTACAAACTACCACCAATCAGCTGAGACATGACAACTGTATAAGCTATATGTATGTTATATATGTATATATATACATATATATGTTTTTAACCATAAAAATGTTGTCTTAGAAGTTCTAAATAACACATATTCTTTTAAACTACCACCATGAAACCAAACACACATGGTAACTTATTCTCCCAGTTTACTTCACGTTTGGTGTGGATGAAGAACAAGAACACATTAAGCTGCAGTAACTTGCCTGTCCGACCATGTTTTACAAAAGCTTTTCTGGGCCTTGATGTGAAGGAATTGCCTGTGAAGATATGGGAGAAAGTTTGGGATGGGCATGTCACCCACATTATACTATGCAAGGCATCCAAAACTTTTGGGAATTGCCAGAGGAAACTTTATCTCAAACCTCATCTAAGAAAATAAGTAAATTCCCCCATGCAACATATACAAATGGGTGAGGAAGGAGGAAAAAAATAATGAGAAAAATACCATTTTACCCAGCTTTTAATTTCAGTTACGACTTTGCAAATTTTGCTGAAATCGTTTTCACTAAAGCCACTACTTGTCCCCTCTCCCAAAGGAGAACAATTACCTTAATAGGGCCAGTCTTGCTACCAGGACTTGCTGGGGTGGGGGGAACTGTTTCACAGCAGATGCAGCCAAGGTATTGGGATCTCAGCCAGAAACCCAGGAATGGCCTCTTTTTAGAAGCAACAGCTTTCATTTTGAGCACTGATGGGCAGCACTCCTTAAAGCTGTTCACCAACAGTCAAGGTCAGGGCATTACTTTCCACTGGGCCTTTGGTCAATTTAACCCTACTTTAAAAAAAGACTGGAAGAAACACACAAAAAAAAGGTGTTTGTGAACTGTTTGGGTTTTGATACGACTTTTCCATGGAACAGCTTTGAATTCCTAAATGCTGGTAGCCACAACTGAGAAGACAGAATAGCAGTCAAAGTGCAGGCTCAAGTGGTCAGAAGCTGATGTGTCTCACAGCTCTACAGTTTACCAAACGCTTGTTATCCAGTAGGTACAGCACAAATGAAACAAACAGTGAAACAGATATCCAGGTCGGGTACAGAGGCATACCTGGACATCTCAGCTAAGTTAGATAGCTGTTGAGGATTAAAGGCAATATAACGAATCAGAAGTTTCACGCAAGTCGAAGAGGTCTCCGTTTGACGGCGTAGTTTAATAGGCAAGAGGCAGTTGAGGAATGCAGTATAGTCCCATGGTTTCTTAACGAAAAAAAAGAATAACAAATGCTGAAAAACTCTGGCAAACAACAAAGCTTACATTTTATACACGCTCATCAATTTAACCCTAAAACCTTAAAAGCCTCAGGGTGATCCCAACGCCTTTAATACCAAAGGCCCTAACTATGCCACAGATCAAGCACCAAGCCCAAGCCTGCTTTGTCTAGAAAGATGAAAGCGCACTCAAACAGGTGAAGGCTTCTTTGGAATCATCACCTGCAATTAAGCAAAGGAAAACTAAGAGGAGAAGAGGTAAGCTGAACTTGCTTTAAAAAGACACCACGGGAGCAGGTGGATGCTTGCTAAGGATAGCTGTGGTGTCTGCTGTCATTCTTTCACCAAATGATGTGCATTCATTGGGATTTCCTGCACGTTAACAACAGATCACTTGGTGGGAAAGTTGGGTGGGTGCTGCAAAAGCAAAAAGAAATCCCTTTTTTTTTTGTCTCTTGTATATCATTCTGGGAAGAATACTGTTGCCAAGCTGCTATGGAGAGAAATATCAGGGCTCTGTCTGAGTAAAGCAGCACCACAGGAGGTTTCATCTGGGGATATGGATAATAATTTACCATTTTTCATTGCCTTAAAACCAGTAATTTGTAAATAACTAAAGATTTAGTTTAAAATGGGGTCTGTAAAAGCTTAATGTTTTCCTTCAAAGCTCAGCTCCCAGAGTCATACTATTTCAATTATTATTTTTGGAAGAGAGGAAGCTTTTAGTCATTGCTGCCAAGAAGAAAATCTTGCAAATGTAAGTAAAGGAATAAACACCAGAATGCAAATTTAAACAAGACAGTAGGATTTTTACTACTGTTGTATAAATATTCCAAGCCACAATAAAATAACAATTAAATGTAAGAAGGGGGAAAGGAAAGAGAGGGACTTACACTAATTTTCAGATCTTTGTGGCTGTAACCATCTTTGTTTTCTGCATTTGGAAAGCACTTTACAGTCCCTGAGGACAGATACTGGGTAAGCTGATAACACAATTAATACTATTAATAATAATATTAATTAGGTTAATAATGATTATAGTAAAATCCATGATAGCATTCTCGGTGTTGTTAATCATTTTAAAGCTTTGTGGAATTATACTATCCATATGACTTTATTAATTCCATATATATATTTAGAGTCTACCTAAAATTCAAGGAATCACTAGCTCCTCTTGTAGAAGTGCCAAGCACTGCCACTACCATCAATATCTTCCTCCTGTCACACACCTACCCCAAAATCCATAAAATTAAGATGTAAGACTGAACGGTGAGAAAATTCCTCTCTTTCAACTCAGCATCTGCAAAAACTTTCTTATCCACCACCAATAAAATCCTCCTTCTTCACTCATTTTGCCTCCTAATCCATGCCCACGGGGAGCTTGGGAAAAGCGCAAATCTGAGCAGCATCTCATGAACTTCACCATCTCCTCCCTTCCTGACCAGGAGAAAGGCTAACTACAGGTAAGGTCCCCCTGCTGAACACCAGCCAGCCCACCTGGGCTAATTAACTGGGTTGCTATGATTATTCAGGCAGCCCATGATTATTCACAGCCCAGGACTTCTGCTCCCAGCCAGGCACTGGTAGCGCAGCCTGAGCAGAAATAAATCCCATAGCTGGGATTCAGCCTGAACAGAAAATGCTCCAGAAAATGATGATCAGCAGAAACGAGCGAGTCGTGGTACCAATTGGCCTAAAACTTTTATGTGCAGCTTTTTCTTCCCCACCTGGGTTTGAGGCAGGCAGAAAGGGAAAAAAGGAAGAGATATGTTTAAATTACTGGCCATAACGAATGAGCCTGATATGCACAGCGACAGCACAAAACGGACAATCTGAATAAAACTTTCAGATGGATATTATATAAAAAGAAAATCAATATGGTCAAAATACATAAATAGAGAATTAATGGAGAGGGCTTTTATGGAGTCCACAGCTGCAAACTCACGGAACTGGGCAAAATATGAGAGCGCTTTATATTCTCTTTTTCTCCTTTGTATTTTTCAGGTCACCATGGCTTACAAAAATCAAGTTGTATTTCTTCTGCTTTGCTTCCTGTAAAATCAATAACAACAATCAATTAAAACTTGTTTTGTGCCAGCAGGCTATTGTTTGTGGTAATAATGCACAGAGCTGAAAGAAGATTGCTTTATTTCCTTGACCTCCTCAGCACCCAGATAAATACTGTGTCTGTTACATCCACAACTTGAAACCACAACCCTGTCCCTGGGTTGGTTTTTAAATTATACAAAAGAAGATTAGGCACTCTCCCACACTGCAAACAGTTTGAAGTATCTGCTTTCAGTATCACCGTAACTGGCTGGGAGATAACATCTAATTTATGCCTAATTCAGCAAAAATTCCCAGTATCAGGCTCAGCCCAAGTTTTATTTTGATTTGAATCGTCTGTGATCCCCCTGACTATGGTCAGTTTTCATCGAATGGAAGATGTGAACAGTCAAAGGAAAGACCTGCCAATGAGAAACCTGTCACAATTCATATCAAAGCAAGCTGCGTTCGTCTCACAGCATCCAGGATCTCTGCTATATAGTCCTGGTACTACATACTGGCTATTCAGACATATACACGCACAAACACAAACAGATGTATATCGACATTTACAGATATAGATGTACACATATATAGATGTATGGAGAGAGACAGAGAGACAGAGGCAGAGAGAGATCTAGCAGTGAAATTCTCTCACGTCTCAAGTCAGTACAAAACTTAGTCCTGAACTTTTTCATTCATTTCTTTTACCAAAAGCCCTGATAATCCCAAAGTGTCAGGCACTGTACAAATGCTGGAGCAGCCCCTTCCTCAACAGCTGGTATTTTAAATATATATGGAAAGCAGGCAACAAAGGGCAGGAAGAGCAGAGAAAAGAGGCTGAGGTTAACAGCAAGATCGACTATGGGCCATGTATGCGCACAGCTTGTCCGGGGGTGGGGTTGCATTAGATCTGAAAACAAAGTTAGGAGGGTTTGTCAACTGGAGATGGGCAAGTTATGCAACTATTTGAACATGAGCATGCCTGCCTGCTCAGAAAGGAGATTAGGGACTTGAATACGCTTTTATACCTGCTAAATAATTAGTATCAAATAACCAAGTCCACTCTGCACTTTTCCTCTAAATAGCAAAATGTGAATGAATTGTTTGTTAATTTAGACACGAAGGCTGGGATTTTTAAAGGGCCTTGACAGCGTTAGACATGCAGCACCCAAAAACTTTCCTTGAAATCTGGCTACATGCTACAAATGTGAATCCTCGTAGGCTTGCCCTCCTTTCATACACTCACCAAATATGCCCAGGGACACTATTCTCCCCTGTCCCCCCTACTGGTCCTCACAGCCTGGTGACAAGCATGTGGCCCAGCCCTTGCCAGCCCCGCAGCTTGTGGGGGTGATGGACTCTGGGCATAGGACAGACGTTAATGCTATTCCTTGTACAATGCCTTGCTATTTGACCCTTCCCTTTGTCTTTTTTGTCATTCACATATTTTTTCATCTGATAATATTAGGGTAAAAGAACAACCCCTGTGTTCTACCAAGGTCTGATTTCCAAAGGGTTAAACCTAGGACTGGAAAATCAGAAGCAGAGTTGAAAGACACGCACCATCAAAATGCCTTGTCCATATCTTTTTGACACTTTTAGCTCCATTAACAGCTATCACTCCCAGTTCAGCTGGCACACCATCCCTAAGCTATTTAGTACTGGGGGCAGATCCTAGTACACATCACCCTGTCCAAACGCAGCCATGATCCAAAACAATCTCATCACCCTGTACCTGCATCACTCCCTCCCTCCTCCCACCACTTACACGGGGTTACGATTCAGCGCAAGTGAACTTCTAGGCACTGATCTCCATCTCTTTTTCATCTTACAAATTTATCAGCAAATGCTCTTTGTTTGACATCCTGTGCACAGCAAAGCTCTTCTGATCAGAGATTCACTCTCTTTGCTTCCCCACTTCAGGACGCCTGTGCTGGGAAGGCACCTGAAGCAGATCCGAGGAGAAAGACCAGTCCTTTCTGGCATCTGACTCTATTTCTCTACTTATTCACTGCACATTGTGCAATGCCTTTAGTTTAATAAACTTTGTGAACATCCCAAGAAAAAAATGAATAATCAACACCTCCATAACACCACTGTATTCAGCTGGCCTCCAGCAGTGGCTGGGAATTCGCTGAGATCCATAGATGTAACGAACCACAGAGCAGAGAACGGACTGTTTATCACCATTTCCAGACACACTCTTAAACAGCCTGATTTTATTATACTTCCAGTGCTCATATGGCGAATCAAAGTGCTTTCAAAGAACCAAGAGTTACCCAATTAACCAGAATGAGACAGCAGGAAAAAACACAGTAGATAGGAAAACAGCCTTGCTCCCCACTCCAGATCTATTAAAAAAGCCTGGGTGAGCACTTCTATTTTCCCCGGCTACTTTTAACCTCCAAACTGAGGAAACTAAGGCTGGTATAGATTCTTGGAGCCAAAGCCGTCCTTCTTTGATAACTCCTTGACACTATATTCAGGCATCACCCCTGCCTCCCTGCGTGGCTATTTTATATAGTTGCTGAATCTTCCAGGGTCTAGGGAGTGAGCCAGGGGGTGAGCCTCCCAGGAGCAGAGCAGAGCAGAGGCAGGGATAACCAGGAAGGAAAGCTCATGAAGCTCAGAAGCGGCAGACATCAGCAGAAAGCAGTGGGCAACAACTCGGGTGGCTCCTGGACAGCGTTCCCTAGAACTGCAATTTATCCAGCTAAAATCGGGAGTGCACAGGCCAGGCTGAATCCCACCTCTAGGGAGTGCTTTTTACAAAGACAAAAAAATACGCATTTTTCCCTGTCTTTTCAGGTATCACAGATCTTGAAGAACTGGGAAAAAAAATTTCAGTACTCAACATAATCATCCTTAAAATACTCTTGACTCGTTCATCTACCCTTTCTATCTCCCTAATACCTCCTTTTCTTTCAATTTGCTTTCAGTTTGTGAAGTTCTGATGGAAATACTTTCTGCATGGATGAATAACAAATATCCTTGTCCCCACTTCACTCATATGTTCTCCTGGCAGAAGTCCTAGGCCTGGGAATATTAAGCTGTCAAGCAGGTAACAGTACTTGACTTAGGACTCAGGGTCCTTGCAAGAACTTGTGCTGGTTGTATTTGAAACATTAACAGAAAAATCAGTGTGACAAAACTTCCTGTAACTGAAACCCTGTATCACTCCCAAAAATCACCAAAGCCAGGGACAAGTCAGTGAGATTAGACAACGAGGGATTTTTTTCCAATGTTTATCCTTTCTTCCTTTCCGTGTCTTCACTGGAATATGCTAACACCTTGCAAAAATCTTTGTTTGCTCACATTTTCTAATCTGTTAAATAGTCTGGGCACATCTTAAGCTTTGGTTGTGTCTTAAGTTCATTGTATAACTCCTGAATTTTATTAATGATAATCATATTTCTAAATCATCCCTATTATATTTTTATGAGGAAAGCTTTTCTGCTCAGCTCCATAATTGCACTGTGTTTCTCTTACCTGCTCTTCAGTCTATTTAAATTATGCTATAAATATTTTGAATCAGACTTTCACTTGCTACAATTGCATTTCTGAGAACTTGAGTGTGTTTATGTTTGTCAATATTAATTCCATAAAAGCTTGCAAACAAATGTCTGTTCCTTGGAGTGAAAAATAAAGACCAACAATCTCCCAGAGCTTCTGCAATTACGGCTCACCAGTCTCTTTCCATCTGATCACAAAATAGGCATCAGGTTCTCCCTATATAATGCTGTGTTTGATACACCATCTTTTCACCATGAAAAATATTATGGATATTGCCCAGCAAAGTTACCAAAATAGTACATGATTTTGGGTGCACAAGCTCAGACTCCTGAAAACAGTGGGATACACAGACTCCAACATGGATACCATTCACCTGGTATTTTAGAGCATTTGTTGATATCATTTCTCACCACTTTTATAGATCCATTTGTTTCCCTTACAGAATTTTAAGTTTTAAGCCCAAAATATGAAGCATCTTTCCCTTTTCTGCCATTTTTGAAAGCTTTTTCCTTCACATCTTTTTCAACTCATAAAAATTTGTGTTGTTGACGTTTGGATTTTTCTTCTTCTTTTCCTATACTTCGGTGTATTACGGAAACAATGTTTATCCAGTTCCTCATGGCCACTAAAGATGCTGGAAAATTTCAATCTTATCTGAAAGAGGAGCAGAGATTCTAAAAAGTAAAGTTCATAAATGCCTTCATGAAAGTGGGCAATCACCCTGAGGACAGGTACTTGAATGAATCTTTTGCTCCCACTGCGAGAAAAGATATGGCACAATTACATTAGTTTTGCATGTATGAGCTGAGAGATGGGACTGTTCATTGTACAAGATAAAAAATTCAAATAAATTAGACCTTATAAATTCTGCTGTTGGTGGACCTACTTCCTTCTCATCACTGGCTCCTCATTAGCCGAATCATATGTGATTGGCAAAATCTTTTCTGAAACATTGTCCACTTGTATTCCCCAAACATACCCAGACAACGAGAACTGGGTCCACCGCAGAGGTTTTACACATCTACCGCCTTGTTGCTGTACAGCAGGATTTATAACCTTACTGAGAGAAGCAGTATTTCCAAGTCGTCAAAGACATGATGCATTTATAAATTATAAAGCTCAAAAATGATAAATGTGTGCATCTGCACAAAACCACAATTTATTCTAAATCTTGAAGAAATACCCAGCCCACACTTGTCATGCTCACAGACTGACTGTGGCATTAAACATGCTGACACTTATAGTAAAGTCTTAAACTCTGAATTTAAGAAAAACTTTAAGAAGTCTTGACTTTCCTACTATGAGTTCCCCTTTAGGAAAGAGCTCATTTGTTATTTACGCATGTCACAGGCTGCTCCCATATGTAAGTATATGAAAGGCTGTATTAGCTCTAGCTTTCTCCATGGATTTAGCATATGTGACTGTTCAAATGTGGCATATTTGTATAGTACATTTGCTTATGAATTGCCTGCGCAGTAAATAAGTGACACATTCCAGTGGAGCCCTGGAGCCCTGGACATTGATCCTGGGTCAGAATTACTAATCCTCTGCTGCAGAAGAAAGATCAGCATCCTCTGAAGTAAAAGCATTAAAGAAAGGATGCAGCATGGCAGGACCAGTAGCTGGGCTCCACACTCACTTTCGGCCCTACGATTACTATGTCACACTTCCAACACAGGTATGGTGTCCCAAAAAGTCCTATGTTTAGGTTTTGTGAGAGGAAATGGACTCACACCTCTAAGTTTAATATTGTTTATATATGTTTCCTTATTATAACATTTATATTTGTGTGGGTGGTTCTTTTTTTCTTAACTTCCATTATTTTGACTTACCACCTTTGTAATTTCTTTTATTTGTTACCTTGTTATTCCTGTTTCATCATTTTTTTCTTACATCTCACTGTTTTTCCTCCTTGGAAAATGTTTGTAATTTCCAAACACACACAAATACACACACATTTAGGGCAGTGCAAAGCAATGGCAGACTTTTCCTTGATTACTTGCCTGAATGGTGTCAGCAAAGAAAAAACAGATGTCGGAGGCACAGCTCTTAAAGGCTAAACAGGCCAAATTAAAGGAAAATGAAAAGATGTTGAGGCAAATTCACTCATTCTTCAAACAAACTCATATTCCCTATCTAGGTTTTTAAAAAAAATGCCATTCCTCCAACAGAAATATTCAGGAGTGTTTACGGTCTGCCAGATGATTGGAGTGTAATAAATGTAATTTTGCAAGCTTGTAAAATATCTTGACATTGCCTTAAAGAAACCACAATAAACTATCTGGTTGGATTGCTTTATTTCCATTTCTATACCTTATTAAACCAGTATGCAGAAGATGTAGCAGCAAAATAAGGGAAGTCCGCCCATTGCAACACTAGAAATAACTGAAAAAAGCTTCAAAATAAATTCTGTTGTAGGCGACAGTCCATTAAAACCCAGTGTATACCTCTTTAAGCTTCGCTACAAGCCAGATCCTTATCTCAGCTGCAGGCAGAGTGCCCATTTACTTCAATAGGAGCCGCACATGCATATTCTGAAGCAGAATTTGGTCTGGTGTGTTCATTAAGGGCTTCTGAACTTAAGATGTTTCTTTGACGTTCCAGAAAAGACCTGTAGTACAGATAAGCTTCTGTTGATTCTCCGTGAAGCTACCTCTATTGCTGTTTCGGGGCAAGTCCCAACACTGAGCCTGCTAGTGTTCCCCTCAAGCACGACATGCACCTACAGAATAATGAAGACATTGAACTTTTTGATTGACAGAGCCTTATAGAAATGATGCACAGAAAAGAAAAATTATTGCAACATCGTGGCAAACCCCATCTTGGATTGAAATTCCCTTTTCATCTGCAGGCTGAGGAGCATGCCAGGATTATAAATGATTTATAAATGGCTATTGCAGGTACACGAACATGCACAATGTTCTAGGAAGTTAAGTGCTACAACTTCAGACTCAAGAGCCCCAGCAGTGCGTGCTCCTGGCAGCTCCCCAGATGTTCAGAGTCAGTGGCTGGAACTGTGGCAAGAGCTGCCTGTGCCCCTTGCCCACCTCCACCCACCCACCCAAGGACAGGCTCCGTCATCGGGCGGATCGCAGACCTGACTGTCAGGTCCCCTCCAGCTTTGGGCCAACCCACAGCCTTGTTGTGGCTCACAGAAGAATTTGGCCTCAGGATCCCCATCAGTCACCTCTCCTCTTCTCCTCCCAAGCCAGCTTTGGATGACGCTCTCATGATGAGAAGGGTTTCATCCCTAAGAGAGCATTGCCATGGAAACTGAAATATTGTCAAGGTTCGTGAACAAATAAAAGGATCGAGTAATTTTCCATGTTTGTCAACTTTGGCACAATTTCCACTATTCCGATCAGTGCCACTCTTATTCTCTGAAAAGAAATGGGTTTTTTTTCTAAGCAGAGGTACTAAATTTGTTCTTGTGCCCTAATTTATAAAGGCTTTATAAAGTCTTCGCATTGTCTGTCTTCTGGCTTTATCTGGGTTATCGCATCGCCTCTTTCTTCCTCCTCCCACCCCATTATCCTGGCTAAGGGAGTTTTTTTATACTTGGGATTTCTGCACAGATTATGAATCTCGGACACTGGCACTGGCACAGTCCAAGCTGTCCACGGGGCTCCTCTGCCAGGGACAGACTGCAGTGGCTATAGACAAGCGAGTGCCACTGTTTCACACGTTGGCACATCAGCTTCAGCTGAAACCAATGGCACGCAACACCTGACCCGTAGAAGCAGCTGCTGAGAAGTTGGTACACGGGCACCTTTCCCAGCCTTCATCCAAGAAGGGTGATGTCCACAAGAGGAAAAAGGTGGGCAGAAGGAACTGGTGACTTCCTAGTTTTGGAGCATTTCTAGGAGCTTTGTGATGTAAATCACCTGTCTTTAGGGGGGAGAGCTGATGGCCTGTGTTTCTCCTCCCGACCCTCTGTTAGTCCGTCAGGAAGGAGCAGAGCCAGTGGATGGAGGGTGCTACTTGCTCTTGCAGTCTAGGCCAGCAGAGAGTCTAACGCATCACCTCCAACCAGCACCAGATCAGAAACCACACATTTAAAAGGGAGAACACACACAATATTCCTAGTACTTGGAAGCAGAACAAGCAGATCGCATCTCCCTATTCATCCTCCTCTGCTCATCATCTTTGAAGATGCTGCAAATGACCCTGCTCAGGCAGCAGGAGAGCCCACTCCAGTCCTTGTGGGTGAACCAGCATGGCCCTGTAGGTTAAAACAACAAAAGTGCATTCTAGCTACGGTGAGCCCGATCTCGGCGCGATTATGCATCTATCTAGGAATTTGTTTCATGCCCGTGCCAGAGATTCAACCTCTGCAGAAAGCAAAACTGCAGCAGCAGAATTTTTCCGATGCTAGGTGCTGAATGACACAATAAAATAAAAATGATCTTTCATTTCCCTTAGCACCTTCTCTTGGAGGGCCTGACACGAGAAGAATACGCTGTATTATACCTCTGCGGTTTGTAATTCCGGAGATCAGCCTTTACACACGTGGGGAAAAGGAGCTAAACAGTGCTCAAAGGATTTCACTAAGACTAAACAAAAAGTTTACAATGGAGGCAGGAGGGAGACATGGCACTGCAGACTCCTCTTCTGTCTTTTAATCCCAATACTGCTTTTATGGTACAGTCCTGCTCTCCACGGATCCTGCTGCTCCTTCACCAGAGAAAGGAAACAGCTATTTACATTTTTACACCATATCCCAGGCAGAGGCAACGAAAACAGACATCAGACTAACGTTTTAGCTGCAGTTTGACAACGAATTCATTAAAACAGAACGGACCCGCAGATTTAGATTATAAACAAAGCAATTAACAACGACCAAAATTTGCAACCTATTAAAACTATTTTGGGAGCCAGGCCCTCAGCGGTATCTCAGAAGGTCACCTCAGAAGGGCATACCAGCTGCTATCAGCCCAGCCTGTGGCTCCTTGGCTCTGGTCAGTGTCAAATCCATCCCCCAGTGTGCACCCCAAAGCAGCCCTTGAGTCACTCCATGTATTTCCAGTTCCAAATTAATTAATTCGGCAGCTGGCTGACACCACACCCTCCTTCCCCGGCCACACTCATTATGCCGGGCCCAGGGGGAGAGCGGGCGTGCAGATGCTGTTGCACTCTTTTATTTCTGGCGTACGCCTGGAGTGCTGCGCCGGCTGACTCCTGTGCAGGATTGCTGCCGTCCTGAGGCAGAGGCTATTTCAGCCTGCCCTGGGAAAGGTCAGAAGAAGCCCTGACACATGCAGACCTGGCAATCAATCACCTCTGTCCCAACCTCCAAAACCAAAGCACGGGGGAATTCACCCATTTTCTGCGGTCCCGTTGCCTCTCTGCAGCTCACTCTCGGGCTTTGCAGGCTGCTGCAGTACCCCACGCACTCGCTGGAGCGGGCTGGAGGAGAAGCACCTGGCAAGTGACTCTAAAAAGTTGCGTTCACCCAGGTGCACCCAACCTGGAAGGTTCTCGGCAGGCAGAGATAGCAATCGCAGCCAGGGCTGGGCTTTCACCCCAAATTGTTTAAGTGTTTTAAAACCAGGACTTGAAATAGCAAAGCCTGGACTCAGGCTCCAGCCAGTCCTTACCCATCACCTGCGGTTTTAAGAAATGCCAGCTCTGTTGCTGGGAGTGACAGGCACACTGCTTATTGTACATGTTCTTTCAGCATCCAGCAACAATGCGGCTTATTGTCTTTCTCCTCTTATTTTTTCACTTTTCTTTTTTTTTTCCTACAACCATTTGTCAAAATCTCACTGCTCTGTAAGAGCTTTGGATACCCTGGCATAGATTCAGTTACCACTTCAAGGATAACTTACAGGTTTTGGTTGTTACAAAGCTCTGCTATATACTCCTAAATGCATATAATATACTCAAAAATATATTTTCTTATGTATTTTTTGCTCCACCTCAAGGATTCTTTTGAAAACTTTAACTTGCCAGTGACTTTTATTTCAATGTATTTTCAAAGGATGCCAGTAATTCTCTGAGGCTGGAAATAATGCTGGAATGGCAGCGCGCTCCTTCCTCAAAGGAGAGGCAAGTAAGACAGCTCATAATAAATTGTGTAGTGTAATAGTTAGATAATAGAGATACTACAGTACATGCTTTTGTTTTAAGAAGTTTTGAATTTCTAGATAGCTATGTAATGCCCAAAAGTTCCTTATGTTTTAATCACAATACAGAACAGTCTGTCTATTTACCTTAATTATTCATGTTGAGGTTTTCAAGGTTCTTTGTCTTTGTGTTCCCATCCTATGAACTCATCAAGCATCAAAGTTTGGAGGGTTTTTTTTAGCTCGAGTTCTGAATATATTACAGTTGGCATCCCACCATAAAACACTTTGGCAGCCAAACAAATAGCTTTACATGAAACCCAGCATAATCGTGGGTTATTGAAATATGCTTCCTGTACGTGCCTGGAATTCCCCTAATTAGCAGAGTATTTTCTAATCTGCCCAAAATGTATCATGCCAAAACCACGATGCATTGTTCCTCTTGTCCAGCCAGGGCAGTGAACCATTTTTGCTCCATCAGTTTTGGAGAGCCACCTGTAACATGAAGGGAAATCAAGCACTCAATCTCTGAATGCATGATTCTTGTCCCATTGACAAAAATAATGATAATAGAGATTACTCGGCCAAAAGTCTTTCATAGGGTAACCCAAAGCAATTACATTTGATAAAACACTATGTATAGCCACTCTTGGGTTTTTATGACACTGCTTTGCCAGCCAACACTACAACTCCCAGCATGCCACTTTGCAGCTCACACCAGCAGAAGTTTTCTATTTTAATTTTTTTAAATTAATTGTATTTTGGGAGATGTAGTTCTGACCAGCTACACACTTCCTATCTACTTTAAGAGAAAAAAACATTTGTGAGACACATTAGACCCTAAACGTAGGACAGTTTACCAATGCAGCCCTCCGCTGGCAAATGTGCAAGAAATTCCTTTGCGAAAACAGGTGGTTTTAAAAAAAAAAATAGGATTTTCCTTTCCAGTTATCACTGAAAATGTCTACCCTGGACACACCTCCATTATTGATACTGGAGAAGACTTCAACTGTATAATGATTATTCTGTACATCTTTATCGACTGTGGACCTAAATTCCCAGGCAGAAGTAGCTCCAGCTTAAAAGCTTTCTGTGGTTTTCAACACAGAAACTGAAAAAAAAATTAAAAAATACCACGTGCCCTTGGTGACCAATCATGCACAATAAACACCAGATACTGATAAACTCTGATTTCAAGGTAAGTGCAGTCCATAAGCTAGAATGTATCCAAATAAATCTTTCCATATAATGCACAAATGTTGAAGGTCAAAAACTATACGCAGATAACTCACAAACAGCAAAAGAGACTGAACCGTACAATAAGGTGTTCATTACAAATAAACCACCTCCTTTATTGATTAGATACAGAACTTGTAATAAAACACTTCAGAAGTCTTCAAAAGAAGAGAAGCAGAAGAGAAAAAAATCCCTTTTCTTCTACTGTGGTGAATGCTACCAAAGTTTGAGAATATAATACATTGTGCAAAACCAGATCCACCTTCCTACATTAATTTCCAGATTTTGAAAATGTGGACTAGTTTTTGAACATGTTGACCTAGAGTATTAGCTTAGATAATGCATAATCCATCTGATTTTAGCACTGATCTATGGCCTCAATTATGGAGTTCTACATCAATCTAGAAATTAATATTTCAGTCTAAACACCCTTTCACATTCTCCACAATATAACTTGTCACTGTTAATCTCCAGCCTTGATGTTAAACATCTCCGTGCTATCAAACTGTAAGTACAACATGGATTATATTTTCTGTGCTGCTGGAAATGATTGAAGACTGAATTGATCGAAAATCTTGATTTATCTTGTCTACAATTTTCAGTAGTGTGCAGTGATTTATATACCAGAGAAGGTTCTTTGATTAGCTTGCCATAGTCTAGAAAGGCTAAACATTATGGGCATTAAAATTTCAACACAAATGTTATCTCTGCAGTAAGCACAATAGTGACATCTTGTGCCTATCAATACGTGCATTAACTGAAGTTCTGACACTTCTCAGTAGAGATTTACCTCCAGAGCTTTGAGGTTGGAGCAATCAATATATAACCTACTTTGATGCAATCCACACACTAAACTACGGTAAATAACATTAGGGCTTGCTTTAAGCTGACAACAGCCAGGAAATGCAGAGTTAAAGGCAAAACCCCTACCTTTAACCAAGCCTTACGTAAGTTCAGATTCTGTAAGCAATGTGTGACTTTGTGCCACAGCAACCAGCAAGAGCACAATTTCAGTGCCCCAGTTTGCTAGGCTTTAGCTATGTTACATACCTGGTCTGACTGGTTTAAACCAACTTTAACAGACTCTTCTATAATGCATAAAGGGAAGAGATCCGTAATGTCCTCTTGAACAGAAGACACCTGCTGCAGGAAGGACTCCAGCTCTGCGTTTGCCTCCTTCCTTGACAGAAGACTCTGCAGAGCAGCAGCTGGGACCCCTCACCTTCCTTCTGCTGCGGGTTTCTGAACAGCCCAGCCCAGGAAGGACTCTGGATACTTGTCCTTACAGCCACCAAAGAAGGACTGAGATTCAGTCATTTAAGCATCCTGACAAATACAAATGCACCCAGTGAAATAATCACAGTGCATTAAAATGTTGGTCTTAAAGAACATTAGATTAGGCATTCAAGGAATATGACAGTTTTAACAGACTAAGTCCCTTTATTTGAAATCTGAATTGGTTTTCTTCGTACAAAACTTTTCAAGTGTAAGCTCCACCAATTCCACAGGATTGGGTGAAAACTTCCATTTTGCCCCAAGAGGCAGTTACCTGTGTAGGCTGTGCATCCAACCCACACAGAGATCACTCAGAGCTTTGCCATTTAACTCCTCGACATCATGTGAGCTATGTCTTTCACCCTACTGTCCACAAAGTGCCTATTCTGTCATGACTGTAGGATTGTTCATAGCTTTCTAGTTTCTGATATACAATCTGCTGAAACATTAATGGCAAAACGTATTGTGAAGTAAGAAACACACCAACAGAACATTGTTGATAAAGGTAGCACCATCTCTCCCAGGCAGCAGGATGCTTTCCAAGCAGGACTCCCTCCTCAGCCCTGAAGGACATTTTGGGCAAAACTGAGCAACTGTTGAGCAGAATTAAATTTATTGCACCTTAGCACAGGGAAAGGAAGACAAACATTGTAGAAAAAAAGACCACAGGAGTCTGTTAAGGTCTCACACAATTAACAAAGTTGAATTCAGCCAGAAGAGCTGGGTTTGTCTGTTGTGAAAGTGTCTGTTGTGTCACTTGTGTTTCCAACAGGTTAGGACTGACAGCTGGATCTGCTAGCAGACACCCAATGGGACCCTGAGACTATTTAAGAGCACTGGCTAGAAGTATGATTAACTCAGAAGGAATAAGGCCCGACCATATCTTCAGGACTCTCAGAAACAGCAGGGAAAAAGTATTGTTTCTGCTCCCCCTGTAGAAACAATGAAGAAAGTCAATTTGCAAGGCCAGTAGATCCCCCAAATACTCCCTACATGTGCCCAAAAAAACCACTAGATAAATAAAATGTAACTTGCTGAAATAAAATGTAACTTGCTGAAACTTTCTTCTACTCAGATACTGAGGAGGCTGGATGAGTTTCATATAATACGGTGAGATTGCAGTCTACCATAGTAAAGACACAAACCAGTCATTACAGTGGATGTTCACATAGCCAAAATTTTCTCTACTACATACATTCAATGTGTGCACGCTCACCAAACAAAACCTCATTTTTGAAGAGCCTCCACTACCAAGTTTCTCCAACAACAGAAAGAGATAACTTAGATAATGTATACTATCAACATACAACATTTATATAAACTGGACTAAAATGAAAAACTTTTTTTAAGACTGTATAAACTCAGTTCTATTTTCTTCTCACGTTATTGTGCACTTTCTACTTTCATACTTCATCTGCATTAACATTTGAGGAAGATAAACGAGATGATGGGTGCTTTTGGCCCAGGATTCATTTGCTTGTGTAACTCAGACCTAATTGCAGGTCTGCACTGCAGTCCTTAAACTCTTTTGTACAGAGCATGCATAATCAGCAGACTTGGATGATTCTGCTAATACCACAGTTAAATGCCTTGAGCAAACACACTATTATAATTTTGCACCACTTTGAAAATATCCATTTAAATGTTAAATGAAGAGGAACTAATCAATAAAAACATGCATAAAGTCTCTGGGGAAGTACACTGGAAAAGACAACAATAATCTGCCATTAACATGCAAATAAAGACACAGCAGGAAACAATAAGAGTATTGACTTCACTGTGATACTTTAGAAAGAATGTTTTACTAAAATTTGGGCCAAATTCAACTTTGATTTAAATCGTTGTAAACACAGAACAGCTCGATTTGACACTGGGGAAATGAGCAGAACCCCTGAATGCTGGAGGCACGCAGGCCACCACTGGTACTGGTGATCGGCAAGGCTGACCACAGCCCCTGTGATGTATCTGGTGCAAGGTGCTGTACAAATATTTTTAATTGGATTGCCTTAAGAGCTTAGAATCTGAGACTGCGTACAAACCAAGTATGGAGTGAAAGGAAGAAGTAACATAATGCACAAGCAAAGGCTTGGACTGATCAAGACCTTTTTTTTCCCAGATTACTTTTTATGCTAACATAAACACTGCTATGCATCTATAGCCTTCTACTTAAGGCTTGTGAGCTAGTTCCCTCTAACGTGTATGTCAGAAATATGTATTAAATAAGTCACAAAGAATAGAGAGATATAGACCAGAATTCTCTGTATCAGAGAAGAGAAAATAACAAGGACATGTGGGGAAATGGATTTGGCTAGCTTCAAAGGAAGCTGGAGAAATTAGGTAAGGGCACATAGAATGGCACAGACAGAGGTGGGAAAAGGGTGGAAAAGGTTTAATGCAAAGTCTGAATATTTTGAAGCGGGAAAAAATGAGGTCTCTGAAGAATAAAAAACGCTGGAAAGATACGCAAGGAAGGTTTTTGTAGCGGCTGCAACAAAGAAGTGGGATGGACAGGAAGAAAGTAAAAAAGGTCATAGTAAGAAAAGTAAGTAGAAAAGCTCATAATAATCAAGATACAGGAAGAAAGGAGACTTCTTTTGAGAACTAGATTGCCAGATGATTTGACAACAGTTCATCCTCAAATCCACAATTCATGAACCCATTGTGCCACAGGATAACACTTGTGTTCTCTTTTACACAACTCAGCTGCAACTAAGCTACTGCCAAGCTATTGCCATAGAAGTAAAAACAAAAAGCTCATCCAGGAGTCAGAATCAACACCTGGGGACTCACTGTTAATCAATACTGGTTTGCCCTGTGAATGTGCAGACTCAGTAGCCTGGGCCAGTCAGATATTCCTGGAAAGCAAAGATTTTTGCTTTAACTAAGATGGAAATATGTCTTCTAAATCAAAACGATGAGTATTTTTTCTGCACTTTGTAGGGCCTCATCTTAGCTCTTGCTGGCAATGATACAGCCTCCCCAGGATACATCGTGAAAAGTGAAAAAACTGCAATGTACTTCTCTGTGTTATCCCAGACACTGTTGTGTCAGATTGTCATCTGTAGGCCGTAAACAGCTTACTCCTTGCTCCTCTTGCTGTGTTCCTCACCTGCCTTGAGAGCCTTTGCTCTGCAAAGGAGGCAGCTACGGTTTAGTCCTTAACCACTGTCCTTTCCTGCAGTTCTTCAGAACAGACAGAGAGGAACGTAACATTTAAGTGAGTATCCGAAAAACAGAAGGAATGTCCTAGCACTGCTGTCACATTGCAACAAACCAGCCAACCTGGAAGAGGCTGGATGCTTATTTGCCCAAGATGCTCCACCTGGAGAGTAAAAAAAACTGGACTCCAATACGATGGACAACCTTTTGCAATAGGGCCATGAAGTCTATCACCTCCCTGGCTTCTTTTCCACACTCGCAAGGGGACACAAAGATGCAAGTTAAACCAGCAAAATATCTGTCAAAATTTCTTTGCCTTCCTTTAGCAACAGCTTATTTTCTTCAAGTGCCAACAGTTATCCTTGGGATTATGCTCCCTAGTACTTTGGAAATAGTAATGTGATTTGAGTAGTGTTAAGGACAAAACCTGGAGCCTCCTAATAAATCCATTCAGGGGAACATCGTGCCTGACTTTGGAACTATTTGGCTTTTTTCTTTGCAGCCAGGTAACTCAGCTAGCAGGTCTGGACATTGGTTAGTGATCTGCCTTCTGCAGTTCACTAACAGAAAACAGAGCAAATAGGTCAGCCCCTACATATGAATGTAAAGCAAGCGAAGACTCCTTATTTCTTTTCACATTTCTTTATAAAAGCTGGCACAGACTCCCTTATGCCCTTAAACAAAACCTCTCTAGTTACACAATATTTTAGTAATTGCCACCTGATTTATCTGCTTGACAAATCTTACTTTAGATGCTCAGCCCATCTCATACACCTGATCTCAATGAAACCTTTAAATTTAGCCTGCGGATAAAATATTGAATACTGTTCCTATTTATACACTTCTGTGATCACACTAAGGTAAAAAAAAAATAGAAAAAATCACCTGATGAATCAGAGGAAAGGAGCACTGGCATTGGCCCACGCTCTGATCTCACTCGAGCCAGCCTGCTGCCTGATTAATGAGTTGTGATATCATAGTCTGTGAGGAAGCATACCTAAGTGGCAAGGAGAAGAATAGCACCAGACACTGTCATGCTGTCTCTGTCTAAATCTGGGGAATAAAAAAAAAGGTTATGGCACAAGGAAATCCTTCATATATCAAGGCTGCTGGATTTTTGGAGGGATGTTTGGGTTTTTTTCCAATAAAGATAAATAAAACTAGTCCTTTCCCCAAAGTGCAGAAGATTTTTATGAAAGTGCTTTAAACCATTAGTAGTTACTGGAAAAACAAAGGGTATTTTTTAACCTGAAGCAGTCATTGTAGCTGACAGCTTTTAAAATTGCTTTGTGTTTTGCTTAGAAACTGGCAAAAGGAATATCCATGTTTTCTCAGAGAAAGATGTTTCTCACAGCTATTGAAAACGAAAACTGATGTGTGAGGGGAGAAGGATATTTCAAGGTCAGAGCTGGTCAATGGAGACTCATTTCTGTCTTTTATGATGAATTTCTTAATAATTTTCAAATATGGTATCCAGTACATATTGCTGAAGTTTTCAGCTAGCCCTACTGGCCCTTGGAGTTTGTAAGAGACTATGAAGAGAAGAGATATTTTCTGGTTAGATTATTGGACTGGGATTCAGGACTGCATTTATTGCTGGGTCTTCCACAGATTTCCTAAATTACTTCAGCTAAATTTTTTCAACCACATCTCAAAGTTCCAGCTGCAAAACACAGAAAATAAAATAGAAGTGTTTTGCACTACATTCATTAAAACATACATAAGGAGCACAGATATTTGATCACGTTTATATGACAGTCTCAGGACCCTTGTGTTAAACTTTCTCAATAACGGTCATGAGCTCTTGGTCAGTTCAACTCCCTCTTTGATTGTAAGTGGCAAGGAGGACACACAAAATGTGGAGAACATGTCCTTGGCATGCATATATTCCTAGGTCCCACTGACTGCTGCCGTCTCTGTCTCACCTACTTGGGACATGAAGCTATTGGACATTAATGACAGCTGGAAGGAATGCACCAAATATCTGGAAAATAAGTGTTTGGAGGCTGGATTTGGGGAAGCAGTTTCCTGGGCATGCATCCATCCATCCATCCATCTATCTATCCATCCATCCATCCATCTATCCATCCTTTTACCTCTCCTTTTACGTCATAAGACTAGAACTGGGGAATAGGCATGCTGGTAGGGTGGCATCCATAACCCTGGTAACAGGCCCCGGCTAGCAGTCAGAAGGAGACGGCTAAGGATTGGGCTGGTACAAAATGACCCCTCTCCAAAAATATACTCTCAAACACTTGACAACCCATGACTTAAGGGCTTCCGCCAGATGTCCTGCAGGCTTTTCCCACAGTTGTTTTGGTGATCTCTCAACAGAAAGGGACCAAGTTCTGCTACACCAGAAGGATTCAAGCCAGAGAAGATTCCCTTGTGCAGCAGGGAAAAACAATAGTGTTCCTACTTCAGGTTTTATTTCCTAGGATTTCCCCACAACTTAGTAAAATGCAGTCACTTAGAATAACTTATGGAGCCAACGTGAATAAGAAAGGACTTCTTGGACCCTTCTTGAAACCCTCAGCAGAAAAAAAATGTTTGTTAACTAACGTTGTAAGGACATCCTTAAAATCTTGCAAACTGTACACACGTATGTCAGTGAAGAGGACACAGTCTTCCACAGAAGTGTGTGGAAACAAAAAAAAATTGTAGTATGAAGGCCATCTTTTTACTTCATATTAGAAAAATGAAGGATTTAAACTCCATATGCAAATTATTATAAACACAATAAAGCTACATATAAGACTAGCAGATAGGTAATATCTTTCCTTAAAACTAACCAGCTTCCAGGGATTGATTTTTACCATGGAGATTCCAGTTTATAGCACCATTTTTCTAAGTGATTCCCTGCACTACAGTATAATTTAGATGATGGATCCCTCTCAATTACTGTCCATTAGAAGACAGGAAAACATTAAGTTCAAGTGAGTATTATGAGAATTATGTGTTACCCTTTAAGTGAAGAGATTGTAAGTGAAAATTAATTTTTAACATGTTCATTTCTGATGTTGTGTAGCATGATTTTGAGCAAAAAAGCCTTCCTACAAAAATTATTTTTATAAGTAAAAGCGTCTTTCATTAAGCAAAAAACCACAGTGCAGCACAGTAAAACCACCTAACTGCAAAGGTCTTCAAACAGCAAAAATTGCAAAGTATTTCACATGACTTCCCTAACTGATTTTAAAGGGACGCTGCACCTTTAGAGTGATGGTAGAGATGGCTGGTATATGGTGCAGATGTTTTGAGCAAGCAGATGTTAAAGGGCTGTGAGAGAACACAAGTGTTGTCCAGGACAGGGACAGCACAGCACCTTCAGGAAACACCCTGGTGTTGCATGTGCACGTTTCTGTATACTTTAAAGTAGAAGCTGAAGGCTCCTGCCTACAAACGTTGTACAGATAAAGAGTAAAATTTTAAACCAACTCACTGAATCTTAAACTAAACTTTTCCCTAGGCAAATTCCACATTTGCTCATACAGACATGCCTAGTATTTGCAGCTCTTCGCTTCAGTTACCTATTTATCAAATTTGCTTACGAAGTTCAGAAAGCCAACTTGAAAAATGCAACCGCTCTCATATAATGTTGATACTGAGACTAATTTAGAAACATAACATGACCATCTTGCATTTGAAAGTCATTTCTCTGATCTGGTTTTTCAAAATAAGTTAAACAAACTTGAGGATTCTTTCAGACTGAATTTTATTTTTTTTTAATTGACAGTATAGCTTAATAATAAACATCATTTCTTTACCCTTTGAAAATTACTGGAATAACTTCCCCAATACTATTAGAGAATAAAATCTTTCTCCCCCTGTAGAGACCCGGGTAGAAACAAGAGAAGATGAACATTTTGCACGACACAAAGAACAATTGCTCTGCAGCTGCTGCCATGACCCTCAGGCTACATGAGAGTCATGGCCCACTTCTTTTCCCCTATAGGGATCTTTTGGTTAATGTATCCATTTAATATACAGCCTAGGTATAAATCCTATTTTATGCCAACTTACTGAGAATTTCATAGCAGGTCGTTACCTATCTGTGCGGCCTGCACATCCCTATACAATAAAATATCTGCATTTAAGTCCTTTCTGACACTATGTGAAATCGGAGGGATTCGTTTGGTGAAATCTTTGTCCTCATGAAGTGATTGATAAAACTCCTAGACACAGGAAGACACCACAGATCCATTTCTTTGTTCAGGGTATCTGGATGGAGTGACTTGGTCTCCCTATGTAATAACTTTGTTAATATTCAGTAGTTATTGTTCAACAGCTTTCAGAACTGACAAGTAATACAAAATATTCCTAGGAGGACAATGCAGGCATGAGAGTCCATGATGTCTGTGCGTAGTCAGTCAGACAGCAATATTGTCCATGATTTGCACTCTCATGGTACCGTCCATGTGAAGCCCTTTACCAGGATTAGTTAAGCCGCTCACAGCACATCTATGAAGGCGGCAGAGCTCTCAACAGCCAGCACTGCACATTGCAGAAAAGGGAAAAGTCCTGATGCAGGGTGAAAAATTGGCCTTTTCAAGGTCAAAAGATGTTTTCATTTCAACTTAAACAGAAACAGGAATTGAGCTCATTTGCTTTCTATCTTTTTCTTTTTGTTCTTTTAACCTATGAAACCGAGGGTCCTTTCTACTCCTCCTCTCCTTTTGGCTGTACTCCAGCTCCTACACATGCAACAGGGATTGATGACAATAACATATGCTAGTATTGAAAATCTGCCCATTATTAATAAGGTGAATGACTCATTACTCTTTCAATATGATGTTAACATCAGAATAAAGCTAGCCTTTTATTGCTATGGGGTTTTTGTTTGTTTACTTCAGAGCTCTGTTGCTCCTGCCAATGGTTTAGATCTGTAAGAAAGTGAGATCATCACAAGTGGTGCTGCCACGACACCAGTTTGACCCCTGTCCATTCCAGACAGTGACAGTTTTTCCATTCTCCTGAACTGGAGCAGGATCAACCCCGTTGTAAATCACTGGAAACATCTACATACTCCTGTTGTTGTTTCACAGCATCAGATTAGGACTCCTCCATAACTGCACAATCCACTAAGGGTTCCATATACACATATGCTAGATGTAGATTTCTTTAATGTCTTTATACAAAAGATAGCAAATGCAAAGTCCATAATGCTGCCACGTAACGGTCCAGGCTGGGCACTGAGTGGCTGCAAAGCCTTCTCTTCCCCTGCTCCCCAAATCCCAGCGCTCATTAAATGCATAACTAGAGTGACTGCAAAACGAGAGTAGAGGGAAAGCAGAGATTGAGACCAAAAATTCACTGAGACGGTGACAGCAAACCACACAGCACCCAAGTATTCATCAGTAGTTGACCATGAAACAATGACATTCTATCAAATTAAAACTGGAATATTAAATTGTTGGGATCTTGTGGCTTGAAGTAGTTTCTCAAATCTGTGGTCAGGATATTTTTGTTCAAGTGACCTCTGTTTACCAAGTCCTAATGCCTACAAGTGACTTCCGTGTATGTTATGCTCTTTGACTTTAGGACTGTCCAAAACCAAAGACATGATGAAATTTGAATCATGAAATTTATTTTCACTCTGCACCAGAAAGAAGATGCAAACACATTAAGATTTTAAAAATTAAAATCCACTTAAAAAATGAGAGGCAAGAGATTCTAGATGAGTAGAGCAGGTACTTCTCTGGGACACAGGAAACCTACCCTCAAGGACACACTCAGCATTTATCTAGACAGGTCTTGTGTCTTTGCCTACCTTCCCCCAGACAAACCTGGTGAGCAAACTGAATCTTCCTCTTCTTTATGGTAAAGCTGATACCGCTTGTTATAAAGAAGCTTTGTCATTAAGTTAAATTATGAGAGGAAACTTCCCAGGCTGTATCTGAAATGAAGCAGCTGAATATCTGGCAAAACCCATACATCATAAACTGTGCCTCCAAAATTGATACTCACTTCTCCTCCTTATGCCAGAAACCTAAGAATTCCTTCCTTCTACCAAATTGCAGGAAACATCTCGTCTCATTAATGCCACTCTTTCTTAGAATCTTTTAAATATGTATTTTTCATTAAAATTCTAATTCTTGATAAACTGAAAGCAAGATCTGGTGACAAAGAGGTTATAATTAATCTAGCAAGAGCAGTCAGAGAAATCCATGTAATTGAAGGCAAATGTATGAATGAGGAGACTAATGCTACAGAACTTCCAAAGTCTTTTCTGTGGAATTAATACTACAGAGACCCATAAAAGATTAATCAAGATAAGCAATCAATAACTTCTCAAGTGCTAATAAGCACTGCCATGTTCCATGATATGTTGAGCAGTTTATCATGTTTAACCATATGAAGATTTATAGAAAATCCATTGTTAAAACCAAAGGATGAGGTAATGCACCACTTAGTAAATGAAGTGCAATTAAAATTTATGCTTGATATTACGCATTCAAAAGATCTGTAAAAATGATTTTGATTTCCTCTTTCTAAAGAAAAGAAATTAAGGTACTAGTTGCACTGTTCCGTCAGTAGTCCTGGGAGAACAGTGAAGACAGCAATGGTATTCTTCAAATTAATATCTGCTTTCAAGTGAAAGGTGATGAAATAGCCTTAAAAAATTGTTAAGCTCTCTTCTCACTTCATTTTACTCAGTGATCAAACTTTGCTTGAAAATTTTGAAAGTTAAATAGAATACCTATTAGGAACATAAAGGTCCCTGCTATCCATCAATCTGATAGATTTGCAGGTCAGATGAGCGAATGACTTAATGGCTAATTAATAGTCCATAAACTACAGGTCTTGACCTTAGGGTCACTCTGACAGAACTCCACACTACAGCATATTATTAATTAAAACCATCAAATTATGTATTTAGTAAATCAATTCTTTAACAATATTAAGATCTCAAATGTATTGACATGATTTGTTATTTATTTACATGTCATTGGGAAGCAAATATATTCTGACAACTACATCATAAGCAACCTTAGTAAACTTAACGAAGTTACAGTAACAGAATGTATACCAATACTTTTCTTTTATATGTAGCTATTGTTTGTCTGGTTTTAGTTTTATTTGGGGGAATACTTTCTAAGTGAGATCCCTCTCCAAAGCTCAGCAAAAATTTTAATTTAAAAATCTTTATGATCATAGACATTTCACACAAAAACTGCTAACTCTCAAAAGGCTTGTATTAAAAACAGTAACACTATGTACATCACTTTGCCTTTGCAATGCCCTGTACCATATATTTAAGCTTATACCTAGCTGCATACACACACACACACGCATATATATTCCAAATCATTTCTATGTTCCAGTTATGGTCATTCCTAAAGCACAGATGATTCATGTTTTTCTATGGCATGCAGATAATGATACAGGAGAGAAAATAAGGAAACTCTATGTTGTCCCAAAGAGCGTACAAAATGACAATCAAATTTCAGCAAGTAAGAATCAGATTTTCAATATACAGATGACCGTCAGCTTGTAGGACTGAGGACACTCACTTTGCTGATAGGAGCTGGACGCAGAAAAAGAGAGAGGACGAGCTTAGGTGCCTCCGTGGACACACAAAAAGACTAGCATGAGGAGGAACTGAATCCAAGGCTCTGGCAACTCGTGAGAATGCCTCACGATTAGAACTCATCCTGTTTCATAAGATAAAGTCTACAATTTCATCACTACTGCTCGCAAGGAGGAGTGTGCTCATGCCTCCAGATGCATATAGATGACCTCTGGAGGTACCTGCTACTCTCCCCTAACACAGGAAACTGAAGTTCCTAACTTCTGGTGTCCTAAATCACACCTAAATTAGATGCCTTAAATAAACAGTGTGATTTACCTCCCTCCATGGACAATAAATTATCCAGACAAATGTATCACTATAAATTAAATCATTATGATAGATACATACAATTGAGGGTGTGTAGCACCTAATTAATGAAGTGGCATATTCATCTGCAATTAGCAAATAAGCTCTCAAATCTTGGCATGGGTACCGTAAAGTGCATAAGGCATGACTGTGTAATTACAATGAAGCATGATTCTTTTTCGTGATAGTTTCTTCAGGAAGACATATTCACTCTAACCCAAATTCACAAATTGCTCTGACTCACCCAAAATAACATTTTTCAAAACAAATATACTATTTAGAAGGCAGTGGAAGGATTATTAAGGTTATATTAGAGACACAATTTGCTGGGACATCACTTTTTATTCAGTTTTTATTAGCTGGTTGTTTTTAACCAGCTTTGCTTCAGAGTGGTACAAATCATCTTGTACTATCTATAATTAAATATATAATACTCACTTCAGGAAGAAAGTGTTCCATAAACATTTACAGCTGAGGCAAGTTTGTTTGCAAAGTGGGACTATCTCCTTCCCTGGTATGAGTAGCATGAGTAAAATATTCTATAATGCAACACTCTGCCTGACACAGAAGTCCATGTTCGATAGTGATAACTTATATGTAGACCCTGACAGAGCTGACCTAGGATCTCCTAACAGTTGTGATCACACCAACTGGGGAAAAAAGAAAAAAAAAAAGAGAAAAAAAATATTTCCTGCTATATACTGTACAACTCTTCCACTGATTGTCACGGACACTGCAGTCTGCTTAAGTCAAGCATGATATTTTTTGCCATATCAACTTCTTAGCAGAACCCTCCTACCCAGCCGCCACAGTCTAAGCAAGGAACCACCTAAAGTTACAGTGCCAAAACATGGTGCCAACGTTTTCACTCTGAGCTTCAATTATTGTTTAGTTCTTTATCTGCAACTCACGTATGAGCATGGAAGCCCATGATGACACGCCACCTTGTTGAACCAAAGCAAAAATCACGCTTGAATATCACGCAATCAGCAATACTAAAAAGAAATGCAGTAACATTAATATGTCGTGCTGGGCGTACGACCTGCAGAAGAAACACTGCTTCCAGAGCAACAAGCATTACCTATGAAAAACACGTTCCTTCCTGGCATCTCTAGGGCATAGGGTTCACTCCGTTTATAGTGATCGTCTTAATGTATTATTATATTAAATGTTTCAGGCACTTTCACTTACCCTTCAGAATTAAAGATTAATCAATTCCATGATTGTGGACATCTAAACAAAATGTATTGATCCCATTCATTTTTAAAAGCAAGACACTATGTTGTATTTCAATATGTCATATTTTAAGGCTAGCTTATTGATCACATTTTGAGAACTCTTGATATTCCATTGGAATTTAAGATACAGAGGAAGTGTAAGATTTTCATTATGATGAGGTGTCCACGGAAGCCACATTCTTGTGTATTGAGAAGCTTTTGTTTGCATTGAGATCCACCCACTACTCTTATCATAAGCAGAGGCTCAACTTGAGAACAATTACCTGTTTTAGTGTTTCTGCTGATTTCCATGGGACTGCACATACATGTTGGAAGTACTCTTACATGCAAGGAACATGAATTTCACACTACACATAGTCTTATACTGCAAATATGCAGAAACCAGTTAGGTTTCTGGGAGCGCTTTTGCTAAATTCAGTTACTGACTTTAACATTTATAGCTGTTAACGTCTTCAAACCAGGACCAGCACCTTAGTTTTGCTTCTTTAGTATTCAATGTTTGTCTAGTTGGCTAAGAGAAGATAAATTTCATGGAGCACCAACAGCTTATGGAATCTAGACACTACGTTGAGGGTCTCATAACTCAGAAAAATTAAGCAAGAAGGTGCACTATTCCTCACAAATATACAATCAAATTAGGAATCTGGAGGCATTGAGCAATGACTTGATATTCATTGGTACTATTTTCAAGATTTACAGCTCCATATTACTCAGCCCTGGAATGTTTATAATGCAGCAAACAGAACTTTTAGAAAGTGACTCTCTCTACCGATATCAAACATATTTCTAAATGGTCGCAATTTCTTGGATATGTATTTCTGAACAGACAGACAGAAATTGAGCCATATAGTCCTATTGGTATCAACAGAAGTCCAAATGCTAAATAGACACACAGAGAGCATGTTGAAAACATGCCATTGATATAGTAATTTGCTAAAATGGGAATAGACTGAGTCGGAAGAAAGGAATGAATCTTTTCTGGATGCTGCTTGGAACCCACCAGCTTGGCAAGATGATCTCAAAGAAGAAGGCATATACCTTAAAACCAATCTTCTGTGCATGCATGCCATGTTCTCGCTCTTCAGCATTACCACCGAAGTGTCTTTCATAAGTAATAAATATGTTATGTAAATAAAAACACACGTAAATAAATTATAGAGCTCCAGGCAAAAAAGAGCTTATATTATAATATCATAAATTATGAAGACTGTAATTGCTACAGCCAATAACGTTTTAAAACAGAACTGTGCTGATAAATATGTACGATAAGGCTGAGTAGGGCTTACTTAGTTTCAGAGTGGAGTAAATCAGTTGATTTAAGTCAATGTGATTATAGAAGCAAGGTAATATGGTGAAGTCCTCAAAAAGTCACCAGCTTTCTCCTAATCCTTTTTTTAATGCTGAGAAAGAGCAATGTAAATGAAACCTGTGCAAGAGGCTAAAAAAATTTTTTGAGAACCAAAAAGATACTGAACACCCACACTTCTTTGAAGTACCTTTACTCTCCAGCTACTTTTAAGAAACCAATACAAATCACAGTCAGTGATTTCCTATTTATAAATACAGAGGAGAGTAGAAACTACGTACTTTATGCTATATCATTTCCTGAAATGTGGTGGTCTAGATTAAATACAAAGTCTATTTGAACATGCCTACCACCAACACACACACTTTGTAAAACAAAACAAAAATGCAGCCCTGTCTGCCTAGATATGAAGTTTCTCAAAATGCATGCTGATTCATCAAAATACAGTTGAGGCAAAATCAAATTTTTTTCCTAAAATCCTAGAGCATTGATAAAATGAGATTAGGATTCAACTTGTTTATGGTTTAATGGAAGAGGTAAATTGATTTAATCAATTTTTAAAAACGAAATTCAAAGTGCACACTGTCACCCATTTTTCTCAAGGGGCAATTTCATCTGTTCTAAAACCAGTCTTTCTGCTCCTGTACCTGTAGTGCACTAGCATACTAGCAGTTGCTTGGTGCAATAAATGTCTCTTGCAAGTCTTTAGGAAAGGCCGAACCCATTAAAAAAAAAACAGTGACATTTCTCAGTTTGCATTCTGAAGCTCTTCACTTGAATTTTTCTCAGACAACGTCCTCCAGGCTAATTACTCCCCTCAGTTTCTCAGATGACCTCCTCTGCCATACCCGAAAGGTTTATCTCTCCACTTTCTACAGATCCTGCTATACCTAAGATGTCTATATTTTTATGATATCATTAATCCTCAGGATCACTTAGTAGTACACCTCAGTAGGTAAACTCTCTTTGGTAAAGGCCATTTAACTCAAAGAGAATATGACCCAATATTAATAATATTGCATTTCTTTTCCTTATTATTTGTTTGATGACACCAGCCTTTTTATTGCTGAAGTCCCCATCATTTTCCGTTCTGGAGCTCTCCTATCCAGACCCTGAAGCTTCTCCATTTTCTACATCTCCAGCTGTGTCCTGTATTTTCATCCTCACTGCTAAGACTCAACCTAATTTCCCTTTTTCCGTAACACATTCTCACTTTCAACCCTTCAAGCTCAGTTGCATTAGAAACTCAGCTCCCTACGGCTCCTCTCTTTCAGTGTGTCTCCTCAAATCTCCCACATCCATGTTTCTTCTTCTTTCTTTCAAAGCTTTCTTTCAAAGCCACATCTCTACTTTCATCTCCTCCTACACTTCTTAGCTCTGGCAAATCCATCCTCTTCACCACCTTTCATGTATATTCCTTACTTTGTGCCACCCAATTTGTTTGGAACAAACTCAATTATTTATCAAATTCTCTCCCTCTCCTTCTTCATCTATGGAATAAAAACTTCACCATTACTAGAAATACAAGCCATTTGGCTTATCATGGATGCATAAAATCATGGGTATCTCTCGTCTTACCCATAACATGCTATGGATGCTTGGGAAAGTATCTATGGCTGATGTGGTCTTAAACAGAGTAAATCACAAAGTCCTGTTTCAAGAAATCTTGATCTCGGGAATAAAACCATATCTGAGAAATACTTAATCCTACCTCTAAGCACATGTATGAAGTCCCTCATATTCCCTGCAACATTTAAAAACAGATAACATTTAAAATTTACTTCCCTGCAACATTTAAAATCAGATACATTTAAATTTTACTTTCATATATAATCCTTTATCAGAACTGAGAATTGTAGCCACTCATATTTGTGAAAATGAAGGTCTAATTCTCCCCTGCAATTCACTCTCAGGGAACCAAAAGAATCCTTTAAGTATGCCAAACTCATTGAACACGTGATACTTGCTAGATTTCTGCAGCTTTCTGCAAGCATCATGCTATGTGGTAATACCAAGAAGTTGTCCTAAGGGTTTGACATTAGTTCAAATCTCAGAGCTTTGATTGCCATCCAGACTAAAAGCATTTTGTAAGCATGCCAAATTAATAAAAATGCCTCCTTGATAAAATTCACCTGGCCTTGTATTACCTGTCTATACCCATTTACAGCAGAAGAACAATGTAATTTCAAATTTGAGATTCCAAAGAGAGTTAAAAAGACATTTCACTCCACTTGGGAATACGTGTTTATCTCTACTACATAAAAAACATGAAATTCAGGAAAGAAACAGCTCCTCTAAGCCTGTCTATGCAGGTAATGGTTTGTTTTCTATTAAGCCTAAATGTAATCACATTGTATATCTGCAAAATAGGGGTCCAAATTGGCTTTTCCTACCGCTATGCTTTAACATTTCATATTTACTTAGCCTAAACTGAACTGTGAATTTTGCACAAAAGAACTTTTATTTATTAATTCATTTAAATCAAGAATGTGTTCTAGACGGTAAGTACTCAAATTACATTCATTGTCTCTTAAGACTTATCACAGTATTTATTATAAAAAAGGAAAAAGACTGCATATAGAAATGTAAATATATCAAAATTTAGGCCCACATTAGGGCCATCTAACTATGAAAGGAAACAAAGGAGATTGTAAGTTAAGGAATAATAGGGTAACACCAGTCAATCTAAAAATACATCTATAGAGAAAATCAGTCTAAAGGCAATGTGGTTTGTTGGTTTACTTCAAAGCGGGAAGAGGAGGGAAATGAAATAGATTTCATAGACAGAGAAAATCCCACACCATAAAGTGAGTCAAAATTAAAATGTTGGCTGAATTTAGATTTGCCATGGAAAATCTAAAATATCTTTGGTTCACAAATGCATTGAATATCTAAATCACTAATGTAGATTTGACTTAGCAGAGCCATAAACCCATAATTCTGCAATGGCCTCATCCCTGAAACACCAAAGACAGAACAAATAGAATCAACAGTAAAGCATTGCCAGAACTGAAACTAAATCAATTCCCAAAATGAAAACTCTGATATTACAGGGTACCTCACCCGTATCCCATAAACATTCTTGAACTATCATAAGTAGACATTGCCACTCCGCTCAGTCAAATGCTTTTTCCTTTTCCAGGTGTAGCTTACAACTGGGATACCGGAGATGAAGCTCCATAATTTCCCAGAAAATCTTATCTAGTATCAAGCAAGTTCCTTCTATTCAAAAAATTCCCCTATAAAATATATAGTCAAAGATAATGCTATCGACTTTGTTTGCTGGTAGTCTGGTATAAATCTTATCCCACATAATGGAGAAACAGTAGCACGCTGTCAGGACCCTGCATGCTATTGTGGAGATACAAATCTATTTCAACTTCCATCTTATCCCCAAAGCTCATTAACATATGAAATTGCAAATGCTATGTAGGTCCTTATGCATGGTGGATAATCTTCTAATAACATTATTAAGATGTTGATATTAATAATATTGGCATATGGTCAGAAACACCTGGTTGCAAAAATCACATGCTTTCCTTCTGAAGGCAAAAGATAAAAGTCTGTTTTTGAAAGGGGAGCATGACAACCTGAATGGAATGCTGATCTGCTTTCACAGAGTGCCAAATTTATCTAATATCAGCTCCAGAGTTCCACTAAATGTCATCCAGTCCCACTTCTAAGGGCACCTCTACCTCTTCTTGGAGAATTTTCTCCATTTATGTTGCAGTCAATAAAAAATAATTAATCCTATTTCCATATGCATAGCTTGTTCTAAATCTCACTAAATCAATATAACATTCAACTAATTTTATTCATTTCAGTTGGCTTTGGACTCATCCTATGTTTTATTAATTTAAGACAAACATTCTTTGGTATCAAAGATCTAAAATGGTCTTACACTGTAATGCTATTACAAAAGATGTATAATCACACCTCAGGAAGCTGACACATTTAAGTAAGGTTGGAAATGTCACTGTTTACCCCTCAGTTTAAAATGTGAGAGAACACCGGTTACTGAAGAAAGAGTTGCAGAAGGCAATGGGACAGTATAGACTCCTGATTGTGATAAAAAATGTTTGTGTTGTATAAAATTTCCTGTTGGCTGCTCCTATATTGTCCTCTACAGCACAGTTTAGCATTTGGCAGCAATAGATACGTCTTTACATAACTCACAAACTATATTTCATATAGTTTTAATGCCTTCATTTCTAATGAGTTCACAAAAACAAACCCCAAAAAACTTAAACACATATCAAAGCTAATGAGCTGATGCAAGAGCACACTATATCAGCATAACATGCTTGTATTTCACAAGAAATACAAACCAGAGATAAGCAAAGCTAAGTTTAATTTTCCTAACTTCTCCTCTATTGACTTTCAGGGCTTGATTCAGTTGCCCAGACACAAGCATCTAGTGACATTTGAGATACCATAGAGACTCTGAAGCATCCACCTGACACCCATCAGATATGACACAGGATTTGAGAGACCTACACCCTTCAGGAACGGCAGCTGAAGGCCAGCCATGGTATCCTAAGGTATCTCAAAAAGCACTAGATACCTATGGTTAGGCATCTGAATCCCACCTCTTTTTATTTTAGTAGTGTGTTTACTAGAAGAAAGCTCTTGGGACATAGTGTGGCCTGTCATAGGCTACTGCATTATACTTTTTTATAAACTGAGCATGCTCCATCATTAAGCTATTTAAATTTTTATCTCACCACAGTTTGTAATGGGAGGTGGCTCCAGAACCTTAACTGCTCTTTCTGACACTTAAAAATGTTGTTCGTATTGCCAGCCTTACTCATGGATGATTAAGCCCATTTGTTTTAATGCCAACATTATCTGCTGTCTTCAACAGCACTAGTGTTTTTCCTCCCTTCATTGGTTTACAGAGAGAAGATATATAAACTTACAGCACGGTGTTTGCTAGGCTTTAACAATGCTTTTTTGATGACATTAAAACTCTTTATCACTACTGGAAATACCATGTCTGAGACTTTGTATTTGCCTTTTCCACAGTCACTTTGGTGAATCACGGTCATCTCGTTGCTAACTATCAGACTCCAGCCTTTCTACCTCCTCTGTCATTTTGAGTGGGTGAACTTCCCAATTACCGCAAATTTGTCTTTCTGCTCAACAGATGTCGGCTCGATGTCCAAGTGGAAACCAGTGATGAGGGGCACTCCTTGGGGGTCAATACTGGGAGCAGTGCTGTTTAACACCTTTGTCGGAGACATGGACAGTGGAATTGAGTCCACCCTCAGCAAGTCTGCCCACGACACCAAGCTGTGTGGTGCCAGAGGGAAGGGATGCCATCTAGAGGGACCTTGACATTTCACTTCCTTCCCAAACTTGCTGAGGGTGCACTCAATCCCACTGTCCGTGTAACCAACAAAGATGTTAAACAGCACTGCTCCCAGTACTGACCCCTGAGGAGTGCCACTCATCACTGGTTTCCACTTGGACATCGAGGCATTGACCGCAACCCTTTGAGTGTGGCCATCTAGCCAGTTCCTTATCCACTGAGTGGTCCATCCATCAAATCCATGCCTTTCCAATTTAGAGACCAGGATGTCATGCAGGACAGTGTCAAACACTTTGCATAAGTCTAGGTAATTCACCTCTTCTAATTTCAGATGAGGCATCCAGCCCAAGCCAGGTCTCTAGACTCTATAGTAAATGGGGTAGAACAGCACCTTCACAAGAGGATGCAATTCATCCCTAAAACAGAAGGCACAAGTTGCTATCTGAAGAAGCATCCTCTTCTCTTTCACTCTGTTACTCTTAAACAAGAATTTCAGGCAGCAAGTCAGGTAAGCTGAACTCCATGCCATTTCCTACACATTACCTTTGTCCATTTCCACATTGATGTTATTGCTCTTTCCCTTTCCTCAGACAAATGCAAGTCCATTTGAATTTGCTTCCACTATGTCTCCTGACTTAGTAAATCAAATCCATTGTAAGGCACAAAAGCAAAGGCTTTCTTCAAATCCAAATAAATTATGTTCAATGTCTCAGGATTGCCTCCCAATCTGCTAGTGTATATAATGCATTTAAATGAAACGTATGCATATGAATGGTGATTGCTCCTTATTGAAACGCACATCTCTAAACACCCTGTAATCTTGTTCCTTACCAGTGTCTCCCAGAATTTATTCCAGCATAAAAGGCTTTCTTCTTCATCCTCAAACCAGTTTTAAAGCCATACAACACAAACTGTTACTCCAGCTTTTATGTTGTCATTGTATTTATTATTTATTCCCTTTGCTCACACATGCAGTTTTAAGTATTTTCCAAACATATAAGGGAAATTCTTGGGA
The DNA here is from genome assembly GCF_028500815.1 of Rissa tridactyla. Taxonomy (NCBI): domain Eukaryota; kingdom Metazoa; phylum Chordata; class Aves; order Charadriiformes; family Laridae; genus Rissa; species Rissa tridactyla. The sequence goes on along the minus strand of NC_071467.1, from coordinate 158,244,774 downwards.
CTGGAATTTGGTCACAGATTAGGGGAACAAGCTATACGTGAAGGACAGAAAACAGTCTCCTAATATTCTTGTAAAAAATGAGCAATTATTTACAAACTTCATCTGCAGCTTATTGCTAAGAGTAGGAGGCTTTTTCTTTTTGAAATTATGTTTTTGCAGCCTGAATTCTTTTCCCATCAGGCAGTCCCCCAGAAGCATCTGATCTCCTAAATGAGCAAAGTAAATGTGTTGCCCTTTCTCTGACTATGTCTTATGTGTTCTGATTCTGTACCCACCAATTAAAACCCCAAGTGACTCAAAGAGGCATTAAATCAGGACACATTGTCTCTGCAAAATATATAAAGGCTTTCTTAGAAGATTTCGATCATACCTAGGGATATATTTTTACTGGGTCTCAACTGCTTCAAACCACAGTTCTTCCAATTTGCTTACTCACACTGTGACCAGAGTTAAATTTCACAATCCTCTCAAAATTACTTAAAAATCTAAACTTCATTTCCCAATTGACTTAGGTACTTCAGACTCAAATCACATTGAAAACCTCCAACGTGCCAAAATCCCTTTTGAAAATTGACTACTTCATAGCCCTTTCCCAAAGAAACCTACATCTATCACTGTTAAATTACAAAACTGACTTATCTATTTCCTTTCAAGTAACAAGGTGAATTTTTTTTCAGAAAACAAGAGATTTCATCACTAGAAAAAAAATCATCTTCTAGAATGATTACATTTAAAATACACTAGTTGCAGTATGATTCTTGCATGAACGGGTGATGAAAGAAATGCATTTCTTCCTGCCAAAACCAACAGCTGTATTATTAAAAATATTGTTAGGATTGTGCAAAAATCCAGTCAGATTACTATTGTGAAAAAAAATACCTCATCTGCCGCTTCTTTTTAATACAGTAGCAAATATACTGCCTGGTTTGGCTTCATGCCAAGATTAATTTTAAATTGGCCCTCATGAAATATTTATGAGGTCCAATTTAATGGGATTGCTTTCCCTGGCATTAAGCCTGTGTGGATAGCATCTTAAACACTGATGTTTTTAGCAGAACCTCAAGACACACGCACAAAAAAATCCTTGGGTATTAACAGGCTTATTAATAAATTGTTTAACACTATGACAGTGTATTTTAGAAGTATTTTGACAGGCCCTTTGTAGTGAATTTTTACCTGCTTTTCTCTAAGGCTGCACTTTGCACTCTGTCAAACAAATGCTGCTTAGCATTTAGCAAAATGGTAAATCATAATTCGTTAGAAACAAGCTGAAGTAAGTGTGAGTAAAGAGCTAATCACCCTTAGATAGGCTTCGTGAGGAACTGACAGTGCTCAGAATGCTACAGACACCACTCAGCTCCTATGTGGCTTTCTTGACTAAGACACCATTTACCTTTGGTTTCTAATTACATTTAATAGTTCAATAAAAACACTATATTGAGACACGAATACTTACAAAAAACCTCAATGGTTTGTACAAAGAAAACACCTTGAATAATTGATAAATCATTTTCTTTCCCTTTTTCAATTAAGAGCATGGACCTAATCTCTAGAGCCAATTATTTCAACTGCATTTGAACCCATTTCTAAATAGCTGCTTCACTGCTTCTCCTCCATCAATGTTCACAGTGGACCTTCAGCAACCAAAAGTCATGAGTGGAGTATAAGAGTAAAGTCAGGACAAACCACAGCCAAATTTGATCTCAGTCTGTTACTACCAGACAACACCATTGATGTGTGACCCCTGTTAAGTGTGAAAACGATATTGCAGATACCAAATGCCCCTTAACTTTCTGGATCAGCTCTGCAAGCTGCAACACGACTGCTTGAGTTCAGAACCAAGTACAGAACTGAGTACAGAACCCATCTTTCTACTACAGAAAGCTTTGGGAGGCCTGACCAAACAGAGATTTGTCTGGAGTGGAGGGCAATCGTATTCTGCACTGCCAAATAGAAAATATATTCATATGTATTTCACAGCATGATCCCTTTAGAAGGGCCACAGATAGCTCACACGACTTTGGAAAAAGCAACTGGTATGAGACAAGCAGCAAAAAGAGATTGTCCATCTGACCTGCTTGGTTCAACAAACCTTTGCAAAAAAAGGACACTTGACAGAAGGGTAGAAAGCATCAGACAAGCAGGAGTAAGTAGCATGCAATTCAAAATGAAAGCGTGGGGGGGAAAATCATGTCAAATGATGTGTTTAGATAACTGGAAGAAAACAGCAAAAAGATACACCTTTCCGTATATGTGCCATCTGATTCTAGTACAGCAAATGACAGTCACAGAGTGTGACATGACCTTGTAAAACATGCCTCAGTAGCTTTTTACTGGTGTTAGATGTATTCCCACTTAAACCCTATATCTGTATCACTGATATTGCATTCAAAGAGGCAGAAAGTTGGCTTCACCATTTTCCTTCTTACGAACCAACATGCTCAACAGTGAAAGCTCTTTAACAAAAATAAAGCCATGCTACTAAGAGTTTGGAACAAAATATAAAGAGCTAATGATCTAAATAATGAAACTACAAGAGAGCTTTAGGAAGGCAGATTGTAATTAGCCAACTGGAATTTAGCCAGGACACCACAGCTAACACCTCTGTGACCTTCAATCAACACTCCTTTAATATGCATGAAGTTGGGCTTCTTTATCATTAATAAACTGAATGAAAATCCAACTGGAGCAAATACTCCGTTGGTTGGATTTTCATCATCACAGAGCTGCTGGAATAATGAAATTCATGGGGGAAAAAGTTGTGAACACTCAGTCTTAAATGCTTAGCAGTCTGTCCCCTTCCTAATACTTCTGATGCTGACAGCTGTTGGATGCGCACAGAAAATGTTTTCACACTCATAGCTGGGATGTAAAAGCAACATGTTCACCCCAGATCTTTTCCTGCCAGAAATCAAACCACTGAAATTCTCACTGTAGTCAGTTGGATGCAAGAAGACGACACAGAATGACACCTTGAATTCACTCCCACACTCCTACGAGGCCACCTTAGTTCTTGGCATCTTTTCTGAATTGCACGCTGCACCCATCCACTTTATTAAGGCATAAAAGTGCCAGGTCAGAACAGCACAAAGCTTGCTCATTTTGTTGTTCCCACACAGATCAACACTCCCAGCATTAACGAAAAGCTAATCACAGGAAGGCCATGATTCACAGGCAGCCATTTCAAATGAAGGAATCCCACCCCACACAAAGCAGCTCTACGGAATAAAACTAGCTACCCCTCTTTAGGAGTGTTGATAGCAAGATTAATTATCCTTCTGTTGAGAGGCAGAAGCTGCCACAATGACGTGTCACCAGCACTTATGGAGCAAGGATGTATTCATCACAAGTGACAAGACTGCAGAGAAGTGAAATTCTAGTTTAATATTTGTCTGTATGCTAATGCAGTTTGAAAACAAAGTTGTCTAAAGCTGGATGAGAAGAAAAAAGAGCAGAAAGAAGAAAAGAAGAAAAATGCTTTAGCTAAAGTAAACGACAGGAAGAAGTAAAGCAATTTAATTTTTTTACTCATTTTACAGACCTTTTGAGATTTAATCTGCACAGCCATTAGGGATTTAAAGAGGACTGATGTTTAACTTGTTTGCCCATTTGACTTAAGACAAATCCATCTGACAACAACAAAGCACTTTCTTTGTCCTCGCCACCACTTAATTTAAAGGGGACATGTTTACTAACAGCTTAATCTGTTTAGTACAAATAGTGCTTTACATTCTTTAATCCTGTCAAAAAAAAAAAAAAACACCAAAACCTTCAGAAGCCATTTGGTCCCTTCCAAAGCCCGAAGATGGACTTTGGGGCAACCTGATCTCAATAAAATATCTTAGCTGTACAAACACGCTGCACCAAACAATTTACATCATCTCTATAAAAGCAAAAAAGTATGTTATTGTTAAAATGTCTGTTGAACACTATATACCCTTTTGTTACAAAAGTTGTTGATCTGCAGGAATTCTATGGCAAATGCACATATTTATTTCATATAGCTGCATGCACAAAACTTTAGTCAGCATTATTGAGGATTAACATCAAAGAGCATCATAACCACATCACATCGCAACGTCACACTATTAACTAAAGACTTTAGTCTTCTCAAGAGAGTTCAACTGTCTTTCTTCAATGCACATGTTGCGCACGGAATGCCCTTAACTGCATTTTTTTCTCATAGTATATTCTCTTCCATGACCATCAGTGTCTCTTGGTTGTTTAATGTTAATAAAGATGGAAAATGTCATATTCTGTAAAAGTGTTAACCACCTGCTGGTCAGGTTTATTCTTTTCTGATGACTGCATTTTCTCATCTCTGCTGTTGATGTTATCCACAATCTAGGAAAAGAGCAGAGTAGTGAGAATCAACAGATTCCAATAGTCTTAATGCTGGAACTGTCTGCTGTATGACCTTAAACAAGCAATTCAGTCCCAGACCAGCAGAACACGTTAGCACATGCTCAATTTTAAGTTAAAGAACAATCATTCATAATAAAGATGTGCTTTAGTCTCTCATTGCATTAGAGCCTCCCCTTTCCTCTGTATTCCAATTTCCACATCTGTAAAATGCACTACTAAGAGCTATTCCGGTGGGAAGGCATTGTAAGCACAAAGTATTATTCTTGTCGCTTGCCTTGAGGACTTTGTTCAGGTCGTGCCAAACGATCCCACAGGGCATCCAAGGTTAAATTTTGTGGTTTGCAGTTTAAAATGAGTAGTCCACAGGCTTCAGAGCCTTGCAGAGAACTGTTTGTAGACGCACCAAATGTATTACCATCAACTTTTCTTGTATTTCAAAAATTCTAGTAGCATACATCTTTCTTTCCCGTTCTTTAAATATGAAGGAGAAAACATATGCCTGCAAAATACATTCAGGGCTTAGTATTTTTAATAGAAGACACTATAAAAAATGTGTACTGTTCTACTTAATTTGTCAGGAATTAGACAGTTATTAAAACAAAGCGTTTTATCTTCAGATTCAAAAAGAAATGGAACTTAAAGATACCTCCGACAAAATACTGATAGTGAATACAGTCATGAGTAAACTCAGCAATACAAAAGCTAAGTGATTATTAGTCCCTAGTTAAACAAGAAGCTAGTGGAAGAAATGGGAACAAGCCAATACTAAGCATTTACATAGGCCTTTTCACACAAGAATTTAAAGCATTTTACAATGAAAACAACAAAAAAACCAGCAGTTGATTCCTGAAACTCAGTCTTCTGCTATACCTACTACACATCAATCTTCCCCAGAAAATGCTGGTTTTAACATTTACTTTGTTACACATATTTTCACCCCACCTCTGTACCAGGTATATTGAGTAAACTACAGTCTTATACCACCACACGTGCTTTTGAATTCAGATAAATATTTGAACTTCACTATAGAGGCTTCTACAAAACCCAATTACACCCAATCCCATAAAATCAAGCCAATCTTTGACTGTAATAATAAAAATCATGTTACAATAATGGTATTTTCAAGTTAATGCCACAATAAAAACCTGCTAAAAGGCAGTCTTTATCAGCCTAATAACTATAACGTTTTTAAAACAGACCATGGCCACAGAATAGGTTAGATTTTCAGAGGTTTAACTGAAAATTTTCCCCTTAAGAGAATATTTAAGATTTTAAGTTCTTTTGGAGAGGGGCTGCCTTTTTATTTCATATTTGTACAGCACCTGGAGGAAAGAAGACCTTACCCTACATGTCAACGTCACAGAAATAATAAATAAAACTAGGAATATTTTCATTAGTATTGTGTTAATTGATTGCTGAAAATATCTAGCTTGTCTCAGAAATCTTACAGTTTTAATCAGAGACACGATATCTTTCACAAAATAAAACCATGCTTCCCCATAGCACTTGTAAGAGCAAGACTGGGGGCCTCGCTTGACTGCATGTGTAAAAAGTGCACCCCAATTTTACAGACCTCTTTTGAAAGCCTCACTGGGCTATTTTTGAAAGCATGAAGATAGTAACTCAGAGGCTGCCTTTTCCTTCAGTTGCAAAGGTATACATGAAGGGTAATTAAATTGCAATTAACTTCTAACCACCTTGTCTCTCAACAAAGTGATTGTCTCCTGTGGGAAAGGAGAAAGTAAACGGGATTTGGAGGTGTAGTGTACTTCCCTCCCTGCTTTGCCAGAGCTGAGGAATGCCTACTCCAGCTGGAAAAATATAAACAACTCCAATGAATCACAGAAGTTTGGACATCTTGCTCAGTTACTTGATGCCAGATATCTGATAATGCAGGCACTCACTAATCCCCCACGTACCCGGCATTTTTGTAGTAAGACAGAGTACGAATAGGCAGTTCCTGAAGACAGGAACTTTAATTAGCCTTGCTTTGTAGGGATTTACAATTTTAGATAATGCAAGTGGCGGCATTTAAATTTTCTGCCTGATCTGTCTTCACTTTTTTATGTACGTAAACAATAAGAAAAGTCTTGGGTGTCCTCCTTTCTCAGAGGAAGGCCAAAAAAAAATCCTTGGAGTTAACCTCAGTGAAGGAAAATAGACATGGTGAAGTAAAGAAAAAAGTCAGGTTAAACTTCAAGAATTCTACAGTACGTAACAACCCAAAGGCATTGGAGCAACCAAGCATTTTCCAAACGTGACCTCTCCCAGTGGCCATAAAGTGCTGGACGTCACACTGAGAAATGGGACAACATTTGATAACAATAATGACCACTTCAGCTGTGCAGGCAAAAGGATACAGAGTAAACACAGGTGACAAATAACAGCTTTTTACTACAAATTTTCTAGTGCAAGAATCTTCTGTGTCTCTGCTATCACTGTAATGTCTTGCCATTACTTAAAGACAGTTGAAACTGGGCAGGCCTCTGCACTGCAGGGGATGTCACCGTAAGGAAAAACGCTTTTACAGCCAAGATGCCCCAAATCTGTGATGCATTTTGCTGTGTGCTGCTTCAGTTTCATCTGAAATGGTACACCCTCAAGATGACCAGTAAATCTGTTATGGGAATGAAAAATGCTGCTTCTCTGAAAAGACCCCCACTTCTTCAATTGTTATAGCACCTGAAAGTCTTACTGATGTATTTTTAGTTGCCTTTGGGATTTATATTCTTTCTTCATTTTACATTGAGAGCGAATACGGACATTTTATGGATCAAAGACTCTAAGTTGCCCTCTAATGTGCCACTGTCAAAAAAAAAAAAAAGATTCTCAAACTTTGTGATATGTAATAGAGAATTAGGCATCTGGTGGAATGGTATGGGTTGGAATTTCAAAGTTTCCCCTTTCAGTGTCCACCTTCTTGTGTCAAAATTCATTCATATTCAAAATACCCTCAGAAAATGTGTCTCACAAATTATTCCTATTTTTAAGAAGCTTGCCAGTGCAGTCAGAAACTAGATCAGAATCAAAAGACCACTGATGAGAATCAGGGGAAAGATTATTAATTTCTTCATACCCATTGCATCAAGAACCAGGTATCCCCTACAAGGCAAATACTGTATGTTTAATTTATAACAGCTAACCCCACACTACAACCAAGCAATGTGAGGTATATTCGAACAAAGTTTTCTCACCGAAAAACAATGGAGAGTCAACAATGCATCTCGTTATTACAGCAAATAAAACCCAAATGACTTGAGGCTTTTCCTTGTACACTTCTTTTTTGCTAAAGAAGTTGTCAGGACATAGGAGGGGTATTTGCAAGTGCAGTGAACAAAGACCGTAAAAATGGACAACAAAGATAATAAATTTTGAAGATATCATGGCTCTCAATCAGACATGCACTATGAACCGGACTGTACAACCCCAGAACAACAGCCACAAAAGGTGCTGAGGCCTTTCAGCTCCTGACAATTTTGTCTCTAAAGGAATATTTTGTTGAGGGCTTTGCCTGTAGGAGCACATTTCAGCTAATTGTATTCACTGTAACTATTTATTGAAACCAGAAGAGAACTCTATTTTCACAAGCTTATTTAAGAATATTATGCCAAGGCATCCATCCAGGATAAGGTATGGAACCCTTTCACAATTTTATAAGTAATTAAACATGACTCATGGTAGGTCTTGTTCAATTGCAGGAGAAACTGAGAAGGTATTCCAGAAAACGTAACTTACTCATATTAGTTCCTGGGTTTAATATAAAAAAGCAGAAGAGGTCCTGTAGAATCTACCTATGCAGATTTTTTTTTAATATCTCAGTATCTTTTAGTCCAGTGAGGAGCTAATCCAATTTTGATGCAACTGTGTAAACGTGGCACAGCAAAAAATTCAAATTATGATTTTGCTTGCCATTTCTACCCTCTCTACTCTATTTCACAGATCAACTTCTCCAATCAGCCTTCACCCCTCACAATGCACCAACATCGTTCAATCTTACCTCACTCTTGACAATTCATGGTTCAGGGAAGACACAGAACAATTGAAGAGTTTGTCTCTGACAAAACTGGAAGGAGGAACTGCAAAAATTACAACCATTAAAGCCTGCATAAACATCTATTTACTTTTAAAAATCACATTTTCCTATAGCAGAGGAGAGAATTTTTAATAGGTTATAATAGTGATAAAATATGAATATTTGATAAAATGCAAAAGTAAAATGTAAAGTGGTATAATACAAAAGACATTTCTTCTCAAATGTGTATAGGATATCAACTGTCAGCAGCTAACACTAGTAGGCAGCTAAACCCAACCATCTGATTAGGCTAGGTTATGTCACCCAAAGTTTAGGGTCAAATAATACTGTAAAGTATCAGAGGTGATGAAGAGATGGACACAGAATAAAAGACACAAATGGTAGGATGTCAGGTGAAAGAAATGGAAGGTGCATGAAATTATGAGACAAAGAAATCAGATGAATGCTGAAAAGAGGCGTTCAAGGCCAGGCTGGATGGGGCTCTGAGCAACCTGGTCTAGTGGGAGGTGTCCCTGCCCGTGGCAGGGGGGTTGGGACTAGATGATCTTTAAGGTCCCTTCCAACCCAAACCATTCTATGATTCTATATTAGCGATATGAAAATACACTACTGGTCCGATTCTGATTGGTATTATGGAGCCTTTATTCCTTTATGTTTGTTTAAAGTGTCTTTGAATGAAAATATTAAAAAAAAAAAAGCAGGTTCCAAGAGTTTTTAAATGAAACATACAGTGAAACCATAACCCCACTGCAGTTACTGGCATGACCTCATCTGCTTCAGTGCTGACAATTTAAAACTTGTTATTCAATAAAATTAAATTATTTAACACTAGAGCTGGTTAAATATGGGGGCAGGGAGGGAGGGGAAGTATTCATAGTCCAAAAACTATTCAAACTAACTAGGTTTCTAATCTCTTTATTCATCATTCCGGCATATTCACACAAACTCATTTTCATTTGCACGAACAGAGAATGTTTCAAAACTCATACTTGATGCGAACACCTTAGGATGTGCATCAACAGCTCTATGTAACCTATTCAGAAAGCAAAACCATTATCATGTGTACTAGGTAACCAACCCCAAAGTATATAGTGAAAAACAAAGATACAGCAGGGAAATAGCACAGAAGCAGTCATAAAATGAAATTAAATTGCCATGAATGATTTGGTGAATACTTATAAAAAAAAAAAATCACTCACAGTAATTGGAATCAATCCGCCAAATCATTTATAAAGTGAAAAAAAGATTTATTTAATTGGATAACATTATTGCTACCCATATGATCAACTTCTTGTTGGGAAGGTTTAGCTTGGGTTTTAGTGTGAGCTGCTTGAAACTGGAGAGCTTTAAAATTGCACACAGACAATTCCATTGGTTTTGTCACAGGAATAGGTGTGTTTGAAAGTTGCTTTTAAAAATTAAACCCTAGTGAAAGAATAATCATGTCACTTAATTTGAAATATTATATGCAAACAAACAAATGGTACAAAAGGAATAGAAGGCCTCCCTTCTACACTCACGTCTTGCAGTGGTAAATCTGAATACCATATGCGTAATATACAAGTCAGTAAGTACAAGTTCGCTACACTCATACGACCCTCGCCAAACCTCTCTTACAAAGGAGGGAAACGAAAAACTGTTTTCATCCCATCTTCCTCATATGAATCTCACTGTCAACTGAGTATCAACTGCTAATGAAAGGTTCCTTCAGACTACCTTGTACTTTACTCTGAATCAAAGTATCATGACTGCTTTCACCTGCTCCTGCCAGGATAATCATTTGAAAGTTGATCAAACATCTCTGAACCAGTACAAGAGCAATAACTGATGGAGACGGATGCTGTCAGCTAGGAAGACGTCTTCATGCGCTATTTGTTCAGCACTTGTCACCTTTGGATCACGGTACCTCTGTGTGCACCTTTCTTTTTTATTATGACAACACTGCAGTCCAGTAGCTTTCATTCCTGAAAGCTTGATGAAAATACGTGATGATTTTTTGAAATATGAGAAGAAGCTGCTTATCTTTGGAAAGATGTTTTCTTTGATGCTGGTGTAAAAATGCATGGAATGCATCTAAACTCAATTAAGGAATATTTGTAGTATCACTTAACCCCTTACAAATGCTTCCTGGACAATTGTAAAGAGAGCTGACATTTTCTTTGAACAGAAGAAAAAAGGAGCAGGGTGATCCATATTAAAACATACTTCTTGTGAGAATACAGCCTGGGAAATTTCTTTCCGGAAAAGAAAAGTTTTAGGGCTGCCAACAAAATATAACATTATGTAACATCATGTCATTGCTTAAGGGTTGGATATAGGATACTGTTCATGATCCAAGCCAAATCCATCTGAAGGTACTGGGCAGATTGCAAAGACATCAAAAAATATTTCTGTATTTTATTTAAGAATGTTACTACTGACAAACAGCGCTCCTTGGCTCACTTGTACTGCAGAGCATTAAAACGGGGTTTGGATGTAAAACACAGAATCCTTTTCCCACTTCCCAATGAAAACATAACGAAGCGTTTTTACACTCTTGGAGTCTTTAGAGTTGGATACTCAAGAAAATTTGCTGTGTTTTTCAGAGGTGGCTTCCAATGAATTTTGTTCATTTAAGAGTTTCATTACGGCAGATACACAGGAACATAGTAATAAAGATCTGAGAAAGAACAGACTGTTAATAAGACATACCTCTGAGATCCCCATGTCTGAAGTAATACAGATCTTGTCACTTCTAAGCTGGCCATTCCAATCTCAAGTCACAAGATGCTGCAAGGTGCTGTTACTATCTTACTATTTGAGTATTTTATGTCTCTAAAGTCATTAACAAAAACCAGCTCCTTTCCCCTCTGATTAATCACATCAGTATCTCTAGGAAATACATTGGTGGTCATACTTCAGCTTGTAATATCTCATGGTCCAAATTCTTACAGCCCAAACTCCACCTGAATCCTAACTCTTGCTGCTTGTTGCCTTTAGGCTTCCAAGGATTCTCAAGCAACGGAAAGCACCAAATGAGTGGAGATAAGGCTGTGTGAATCATGGATCTCCATGTCCAGATCCATACCGTATCTCTCCAGGGTTGCTGGTTTTAACACAGTCTTCGAGGAAGAGGGAAGGGATAGTACAGTGTAACAAATAGTGTTTGCTTCCCCTACCTGTGCCAATAGTACTCATTCAGATTCAGCTGAGACTGAACAACAGGCATCAATCTCCAGGAAAGTAATTCTCAAGGGTTCTCCAAGCACTAAACAAAAAGGTAACACAAGCTGAATTGTTTCGTTTTTTTAAACACAGCAGAACAAGGAAAAGTGAACATCAAAACACTCCATGTTTCCGAATTTCAAATATCAGCTATGTTCTTTCACTTACGTGGATGATACAAATACGACATCAACAGGCTCTTTAAAGAATGATAGTGGGTAACTACAAACAGAGAAACTGGAATATAAGAAAATTCCTTGACCGTTCTAAAAATGCTTACAAAGGAACGGTGTGTATTTATTCAGCCAGCACTAGCATAAGGTCGAAGGTGACAGATGAGGAATTAAGCAGCAACCTGATAACATCAGCATTATGAAATACTATTCACGATGACAAAGTGTCAGCTGTCCTTGACTAACATTCAAGAATGGTAATGGAATTGCTAGTGTACTGTGGACAATTTTCTCCACCACATTTTTCCACATTAGAGAAATGTGGTCAGTAATTAAATGAGTGGAGTTTATGCTGGCAAACATCTACTCAAACTTTATGTGCATTGGCACAATGTCTACACCACTGTCAATGCTACGCACAAAGCCATAAGCCACCTTCAATGAAGTTAGCTCAAATACTCATGCTGAATACCCAAGTATTTGCCGGACTTCCTGGGAGGGATTTACAACCCATACTCCCAGGACAATATTGTTAGTACTGGCCATTATCTACTTTTTGTACAAAGGGTACAAACTGTTGACCAAAGGCTATTGTATCATGAGATAAATGACTTCCTGGAATTCCTAGGATAAAGGCACTGGGAGATAATACAATACATAATGAGCTCAGGTGGCCTTTGGGCTAAGTCTAAGCTTCCATAAGCAGAGGAAACTGGAATTTCCAACACTGTTTATTGAATGGGGGTATATTTTGGTAGTTCTCAATCAGTCTGCCTTTAGCATCAAGGAAACAGCAGATTGGTGGGATTTGGAATTTTAAGTCCCAGTTCCTTAAAGGCTTTATTGCGAAATAAGGAGCAATCACAGTAGCATACATCCAGCACATATATGCAAGGAGTCCTCTTTTGCCTGGTTCCTCCTGACAGAAGCTGGCAAGGTAACTAGTGAACACACTGAACCCTATGAAGAAAAACTTTACACTTTTTTTTTTTCAATTTGTTTTTACAAATTGTTTTTACAATTTGTTTTGTTTTATTTGCAAAGGGTTTATTCATAAAGATTTATCAGAAGGTGAGCACCCACTTTTGCACTTTTCCCAATTTATGCTGTAAATGCTTTGCCCTCTTAACATCCAGGCCTTTTGATTTTGTTGTGTTATCCAAGTGACTGACTATAGACAGTGTGGATCTAATAAATGCCAATATTAAACAGATTTGGAAATATTTTGCCTGAGATTTAAGGCCTTTTGATGCCCTAATCTAAAAGTTAAACATCCCCAGCGCTGGGAAATAGCTGTTTATTGGACTGCGAGGATAGTAAAGAAAGAAGGTCCTTGTGAATGGAAAAGTGTAAGGCAAGGAAAAGTGATTAGCAGGTCACCACAAGGATCAATATGAGGACAGCTTCTGCTCACACTGAGTATAACATAAAATAAGAACACACAGCATGGTAGAAAAGCTTAGCAACAATTAAAATAAAGAAAAGCAAAGAGCAGTATTAAGTCTGTCAGTGATCTGAACAAACTAGGAAACCAGATGGGGAAATTGTTAGCATCCTTATTGCAACCTGCAGAAATGCAGGTTAAAGAGACTTTTACAACAGTAAAACTGAATAAAACAAAACATTTTCTATGCTACAGAACTTTGCAAGAAAGCTCCTCCTGATGAACAAGTACATATTTATCAGTTTATTCTCTCCTGACTGCGTATGTTTCAGTGCTCAGCAACTCTTAAAGAGAATTATAGAGGTAGTAAAAACACATACACATCCTAACACTTGCATGCAATGAAAAATCTCTGTCTTCACTTAACCTTCTCAACGGGTATAATAAAAATGGTCTACAAAATGTTCTTGGTACACAAAAGCAAATTACAAGATAACACTGCCTTCACTAGTGCAGGGACCAGTCCCTTATTTGTAAAAAATTTCATGCACCTTATCAACTAAAAATTATCACATATCTGAACATACATAGCTATAGATAACACTTCCTCTTAGAATTACTAATTTTAAAATTACTTGAGAAGCCAAGGTTTTGTTTAGAGACTTTTTTAAGAAGGCCTTTTGGCCTTGGAAACAGAAAAACATACACAATATTTGAATAATAAAATTATTTGGGATGCCTAATATGGTCATCTCTAAAGATGTAACACTAAATAAACTCTCACAGCCCACCATCGAAAGCTCCTAGCAAAGACTGTCCAAGCAACACACCTCAGACACTGACCTTCCTAACTCACTCTTATTGCAGGCAACTGTCATGAAGCCACAGGGTCCAACTGGGAAGCGAATCTTACCTACGTTCAAATGTTTATGTTAAATGAGCAGGCTGGATCACAAGCTGGAAGTTAAGCGCATGCTCAAGCATTTTTTCAGATAAGGCCCTGAGTGACAGTGCAGTCGTTACATAGGAAATGTCGGTTTTAAGCAAACTAAAGGCATGGGTCAGGCCCTAAGAAAATAAGAGCTTTAGCATAACCAAATCTGACCGCTCGCTCTTCCACGGTGGAAGTATGGATACAAACATGACTTGAATAGCTTTGTTTTCTACTCAAGCAATGACGGGCTTGGTCACTGACCGCGTTTTACTATTCCCTTCAGGATGAACAATCTAATGGGGTAAGAGATTTCCGAGGAAATCTTCTACGGTTCAATTCTTTCACTTAGACTTTTTCTGCATCTGTTTTGTTCTAGTACAGATCACCACTTAAAATCCTCTTCCAATTCGCTGAATATATGCAAATAAACAAGCCAAATCTTTTCCTCTGGCACTTGGTATAAGAAGAGTATTATATCCCTTTTCCTGAATATCTACCTAAATACAGAAATCCTTCATTTCTGTACTTAAAAGCTATGCCACAGTAATAACAGCCTTAACAATAATGTCCTTATTCCTTAGTAGCTGGAAAGGAAGACAACCTTCTAGCGACCAGTAAGCAAGAATGACATTAACTTGACCCACAAGAAAATTCTATTATTGGAAACACTGAGAATACGACAGTGAAAATGAGCAATAAGCAAAATTTCCAGTTAAATACATTTGGAAGTGAAGCACACTGATTAGCAACAGTATCAAACAAAAAAAGATGGATAGTCTTCAATTTAGAAAGCAAACAGTTTTTTATATTATTACACACATTTTTGGGAAATTCATCATCTTACACCTGTTCTAGCTGTAGCCTCAAACAATACAGAAGTCACCTTTGGGTTTCAAATGGCTATTTAAAAAAACTCAAACATAAAAAGGCTTTTGATGATGCCAGACGAAACCAAATTTGCCTGGGAGTAAAACTAACAAGGACTGGAGCAAATGAAAATATGTATTTCTAAGGGAGTTAGGAGGCACTACAAAAATAATGAACAAAACATTCTCACTGCCAGAAGATTAAGGTTTACAGTACAGAATGCACTGTCTGCAGAGGACAGTGCTCTTAAACAAGGCTGTGTCACACTTCCCATTAAAAGACCATATTTCCAGTAGTTCACAGCTTCCCCAAACTGTAAGGGTTTGGGCTGAAAGTTCTGAAAATAGCTCTGACTAAGGCCAAACTTTTTGAGAAATGCTGACCTAAAACAATTCTTCACTTTCTCAGGGATGAGAGGATGAATACATTGCTTCCCCCATTCCCTCCCACCTCCCCCTTTTTTTTTTAAATAAAAAACACCTTTTACAGCTGTTTGGTGGAGATGCTACAGCTCCCTCCATGACTCAGATCAGGATTTGGAAACATGGCATATCAGTTGCCATAGTGTCAATATTCTGTTGTTCTTGTGAAAAAATCCACGAATTCAGCCAAGCAATGAGCTTCTACAAATCTGCCCACACGGACTTGAGTGGAAATGTTGACTGTAGAGCAGATAATAAGAAGCACTGTCCACCCACTTAAACCTTTTGGGCCAGCTGAAATGTGTGTGCCACGTCCTCCCAAATTGCAGGTCCATCCCCCAGCAGAGCTTTGCAAGCCTTTCTGCCTGTGTGTAGCCACCAGGCCCACTGCCTGAAAGCAGTAAATTTTCTCCCTTCTGTGTTTTTTATTGCCTCTGTCTGTTATCCTTCCTCTCCTCGGTCATGGTTAGAAAGGAATATTGCAAATTATCACAGTGGAATGAGGAACAGGTAGAAAAGTTTGGGGATGATTGGATTACAAAGTGCACAGCAGAAGCTGTGCCACATAACAAAGAACAACAAATGGCAGCAGACTGTCCAGTGCATCTAAGGGTTATGGCCTTGCCAGTGTCTCAGGCAATCAGTATGTTTCTAAAGTGCAGCCTGACAACCTTTCCAACAATTCCGAAGTTTTATTTCCCTCCACAGGGTGACATTATAAATATTAAGGCTGGGAAAAAACAACACAAAACAAAACAACCCAACACTCTGGATTCCCTCCATAAATTTACTTCAGAACCTCGGTAGTTTTTAACTATTAGATGTTCATCCACTTGAAGCCATTTCACTCAGTGTACCAGGAGGCCAATAGTCTGGGAACCCATCACAATTACACAGGAAATGAGACTGTCATCTTTAAGATCCTCTCTCATTTACAGCAAGAGTTGAAAAACAGGCAGCGCATGAGGAAAGGAAAAATCATGGTCTTAAGGTTTAAAAATGTCATCCTCAACTACAGAAGTCTGCTCAGCTTTGACCACAGCCTATATGATGGTGAAAAGATCACCCTGAACTTTTCACTGCTGAACTCTGACTGTCTGATCCTGACTTTCTGAAACACCAGATTTTCTCAGATCACAGGATCTGATTTATGAAAGGGTTGAGAATTCAGAACTGGAGGAGGACTCAGCTACACATCTGCTTTCGCTACAAAAAGTGCAAAATATTCTGAAACGTATCAGGTTTAAGACATCTCAAACTGGATTGATAAAATTAGTGATCACTTTTACTTTGCCTTTCATGATTTTTTCTGTCACTGTGCGTTAAATAGCTAAAATACATTAAACAGTGATTAATCAAAGGATTAATAAACGACCCTCTTATGGTAGCACTATAGAAAGGTACTTGAGGAAGTTGATAATCATGCATTCAATGTTGGATGGAATGGCGTGCAGTGGCATACACTGAGCAATTCAGATAAAAAGAAACATTTCATAAAGCTCCTATTCAGTGTTGTCTATTGTATATGTTAAAGGCGCAGACAACTCATAGAAAAAAGTAGCTATACAATCATGTAATTTAATATCCCTGCCAGGATGTGGATGAACAATCGGAAAAATTACCAGAATTAAGGCTGCCTATGTATTTTCTGCTTTCTCTACACTTGACTTTACAACCTTAACACACTTGTAACAAAGCATATGATATTCTGGTTTACCAAAAACCATTTTTCCACTTTTGAGTATTTCCATGTCAGGGATTTGTAAACACCTTTTTGTCATAAAGTCTTACTAGTATTAAAAAAAAAAATCAGGAACTTTAAAAAGTCACTGAACTTTATATTCAAAAATATTAGTTCATTATACATTTCTAGTAACTTGGAATACTGAACCTGCCTTTCAAAAACACATGAAAATGCTATCATTTATCACGTCAGAGTATAAGACCATGTTCAGTGACCCATTTAGGAGGGTATGGGGGTAGAGGCCAGGAATCTGAAACTACCCACTTTAAAATGTCTCCCTTCTTTAACTTGAATCAATTAAGGAAATGGTTTGCCATTAAATTATGGCTCTCCCACACACCATTTAAATACACACTTGACTCCCATTGAAATGGTCAGTTCAACTTAAATTAGATTGAACTGTGCATAAACAAAAGGCTACCTGAGAGCACAAAACTCCCATAGCACCCTCTGCTGATAAAGAGGGAATGGGATTAACATTCATACAGAGCAATTCCACAGAACAGGCAAAGTAACAGAGAAAAGTGAAAATGGGTTTTCATTGCAGTTCAGAATTTAAGCTGCTGCTTTATAAAGGGACCCTTTCAAGACATTTACACTCAAAGGCCCAATCCTGTAGTCCTTACTCTGGCAAAATTCCAGCTGAAGTCAATGGGAATATTGCCTGTGTAAGGACTATTCAAAATTAGTCAAACTGTCTGAATATCATTCAATCAGCTCTAATCACTGCATTGAGAATAAAGGCCGTAATTTTGGCATTTTTTGTCACTTTAAATTCTTCAACAAATACTTGCATTATTCTCTGTAAATCATCTTGCCAAGCAGTATTTGTCAAATAATTGGACAATTTTTTTCCATCAACCATTGAATAAATTATGAATAACAAGCACTGATTTAACCATGTGACTCCCATCAGTCAATTCTTAAGTTTCCTATGAAGGGCTTAACTGGGGGTTTTATTGGTGGCTTAAACATTAGAGAAAATCTCATTCAACAAGAACTACTCAGCTACCTTTCCACCAGTATTGACAGTGTAAAGGCTAAACCTAAATTGTGATTTACTTTTTTAATTGTACAGACTACCATAAATGTTAGCATTTTTTTTTTTTTTGACAGAATGTCTGGTTTTCCTCATTCTTCCAAATCCAAAGTATAGTCTTTAGGAAAAAAAAATAAATATGCAAACCTCTGCTTAGGAGAGATAATATATGTAAAGAGACTTAATAACTTTTGTTAGATTAACAGATACACCTGGAATGAATATTTATTTTCTCTCAGGCACATAAGCCTCACACAGGCACAGTACCACATCATTAGCAACAGCATTTGTGTCTCCTATACAACAAATCATTTATTGGTTCTTCCACCTTTGAGATAAACTCTGATTAGAAATATCAGGGTCATTAAGGAAACGTTAAAGGGAGTAAAAACATGAAGCTTTACTATCTTTTAACTCTGTTTTAATAAGAAATTAAAATAGAAATTAAATAGACATTTAAACAGGCATTTAAAATAGAAATTTAAAAATTCTATTAAAAATTGAGAGAAAAAATAATTTAAAATTAGAAATACTAGGGCATCAGAGTGCATCAATAGCGCAGTAACCAGTCTCTAAAATATTAAGTGACTTCTGTTTTAGAAGAAACAATCCCTTAAAAAGATCTATTATTGTGCAATACAGTGCTAAGAGAAAAATCCTGGTTTTACCTGAACTTGTATAGCAGCCAGAGTTACTATGGCTAGAAACAAATCATTTTGGATACTAATGATCTCATCTGTAACTGTTCTTCAATAACACCTATCCCCCCAAAATGGCTTATACCCTTGTCAAGCTGGATACACACCCAAGGCGATAATAGCCACAAACAATGCCAAGCAAATGCATAGCCAGGGTCTATGGAAACCCTCTCCTCCTCTCTGCTCTGAGATGAGCATGTTGACTCCTCAAACGACTTTCCACTCAGGCCAAACCAAAAAAAATAATAATAAGGTGAAGAGGCAAGAGCAAATGAGATGAGCAAGAAAGACTGTAATCACAGTTTATAAAGCAATGGTGACTGGTAAAACAAACTTAAATCTTACAGGGAAAAAATGAATTATAGAAGGAATCACTACTCTATGCAGTAGCTTGCCCTACAGAAGCAATGTGGATTCCCTCTCTTTCTCCCCCGTGTGGATGTATCTATATGCACATTTTCTTGTATCTTATTAGCTCTCATTAACTTTGTGTTTCCCTCTCATTAATTCACCTTTTATTTCAGGTAGCATCAGGAAGTGCAATTAACTTCATCAAGCACGTCTTCACTACACAAATTATTTAGCTGGTAACTATGTTTATAATTAAGTGGTTTAACACCACTTCATTACATCTTTTCAGTTGCTTACAACCTTGCCAAACTTCAGTTGTTTTCCATGCCAGGTTTCTGTCTCGGGAAGAAAATTTTCTGGAAAGTTTCTGTAAAACCTTCTATGTAAGTGGAAAAACTGTTCTGTCTACATTCAAAAACTCATGCCTTTCACTGATATTGTTGGTGTGACAATTGCAGAAAAGAGACAAAATCTGGGCACGTCCTTCTATATATGCTCAAGGGCAGATTTAAAGCCTCTGTCTACTGCTAACATGTTCTATCCTCCCAGAGCTCTGAAAATAAAACCCGATCGACTATATTTTAACCCCAGCAGCTGACTGTTCTCTATCCTTGTCCTGAAATTCTACGCAGGACCTTTTCTGCAACCAGAGGATACTGGTATAAGAAGAACAAGGACTGAGATCAGAAAAGCTTATGGATTTAGTCTTACACTGCTGCCCAAGATCTGTGGATACACATCTGGGCAATACAACCCAGGCAGTTTAACAACATCACCAGGTCTGCCTCTAAGCTCAGTGTGCGCCAACCACCTACGTGATAACTCAGTTTTCCAGAAAGATTTTGCAGCTCCCACTAAGCTGTATGTTGCAGAGACTTAGCGGCAGGAGGTGAGTTCCCCACCTTAAAGCTAATTTGGGCAAGACAGCAGATGCGCAGGCACATCTTGACAGCAGTAGGGGCATTCGAGCTGCCTCCTGTGCTCTCACTGCTCCCCTTTTCGCTTTGTGATGCCTAAGCAGAGTAGTTAAAAAAACCTCCTTGATGCCAATGGAGTATAGAATAGGAACTGGGAGAAAAGGCTAGACTGGAGCAGACTGGGATAAGACGGGAGAAATATACATTCTACAGCAAAATATAGTAAGCAACTTTGCATTGTCTGTAAAAACTGATCGTAACCAACACTGAAAAAAGAATGCATCTCTAAAGACACACGTAGTATCAATTCTGGCACTTCCTAACCTTCGAAGCCTCGCTTTTGTAATTATGTTGCTCTTTTACTGTAGGTCTCTGCTATAATCACCCTGTTTTTTCATTTTGAAAAGACATTGGGGTAGATTCTCTGCTGGTGTAAATTGGCACAGTGCCACTGATTCTAGTGGAACCGTGCCAATTTTCATCAGCTGCAAATCTGGACCATTCTTATTAATTTACTTGTAAAGAAGCTCCCCACATGCCTCTAATCACTTCTATTTTCCCCCTTGACCCTTCCTGTATTTGAGGTTGGGTTTTTTATCTTAGAAATGTAGTGATAAAATGCTTTATTTTGTTTCATCACCAAATTGGGATGTTGTTAGTCACCACTTCCAGCCTCTCCTGCAAACAGAGAATTCACAACAGGGTGCAGCATAAAAATCTTCGTTCCAGTGCTGTCGCAGCCTGCTGCACCTCCAGGACCCGGCGTGCTGCGGGAAGGGAAGCGCGGAGCGCAGCCTGCCTGGCCGTTCCGGCAACGAGACCCACATTCTGCACAGCCTCAGAACAAGAGGTGGCACGTGCTCTGCCTCGATGGCAGTTTGAACACGTCCACAATGATCCTTAGACAGTCCACTGATTGGTTTATTTTTCTGATGCAATCTTTTGCTTTCTATCACCAACCTATTTTTTCCCCACATTGGCTTTATTTGCGTTGCCTTAATTATCAAGTTCTTTTTTTTATGATTAGTCGTGTTACTAGTTACTGTCTAAAACCTCATCTAGTATTTTTTGTGTAACTCAGATCTTTTTGATAGAACTACATACGTACTTGTGTTGCCAACCTTCTCCATTAAATTGTTAACCTTTAAAATATACTATAAGGCTGGAGCAGCAAGATATACTGTTGCAACAGTCACAGTTATTTCTCCTTAGTATTATCCTCCATCCAGGTTCTTTATAGGTTTTTTTATCTTTAATGATTTTATCAATTGCTTTTCCTGACACCAATGAAAGGTTCCCCATTCCAATTCCTGGAATCATTCTCAGAACCATTTCCCCAAAAACAGTTTTGTATGAAGCTGGCTACCTTCAGTTTTCCTCTATTGTATCACATTTTGCTGATTAATTACCTAAGTTTTAATAGGAATTCAGAGAGCAATTCCTTAGCTCCTTCAGATTCCTTGGATGAATGCCACATGTTCTGACTTTCACTGTCATATAATTCCATGGGTTGTTGCAAACCCTGTCTATACATCACTGCTTTTGGCAACACTTGCTGTTTGTAAATACCAGACGCTAGGGCATGTAGTTTTTTATGATCTGCTCTGCTGAAGTTCTAAGCAACCAAAATACATTGTTTCTGCATAAGCTCTTTGTCTTTTCAGTTTGTTCCCCTTGTGCCCTGGTGGCTCCTCATGCATTTCCAGCACATTGTCACTGTAATTCTAAACATTCTTCAAATTTCCTCTAACTTATTTGAGATTAATTACACTCGTATTACAGTGATGTGGCTTTGAAATAATTTTTTAAAACTTATTTAAAATACACACAGAGTCACATTCCAAGTTTTAGATGTGTTAGAAACCTTAGATTTATAAGGTGTTTAGCTTACATTGTGTTGTGTATCACATTTTGACATGACATTGGATGGTGTCACCTACCTCTACTCACATTCTCCTTAAAGTCCCATTGGAGAATAAAAGTCTTTGCTTTGTGCTCTTTATTGTCGTACTTAACCTATTCAAGGCAGTATTTAGCCCACATATTCTCTACAGTCCCAGACACTCTTCACTTTTTTGACTGGAAAAAAAAAAACTATGGAATTTATAGAACAACCTCCCACTTCCACATTCCAGTCCGTCCTTCCTACACAGTATACAGAAATGAATTATTGTAGCTCATTGATTTTTCTCATGAGCACCATATTTCACAAGCGATAAATTATATTATCTTGATGCCAGACATTAAGCTTTACCCAGAGTTTCTTTTAAGCTCCTTATATCAGTATTTACAAGTTTTATTATTTTATTGAAATGTTCCTCATTAAATATGTCTTTTCGCTTTTGCTGCAACGCAGCTGCAATTGCTTACCGTATCTCCTACTCCTGGGTATATTTTGCAAAGACGAGAGGCACATAAGAAATGGGACATTTTCGTCTGAAAATATCAAGAAGAGAAAAGCAAAATTATGGAAAAATACTCTTTCTTGTAAAGAATGTTTTTTGCTGCATACACTTTTGTTCTATCAGGAAACGTATAGTAATAAGCAAGAATAAGAAACATTTTTGCTTTGCACAAGTTGTTGATGAAACAAAGAACAGAATACCATATTGTTCAGGTATCTTAATTTTTTAAAGTCGAAAATTTTTATAATGCAAATTATTTCCACAGGGTGGAAAAAAGGAAAATATTCTAGGCTTAGGCAAATGTCTCAAGAGTGGTCTGACAAACCCAATATATTCAGATTAGCAACAAAAATTGAGGGATGACTTGATGACATTGTTAATGTATCTTTTCAAGGAGAAAATACCAGTTAATAAAGAGCTCTTCAGCCTAGCTGAGAAAGGCATAAAAAGAGCAAATGGCTCAAAGCTGATGCCAGACAAATTCAAATGAGATATAATAAAGAGTAACAGTCACGATGATTAACCACTTGAACAAACAACACCCCTCAAGTTATGAAATTTTTAGATGAAAGCTGAATGGCTTTCTGAAAGATATGTTTTAATCAAACAAATGTTTAAAGTTCTAAACTTTGCTAACTGCATAAAATTCCTTGCACAATCTTAGAAGGTCAGACTGGATGATCAAATTGCACCTCAAACCTGAAACTTTTAACATGTGGCTTTCAGAATCACACAACCATTTGAAACAACTGCTTGTTTGTTATAATTGTCTCTTTTACATCCTCTTAAAATAGTAATTTTGTGAAACAGTTTTCTAACCCCCTGTCTTGTTACACAAAAGGTGAATTTCCCTACAGACACATGAGGTAAAAAGGAGGAGAAAGTTGCATTTAAAAAAACACCCCTGTTTCAAATAGCATTTAACATAAAAAGAGAGACAGGGAGGGCAAAAGAGACACAAACACCAGTGCTGGAAGTATTAAAAGCACGCTCTGAAAACCTCTGTGATGACAGTTCGAAGAAAGCAGCTTTTATGTGCTACTGAGCCCACCTCTACAATGTCTTTTAAATGAAACTGTTTACCTAGAAAATATAAGCAAAGGCCAGAATCTGGACTAGAAGAGGCACCTTTTGATTGCAGACACTGAACTGAATCCTTAACTAATAAATTGTTCCACACCTTTGTCTGAAACAAGAAAAGCAAAGGTCTGCGTTTTCTCACAAGAATGCACAAGCCCCCTCAAAAGCAATATGGTTTTCTACATCTAAGTCTCAGTATTTGTTGACTTAAAGAGTTTGTATGAATGACAATGCACATCACTGGTTTGTTACTTCTGTCATCTGTGCTACTGAGTGTACCTTGACTCAGATCAAAGTTGAAAGCTTCTTAAAAGATACACAAACCACAATGTGACAAATAGCATGCTTTGTTTGACACAGCAAACAAGAAATTACTTTCATCAACCCAGGAAAAGAATCCTGTGTTTTCAGTGCTAATTCTGAAGACCGCAGCGATGGAACCAGAGCTTTACTTCATCCTCAAGGAATGAGGACCTCTCCAAAGACAAACAGAGAGGAAGAAACAATACCAGTGCATTAAATGCTGACAATGGTATGAATTCGAGGCTTGTACTCTATAGTACACATCTGTAGAAAATTCACCCTTTACATAATTAAACGGATTTCCCACAAAGTGGAAAATGTCTGCATTAAGCAAATATTCATCTAACTGGAAATTGCACAGGCAGCACTTCACAGATACATCCAAAACTGAAGAGTCATACATCTACAGTATTACACAACCCAGTAGCACACACAGTTAATACACAGGCATCAGAAATATTGCAAACCAGGTGTTTTGGTTTTTTTACAGTATCATTACCTAAGTAATATCCAATGCATTCTTCTAAAATATTTGAAAGTTTTTACAAATATAAAGCACTTAAAATATATAAAGCCTTACTAGTAAGTGCATTATTAGAGTAAAAAATATTTTGTTCCAGAAACGCACATACACAAATTTCCCCTTTAAATAATATTTCCTCTCAGGGTGGAAAAGCTTAATTTCTTATAAGAACAGATTTTGAATTCAACTATAAACCACTGACAGCCTTTTCACTGACTTGAAAGGGCTTTAAATGGGACCTAATAACATCTCTACTACCCTTACAAACCTAAGCTATGCAGCTTTCCTACTGTGTTGGAAGCACATGCCTGAAAGTTAGTAGAAATTGACAGAAAATGCAAAAAGTAAACAAATAACACAACAACCAAAAATACATACTATGTGTGTGTACACATACATATAAACAAATATATATTTTTAATATATATGTGAACAAGTAGTAAGTGAGGTAAAACACTTTCAAACTTCTGAGAAGAAAGAGCAGACACTGTATTTTTATAATTAAGGATGTCTGACTCAGTTCTCTTAAAAAAAACCTTTAACTGGGCAACTACAAAGCTCTGCGACATGGTGTTCCTTGCTGAGTCAAAGACATGGCTCACATGTGCAGATTTGCCAAAACCTGCCTTCCTCAGCCAGCAGAGTATTTCAAGCTGGAATTCCTCATTAACGCATTCAGACTCAGCTCTCATCATTTATGACAGCAGTGCACTTGATTCTTAGAAGAATTATTGGCTTGTACAATTTCAACAGCATAAATGTCCTTATTTCCAGTGCGAAAAAAAAAAATCTATATCTTTATGTGTGCAAAGGTCATTACCCATCCTATTCACTGTCCACACCCTGGAGCTTGTTTTGGAGACAATAACACAGCCCAACATCACTGCAGCAATACTACATAACATCCCTTCCAGGGATAAGCTTACGAAAGGTACAGCACTCACCATTCTTGCTGTTTGTGACACAGGCTTTACTCATCATGTCAATGTACATTTTTATAATGAGTTCTTTTTTTTAAAACCACCATTCAAATATTGATCAATTTGAAGTAACCTTCACAAAGGTTACTTCTACATTCCTTTCAAATATATTATATTTTTATTATAGTCTTCTAACATGGCAAAGTGTAAAAACATATTACAGACAATATCACAGTATGAAGATGCAGTTTCAGTGAAGCTCATTACTGTTGCTATATTAGAAAGTTTACTTTAAACCTTTGCTCTAGTATTGCTGTTTCTGTATCAAATCTATTCAACTCACACAATTTATCAGCTCTTCCTGAGAAGTTAGTCTCTTGGCATTGATGGCAGCAGGCCACCTGCCTCTCCTAATTAGCAATACCATGCTCCGTTGCAGCTCTACAAGAAGAAAATGGATTAGCTCTTCAGCTAGTAGCTGTTGAATCTCCATCTTACTTCTTCAAAAAGGCTTTAAAACTTTCTACACCGTATGGTACCTCAGTTGAGCGCTAGTAACCTGTGGATAAAATTCTCATTTTTCCTAGATCTTCTTAAAAAGAATTCTGTAAAACTGAACCATTCTAGACAGATCCACGATTTCAGCACTATTTAAACATACAATTAACATTTTAAAATCATACATATGGATAAAAACAGGTATCATTCATCACTTATTAGTCACCTTCAAAACAGGCAGCGTGTTCATTATGTTAATGTCCTTGGAGTGTTTAAAGCAACCTTTTGCATTTGAAGTGGAGGCCCTTGGTAAAAGGTGGCACTTAATAAGAAATGGCAATTACTGAACCATGTTACTCTCCAGAAGACTGCAGTATGAATTTTAATTTCTTCCTGACCATGTATCAGCTAAGACTAATACAGACAGTGCAGTTTAGAAGCAGTAGGCAGTACAGTAAAAGTGAAAACCAAAATAAGAGACGACACTAATCTTCTCTGAGTTTCAATTAAGGCCCAGCACCTCTGGATTAAAGGCTTATTTTAATGAAAAGCCTTAATTAAGTATACATGTGTATAGGATCACCCTAATGAGGTATGACAGAAATGAAGAGAAGGCAAACATTATTTTAAAAGAAGCTTATTAGCAACTTTAAGAAACTCAGTCAAGGATTCCTAAAAAAAAAAGTAAAAAAGAAGAAAAAAAAAAAGTAATGCAATACTGAAATATTGCTGAAAATACTGAAAATAGAAGAATGCTGATCCAAGTTCAAGCATAAAACAGTGAAACCAAAATAGGTGAGAGCTATTTTTCAGTATCTTTGTATTCAAATTGATACATAATAATGCTTTTTCTAGACATCAGTGGCTTTATTTTTGCAAATATTACAGTGTTTACACTTTCACTGAAATTTTAGACAGCAGAAAATCAAGTTTTCTACTTTATTTCCTAATTAAAATTTATTATTAAAAATCTTCAAAAGTTTATATTGTAAAATATCCCTTTATGGTATTACTGAGTCAGATTTGGTGTCAGGCTAACTTGCAAGTTCAAGAGTTTAAAAACCATTTTTTTATCTTTTTATTTTTGTCTTTAGAAACAGTCAGTGATTTAATGTCATTTTAAAGGTAGCCACTTCAGTTGCTTTTTACATCTTCCCCTACAGTACACAGAGGTATTCTCATTTGCAGATTTGACTTTAAAGTAATTACTTATAATTACAGCGAATAAGTGCATCCAGTGGCTTAATCACTCCATTTATATGCTGCTTGAAGGATTACTCTCAGTACAGCCTCACTGGTTTTGCTCAGATAATGTCAGTTTCACAAAAAAACGAATCTCTCAAGTCAGTAGCAGCTGAGAAGGACTCTGACAACTATTTAAACCCAGAAGATTAAAGAAATGGCACACCTGAACTTGAGGCAGCATCTGTGCCTGTCTTCCTCTGGGAAATAAAGGGCCACCAAGTGAGAATAACCAGGAAAATAGCCAGAGGAAGCCTACACTCCTACTAGGAGCTAAAAGTACCTTTGCACAGGTCTGGATCTGAAAGGAACACACCAATGGTTATTAAAAATAAGGGCAGTGCTTCTGGCTGAGGAAGCCATGCTCTGAAGCCTGGGAAGTCCCTGATGGAGCTGCTGCTGCTGCACACTGATCCCACTCTCACAGTCTCCCCGAGCCATCCGCTTGGTGCCATGGCCAAAGATGGGACACTAGGTGACAGGGATCTTGGGTTTGATCCATATGGACACCGCACACTGTTCTCTTTGTGTAGAAATTATTTTTTAATAATGGTGACTATAGAATTGACAAAAACACAGGTCACCCAGCAAGGCAGTGATGTAGCTTCCCTTAGAATTTAAAGCCACCAGTGCATAATTTCAAAGGGGCCACTGTGACTTTGCTAAATGGACAAGAAAATGTAAATCCCCACCCAGCCATACTTATGGAAGAGGCGCTGTCACAACTATCAAAATAATCACCTTAAAGGTGCTTTTTATGCCAGAGCCACCCGTGACTGAACTGATCCCCAGAGGATCACAGATCAACAACCAGCTGGCCCTAATGTAGCACAAATAGTGACTCAGCATTCACTCAATGTTCATCACTAACCAGGGAGGCTACTGGAGCAGATGGCCGGACTGTGCCTGCCTGCCACCACAGAATCATAGAATGGTTTGGGTTGGAAGGGACCTCAAAGATCATCTAGTTCCAACCCCCCTGCCATGGGCAGGGACACCTCCCACTAGACCAGGCTGCTCAAAGCCCCATCCAGCCTGGCCTTGAACCATCACTGGAAAGCTTTGAGAAGCTGGAGAGCTCTGCCAGAAGGCCACTGGTGAAGGAAGTCCTTCCATGTGTAATAATTACTGGGCCTCCCTCTCATCTGACCACCTGCCAGGTTAAACACAACACAGAAGTTAAAAACGCTCATTAAAAATTGAAAAACATGCAGAGTGAAAAGCAGTCTTCAAGTTACAATCCACACAGAGGGCAGAGCAGCCATTATTGTGCACTACGAACACTACCCACATTACAACGCAGACGCTGGAGCTAAAGGCGAGACCACCACACTAACCGCAGGAAGGTGGGGACAGACGGAAGCGTGCAGCTTCGCTGTTGAGAGAAAATCGGCAAGGTGATCCCTGCGAGCGGCCGCTGGGGCCGGCCCGGGAGCGGGGCCCCGGCGGCCCCTCAGGCGAGGCGAGGCGGGGCCCGAGCCGCCCTCCCTCACCGCGTCTTCCCGCTCGCCCGCCGCCGCCAGGCCGGGGAGCGGCGTTGCCTGGCAACGGGGCCCCGGCGGCGGGAGACGCGGAGGTGGGGGCCCCCGCGGCGGAAGGCCCTCGGTCCGGGCGAGGGTCGTGAGGTAAAAATGGTAAAAAAGAGCAACAAGGCCGGGGGCAGGGCGCTGGTGCGAGGCCAGGGGCAGCGGTGCGGTGAGGTGGCCCGGCTGGCAGGCAGGGCCCGAGGCGCTCTTCCTGCCCGGGGACAGCACTGTGAGGGGCTGTGGCGGTGACAGCAGTGCCACTCTGGTCACTCAGAGGTGGAAGGCGGTCAAGTGTCCTGATTGGGGAAGCGCACGGTTGGCTGTGGTAGCAGGAGGAACAACTGTGCACTGAACAGAGCAGTATGGTCATAAGCAGTGGCTCCTGTTTGCCACAGCCAGTGTTACAGGGTGTCACCTTGCCCTCTGCCAGCCTCCTCTCCCCTGCCAAGCCACAGCGCGCCACAGGTTTCCCTGCTGAGGAGTGATAAGGATGGTGAGGTTGCAGCGGAGCAGCTTCATCCCCAAATGGGTTGCTAACCTCATCCTTGCGCTCTGTATCACAGGCTTCCTTGTCTACGATAAACTTATCTGGCAGAACAGATCAATGGGGTTTATTGCAACGGCCATATTTTTTTCCTCAGTTCAGCTTGAAATTTGCGATTACCGCCATTCCATTCATTTTGAAGCTATTCTGTGTACGTTAAGGGCAGTCCACTGGGGGTGAGATGAGGCTGCCGGGCACGGTTGGTGGTTTATGGATCCAGAGTTAACTTCTGTGCCTGGAATACGTGTTAAACTGTCTCCAGTGGTAGGCCTAGGAGAAAACAAGTGAAACTGTAGGTTTCTCATCTGCTATCGGAGAGGCTGTTTCTGCTGAGAAATATTCAAGTTCTTGTACATGTCTGTTTGTAGAGCCACATGACTCTTGTAAAATCAGCTAAAGATGTTGGAGCATCTTATGGAAATGGATGGAGCATCTTTGGAAATCAATGGAGCATCATGATTTTTACAAGGTACGATTTCACATCTTTTAAAATATGGCAGAAGGGTGGGGCGAAATGGAGGAATAGATATATAAGCCCATTCCCCGCATAAAAATAATATATTCTTGTTTATATTCAGGGTTCTGGAAGGCAAGGTTAGTCTTTGGGATTGTTTTTAATTATATTGAAGTAAAAATGTGTTTGGGCATGCCAAACTTTTGTAGTCCATAATGAGTTTATTGCATATAATAATTATGGGCTTAGTAATTAAAACTTAAAAATTACTGCTATTTTATTTAATATAAATGATAAATCAAAGATTTCATTTTACTTTTTATAAGTTAAAACTAGGATGTGTCAGAAACATCAATCTTAAATTTTATATTATGGTAATTGTATGTTAGGCTTCAAGTATTGGAGATGCATGTGTATAAAAGACTTGACAAGTCAAAAACATTGGCTAAGAGCAGAATTTCTTTTAATTTAGTATAATATATATGTTTTAAAGTCATTTATAACAATAATTATTTACTTTTCTTTTTTCTTTTTAGGGCTGCTCCTCGAAACGAGAGACGATAGCAATTTCTGCAGTTGCTTTACAGGATCATATAATATGCTGTCATCAGCTCCAAGATCTTTCACTAGCAGATCCTTTTAAGTCAAGGACAAGGAATATCAAGAACATTTACAAACCTGTGAGCAAAGAAATGGTCAGAGCAGTAGTAGATACTGGACTAAGAAAAAAGAGCACTCGCCACAAAAACACAGAAGATGCAGAAACGGAGTATGTTCTTGATCCCAGTCCTCCACAGCTAACATTAGGTAAACCATTATATTCTGAATTGTAGATTTTTGTTTTTATGTAAAATAAACTAAAATGAAGAAGCTTTGTGTTCAATAAGATAATTTAATGCTAAACAGCATAAAATATTATTTTGGAATTTGTACAAATTCAGCAGTTTATGCCATCAGGTAAACACTCATTTAAACAATAGAATTGCCATCAGTGACTTGAAAGTGTCTTTTCTTATCTAAAATGTATTAAAAATATTATTCTTGTGACAACAAAGGTAAAAATTCAGAAGCTAGTGCATCTTCATGAAGAATTCTTCACGACGAGGTGGGAAGTCTTTTACACTTTTTAAATGTGTTTTTTATATTGACTGTCATAGCTTTCTTTACCGTATATTCTCAAGCAAACACCAGTGATTTAGATATTGTATTTATTTTGGGGAATGTTTTGATATTAAGATTTTTTAAGTCTATTTAAAATGGTTTGGTTTATTCCTTATTCAGTAAAGAGACATTTACTAGCACTGCGTTAAATGTATTCTTTGTTAATATATACCCACCTTTACTCAAAGTTAAAAAGGTTTGTTTTTACAATGGTCCTGAGGCTAAACCCGAGAAGAATTAACACCTGTAGTTAAATACCTTTTTCAAATTTAGAAGCAAACATGCAACAAGATAAAAGTCACAGATGTGAGGGCTTGGAATGATGCCTAGTGAGAAAACTCACTTTTAAATAGTATTATAATAATACAGTTTTACAGCAGCGACAGACAATATTGCTTAAAAAAACAAAGCCAGGGAGCATCTTATCAGACCAGGAGTCTAAATGTGCTTCCCGTCTATCGGTTTCGGTCTTGTATTTCCCTTTTCGAAATGTTTCTACAGTATTCTTGCCATGAACATCTTCTTGTCTCCATCCTTTAGTTGTCTTGATTAGGCTTTTCTTATCAACAATTTGCAGTTTTAAGCATAATAAACTTTCATCATCATTAATAATTGTTTTATTTACTCTTCTTCATACAAATGCCCTTAGGCCTCTCTGAAGATCATGTTGCCTTTGCTATAGTAACTGTCACAGTAGTCCCGGCTCTAAAGAGAACCATGTAAATCAATGAGGCTCCGTACAAGCACAGGCATCTGCCTCTTGGAATCAGCTGAAGGTTAAGAGGGTAACTTAAGATAATACACAACAAGTGAGTGTAACAAGTGATAGGACAAAGGTAGTAAGACATGGTGATTATTACTATGTTTACATGGTTATAGTTCTAAAGATAGGAGGGTTTTTTTCTCTGGTTCATTTTGAAGAGGAATTTGAAAGAAGAGAGAATAGTGGGGGGAAAAAAGAGCAGAGAGGTACTGGGGTTAGCGCAAATATAAATAATGAGTGATTATGGAAGCTGAAGGTTGTGGTGAAAAAATGCAGCCCAAGTGTGAGCATGTTCTCTGCAATTATAAGAAAGACAAAGTATTTTCTCTTTAAATCACAGCATTGACTGAAATGTCCCATATGAATGCTTGTGCAAGAGATTCGAAAGAATGTGCTGAAAGATTTTTTTAAATTGCAATTGTTTCTGGGTTTTGCTTATTAGTTTTTCACCTATAGTCTCACATTATTTTAAAATGCTTGTGTCAAGCTTTCTCTTCTTAATAAGAACTGTGGGGTTTAAAACTTACAGCTGTGAAACAAGTTTGAAAATGTAATTTAATGTAACTATTTCTCCTTGAGTTTGTGGGTAACTAAACAAAATCTCACAGGCCTCTATCATTAAATTTTTCTCAATAGAGACCTGAATACTAAAATCAAATAATAATAGTTTAGAGGTTAAGGTATGTAATTACTTCGCTACTGTTCATTTTAGGATAAATAACTCACTTGGTTGTAAATGGGTGTGTCAGTAAATGGGTTGGGCTTGTAAACAATGCATAAGGATGAAAGCTTGGATGTCTCGAGCTGTGATAAATGTAGGATTTAATTGCTTGTATTTATTCAAAGTGCTGTTTTGAGAATATCTTCATAGAGCCTTTTGCTTCAACCACGTGTCCTTGCATGTGTGTCCTGCTGCCAGTTTTCGTTCATCAACTATGTTGTACAAAATCTTTCCTTCTAAACACCTGTATAACCTGTCCCTCACAAATGTCCCATCTGGTTTATATTATTTAGAAGATAGGTTTTGCCGCCAATTTCTTCCTATTTGGCAGCTTTAATCATCCATTTGTGAAAGTTTTAAATAAGCATTTTCTTCTTACCCTGGGGGTATACAAAAGGCTTTCCACAAAGCCATCTTATTGTCTTCCTTAAAACAGTCTCTGACCACTGTGCTTGGAAGAAAATCAAGGGTAGGCATTTTTTGTTGTGATACTGCCTTTCATGCTGTGACTGGTTTGCTATCTTGTTCGCTCCCTGGGTATCGAGATTTTCTCATCATAAGGACCATCGCTTGTGTATATTGGTCTATCAGAACGGGATCTTGTTTCCTTACTCAGTCACTGATGCTTTTGGGTACTACTGTCAGATGAAACTTGATATGTGTTTTTATGGAAACTTTTGTCATGTATTTTATAATTTGAGTCGTCTTTTGTAGCAGGAACACTGTTCTGTGCAAAATATGCTCTTCAAGAGTTGAATGGTCAAGAGGGAAAGCACTCCTGGATAGGAAAACTTCCTTGTCACTCAGCTACCAATTTCAGCAATTCATGCATAAGCTTTAAGCAAAATATATGTTCTAAACTAGTTTTTAGACTCTAAAAAGTTTGCAGGATCCTTCATATTTCTCTTAAACCTCAAATTATTTTTCACCACCAGGAGCACCAGATAAAAGCATTTTACTGCACCAAAATCAATAGACAATGCTATTTTATGTTAATACAGTGTGTATTTTACATTCTGAAATTATGATGCCGTAAATACATACATACGTGCTTTGCTGCTTGACATGGAGTGGTTTGAATTCTAGCCCGTAGCCTGCAGGCAGAGCTGTGAGCTCCACACATGTGGAGGTGCCGTATTTGCATCTGGGTATGAGTTGTCCAGGAATTAAAACATCGTGCCTCTAACACAATTCATCTGTGACCACCGGTGTAATCTACAGCATTCATTGCTCCAAATTTTCTTTTGCTACATAGGTTTACATGCATTGCTTACCTTTGACTTGATACCTTTACAAGGGTAACAAAAGTAAGAAGGTGGGGTGTATGTGAACCAAACCATATGTAGAGAAAGCACTTTCCATGTTGTTCCAAAAGCATAAACTGACCCAGCTTGAAATCTCGAAGCCATCTTGTTGTTCTAAGATACGGAATCAAATTGATTTATGTTTGAAGGATGTCATGACCTCACGAGGAAGTAGGTTAGGCAGGTAGTTCAACTAAAGGGAAGTATTTCTTATAATTCCTTTAGTACATCACAAAAGCTCTTTAAGAAGATCAAAGACAGTATTGTGCAAATTTTAAATGACTAACGATATACATCTGTAGATGGATGACCTCAGGAGCGGAATTTTTGTCTCAAAAATGAACAAATCCTATCCTAGAATAATCAGATATTTGAGCAAGGGGATCACCAAAACCCCCTTCTTTCTTTGGTTTGTTAGGATTCCTTTTCTCTTCATAACTAACTAGTATAATGGGTTTGGACACACAGTCTGTCTGATGGGGGTTTTGAAAGCTTACACAGAACAAATAAGGGCTGCTTATTAATGTCCGGTTTATAAAAAGATTTTGGTCTGAATGAAAGAGTTGACCCTTTCCTTCCCATTTAGAACTAAAACTCATCTAGGTGTCATCAGCTTGCATTCCAACTATTGCATGTCCCTCCTTTCATTTTAGCAAATACCGTTGAGGCCTTGTCATGGACTCACGTTATTGGCTTATTACATATACCTTGGACATTCCTCCATTGGCTTTGGTCAGTCCATACAAGCTGCTTCCTCTGGTCTTCAAAGATGACAAAGATCCAGTCTTTGCTGTACCTATTAGCATCTTTTTTTACTACTGAGATACTGACACTGGACTTTATCTGCCATATGTGGGGACGAGGGTAAATATTGTATGTATTTTCGCTGATTCCTTTTTTGAGAAGACAGAGGTTTCACATGGACATGCAGCAAGACCATCACTGGTGTCTTGTGACCATCTCTTTGTTTCTTTATGCTTTTTATTTCTCTTGTATCTCTCACAGTCTCAATACGCTTCAGCATTTCACACCAGCAACAGTTTTTTATTATACCATTTTGTTTATTTTTATTTTTGAGAATACAAAAAAGTGATGTTGAAGAAACTTTCAGAAATTAATTCTAACGGAGATTGTGGTTGTACAAACAAAATTACGTTACTGTGTATTGTTGATTGTGTAGTTAATATTCCCCATTGTAATGGCTGTGGAAAGGTATCAAAATAAATTCAAATTACTCAGCAAATAAAAGTTTACATTTAAAAATTTCCTGTATATTCTGTATATTAAAGAGGTTCTGACAATTACTAATAGCTAACTAATAGTAAGAAGTATGTTGCCTGCCAGTGGTTTGTCTGATGATAGATTTATATGAAGTATCTGTATAAAGTATTTTTAAATAAGTGCCTCATCGATTAATTTCACATGAAGAAAATGCATTATCTACATCTGCCAATAGGTATTATTAAGTGATTTGTTGTTGTTGTTGTCTACAGCTCAGAAATTAGGCCTAGTTGAGCCTCCTTCCTTGCCACTTACTGCTGAAGAATGGGGAAGAATAAAGCAGAGATCCATACAGCATGGAGACTCCATGCAGCCTTGTGCAATATGCAGGGAAGAATTTGCGCTTCAGCCTCAGGTACACGTATAACTGTATAATTGTGGGGACTACACAATCGTATTTAAAAATTTTTTTCCAGAGTTACGGCTAGGAAGAAAGGAAAGACATTATTCTACTTTAAGACAGCATTTAGCATTTAATAGCTGGACCCAGCTATCAGTAGTGAACTCTGAAAGTATTTTGGACGTGATGTGGTAGAGAAAGGTTGGTAACGTTTGTTCACTTCTGAAGTTAAAAGCAGGTATAGGCTATTTTTTGCTTCATTTAAACTCCTGTTAGATACAATCCTAGCCTTGATTCATCAGAATGGTAAATATTCACTAATTATAAAATTTAAGATATATTTTGTTTTCTCACAAGTTTTGTTACTTTGAAGTTTAGTTCAATAGTTATTTCTGTTTGGAAAATGGAAGTAGGTGTGCTCCTAATACCAGTCAGTTGCTTCCTTAGGTTATCAGAAGAAATGCTTACATTTTACCTTGATGGCTTTATTCAATGCATGTTTGTAGCATAAGCATAAATACATCATGCTTTATTAG
This sequence comes from Rissa tridactyla, assembly GCF_028500815.1. Lineage (NCBI taxonomy): Eukaryota > Metazoa > Chordata > Aves > Charadriiformes > Laridae > Rissa > Rissa tridactyla. Next base: position 158,209,042 of record NC_071467.1, on the reverse strand, counting down.
ATTCTGTCATCTTAAAAATGTTAAGCAAAAGGGACAAGGGACTGATTGAAAAGAGGGCTGCTTCAGAGAAGTGATGATGGTAATTACAAGAATTATCCCACCTGCTTGCAAGTTTCTTTCCACATTGCATTTTATGGGTTTTTTTTCTGCCTGTTCCCTTTTTAATTTTTCTTGAAGACTTTTTACAGCCAAGTTTGTAATGTGAATTGAGGTCTTTCAATAACCTTACGTACAGGGCTTTTGCTTCCTTTTACAGCAACAGTAACTGAAGGTGTACAATTGTCCACAGACAGGTGGGATGGATCTGGCAAAAGACCATTCTGCCAATTTCTGGCTACCCTGAAAGTCTAAAGCTTGACAAGAGAGAGCAAAAGACAGCACTCATTAAGAAGGTTACTTTAGATTTGGCACAAAAAGGGAAATGCCTCTGGAATTCTTTTTGTCCTCGGTGTTTCGTTAGCTTTCCTCCCTCAAGGGAAAAAAGCCACTGTATCTGAAAGCTTTCCCTTCAGCTGGCTGCTAGCCATTAATCCTTTTGTGTTTGCCAGCTCAATAGTGCACACTACTTGTTCTGGTTTTCACTCCTTTCCCAGTTTTTCCTTCCTCTAAGAGCCAACTGCCTTTTTTGTCCAACTCTATATCTTTTGTCAGGGTGGAGATCATCAGCATTTGGTGGGAATTTAGGTCAGATAAAGGTGAAGTTTTCTTGTAGCCTGTGAACATGCTTTCTCTTTTCTTTTTTGGTTGGTTTTTTTTTTTTTTGTATGTGTGAAATGCTGCATTTGATGTATATCACTTCTTGAAATTTAACGTCTCTGTGGGGAAAAGGGACAAAAGTGAATCAGCTTTCATTTTAAGTACTTGTTTTATAATCTTTTCCTCCAGTCAATAGCAGTTGGCATTTCTCGCTTTCTGCCATTCCATGTGTTTTTAATTCAAAATTCACATTCATTTAAGATGTAATATATTAAGTAATTTCTATAGAAGACTAGTTTTATTTTCACCAGAAAAACCGCAGTAGTAACAAAAAGAAAATAATGACCTTTCAGGCAGTCAGAATTTTTCTTGTCAGCATTTTTTACTTTTCAGCTTTTAGAACGGTTTGAAGTCAGGTTGGTTTTGTTGGTTTTTCCCTTTGAAAAACAGGTGCTGCTTTCATGTTCCCATGTATTCCATAAAGTGAGTACATTTTTATATAACTATTCAAGCACGTAATACATGAGTATTTTAATTAAACTACTTAAGTGAGTAGCTTAATGAATTAAGTGTAATCATCTTGAAAAGTAATTTTGATTCCAGATTTTTATGGTAAGAAATGTAATTTAAGACTATTTTATGATGAGGCACTTTATTGCATTTTATTACCTTTATTAAAACCAAAACCGTAGTTTGTTACTGAGCTATACATTTGTATACTAAGCAGGAATAGTTTAATTCATGACATTTCATGCAACTATATGGAGATCTACAAAATTCTCTTAACACTTTACTTATAAAATGTGCATCTTTTATAGTGTTCACGGATTGATGAATAAACTGGTTTTACATTCTGTAATCTATCCTGTTTTATCTGTTCCAATGATATGAAATATATTGTAAGTGATTGCAGTTATTTTTTCAGGCATGTCTGAAAGCCTTTGAAAAATTTACAGGTAAAAAATCTTGTCCGATGTGTAGAAAGGAGCAGTATCACACCAGAGTAATACATGATGGGGCACGCTTGTTTAAAATAAAGTGTGCTACTAGGTAAGCCTTACTCCTTCTACAGGTGTTGTCACTGGACAATATTTATTTCTAAGTAATGTTCTAAATGTGGTAAAACTTTAATATAATAAGAAACTAGACAGAACGAATGCACTACAAAAGTCAATGTTTAAAAAATGCATAAAATGATTGTTTCATATAAATAGTAAAATTATATAAATTTGAGTTTCCTCTTCTTGAGCAAAATTGTGTCTTACAGAATTCAAGCTTCCTGGAGGGGATATATTGTTAGGAAATGGTATAAAAACTTGAGAAGAACAGTGCCTCCTAAAGATAGCAAGTTAAGAAAGCAATTCTTTGAGGAAAAGGTATGTTCATTTGCTTCTTTGGTCTGATTCGGCTCCCTTAAATCAAAACTCCTAAATATCAGCTCTCTACTTTTTCATTTAGTCCTTCTTATTCATTTCAAACAGGCAGCAGTGGAGGCATAGGCCAACAATAGTGGGCTTTTTGTGAGGCTCTGTATTTCCCATCTCTTTTTGATAAATCACAGTAATCTGTTTTCCTATAGAATTATACGAAGAGGGTATAGTAAGGGGAGAAACAAATAAATCCATAAACAATCATAATTTCTTTTCACTGTCATTATTCCCTCACTGGATGCTGAACTGGATAGTTCCATGCCATAACTTTGCCCTTCTCTAACTTCTGCTCAGATGCAAATCAGACTGTAGTAAATTAGGGTCCTGACCCAATACAAACGAGGCCAAATCAGGTGCAATGACCCTGCCAGCCTTTAAGCACTCAGCTGCTGCAGAGTCCCTGTGCAATCCTCAAATTCTCCTTTGCCGACTTCCAGTTTTCCCGTGGTTTAGTAACGCCTAGCCCAGCTCAGCTTTTCAGTAACAAAAACTGCTCTGACACATCCTTGGCAATTACCAAACCGTCCCTCATGGAGCGGGAGATGCCATCTCCCAGTCCAGATTACCAAACAGCCTGGTTAACAGAGATTAACGAAGCCACCCAGGGCAGCCATTTAAATGTAGCTAATGCGTGCAACTAGGAAGATACACTGACCCCAAGTTGCAAGCTAAATCACTGCTAGGTTTAAAACAATACTTAAATCAGTTGTTTGGTTTTTGTGTTTTTTTGTGTTTTTTTTTTTTTTAAATCACTGCTTTAGTTAAAACAGAAGAGTTCTTGCCAGAAAAAGGCTTGTTATTGTCTGTCATTATTTCTCATGCTTACTTGGTTGTATCCTGTTGGAGAAGAGCTTTGGAGGCAAAGACCCCCTCTTGCTGTATTATGCCTTTATGTATGATAGTAAGATCAGTACCCTAGTGGGATCTGTCAGACTGTTGCAACAAAACTGGTACCAGTGTTCTGCTTGTGTGGTAACAGTGGCAGGCGGGAGAGGGGAAACACTGTTCCCAGCCTTAACACTGAGACAGCTTTGCTGGTTGCTATGCTACCTTTGCAATCAATGCAAAGTCCTTCCCTGTAACAGAGAAAATGAATATGGAGGTAACTGAAGAAGGCTAATGTTACAGTCGAAAGTGCTCAAACACTTAAGTTTGGAAGAAGTGAATCCTTCAGTGGACTGTGACTGTCCTCGAGTAGCACGATGAGAACAGACAACAGAAACACTTAGAGTTTTCTGCATGGAAGACTGGGGAAACAGTTGGGTGCTTATTTCCCAATAAGGTTGTCGATTTTCTGTGGGCTTATAGCCATGCTTAGCTATAAACAGGGTCTCAGTAAAGGGAAGTTGAGGAAGGCCTCTAAATACACTGGAAGTTGCAGCTGAGTGTCATTTGTTAAAGTTCCTCTCACTGGACTTCAGATGGCTCCAGTACAGCAGTCTACCAAGCTACCTACAATGCTAAGTGAGCTTTTAGGGCCCTATCTTAGATACCTGTTTTACAGAGAAACAGCCTGATAGACTGCCCACACCTCATCACATGATTATAAGCCATGAGAAGGTCTTCATTTAGCATAGTTTCCATATATAGTCCACAGCATTAGGAAATCATTCTCATATGTAACGCTTCAGGATTTTGCAGGGAACAAAATGGGCTCTAATTTTTCACATTCTATTAAGAACAAATTTATAAAGTCTTCTCATATGGATCAGCCAGGTTTAAATGAATTCAGTACCAATTGTGATTAAAGGATATATACTTATTTTTCTTACCGGCTTTCAAGTGGGAATTACAGATGAGTTTTCCTGCTGTTTGCTCTTATACTTTTAAGTGTTGGTTAATGAAAACACTGAAGAAATTTTTCACAAGGAGCTATCCATTTCCAGATGCTAAAAAGCTTTTCTAAAATAAATTTTGCCTCTCAGGCTTGTGCTGTGCTTTCAAAATGTCACTCCCTACACATTAGCATAATCAAATGGCATCACAATTGGGAGGGGAAAAAAAAAAAGAAAAAGTAATTTTTAATAACCCTACCTCCACTGGAAGGATCATAAACCTTAAACATCAAGTTGCATATGCTTAAATAAATATCACAAAATAAAAAATAACATCTGAAATATTAGTATTAGGAAGGACACATATTACTTGTTTCAGGGTGCTACAGTAGCCCTTATTACACCTATCATTAAAATTTTTAATAATATAGATCAAAGGAGATAAGGCAGGTCACGGAAAGCAGAGTAGACTACTTTTTAGCACTACTATACACAGAAAGCAGAGTGTTGCTTCAGCATGTTAGGTAGTGAATTTCTTTGATCTTACCTATAAATGTCACTTCTGTATGTCATTTAATTGTGGTATAGTCTTTTATTGGTGCAATTAAATCTTTTCAAATGCATTACATTATCTCCAGCTTTGCTAAAAATCTTGCCATTGTTTGGGAAGCAAGGTAAGTCATTGTGAAATGATGTAGTTGACTTTAGTTTCTTCCTTCCGCCTCCGCGTGATTTCTCCCAAAGATTTTAATTTAAATCTCACCAAACAGTATAATGGTCCTGGAATTTGTTTAGTCCTTTGACTTCCTTTATCACATGGAGATGGTAAACATTCTGTTGCTAACTTGAAGTGGCTCCAAGCAGCAAAACCAGGATATTAAACCAGTAAAAGCTTATCAACTGATTCATTGATATGCTGTAAATTCCAGCCTTTTCATTTTACTTTTGAGGGTTGCCATAAGTCAACACATTAGTAAGCAATTTGCTGACATTGGATCACTTAAAAAGGCTTCCCTGTGGACAAAGTTCACCTTGGTGCTTTGTTTCATCATTTTATTTTATCATAGTCTTGTGCTGCTGTACAGATGAGTGATGTAGTTTTGCATACCAATAGGGAATTTCAAATAGTCAGTCTGTGCCATTCTATTCAAGTTTTAAGAACTCACAGACATAAAATGTAGAGGTTTGGTGTTTTCAGAAATAAATTCAATTAATCAGTTTCGGTTGTTCTAAGGGGAAAAAAGGTTATTCATAAAGGTTATGCATTAAAACAAAGCAGAATTTAAATTTAAATTGTAGAACGTATAACTAACGAATTATACAAAATGCTTATTTCCTTTCTGTTCACATTTATAGTTCAAACTTATTTGCCAGTTAGCAAAAATTTGGGGTTAAATTTCAGTTACACTTTTTTTTTCTTCCCAACCTTAGCCATTATTTGCTGATTGATGGATATGGGTTGGGTCAGGTCATACTGCAGAAAATACGGGAGTAGCTCAAAGCAGATAGTATCTTAGCAGCAGGGGAACTTAATAGATTCTCTTGTCAGGCAGGAGAAGAGTTTTCCTCTCTTACAGTTTCTGCTCAAGAAGGCTCGTGAGAGGACTTTTAGGATCACTTAGTGAAATGGGGAAGAGAAGCACAAGTGCAAGCTCAGGGAGGAAGCAGAGACAGGGCTTCTCCCTGCCAAGGGAGAAAGGAACAAGCAGCGCAGGCAGAGAGAGAAGGGGGGCACTGCTGGCTCAGTGCAGCCCCAGCCCCTCTCAGCCCCCTGCTTTCAGCTCCGTGGGCTGGTTAGCTTTCGCAGCAGTCACAAGGACAGGCCGAGTCCTGGAACTGGCCACATGCTGGCTGTGTTGCTCTCACATTCACAGACACTGGATAATGGCAGAGTTAAAACGTAGTTGCGTCTCCTCAAGTTTTGGGTCCCAAGAGCCTATTAGAAAGCATCGTCATGGCTGCTCTGGCTTTCTGTTACATCCCCCATTCTTACGGAAACAGTTCAGGTCTGTTTGAGTTTGATCCCAATATAAATGAAGACCGAGCATAAATCAGGACCAAAAGTTTTCTCAAATGGATCAACCTTTACTTGATGTTGAACAGAAACTGTGAATTCGATAAGGTTTAGGTGTAATCCTACCCTGTTCTTCCTGAAGTCAATTTTAAAATGAAATCACTAAGAGCAGTTAAAATTGCAATGTGGAATAGCATTTCTAGAACATTGGTAACAACAGTTCAGATAAAACTTACTTGCTTAATTAAATACATAATCACATTAAAATATTAAAGACATAACCTGATTAAAGTGTAGTGCATTAGTATTTCACGTCTCATTCAGGAAGCCCATAGTGTCATGGTTTGGGATTGTTTGGAGACCACAAAGTGTAAATATTGAAGGAGGCCTGCGGTGGGATTCTTGTTTGTCTGTTTTCTGTTTTACACATACCATTGAAGGTCAGTGTGCACCTTTGCGTGGCACAGAATCGGGTTTTCTTTCTTTTCAGTGAAGAGTCATGAGGGCAGCACAAGATTACCCATCTGCTTGTTGCTGGACATGGAATTCTCTCACAGAGTACAGAAGGGGCTGCTGCTTTTCCCAGCACGTTGTGGTTTAAATACACACGCTATACAACGGGTTTTGTGGGATTATTTTTTTCCTTTTTTTAAGTTACATTACATTGATACATCAGCATTAACTAACAAGGTAACTAAATCTGATTTGTACTGACAGATGGATACATCCTTTCAATATACTGTTGTGTTAAGGATCATTTGGAAATACATTAAGTCATAATTTGTCTCAATTAGCAGTGAATCAGACCATAAAATAAAAAGAAATACACAGGATAGAATCTAATGTCAAGAAGCAAACAGCTTGCCCTACTTGATGGTTTTCACCATTTCCCTTAACTAGACACTTCTAATGTTTCTCTCTAAAGTCTTTATTGAGAAACTTCATAGGTTCCACTGGAAGCCACTTTCATATGTGCATATTATGTGGACTTTTTTTTTTTTAAATTAACTGATGATTTTTTTCATAGTTTTAGAAAGCAACTTAGGAAATTCAAAGTTTAATGAAATCTTAGAACATTAAGTGAGCTTTTCAGATAGCGTTTGGGGGGGTTTTGGGCTCTTGATTCCTTTGGGTCTGGAAGAGTTCACTTTGAATATTCTGATATATGCTATGAGGGGTCACTTCAGCAGTTGTAAGGGAACACATCCCAGTAGAGAAAATCTACCAAAAAAAAAAAATGTTAAATGAAACAACAGGGAAGTGTTGAGGTACCATAAGGCTGTCTGACCTTGACAACAACCCTTCTGCCACCTCACCTCCCACTTCCCATCCCATCCTCCCTCTTTTCCTATCAAGTTCTCACTCCCAGGAAATGCATGGAGAGGAAGGCTCACGCTGCATGGTTGAAATGGTCCTGAAAACTGCTGAAGGCATTTACAAGCAGAGTCACAAAAGTCAAGTCTAAGACTTGTGTGGCTCCTGAAGGAACTTTCAGATATCGTGGTAGCAATGAGAGAAAGTGGCCACAGTGAGCGGGGACAGCACTCAAGGAGATGATTAAGTTCAAGAATAGCATTCACTGCTTTTAGGTATTTATTTTGCTGAGCACTGACAGGAACATCTTCAGACACAATGAACAGAATGCTTATGCCTACGTGCAATATGCAGAAACATATTTAAGTCTATGCCAAGGACAAGACCTAAGACGACGCTTCTCTCATTGCTTATCATGTCTTTAATTAACCCCACAGCGGATGCTGTGTTTTCCCATCAAGTAACCAACGCTCAGCCGAGTTCTACGCTTCAGTCTCTAACACTCTGTGCTGCACCCATACGGGTTGAGAACAGCACCTCTGTCTTGGGAAAGTTCAGTGATGAAAGTCCTGTGTTTTCTCTGAAAAATAGTGGTCCATCTGGGACCTGATGCTTTTAACTCTAAGTCAGGTCTGGACACCCGCTGAAACTGGAACAAGATTCCATAGACCATGCAACTTGTCCAGTTGCTCACCATTCATCCACACATGGACTACCTGTAAATAACTCCAAATCTAACAGCCATCGATGTTCTTTTCAGGTTCAGCAGATCAGCAATCGCCTGTTGAGTTCTTACGACATCAACCTAGATGAATTTTTTTCTGAGATAGATTCTTCTATAGCCGCAAGTCGAGATGTGTTCCAGCAGTTGGAAGGAAAACAAATATTAATAAGTGAAACTGACTGGGAGAAGATCCAGATGCAGGTTAGTTGGCACTTTTTTTTTTTTTTAAGTATTTTTGCATTTATGAGCTCTTTTATGCTCTTTGGAGGGATGGCAGTCTTTTCAGCACAATTGAGCATTTCCTGTTTTCTGACGTTTTCGTCTATCTCTTCTAAATCAAAAACATTAAAAACTTTTTACAGTTCAGGGACTTACCTCAGCAGCAGCTCTCTGCTACTCAAAGAGCCCAAAGACGCTGTAGACAAAACTGAGAATCAGAGTGTTAATTGTTTCTCAAAACACATTACAGTCATAAAATTTGAAGATGTGAATTAGCATATTGCTGCTATACTTACCTTCCATTGTTTCACTACAAGTTTGTTTGTTTTTACTCAGGCATTTCGGCAAGAGATATTTGACTGTCCAATCTGTATCATGCCACTCAGTCCTACGGTTCATCCTGCCCATCTCTCTTCTGGTAACAGCGATCAGTTTTCACGACAGGTTGTTCTGCTTTCTTGTTCACATTTGTTTCATCATCCCTGTCTTCAAGCATTTGAAGAGTTTTCCTTGGGAGAGCGACATGTTTGTCCTTTATGTCGCTCATATTATCAAAAGAAAATCCTCAAATGTTGATGCCTACAGCTCATAATGAACTACCTCCTAGATGGTAGCTGACAACACCTGTAGTTCTTCAGAGACTTTTCAAGCTGTATCTTCCAAGAATAAATGATTTTGTACGGACAATGGTACTCACCTTGTATTTAGAGAAATAAGAGTTAGAAGGGTGCTGTTGCTTCATCTTTATATTCAGTTTCATCTTTGGTTTTCCAGCATTTTTATTCTTCCTCCCTCGGTCACTCCCACCTTCCTCCATTTGCATTTCCCTTTCCCAGAGATGAGCCGCAGTTGTTCCAGGCCTTGTGCTCAATTCAGCAATACCCCACTGGTATCTCTCACGCGGTTTTTACACCCCATTTGTTGCAACACATGTTCCCCTCACAAGGACTGCCATGGCTGCAACTGGTTGTTGTAGCAAGAAACACTTTTTTTTTTTTTTTTTTTTTTCCTTCAGCCACGTTTACTAACTCGAACCCTGGCTGCTGCTTCTGCTTGAACGACTCAGACCAACTCCAGAGTGCTGTAGGTAGATAAAAGTAGCCCTCAAAGATGCAGGATTGTTTTAGAACTTCAGAGAACCATGCAACCAGTAAGTACCGGACACTTCAAGAGAAATAAAAACACAATTATGACTTTTCAGCTCTGCAGTGCTGGAACTAAATCAGGTCACCACAGATCACACATAAGAAAAGTAGGAGCACATAAAAACAGAAGTCAGAAGCTAAAGCAAAATGAAGTAGCAACGTACCAAGGTAACACGAAAATTCATTTTGCATAAAAAGGCAATATCTGATTAACTACGCAAATGATAGAGAACTTACAAATAATACGACAGGATCAAATTATGTCACACATCAAGTGAGGTGGTCACCACAGTACCGGCTGTGTGGCTTTGCAGTCTTCAGCTGAAGTGGGAAAGGCTGTACTACGGAACCATTCGAGAAAAAGTCTTTTACAGATCAGTTGCCAATCGACTCTGCTTTTAGGCAGCCAGAAGGCTGTCTGCTGGGCTCCCTCTAGGAACTTGTGGAGAACGTGTCACACTCCAAAGGGCCAGGAACTGATAAACCTGTCTTGAAACTGGGGAGGAGGGAAGAAATCCCGTGGAGCTGCAGACATTAGTTTCACTTCATTTACCAGAAAAAAAAAACCAAACCTGGTACAAACTACTTAAAAAGAACTGGTATTTGACATGGGATATGCCAAGAAGAGAATCACATCAAGCCAACTGAGTTCCAGCTCAAGCTGTAAAGCTCAAGCTGGAGGTTTCTGTGTCCAGTTCTGAGCCCTGCATTTCTAGAAACACAGGAGGGTCCCCACAGGCAGCAGAGGGTGACGCGAGGCCTGTGTGCAACAGCAGAGGGAATCGGGGGTCACTTCTAACACAGGAGCTGAAGGGAAATGTAACCTCTCAGGTGTGGGAAGAGCTGATGCAAGCAGAAAGGCTTGTCTCACTACAGACGCTTGAGAACAAAATTAAAGCTTGAAGTGTGGCAAGGGCCGCTCACATTTGACATTTAGGAAACCTCGGACAATTAAACAGTGGAACATACAGCAGGGAGCCCCGGCCAGGCTGGTTAAATACCGGGAATAACGTATCTGTGTTTGATACTCGGCAGGTCCCTTCCAGCCACATGATTCTTGAACTTCAAAAATGGCCTAAAATCTCCCGTGAAATGGAAAGTCTGAAGCTGGTTAAGTTTCAAATCGTTTAGGAATCAGAGTGGTCAGGTTTTTAATACAGAAAATTTGCCCTTCAGTCAAACTATTAAGCTATTGAAAATTAAGCTAATGAAAACATATTACATAATCCGCATAATCTTCTGTAAACCAACCCTACTCCCCTAAAGTAGAGGGTTCAAATTAATTGTGCACCCGTCTTAAACAGAGGGCTGTAACGCCTCCGAACATACAGGAGTCTCCATCACATACCACACACCACGTATTTTAAAGACCTGACCATTTGAGAATCTCAAAAGCACGTTAAACTGGGGGGAGGAAAGAAGAAGAGAGAGGAATACCACTATTCACACCAACTATTGACAGGATAATTTAGAGTACCTCAGAGATTTTTTTCTTCCATTGCTTAAAATAAAATGTAAAAAAAAAAAAGCATAACTCCACTATGAATCACACTTTAACTTTATTGAAAACACAGTAAAAAAAAAATGTTCCTACAAAACATTCTGTGTAACATTTCAAACAAACAAAAAAAACCACATTACCACTGCTTTTCACAAAAAATTCAACCTGACTAAGGCGGCAAGTGTTTTCATTGAGTTTTGTAGCACAGCAAAGTATCCACAGCTGAGAGCATTATAAAACATATTTCTGGATGACCGAAAAATAAACGGGGAAGGGTTTGGTGGGGAGAAGGTGTGTACACAGAAATAACGCTAAAAGCGTAGTTTTTCAGCTCCACGATACAGCCGTGTGAAAGAAACCCCAGGTGCTCAAGACCGTAGAGTTTACGGAGCCCTAAGCACAAACCGGACACGAGGGGACACTGATTCCAGTTAACATCCCTCAGCCTCACACGCCCTTCAGATTGTGCGTAATTTATTTATTTTTTTTTTGTGAATGGAAATCTGAACCAGTAACACTGCAGTGAAAAACCTGGAAGTCCGTGACAGAAGCTGTCTGCTGCCATTGTCACAGCGCCGGCAGCCACAACATCCACAGAAACATAGAAACCTGTGGTTTTACGGTCGCATCACCCAGGTCCACGCGAAGCTGATCCCACCCGACGAGAGGCCAGCAGCACTCTGACAACATTCTCTGTCTCCTCAGCGGGAATTTCAGCGCCAAAGCTTCATGAAGATGAGAGCAATGTGCATTTTCTGTTTAGGTAATGCAGGGTTGGGTCCCTAATCCCACAAGGAAATCCAGCCTTTTTTTTTTTTGTGTACATGTCTCATAGACTTTAAGATTTCAAATCCATGACCCAAATGTATCTTCATTTTCTATCCATTTGTTTTTAAAGCAATAGAAGTCAGGCCAAATAAGACAAATACTCTGACACCTACTTAAAAAAAAAAAAAAAAGTGGCCCAACTTGGTTTTGTTATATAAAACCCGGGAGGAGAAAGTTACTTGCTTACTTGCACTGAATTTTGTGAGTCTATTTTGGGCCAGAGTGGGAAAACAGAAGTCATGCACCAGTTAATTTTCTCCTTAAGCATTTAAACACATCCATCGTATTCACAATACAGGAACCGCCATCACCCCGCGTTTCTGAACGGTCATTTTACATGGAGAGAGAAGGTCCAGAACATGCTTATATGCATGAAGCACAGGAGGCACAGAAAACGTGTGAAGAGTCACCTTGGCACCACGCAAAGTTTGACTTTGATCAAAACGCGAGTTACGCAGCGCCGGCACACGGGAACGATGCGTCTCCGTCTCCATCTCCAGTGGAGTGAGGCAGGAAGGCTCGTCGGGAGCTGCAGCCTTTCTCTACAAATTCCAAGGAAGGTAAGTGGAGCGGTTCCAGGGAACGCCAGCAGTAACCGCCAGCTGAAACCAGCTGTACGAGCACCGCACTCTCACCGAGAGGGGGCTCGGCTCCCTCACGCCACTGAAGGTTAAAAGCACTTCTATATGCAATGACTGAACCATTCCCACCTCATGCCTAATTCAGACTTCATGAGCTCTTGGTAAGTTGTTAGAGGACCCACTCTAATGACAGGATTGTTTTAATGGTCTCTAGTGGTAAAAAACAGATCAAGTACAAACGAATTAATAAATACTAACGTTTTCTTACTGGAAGAACATTTCTAAGCAGGGACTGTTTTTGTATAGATCATGCAGGAAAAGAAATACGTCAAAATCACAGCAAGTGCCCCGATACTGCACTAGCTGGTATCTGTGGGAGCACTGAACATAGGAGGAGTGCAAAATAAAGCGCTGTTTGTGAAAGCAGCTTCATCCAGTGATGCCGACTATAAAACTTACTGTAATGGGGCGTCGAAGCAAAAGCAACGCTGAGGTTAATATACAACAAACATTTAGAAGCAGTATCGCAAAGTGCTCAGGTAGGTACAAATGAACAGGTGGATACCTGAAGTCTTTAAAAACTGGGATTCCCTCACTTCTATATTTATGTGAGGTCTTAATGCAGACACAGCTTTTAAATCCCTTGGCTTTAGATGTGTCAGGATTGTCAACATTTACAGGATATTTCTTACACTATCACTTTCCCTGTGTGGAGTCACCTTCTATAATAATCTATGAGCAAAACAATGAAAAAGTTACTTCAAAAAAATGTGGTGACACAGAACAAGCAAGCATCCTCAGGTTTTCTGCTACCAAGAGGCATCTTCACAAGTTCACAGGCGTCTGCAAATCTAAAGTCAAGGATACTGTTGCCCTGTGAAACACAAAACCAGTTTTTAGAAGAACTTACAAAGTTCTTTTCAATGCTAGTGAATTACTGGCATATTTGGAGAACATACAATTAACTTTCATATACTAACGATACACGTGTTTCTTCTCACTCTTTGAAAGAATAGTCTGAGGTGCTTCAACTGTGAATTGTTTCAAAAAAAAAAAAAAACCCTTCCCATTTAAGTTTCCTGCTGGTGTGTGTTCTTAACGCACCTACGCAGATTCTTCTTATTCTGTTATTTCACATTTTGTTTACGTCAAGAAAAGAATCTGTTCTTAACATCAACGTCACTGAGTAAGGTAGAGAACGACTTGAAAACATACAGTAAAGCAAGCCAAGATGTTAGACGTCTTCAAGAATTAAGTCCAGATTTAGGAAAAAAAGTTTCATCAGCCCCTGAATTTCATGAACCTAAGGATTTTAGATATAATTTTAGCAATATGGAATTTTAAAGATTGACTAGAAAAAGCATTGAAAACAGACTGCACAGGTGAGCTCCGTGTCATTTCCACCCCCCAGTTATCAGGCACAGTGGGGACTCTGGAAGCCACATTTAGTGTTAATTCCCCACAAGATGTGTTCTCCTTCCTACAGTTCTGACCAGTATTGTCAGGCTTTAGTTGTTAGATCAAAACTTGTAGCAGATTCTCTCTGGATGTGGACTAGATGGTCTCCAGAGGTCCCTTCCAACCGCTACCGTTCTGTGATTCTGCATGGTCTACCCAGAACCGTGCAGCGTTCTGGAGAGAGCAAGGAGCCATTCAAACACAGAAGGGCCTGCACAAACGCACCACCAGGAAATTCTGAAGGATTTCTTAGTCCCAACGAAAACAGAGCTGAAAGTGAAGAGCTACAGTTGAAGAACACGCACAGCCATCACCTGAGAACCCTGAGAGTCTGCGATCCCAGTCGGAAGTACCCCAGTTCCGCAGCTAGAACTGTGCGCGGCAGACGGACAAACCACGGGCTGATCTCCCCACGCCTTGGGCAGAAATGGAGCATCACCGCCTCCTGTGGCAGCGCCAGAGGCTGTTTGCCTGAGGTAACAGCGCTGGGCAAGGCAGAAGGTGGTGGCAGAGGTCATCACCACCTGGGTGATGGCTGTTGGCTTCCATTGCTCTCCCTGAATGGGATGAATTCAAAAGCAGCATCTTTGTAAAGTTCCAATGCTGTTAAATGCGACTGAAATAACCTGCCCCTTCACCAACAGTACGCTCAATATTCAGCTCAAGGTTTCGGCTCCTGAAATAGAGGGGCCGGGGAGGAAGGTAGCATTTGCTATATCGTCTCCAGCCAGCACTAAACCAACAACAGAAACACTAACGCTAGGGGGTCGGGGATCTTATTTCCTTAAAGGTTCACAGTTCACATCAACTCTTTTTTAAACAAAACTAAGCACATTTCTTTTTAAAGAGGTTATTAACATGGCCATAGTGTACTGTCTCTGCTTGAATGCCTTTCCCTAGATTAAAAAAAATTGCTGGTTTACATATACTCTGGTTTTAAAATAACAGGATTTAGCTGTTTTCCTGTATTTGTTATTTCAAAATGGTAGATGCTAGTCCACTAAGCACAAGGCTCAGCTCCTGCACGGACACCACCTGAGCCCATCCCGCTTCTGGAAGAGGAGGAAAAGAAAGAGAAAGAAAAATAACCCAGAACATTCTTCAAAAATTCAAGGAAACTCAGATGCATGAAGAACCAATTGCTCTTTGTTTCTACCTTATTCCTCTAATTGAGATTGTAAATTGTTTAAGAAAAGGGCCACCTCATCTTTGCTACGCAGCAGTGGGCAGATGCGAGCCCCTGAAGTGGCAGCAGCTGCTGCAGAGACGTACGGGCCAGCAGGAGAGCGCCGGCGGGACAGAGGAGGGCTGCAGCCCCCTTCGCACTGGTCACTCCTGGTGACAGGCCGGAGAAAGCGTCACCCCGCAGCACCCGCCGACGTGTCCACCCCAGGCAGCACCAGCCTCTGGAACTTCGGAAGCAGACAAGGAAAACAACTCGTCAAATCCTTTAATTTCTATGACACTAAAACAGTCGACAGGGTAAGAGGTATCGGAGGAACAGGGCCAAAGATAAACATCACATTACAGACAGTAAACAAAGCTTCCTGTGAATGCAAAACCTGTTACTTGTACAGTAACCAATACTACTATTTTTTAGCTTAAAGTGATAAGTATGTGTGCTTTACGCTTAGAAATCCCACAATATTACAGTTCTGCCACTGCATCTAATATTGTGCTACCAACACAGAATAAAGCCAAGAAACGGCTAACTTAAAACACTTAGTTTACGTCTAATTTTTGGTCTTGTGTGGTATCTAGGTGAAGATGGAAGCATTTATGTGCTTTTTGCCTCATAAGAAGTGAGGCAGATGTTAATGTTACTAAGATCAGCTGTATATACCTTGAAGGTATAGACCACCTGACTCTACATGAGTCAAAATACTAGGAATGTATCGGCAATATCCATTAATGAATTACCAGTTGCTTGTATTTAAGTGACCATATGCCTCTGTGAAAAGTATATAGTGACCTGTATCTTACACGTAGTATATTTGTAGCACTGTATTTGTAAAGAAGTTTTGCACAAGCATGTCATTTTCAAGGCCAAAGGTATATTTTAACATGGACAGTGTCACAATATGAACAGCTGATTTTGAAACAGAACAGTCCTTAATCGCACAAGGTAGTGCCGAATTCCTCATCCACCTTGGAAGCCTCACGGCATCTTAACCGTCTTCCGCGTTCCAGCGTAAACTCTTCACTAACGCAGCCTCAACCCGAACATCTGCCCGCAGCGGGACCGGGAACGGGCAAGGCTGTAACATCGGTTTGGAAAGAGAGTTGTAAAGTCCTGCCTGAAACCCGTGAGCTTGTCAGCGGGAACTGTCTCTGCTCAGTTTAAGGAACTGCCCGGCTCACTTTCAGAAGCCACATACACGTTGTAATCCCATCTTTTTCCATGTTCTTGGGTCACTGATGCCAGGACAAGCATCTCTCCAAAAGCACAAAGAGCAAGACCTATCTGTGCTGGTTCACACTCCCTGAATTCATTCCTTACATTAATTTCTTCAGTTCCGCAGAGTGTATTTAAATAATTGTCTTAAAGCCGCAATAGAAATATTTTAATACAGCTAACCAGCCTCGCACACCACAATTCCCCAGCCCCATTAAGACACTAGGACAATTGTATCACTTGCATGGACAAGTGGATACTTTTTAGGGTTTTTTTTAACTATAATTCTAATACATAAGGCTACAAGCTCTGAGAATACCTGAATGACGTCCCTAATAATAAGTCTTCCAATAGTTTAAATGTAAACACATTTTAAAACAACTTTTAATTACAGCGCTGTGTTCTTGGTTGCAGAACTTTGACTCATATAAAGATTTCTCACTAAAATGTCAGCATTAAACTCAAACAACAGAAAAGATGCTTGTAAATCTTAGTGAAATCAAGCAATTTTACTTTAAGTCTTCCAAGACTCAGTACAACACATCAATAGGCAGTTTCATAAGCCTTGAATTTATACTAATCACACACACACAAAAAGGAGGAACTCTCTAGCTTCATATTTACTACAGCAGTATTTACATTGTGCCCCAGTTCAAGTCAGAAAAGGCAGCTGCAAAAAAAAAAAAAAAAAAAAAGAAAAGGAGAAATCCTCGTGTATACGGGAGCTTGATTTTTGAAGCACTCCGGGGAGGGGGGGAGTAAATAAAATAAAAGCTCACGTTCACAGAGAGAGCAATGAGGTCTGCAGCCCAGAGCAGGCATCTCAGGAGAACAGCCAAAGAGTTTCTGACACGAGGTTTAGCTCATTTCAGAACCACGCTGGAGAGCTAACCGGTTGTCACCGCCTGCTCACGGGTAAGACCTCAAACTACAGCCAGACTCGTTGTACAGGAAGAGGAAATAAACAGGAACGTTCATCTGACTCACTACGTAACCGGCACACACTGAAGGTGTCCCCATTCCAAGCTGTTTGCAGATTACTTGTGGCAGAGCAGGACAAAAACGCAACCAGATTTTGAATACTTACTTGGGCTTTTGTTGGTGGTTGGTTTTTTCTTTACTCTAGACTGCTTAAAGGACCCCTAAGGCTGCAGTAATTCTAAGGAAAAGGACGCTACCACCCACCGATGCCATCCTGAATACAAGGCCTCCAAGCAGTTGAACTGTAACACCACAGAAATTCATACGACCGAGATTGAACACGCAAGTTTTACTTACCAAGCCACCTACCGCATCTCTATAAGCTTAGAATTTCATTTACGGTATCTACACATATAGGCCTATATACATGTTCATGTGTACATTAAAAAACAGGCTAGCGAAAGATACTGGATTACGCCACTGAACAGAAATCCTGGTAACTATAGTATAAATTCAGAGAAATAATTTACTTCAAATTAAAGAAGATTGTAAAAAAACTGCAATTGCAGCCTCCTCGGCCTGTGCTACTTGCATTGATTACAAGTACTGCTTATACACAGTAGTTCATAAAGAATTTTACAGGGGTGTACGTAGTAGGGTAAGTGACCTCCGCGGCACAATAGCTTACAGAACTGTAAGAGCTGTGACAGGGGGTCTACACAGCTTTTTACAAAGCATACTAGGCTCAGATTTAACACTGAAGTTAATCTTCATCTTGTACTTCGCTCTATTCGATAAGACACTGTCTGGCTACCAGTAAAGCAACCTGGCATGGGGAGCTAAGACCAGAACGCTGAAAACACTGGCCTCCCGCGAAAGCTTCGCGACATTAGACTACGGACAGCCTACTGCATCCAGCGCCAACGGAGCCGTGATCTCTACCGGTTACTGTCACTTTTAACACAGCCTCAGTGGAACCGGTCATCTACCGCCAAGGATACCTACTCCAGGTAGTTTACATTTCCAGTAAGGGTCATACAGGGCTTCAAGTGTATCATTTTTTTTCTTTTTTTTTTTTTTTCTTTTTTGTTTTAACCAAGTCCCAAAGTTATTCTGTGTAGCTGTGTCTGTGTCACACAGGAGGTACTGTGCATTCAAATGGTACCAGGTTTATATCTAAAGATGTGAGACTGTCAACAAAGAAAAAGGAATGCATTATTCTCCTCAGCTTCCAGTCTTCAAGGCACCTCCTGCATTAACTAACTGGGAAATAAACAAGCAGACCAAAAGTTCACTGGAAAGAGAAGAATCTGATATACCTAACTTCCTCAGAAGCACACAGCATCAAAAAATGAGACAAGGCTGGACCCAAATTATCAACAAATAAAATCAATATAAAAATGCTGATGAGATGACAGGAATGCCATGAGGTTGACGTTTTCAGCTCTGTTGATTGCAGGTGATTGTTAATCACAGTGTTTTCTGATGCCCATTTGCAGACGGCTTTGTCTCCGAGTCTCTGGGATTGTTTGACAGGTGAAGTTTATCTAATCCTGCAAAACATTAAGCAAGAAGGAAAAACTGAAACTCTCCCATGTCTCGTGCATTCAGGCGTCCAAAAGAATACATACAAACCAAGCTCTACTCTGTGATTATGGACTTCACGTTTGCCCAAGACAAGGACTGACATTCTAGCTCAGGTCAGAATGCCTTCTGGGAAACGCCCTCAGTTGTGTTTTAAGGGAGAAAAGCCCAAGACAACAGGTAGACAGGGAAGTGAGAGAAGCCTGACTGCACGGTGCTTGAATCAGACTTAGATGTTAAGAACCGAGAAAGACTTGCAATCCTTTACGCCGTCAACCTACAAAGACCAAAATAATTACCTACAACGTTTCTTTTAACTACAGCATCTTTCTGAACAGCATCCATTTCTTATCTTCAGATCACTGGTGATGAGCACATCACCTCTCTAAACCATTTATACGTCTAATAATATTTTTTAAGCCTATGTTATTACTAATTTGTGTATCTCCGTTTCCAGCCATTTGTTCTTACTGCATATGTCTCTACTGTGAATGCTTGCCCATCTTGCCCCAGGCAAGTAATTAAACTACTCTTTTTTGGGGGGAGGAGGGGAAAGATGGTAAATTTAACCATATTTTATTCACAAAAAACCCAACGTCAGTCTTTCCTTGCTTCCTACAGTCTCTCTCTGAAGTCTTCCATCAAGTCTCTAAAATTAAGGATCAAAAATGGAAAAAGCTTCTTATTCATTTAGCACAGACTATACTGAATATTTTACTGAAGCGCCGTGACGTCCCAAGTTGAATTGCTTGCACCATTGGAATTCCAAAATTGACTGCATTACTAAAAAACCAAAATCTGCTCAATATCATATTATTTGTAAGTCCCAATATGACATGAATTCTTTTGGTCACAGGCCTGCAGCAGGAATTTAGCTTCCACTAATTACCTATGATGCTCCACCAACCTCTAGTCCTCGCTATCAGAGTTTTCAGCATGGGGGAGAAACGAGCACACAAACTTTGGTTACCATTCTTTGAATTCCAGGTGACGTTTTTTAAGACACTGTTACACATAGCGTTGAAAACAAACCCGATTTGTGTCAGGAACCTGCGCTCCTCGGGATTTGTAACTCCCCGCCTGTGTCAAATGCAAACCTTTTACCAATTACTTTGCTCTTCCATTTTGATCACAATATTTACACAACAGTCACACAACATGTGATGGCAAGAGGCCACCACAAATCCCTAAAACATCCACTAGAATGATGCCATCCAGTGACTGCTACACCGGCTACATCCTACTACACCTGCATTTTGAAGTGTGTTCATCTGCTTTCAACGTGTTTTTTTATTAAACTCTATATGTTTAATACAGCCACGAATTATCAAGATAAATCTTTTAAATCCTTTGCCTTGAGACAGAAACTTTAAAGTTTTACCAGAGCTGTTGCTGTAAGCCCATGCAGACTGATGTTAATTTATTTCCGTCAGAGCTCTGCAACAGCCATTACGTTATAAGTAGTAATACTTTTACAGTCAAAACAGTTGCACACAAAAGAAAAGGATTATGCAAGTCAACTGAAAGGGATGAATCAAAGTCTTCTCATAAAATGACCTCAACTAAAAGCTGGGGATAACGTCAAATACATCACACTTGCATCATCTGTCTCAATCAATCAACAACAGAGCTTCTCTGAAAATATTTTCAGCATAAAAAAAAAAAAGGTCAAACCCAATTTACAAACCCTTGGCCCACTAATCAGTCCCCTGGTGCTTCAAAACTCAACATAAAAAACAAAAGTCACAGAATGGCTTGTTTTAATCCTACACTATCAGACAGTTTGTATTTCCCTATTTAGTAGGTCTGATTTTAACTTAATTGCCGCCAGTAGAGTTGTGTTCCAGGAAGCGCTTGGATTTTGTTTGCCAGGGTCACAACTCTGGAAAGCAGTAATCAGAGAAAACATAAGTACCTTTCAGACACCACAAGCTGAATCTGCAGTTAT
This sequence comes from Rissa tridactyla, assembly GCF_028500815.1. Lineage (NCBI taxonomy): Eukaryota > Metazoa > Chordata > Aves > Charadriiformes > Laridae > Rissa > Rissa tridactyla. Next base: position 158,188,509 of record NC_071467.1, on the reverse strand, counting down.
AAATACTGAAGTTTCCCCATTAGTTCCCTCAATTTAATCAAATACTACTCCAGGGCTCTAAATACATAGGAGCTTCATTAATTAGTAAAGATAAAATGTAGTAACAACTCAATTACTAAATATGTACTTTTTATCCTTTTAGTATCAAATATGTTTCAAGCCTTTCTTCTACAACCAAGAAACATGAGTGCACAATTTGATCAAAATTTTGATTACATCAAGTACAGGTTTTACTCAGCCAGTTACTGAGATCATGTACGTTCTGTGCAACCATTTTCTGAACATGTAGTGCTCAAAAAAACGCATCACAACAAAGCAGCTAAGACTTCTACTAACCTCTTTTAGGGAATTAATAAGTTGGTTTGAACAAAAAAGAAAAAAAGCCAACCCACACCCAAGTTGAAGTTTTATTTTGGAATAATTGCTCAGTAGCGATGGGAAAGTTTCTGTGCTCTCTAAAGGCTGAAAATTTAATTGCAGATCAAGAAGTGCATGGACGTATCATTAAGATCAACATTGTACCTTCGCTCTTGACTCTTCGAAAGAGTAACACAAAGCTATGCATTCTCACCTTAGCTTATAGAAAATTCTACCAAAGAAAAGGTTTCTGGGGGTCGTAACAGAACTTTAACATCAAGGTATCAGTGCTGGAGAAAGGAAACGTTCAAGGACCAACTCAATTTTCAGGGCAATATTACCTAATGCCTTCAGGAGCTCTTCTCGCACAGCGGAGGTGAACTTTCTGACCAGACATAACGTTGTCATGATAGCAAAGAGCAAGTTGTAAGATAATACAATATAGAAGTTTCCCAGCCAGTTAAACCTTCCGAAGTCTCCAAGAAGATCAAATCTGGTGATTCCTGTTAAAATTGCATTTAAGATTTATATCAAAAACTTGATTACATTTTTTAAGAAACAAATGTTTAATTCTATTACTTTTTACATATGGAAACAAAATTCTTTCAGACAACACACTATAAGAGACATGGCTAAACACACAAGACAATCTTCTCAAGGTCATTTTCCCCTTCATGGAGCACTATAAAACTGTAAGACACACTTATCAAAATGTTTGTTAAGTTTCCTGGTAAAATCCTTGAATAATGTGAGTGGAAGTAAATTGTCTATTCTAGATAAGAATTCTGCTTTTATAATTTCAATAAATATACCTAGGAAATAATCAGTATTAGTATGAACTGCTTGAAATATCAGTTTCTACAAAATCTTTATCTATTCCAGAAAAGGATGAAATGCACCGTGGGCTTTCTTATTAAAAAAATACAGGTAGCAAAAAGCTTTTCCACGAGAGCCAAAACATCTTAGAGTAAACACTAAGCCTTTGTAAGTGTTTCTTCAGAGCCACTGCTTTTGAAACGGAAGTTTGGGACATCTTTCCAGCTGCAGTTCTTCTCCCAGACCTACCCACCACTGGAGCCACAGAGCATTTGCGCAGAGGGGAAAGAGTTTGGCTGAAAGACAGTGCTGACAGGCTGTCTTCACAGCAGACCCCAATCCACTGACGCTTGGGCTTTGTGCTGATCAAAGGCCAGTCAATCACTACAGCTAAGGGAGAAAAAGTTTTCCAAAACGTGGAAGTGCCTACAAGCTATAGGGTCTACCCCAGAAGGCAGAAGAACCACCATGGGTTGTTCCTCTGCCAGGTCTACATCAAGGACTGCAGTGAATAAAGGGCAGAATATCAATATTAGCTGTCTAGGATTGATGAGCCATTATATTCCCCAAACCCCCACAACTTTTGGCACAGGTGATGGCACAGTGACGTGTGCTCCCACAGTGCGAAGGAAGGGAGCTCACCTCGCCCCTGAACTAACATGGCAGCAGAAATCAGAAGACAATCAGAATAACAACCCTGTCTCTGACATTCCTGGAAGTGAGTTTTCTATCACCTTATTTTAAAAACTTTTGGGGGCTTTAAGAACTGTGACTTCAACAGTGATAATAAATGAAGAGAAACAGAAGAGAACTAAGGGCCAGTTACCTTCCTTTTAATGGTAAACCTGGCACATACGAATCTCATTGTACCTTGACAGGCAAGGCTTCCAACCAGCTATCACAATGTTAAATGGTACACACTCCTCTTGTACTCTGCATCAGTCAATTCAATAAAAAAAAATAGGGAAATCAAATATAGCATCTAAGAAAAACACACCAAAATAAAGAAAGTGAAAAGGAGGAGAACTTTCAAAGGATAAAGCAAAAAAAATAAAAGATTACTGAAGCTGATCGAAATAACAAGAGAGGCAGGAGAAAAATCAAAAAAGCACAAAAGGTCTTAACACAAGAAGAGGAAACTGGCTGCCTGAATCAACCAGTAAACAGATGAAGGATAGTAACCGCGGAGTTGCGTTCACACTTGAAGGCAAACAGACAGCGTCCTTAAGAATATTTTCAAGGAAGCAGAGAGTGTTTTACTCAGACTACAGAGCTGCAAGAAAATTGAGAAAGTCAAGTTCCAATGCATAGGCTTCCAGACCTTTAAAGGAAATGAAACAAACAGCGAGAGCACCCACTACAGAGTTCTCTGGAAAAGCAAAAACACTCCTTGACACAAAGGGATTCAGAAGAATAGCGAGCGTGAGAGCAGGCATTATGAGGACAAACAAAAATAAAGCCTGACACTTCTGTTCGAGCAGGTGGGAAAAATATTGTCCTCTTCATTTTCCTCTCCATGTCCTCTCCATTCATTTTCCTCTTCCAAATAAAAAAAGAAAGTCACTGCTCATCAGAAAAAAAAAAAATCTGACAGAATATCATTTTGTAAGCTTGTGGGAGAAAAAAATTCTCAAGACTGCAATCTGAAAGACTACTCAGTAACTGAGCAGAAAGCCACATCCCTGGTGGACACACATGGATATCCAATAAGGTTGGTGACAATTTACCAAATAAAGAATTGTTCAGGTTAAAAAAAAAAACACAACTATGTTTTTTAGACTGTACATACAAGTAAGTTTAAAGTCACTATTTACTTAATTATAAAAATCAGGAGAAGAATACTAGAAATACTTTTCTATATTAGAAAATTCAGTGTTGTTTGTTGCTGTATTCCTGGCTATTCTCTGCTCCCCATTTGTTGCACAGTGGTTAGCAATATGGTGCTGGTGGGAAACTTTTTTCAAGAAGGACTGCTAAAAGGCTGAAACGTTCTGGAAAAGATCAGTTAACTTCTTTCAGTAAAATAACTTATTTTAGTAAAAACTCTCCCGGAGTTCCAAAAGAATGACAGATGATTAGAGACATCCACCACCTACATATTTAATGAGAATGCTATGAAACACACACAAAAAATTCTCGTATTTCCATTTTTAAAGCTTGAAAAGGGTCACTACATGTATTGGATAACTTCTGCTTTTTTACCTTTCCCATAATGATAAAGTCTAGTCTCTTATGAATAGTCCAGAAACTCATTTTTGGTTTTTTTTTAATAAAGTGAAAAGACTATGAATCTGCTTAACATATTTATTTCTTTTCATCTATTCAGTGCCACAGGGCGGGCGCACGTAGTGCAACACATGTCGATATTTTTGCAAAGCACCACATGACTCACTGTACTCTAATACACTCTATTAATCCTGTTTGGACAGCTGTGACTGTGCATTTGTTAGCTGTGTGTTAATTGTTCCATCTTTTTTCTTCTTTTATTTATCTCTATGGCAAACTATTCAGGAATTTCATTTGTCAGTCTTTTTTTAAGTGAGTTTTACCATTAATCTGTTTCCTATGAGACAACAATGCACCCAGCATGTATACTTACTTCCACAGAATCCGTTTATTATCAACTGTTAATCTCACAGATCATTAACAATGATTTTTTTTTTTTTTTTTTACGTGATGAATGCAGTAACTTAGTGGACACAATACTAACGTTAAAATTCTGTTCTAAAACACTAACTTTTCAACATCACATCTTGCTCTAAGTGCTAGAACTGGTTTGCTTCTTAGATCTTTATCATACTGGCTGTATTTAAAAACTGCACTAGTTAAATACTTGAATTATACTTTTGCATTTTTGTGAAGTTTTACTACAGATTTTTAAAACATAAGCTCTAGAATGTTTAAGATTCAATCCTCCAAAATGCATTAGAGGTGGTTTTTTGTTTGTTATAAAAGTGATCTAGCAAATGTAATAAAACTCATCACCTATAGATACACATGGCATGAACATGTACAGTCTAGCTTACTGGAAAATATTAACCGCTCTTGATTTGACAGAATTCTGGTTGAAAAAGAAACCAGCTACAGAACCGCTGGGTACACGTTACTGCTCTGTGGGCCTGAGCTTAAACTCCTGAACTTGTACCTAAGACTTGTACAGCCCCAGGTGAAGATTTTTGTTTTGTTCTGTTTAATGTTCCCAATGAAATCCACATTAGCTGCAAGTATTCTGCACTACTTAAACACCTTGCAATCTAACTTCAAGAACTGAAGTTGAAGATTACCTAATTAAACAAAGAGAAGATACAGAACATTTCATCTTTCCAACTGGTTAAAATAGTTGTTCGAATTCACATGCTACGGCCAGTTCTTAACAACAAGATCAAAACTTCAGTTCTACTATGCCAGATTCCAAATTTTTATATTTGGAAACCAAAGTGACAAAGAATGCAAGCAGATTATTTTAGGGAAAATGAAAGTAGCTTGGTATCATTGCTGATAAAAAAAAAGCTTTCAAAATAACGAGTCATTAACTGTTTTTAAAGAGATATTTGCACTCAACATTATTTCAAATTTTATACCTGAAATCCCCAAATGTATTTTTTCCACAAAAACTGAGCACTATAATTTCACAGTGAACACGCAACTATTTTATACTACCCTAAACAAGTGGTCTCCATACCTTTTCTTCTCACCATCTCCTGTTTTAACAAGTTTAACATCTGACCTACCTTTTTAAAAGAACATTTTCTCTAGAAAATGCTTAGCTGCTTTTTTTTAGAACGTATGTTCTGCAATTCATGTACGTAGAATGTATGTTCGACAGCTCATGTTGGTGTAGAAAAGGCGGCAACACATACATGCTCTTTCTATTGAAAGTGATGGCAAATTAAATACATACTGTAAGAGGTACAGCTACAGACTGTTTGGGTTTCGTTTGTTTTTTTCTTAAACTCAATTAAACTTCCTTTATTACAATGTTTTATACTCCCATTTCACTCACCCAGTGTCCTTGACATCACTGGCAATGCAGAGCTTAGCACCAAGATTGAGACACAGTTTCCAATGATCTGTTTGAAAATGACAAATGACATTTAAATTATAAATTTAAAATTATAAATGGGATTCCTGAAGGGGGGCGGGGGGAGAAAAACAGGGCTTCAAGATGAAAAAGAATTCCTGAAAATTACATTCTTCATCCTGAAGCTAAAGCAATTTACAATAACATAGTTAGTCCTGCTTACTTCTGTCACGCTCCTCCGTATAGTGTTACGCAAGATGATTCAAGAGGAGAGTTAAAAAAATAATCAAATATGTAATCATTTGCTTTTAATCAAAGTGTTACGTATGCTTACGTTCAAAATAATTCACAACTACGATGTTGCAAAGCGTCGACTGTTTACTTAATTCCTGCAAACTTTTTACAAAAGAACCATTCCACGGACTTCGAATAGATGACTGATGTATCAGCTTAAGCTTTGTATGTAACTGCTTGGAGGATTAGCATTATTTAAAAAATTACAACAAAGAGCTTCCTTTCAACTGAATGCCTGTTGACTACTTTAAATAGTACGAAAAAATTCACAGCTGTTAGATTTTACTCTAGTTTTTGTGAAGCCTTTATAAAGAGTAATTGAAACTTTCTCTCACAAGGGATCACTTTCTTCAGCTCTAATTCTATCAAAGTCTGAAAGAAAACACCAGAAAACTTACTGAAACAGTGAGCGCACAAATATCTACCTACTTTATTTCTACGCTATTCCCGGTGTACTGTAAACAAACAATAGAAAACATTAAGAACATTCCAACTCCCTACTATCTATCTCCTATAACCATTCTATGTGTTTATCTACTGTCTCACTTCTACAAATTTATGGTAAAAATGTTTTTATCTATTACTTAAAAAAAAAAAAAAAAAACCCAAACACACCAAACAATGAAACACGTTGAAAAAAATAATTAAATTCAACATCTGTTCCTTGGTTACTGATCACCTCCCCTTGTCAGCTGTGGGAATATTTTGCCAAACCCCTGAGCATGTTCCTCCGCGTAAGGTAACAGCGTTTGTTATTCTGAAGCCAGAGCTAAATTGTGGAAAGTCAAATTAGCCTCAGACTGCAAAATGTTGCTGAATAGACCTCCTCAGTCTTAGTTTAATTATTCAAATTTGAATTACTTCGTCTGTATTACTTCGAGCAACCAAGTTCTTCAGATTTCAAACAAGCTCCCTGAAGTACAGTTAGCACAATCAAAGTTACTCATTAGCAATACGTTTCCTTTGAAAAAAGTTCTTTCACTAGCTTTTCTATAGCCAGTTAACAAGCTCTGCTATTCCCGGCTTTTCACAAGTGAATGGATGCCATCCAAACTAAACAGAGCACATCCTTTTTCCCACTCATTCAGCATTTTGAAAATCTTCCAGTTTGTGTTTACGCAGCTTACAAACAAATACTGATCACTGCAAATGAGCCATTCAGGGCAATTACTAACTAAAGGAGTCAGTTTGTCTTGGGTGGCAAGAAAGACAGGAGGGGGCCATCACCATCACAGACTTTACCTTACCTTTGTCATAGTCGTGTCATCCTTCCTGGGAGTGAAATTTTCAAAAAAGCGAAGGCTGTAGAAGCCGACGACAGAGGATACCATAAGATAGCTGTGAGAATCAAGGAAAAAGGAACCTCCAAGGAATGCAAGTTTCACTCAAGTTCTCAGCAGTGTCCTAAAAGTCTTAAGAACCAAAGAAAAATAACAAAAACACTTCGAGTGCTTGAGAAGGACTGACCTATCTCTTTCTTCTCTCCAGGCAAGTGTCTTAGTAAATTACCAGTGTCCCAGAAAACTAGACAGAATACTTGTTAACAGACAGAGTTCTTAAAGAAAGGATACAAAATCAAAATGATTTCAAGTGCTGCTCCCACAAAACCAAAGGTGGAGAGGGAGGCATTTCCTATTCCAGGCCCCTACGAGGAAAAAAATACTTTGCATAATTTAAGAAGATACATGCAACTGTTCAGAAAGTTAGCTTCTACTAGGACCAAAAAAAAAATAAAATAACTTCTATGAGATACAGCCTTTTCTCAATTCAGTATTTAAGGAGCATTCTGATGGTCTAACCTGCGAGTCCCCCACCCCGTGCAGTTGCAGCAGCCAGCTTTCAGACCCGAGCGCAACGTATACTAAAACAGAAGGTATAAAGATTCTCATTTTATTCACACTGCATCTACCCACCATGCTGCATTTTACACATACTCCATCACTTGGGAAACTAAAATAAGAGGTCGCAAAAGAAGGCATTTCTAGTTGTTTGCAATACCACAGGCAGAGCAGCTATCATCACCAAAAACCTTTTACAGCTCGGCAAGCTCGTATATAGCTGTACGCAGGGCAAAGCACTACCAAGTTAATAAAAAAAAACCCCTCATGATTAAAGACACTACTACTCAATCTGCTGTTCTTTACTTTCTTGAAATATTTTTATCACAAAGGAGAAAAAACACTGTCATGTTTCGTAAGAGGGACACAAACAGAAGACAGGCTTTTCACATTTTTTTTTTAACATAGTTCCTTAAATTGAACATTTCTAGACCATATAAAAATAGGAGACGTGAGTAAAATGCAAACTCCAAACTACCGGTTTACTTTACTAAATCTCTGTATCTTCATAAAGATTCTGGACTAGTTTTATGGAGAACTCATTAGAACATGTCACATAATAGCTGTTTACGCACACACAAGACCACAGCCTAGAAGGGTTGAGGCTCATTAGTTTCAATGTTATCAAAGCAGAAGTTCTCACTTGCACTTTTGTAAGGGCTCCAAAACATTTCTAAAATTATAAAAATCATAAGAGAAGTTTACTTTACCCCTGATCCCTTTGGCATTGCAGTCTCATCAACCAACAGGTAAAGAATGTTGAGAGCAACTAAGAGGACTGAGATGGACTATAAAGAAGTAGAAACAGTCTTGTTATTTAAAAGTATTCCACGTTTTTAAAAGCGTATACATTTATCCTTACCAGATTTCATAACATTAAATTCTTTTAAAATGGTCAAGAAAGGAAGTTTGTTCCTTAAAGACATCACTCAAAAATTTTAAAACTATTGCCTCAAATGATCGAAGAATTCTTTGTACTTTTTGCTGGGGAAAAAGAAAAAAAAAAGGCACAAATTCTTACTGTCTCAATCAGTAGCAATATCATAACAGCTGGATAGACTAAATTCCTTTCCCAAGCAGAAGCTTTCTTCCGCCGTTCTGTTCAGGATAGAAAAAGAGAAGCTTAATACTGTAGATCACCATAGAATAAAACAAGTAAAAATCATTTAGGTATCTATAAGCTCATTATAACTATAGGTAACAAAAGGAATCTTATCTTGACCCGACACCAACCCATTCATAAAAACACCCACCCCGAAGAGCTGTACAAAGCAATGCCAAAACCAGGAAGCCTCTTAAGAGAAAGGCCAGGGAGACACACAAAAGTAGATTTTTCTTTCTTGTTTACAGGCACGTTTCACCATAACATTTTCTTTCCCTGGCATAAAACAATTTTGAAAAGTTTTAAACAAACTGAATTTAAAAATATGCTGTTTACAGGCATATTTTAGTATGACCTAAAGGGACAGAAGGGTATTTCAAATATTTAACCAGTATTTTCCTCTTGTAACATAAGGCAAGAAAGGCAAGACTAAGGCACTGGACATCACCAGTACGTCTAAAAAGAAAACCCAACCACTTTTTTTAGTCTTGGCTTTGCACATAACACACTGATAAATGAAAAATCCTGCAAGCCTTTGAATAAGTAAGGAGATTCCTGTTGAGTGGCTGCCATTGCCAAAAGCATCGCTTTTCAGTTTTAAAAGACACAAACCTCCTAAGAATTATTTTAGTGTTCTTAAACACAATTTGATTTCTATAGAAATAATTCAAAAAACAGAGAGGAAAGTAATGTCTTAGATTATCCCAAATAATCATAATCATATCAATACGAGATTGTAGGTTGTTTGGTTGGACTCGATGATCTTAAGGGTCCTTTCCAACCATGAAGATTCCGTGATTCTGTGAAAAGACTGTGCTATTGAGCTCCATGCAGGGAAGTTAAGTGTTACACTTTCTCTAAAGTTGTGTTAAAAATAAGATCTAAATCAGACTCCCTACTTAAATTTGTTTGTTAGAGGGGCGTAATGATTCCATGTGCTGTATTTGTAGAAACTATGACAATTTGAAAGGACTGCAAATGCACATGTTTCGTTAAGAACAAACCGGAATCAACTGAGTGACTGCTAAAGCTAAACACCGCATCTTAAGGTCATTTATTAAACTGCAATCCACATGAAACAGTAGAAAAAAATTTTGTTACCTAAATTCGTTTTCTTGCTTTTCACTTTTTCAAGCTCTCGTTCCAACTCTGCTGTCTGGTATTCCACCATGGAAGATACGCCTTTTAAAAGAGAAGACAGTATTTTCTTTTGGATGAGCCTAACCACAGTACTGTAAGACACACCGTGACATTTCAGATTTAGGAAGCATCACATTAACACTTGCGGCTTTAAACTGTAGGTGTTTTTCAGAGACTCTTCAACTACTTTTCAAAAAAAAAACCAGAGGCTTAGTCAAGAACCTTCTAACTGTGTCTAACCAGAGGAGTTCAACACACCAGAGGTTTCACGGTATGACCTTCTGTGATCCCTGCCTATTCTGTTGACCAGCTACTGCTGAACTGTCGCACAGGTCCAAAAACCAGTTATGGTGTGGCAGCTTGACACAGCATGGCTCAAATGCCTCATTCTTGTATGTCTCTCTGATTTGTATATCAAGATGTAAAGAATCTCTGGATGCCCTTCAAGGCCATTATTATTTATCAACTTAAAGACAAAGCAGACTTTTGCCTCCAAACCAAATAAGCCGGTGGCTGGACCTCCAGTTTCAGCTGCTGCCTCTCCCTCCCCTTCCCCAGTCCCTTTTACTCAGCAAACTCCGTTTCCATACTGCTGACTTGGCTTGTCGACATATCTTCTGCTCGACGTTATCTTTTTTCTGCTCATATCAGTTCGCCTGATTTGGTCAGTCTCTCTGTGCCGCAGAGCTCCCTCCGACAACCACAATCAGACCCTCCTCACAATCGCCCATGAGATCATATTCTTTCCTTTTCACAGCTTACAGCGCATGCATGTCTCACTGTTGTGCAACTCCTCAAACTCTCTCCTCTACACCAGCTCAAAACTGACAACCGTAATATTAATTCCTCTCTCCCTTGCTAATTTTCTTCCCAAAAGTTGCTCAGCAACTCTTCCTCCTATCCCTACATGGGCTCTAGGAAACCCAGACCTTTTCCCCCCTTCCTCCTTTTTCTCCTCAACCTTCCGTCCTCTTCCAAACACCCACCTTCTCCAGTGCAAGCACACTGGTTTCTCTTCGTGATTCCAGTTCCTCTACAAACACTGACCAATGTTCAAGCAATGACACAGCTCTGAAATGCTGACTATCTACTGATAGTCATCTAACTGATCTACTATTTCAGTTCTGATCTCATCATTTCTGCTTTAGCTTTCACTCTTTGCAATCACAAACTGGAAATATGTTTCCCGGGATAAGTTAGAAACATTCTCCACTCTCATCTTTACCCCAGTATCATCCCTTTTATTTCTGAATATAAGTTTCCAAAAATAAGTTAAGAGGGCTCATATTTTCCTGTCCATTCCAGGCCAATCTCACTCTGCAAAAACACTGTGGCAGTGACAGTTCAAGGCTTTAATAAAATAAGTCCTCTCTCTTGTCATCTTTCTTGATTTTACATTGACACCCTTCACCTGTCGGCCATTCCCTACCCTCAGCCTCACCTTTGATTGCAGAGTAACCTGTAATAGCACCACATTCCAGGCACTTTTTTTTTTTTAAACACTCTCTAATAAATTTCTGTGAGATTAGTAGTCTTGTCCAGGTTTTTATCTCATATCTTGATCATTTGCCTACAAAAACTAAACAGCACTTGGGTTGCTGGCACACTCACACTACTCTATAGTCCAGTCTCATCATTTCCTTATTTTCTGGTCTCTGCTCATCCATCCAGCAATCTCAACACAAGGACAGAAGGTAAATTTCTCATCCCATCCAGCCTGCACTTTCTCCATATTCCAGCACAGTGAATTCCTACCTGAAAACCAAGACACACAGAAGTATTTCTTGTCGTTTTTTTAAACTTTTACTCTTTTTTCTTCCGAGTATTCATACTGATTCGTTCAATGCAGTCGAATTATCAATGAGGCATCCAACTGTTTCAAGAATTAATTTTTAAGTGTTTAATTACCTGCTTCTTCCACCCACAGTTTTGCATATAACATATAACCTCTGTGCTAAGCCTAAACATTTATCTCTGATACCAGTGATATAATGTGTATGTGGTAGTATTTACAGTGGCTTCAAGTACATAAATATCTCAAATCCCAGGACTAACCAGTGGGACCTACAAATACTGTTTTGTAACAGCATTAGTTCACTTGAAGTGCCTGCAATGTAAATGTCAGTTTAATTTCTCGGTGTTTTTTAAATAAGTAAGCATAATATGGGGTTTTTTTAGAAAAAGATTTAAAAAAAAAACAACACACCAAACCCAAATCTTAACAACATAAAAATAAGCTTTTGTGCTCATGCATTCCCTCCAAAAAAAGTTTAAGACATTTGTTTTATGGAATGACTAATTAATCACGAGTTAAGAAAAAGGACAGCTAGAGAGCTTGGGGGAAAAAGTCTCAAGAACTTTAAAGGGAGCATCTGAAAAAGTAAGAAAACTCAAGTTAGCATCTGACACGTTCTTCTCCATAATTGATTTAGGGGTCTCTGAGGAAAAGCTTTATTCAAGATATATGTTGTTTCCTCCCCTCAATATAAAAATCTAGAGCTCAAAACACTGATATTCACGGGAGTCATTCCAACAAAGTCAGCATGATCACATTAGTCCCTAGGAGACACTTGAGTAGACATTCTGAATCATATTTACGTGCTGTTCTAGTTCCTCCTTAAAAATAGTAGCAAACAACAGGTTGCTATACAAAAGGATATTTTATGAGAGGGGAAGGCAAAGTTTCAGATCAGTCAAAAGAGTATTTGAAAAGGATGCAGCTAAATTCTTAAAAGCTCTATAACATTAGCTTTATTTCAAACACGCACAAAGTTCAATGTCAGCGCTGTCTAGCCAATAAATCAAATTGGTAGACAAGACTTGTTTGGACTAGCAATGAAAAGTTAGAAGGGATTCTCCACGAAAGCCACAAAGCAGCTCATTTAAGGTCAATTTAACGGTATTATTCTGTTTTTCTTCCAGCCCCGACATAAGATTTCAGTACCTCAAAGGAAATTGTAAGAGTATCTATTTGCATTCCCCCTAGGTGATTGGCAGTTCAACACCAATTAGTTCAAAATTACACTGTTACTAGCGTGCAATAAAAACAACACCTTTCATCTTTCTTACATAGGTAAGGATACCTTCAGAGCCAATAACTTTGATCAAGTAAGTATTTTTGATCCTACCCCACCCGTCTCTTTGGATTCAGGAAAACTAATAGCTGAAGGCAACTTTTTTCTTTTAATATAAAAAAGTCCCAGCTTTATTCTTCGACTGTAGGAGTGATGTGGGTACTGAAATATAATACACTGGAAACAAACATTTTCCCAAAGCCCAGTATCTCTTCAATAGATAAAAATACTAGGGTAGATAACACGATCAAACTTTCCCCTCCCTCCTCCTCCGATTTTCAGTTATGCACTGCAGACATCTGAGAAGGAAGAAAATTAGTTTCCGCAAAGAAGATAAGCAGCTTCACAGTTCGATTTATTTTCAAATATGAAGAGCTTTACAGAATACTATCAGCAGCATCACCGCCACAACGGTTACATCCATACGAATCAAGAAGGCACCAGCTCACACAGCTAAACTTTTTTTTGTTGTCTGAAAACAGAGGCTTTACCCAGTCTATCCAGTGGGAACAGCGATTCATGCTACACCCTTCCTATGTCCAGGCATTGTCTGAGGAAACATTAATTAGGGCAGGGCAAAGCAGTGCTAGGAGTGTCGTAGCAATTATTCCACCAAGAAGAAAAATCAGCACTGACAACCACCAAGTATTGCTTAAGCCTGTGCTCTGGTCCTCTTCATTTTTAATAAAAACTCAATTCTTTGGTTATACATATAAACAGAGTACATATTTCAGAAGACTTTACTGCTAAACTGTCCAGCAGGGTTACTTAAGCACATATATTTCCACTACCACAACTGTGGAAGAGTTTCAACAGCCAGGGCATGGGAAGTGTGTAGCTTAATATATCTGCTCCGATACAGCAACAAAAATACTTACACAATCTGTGGGTTAAGTCACAGATTACGGCCTCTAACATCATAGCACTACCTTTATTGATGTAATTAGCACCACACCTCCATTCGTACAAATTTTTTAAAAATGCAATAAACATGATAATCATGAGTCTTCATAGTTCTGGCAAAAACAGTATCTATTTTTCTGGCATAATCTGTATGTATTAGAAAGACTTTTGGCAGAGAAGATGAAGCTTTCCACGTTTGCCACATAAATGGGAACCATGCTTAAAATTACTTAAATAATTACTCACAAAAATCCTGCAGAGTATCTTCTAGTGCTTATAACGCATTGCCCTCCACCTACATGCTATATCCAAGTTTAGATTTCTATTTACTTTTCTGCTTAAGTCCATTAATTTTCTCTGTATACCAGATTATGGGTTTTCAAGCATTCCTTCAGATGCTGGTGTCAATACCATTCCTTCAGCACATGAAACAGAAGAATTCAGTTCCCTCTCCTGTCAAAAGACATTTAAGCCCCACATCTTTCACCTCTCAAGAGCAGGCTGGTGAGAGCTCCGGGGAACACGGGTGGGTTGCAGTTCCACTTTACCTTGAATACTAACCGATTCGCTGCAAGAGAACGCAGTCTTTTGGCTAGTGGCTGGGGGAGCCACCTGCACAGGTCCTTAATCCAGATCCAATCAGTAGATGCCTACAGACTAGGTCCACCTCACGAGTGATATTACTAAATTGCAATACAAACAACTGTTGCATAGACTTCTACGCAGAAAAACAGCAGACAATCATCAACTAAATAATCACATTCTCCACCCGAATAGCGGAAACCACTTGGCACTACTTCTAATAGATACCTGAATAACCATTGGGTCATTTTTCTGTATCGCTTTTCTTGCGCATAAGCACAATCACCATGACAACATTAAACATTCAGTAACAAATATTTTACAGTTGCTAGCTAACATCAAACACTCAGAACAATTATAATTACTCCATCCCAGCTTCAAAGACACTCACTGCATGCACCTTTTTGCATGTCTGTATGTGAATGTGTATATATACACGTGTCAGTGTAAAAACCTAAGCTTCTAAAACAGCAAAGGTGAACACTGCTTTTAAACTGAAACCCTGGATGACTTTAGCACAAAAGTCACTACTCCTCCACAGATTTTAAACACTGCAATAAAGACGACCACCATGATCTACTGTTATCAAAGGTACTTTCCCTGACCGAGGAGCCTCACGTAGACTTGAAAGAAGGAAAGGTTGAGATATACGACAGAAGACTGAAGAGTCAGAGAGAAAGGCAGGAAATTAGGAAAATTAAGGCTAAAATAAGTCATAAGACAACATAACAACGGATGTGTCATGACATGAATATCTTCGGTTTTCCAACCTGAAGGAATTGTATAAATTGTGGATGGATCGCTTACCCATGCTGTTAAAAGCAATTCAGAAGAAAATTTGTACAACATGATTTCCAGGTTTATAGAATCGATACATTTTCCGTAATTGGTGCCTGCCATGCTGCAATACTCTTTCTCTAGAAAGCCAAAGCTTCATACTGTTTTTGAAATACTTCAAAACAGAAACACCTTATCAAGAAGTGCAAAATTGTAATACTAAATACAAGACGTCTAAAACATTTGTATAGCTGTTCATTAATAGAATTATTTAAATTATTAAATTCATCAAATATCTCCTAGAATATAAAGGACTGCTCTGATGTTTAATGAGTTATTACCTAAGATTCTAAATAATAATGAACTGAAACCGAAGAAATCCTCCAAATAAAAACCAAAACTCATAGTGCAGGAAGTAGAGCCTCTTGCTCATGTAAATTCATTGTTCTCCAGGCAAGGCTAAAGTACGGTCATTTACCAATCCAAACTGTTTTGCAGTAAGGGTGGTGGGTCTGGTCAACTACTCAATTTGCTTCCTCAGTCTCAGAATATTCACATATTGGAGCTAACAAACATGTTAAAAACAAAACCAAAGCAAACCGCACACACACGAGCCAATCTTGAACAGTGAGCGACGAAATGTAAGCCTATAACGCTTGTTACGTACTAAAATGTTGAAAATTTCTATTTTGAGAGAAGAGACTACATAACAGTGAGGATCAACACTCCTGACCAGAATCACTCTACTTTAAATACTGTATTTGAAGCAGGATCAGAACAAGCGTACCATTAAGCCTCCTCTGAATTGCTTCTTCCTCTAACGTGATGATATACATCTGCTCATCTAGGTCTTCAAGGATCTGTATTTGGAAACAGAAACATGAGCTGAACTGAGTATCAGAGTCACTTGTTTTTCTGACCGAGCTAACCCAGTCAAGTTCATTTTGTTCTAGTAACCTATATCTTAAATATATAGTCCACAACTTTACAATACCGGTAACAAATAAGAACTCCACAAAAGATTATTCCATTCTGTTACAGACCTATTTCTTTACTGTAAGCAAACTTTCTGTTAAGTTTCCACTTCAGGTTAAAGCTCTTATGTTGTTTCAAACTAAAGACATTTAGGGAACAGGGGAAGGGACAGTACACCTGACCCATATTCAAATCGTATCAACCTTCACACTCAATTTGATTTAAACAAAAATAACTTCAGTTTTTGAAAAAGTATATTAAGAAGTGACTTTTCACATAAACCAATATTTCAAGCAAATATAAATTGCTATTGGAAGCTAAAACCAAATAAACGAAGTCTGCCTACCATGCTTTCAGGTGTTTTGGGTTTAAAGCTTATAGATAGTAAAAGACTACATATTTTCTTAGTATTTTCAGGATTGAACTGACTAATGAAAAGGAACGCCTAAGTGCACCCAAATTTTAGTAAATATAAACTAGGAAACATGACAGCAAAGTCACTAGAGCACTTGTATGTACTTGTACTTCACCGTTCCCTCACAGCGTTCAGCACAGGAACAGCAGAGTATCTATGGATAAGAAGTTCTTACACATGCCAACGACCTACGTTTCACCCATCCGAGCGTACCCCCAGGTACCCTTCTTGTTATCCAGCCTTAGTTAATCTTGCATCCTTTGCTCCTGAACTCAGAACAAGCCCACGCTTTTCAGGTATTTGCAAAACAGACGTAGTAGGTAACACTGGCAATAAATATTAATGTTAGTAGCAGTTATATAAACTGGAAAAATCAGAGGAGATCTATACTATTAAAAAAACCCTTTTCCTGTGGAAAAAAAAGAGACTTCTGTCCTATATCAAAACTTTTAAACAAGTACCCAAACATTGACTGTAGAAAATCTGATGAACTGAAGAGAGAATTACGTGGAAGTGTAAGCATTCTATCGGAAAGTACCCTAATGCTATCCACCTTCTAACGGATAGCACACGAGGACAGATTTGTGTAACACTTACTGTTGGCTTCACCAGTAACTGACCCATTACTGTAAACATCCGTGAAAGTCCCACTGGCGTGCATACTGCAGAGGAAGAAAGATCACGCAAACCAGTCATTTGTCAGTCAAAACCCGATTTTTATTTGGATGTTCAAATATGCTATTCCACATATAACTAAGTATGGTTTTGAAGAGAACTGCAAGACCTTCAAACTCCCATACAAACTTTCAAACACATTACTATCATATGAATTTTGAACAAGACAAGCATCTCTCCCCTCCAAGAGCATAACTGCCTTTTTTTTTTATTCAACAAGGAACACCATATAATCAGATATCTTAAACTTGCTCAAGTAATTATTTATTCAAAGCATGAGGAACCAGAGGCTATGTCTATACTAGTAAATTCAGTAGTGCCAGGATACATTCCTGGGCATTAAGACTTGATTGTCTACACCAGTAAATTGCTAGAACTACCCCTGGCATGATTTGCCCTGGGCCAGTTAGCGCTTTCCCAAACAATTCCCAGGTGCAGTTGTGGAGTTCAGGCAGTTCAGGAACCATTATCACGCGGCAATACGTGCACAGCCACCTTCTGCAAACCGCAATATCACGGGTGGAACAACACTACTTAGCCACAGCACTGGAGAACATCTCAGGTGCATTGAATCTACTAGCACGGGTCAAGAGATCATGAAGCTGCTTTGCTCTCAAAGTTATACTGCAGCTTCAGTTCATAGTAGGCTCAGCTACCAGATTTTAAGCTACTTTTCTTAGAAACAACAACTGGCCCTTTTTGATTGTAGCCTGTGATGGTTTTCAGGTATGGTGCATATATGCTTGTTGGGAGAAGGGCTCAAATCATGATAATAGAAAGTGATTAGTAAAAATCAACAGTTTAGGGAGAACAGCCTTCAAACGCCACAGCCTGTAGGAGATGGAAGGAATTTGTAACAGCATGGATGAGAACATACATTTAGTTTCCATTATAATAAAACAGTGTTGCCAAAGAAAGGAAAAGCACACAAGATTTTACAGTGAGGATTAGATTTATTTTTATTAACTAGTGTTTCCCTACAACTACTATGTATCACAGGAAAAACACAAGAGTATTCAAAAAGGCTAGCTTCAGCTACTCTTCTCTACTACAGAGGAAGCCTGCGGGAAAAGGAGAAAAGAGAAAGGAAGCGATGCTCCAAATCACCACTGCAATAAGCCTCACTCATCCGCTGCCTCCGCAACTAGGCCAGCTGAAGATCTAATGAAACCCCCCCCGCATCCACCACTTTCCCACGTGCTGGATGCTGCCCGTTCAGCTACACAGTTATAACCAGCTTGGAGGGCCTTAAATAACTTCAGTGATTTGCTTGTACAAACTACAAACAGCTTCCCAAAATTAGCATTTAATCCCAGTTATTTAATGGTGAACTGGATTACAATAGCCCCAGAGTACACTCTGTGTTTCCAGCTCCGCTGACACGAACTGCAAATCAGATGTAGGAAGTTTGTAAGCTGACATCCCCGTTAAAATGTTCAGCAACTTGTGCGAACCCCACTCTTGAACAGCCCACAGCAGACATTCAGAACCACTTGGTGCCTTTTTTTTTTTTTTTACTTCCCCCCCCCCAGCCTCCCTCCATTGCCGTGGATTTACAAACCTCCACGTACAGAGAACCTAAGGAGACTCACCGAGGTCTCTCTGAGCAGCACCTTTCATGCAGATCTGCTCAGTTTTGGTTTAATCTATCATTCCCCACCCTTTCTCCACAGTGACAGCCCTGTAAGCATTAGCTGTAAACTATAAAGCCTGAAGAACAGGTGAAAACACGATAATCTTGAAAGGGAGCTGTTCTGCCCCCCTTTCAGCAATTTTCTAGAAGTTATTTGAGGAGGGTGGGAGGTGGGGGGTGCTGAAATTGTAAGTGGGATTTGGAGCCTTCCATCATCTTTCTTATCCCCCTAAACACGGATGACTGAGCTCTGGTTAGGAGCAGTCAGTATAAGGTTGGGGTTTGGTTGGTTGGTTGGGTTTTTTTTACTGTTTTATATGCAATCTTATAACTGACCTCCAGACTGGCCAGGTACCAGTCTGGTGATTACGAAAGCTAATTGCACTGTGTTCCAACTTCTGTCTATACAGGGAGATTTTCAATTAAAGAAAGGAAGAAGGATCATTTACTCAATATAGGACAAACTAAGCGTTCCAAACTAACTTCCTCTCCACACTACTGACCTCCTGCAGACATTTCATTTCAAAATTGTGTTTTTCTTTGCAGAATGGAGTCCCTATTTTTCAAATACCTGCTTTAAAAAGTTAGAAGTTGAAATTATTTTGGGTGAGGCGTGAAGCCCATCAAAACCTAAAAATGTAAGGTAGCGTTTGTACAAACTTCAGAACTCAAACCTAATA